>NC_079507.1:17348108-18576764 GCF_030052815.1 Hevea brasiliensis
GAATTCTCAATCAGAGATGACGGGGTCTACTACTACACCAGGGCAGAATATGTGTTCCCAATGATGTTGAATTGAGGAAGATCATTTTGAAAGAAGCACATGAGTCTCCTTTTGCTATGCACCCTGGTGGTACAAAAATGCATAGAGGGCTAAGGGAACATTACTGGTGGATGGGTATGAAACGAGATGTGGCAGAGTTTGTATCCAAATGCCTAACTTGTTAGCAAGTGAAGGCAGAGCATCAAGTACCTACTGGGTTGTTACATCCACTACCAGTACCAGAATGGAAATGGGAAAGAATAACAATGGATTTTGTGATGGGACTTCCGAGGACACAGAAGAGTTATGATGCAGTATGGGTCATTGTCGACAGACTAAGTCTGCTCATTTTCTACCAGTCCGGATGGATTATAGTTTGGAAAGATTGGCCAAGTTATACATCGATGAGATTGTGAGACTGCATGGAGTGCCAGTATCCATCGTGTCAAACAGAGATCCTAGGTTCACTTCTAGATTCTGGGGTAGTCTTGAGAGAGCCCTAGGAACTAGATTGAACTTCAGTACTGCATTCCACCCACGCATGCATGGCCACCCGAGAGGGTAATTCAGATCTTGGAGGATATGCTACGGGCTTGTGTGATTGAGTTTGAGGGTAGTTGGGATACACACTTGCCTTTGATTGAGTTTGCTTACAACAACAGCTACCAATCAAGCATTGGGATGTCTCCATATGAAGCTTTGTATGGCAGGAAATGTAGAACCCCGTTGTGTTGGGATGACGTGGGTGAAAGAAAGATGATTGGACCTGAAATTGTTCAACAAACTAAAGAGAAAATCAAGGTGATTCGAGATCGACTTAAGGCTGCATCAGACCGTCAGAAGTCCTACATTGATCTGAAAAGAAGGGATATTGAGTATGCAGTAGGTGAGAAAGTTTTACTCAAGGTTTCTCCTTAGAAGAGAATTATGAGATTCGGCAGAAAGGGGAAACTGAGTCCTCGTTTCATTGGGCCATATGAGGTTCTGGAAAGAGTGGGTCCTTTGGCATATCGATTGGCACTACCTCCAGAGTTGGAAAAGATACATAATGTCTTCCATGTGTCTATGTTGAGGAGGTATTGATCAGACCCATCTCATGTACTACCAGTAGAGGAAATTGAAGTGAATCCAGACCTCACATATGAAGAAGAACCCATACAAATTCTGGCTTATGAGGTGAAGCAGCTACGGAAAAAGCAGATACCGTTGGTAAAAGTGCTGTGGAACCATCATTCGGGCGAGGAGGCTACTTGGGAACGAGAGGAGGACATGAGGAGACAGCACCCACAGCTGTTCAGAGATTGATACCAGGTAAAATTTCGAGACGAAATTTATTTTAAGGGGGGGAGAATTGTAACACCCCGTTTGCATAGCCTGGTAGATTTCACTGTTCCGGTGACCGGTGTCAGTCCGGACAATTAAGGGGATTAGAACCACACTTAAGGCAACTTGAGAAGTCATAAACACAAATAATTAGTAATGTTTAATTAGTTAACTATAAATAAGAAAAACAGAACATAAGAGGTTAAACGAGCTGAGAGTCACAGCGATGAGTGACCTCCTCGGGAACGACTGCGAAGTCATTTTAAACTCAAATTTCAAACCGTAAAAAGTGACGCTGCGGTCCTTAGGACCCCTGTGAACACAGTGGAAAAGAGAAAATCACGAAAAAGAACTGTTAAGCCAGTCAAATAATTAGGTCAAGGAGCCAGAAGAAATATGCAATTATTTACAAACCGGAATGAACCAGCGAGGGGCAATTTGGTCAATTGACTGACTCCTGACCTAACTGTCAAATAAAATCGGAGAAAAGAAAATTTTGGAATCGAGAATTAAATTAAAGAACTAATAGAAAAAAAATAAATAGAAAAAAAAAAAAGAAAGAAGTTAGAAAAGTCAAAGGTGATGACATCATGAATGATGTCATAAAAGATTAATTAAATTATTTTATTAAATTGGGAATTTTGGTCTTCAAAAAGAGATAAGATTAAAGGAAACAAAAGAAAAAAAAAATAGAAAAGTCTTCTTCTTCTCCCTTGTTTGCCGCCCCATCTCCTCCATAAGCTCCCATGAAAAATCTTTCCTTAAACTTACATTAAGCTTGATTTTCTTTACCCAATCAACATAACTCCCACCTAAAAACTTTATTCTTGCATCTTGAAGAGTATAGAAAGGAAGAATAGAGGAAAGAAAAAGTGTGAAGTTGGAACAAAAAGTGAAGATCAAAGGCTTCACCTAAGGTTGGTATTCTAACCTTCAATTTCTATTTTAAGTGCATGCTTATTACTTAAAATGAGCTTAGAATTCATTAAATGAAGTGAAAATATGGGGGAAGGACTATTAGTGAATTTTTAGCCAGCCTAAGGGAGTATGAATTGCATGAATTTAAAGGGTTTGAATGAGTATAAAAACCTTAATTAGTTGAATGATGATAGTTTAGAACTTTGAAATTGTTAATGGTAACAAAGTTGTGAGTTTAGGGTTAGGAGGCTAGGGTTTGTGAACCAAATTTTGGAGAAATGCTTAAATGATGACTTTGGTCTATTATGAGATGAAAAATGGTCAATAATGACCAAAAGAGATGTGTGGGAATTGTTGGAATGAAAACCAAATTCGTAGGTCAAATGGTCATCTTCTTTGGCAAGCATGACCAAACCTACTTTGAAGGACCAAAATGGGAATTTTACAAGCCCAAGTGATATGCCACCAATTGGAGATGAAAATAGACATAAAATAGCACAATTTTCATTAAGGAACCATGGCCAAAAACTGACTAAAACTTAGTGAACCAATTGACCAAAGTGAAATCAGAGCAGGTTGCCACTGCACAAACTGACCAAATGAACAGTAATTGTTTATTTGGTCATAACTCGAGCTAGGAAGTCAAAATAACCTGAAATTTTACTAGTAATTAGATAAGATATAGATCTAAAACTTTTATGAAGAACACCAATCCAAATTATGCCATTGACCTAATCAAATGATTGAGCAAAGTTGAGTTACTGAACTCAGAAAGCTATGATTTCCATTTGAACAGTAAAGTTCCAATGGCTATAACTCTCTCTAGAAAACTCCGATTTAGGCGATTCTTGAATCGTTGGAAACCTAAGACATAGTAGAACATTTTGTATGAAGGAAATTAGACCAAATTATGGACTTAACTTGATCAAATTATTGAATGAAGTTGGATTAAAAATCTGCTAGAACCTAAATTGCAGCATGAACAGTGCACGTGAACAGTAATTGTATTTTGGCTATAACTTGAGCTAAAAAACTCCAATTGGGGTGATCCAAAAATGAGAATACACTTAAGACAATAAGGAACATTTTCTATGAAGGAAGTTTTGCCAAATTTCAACAGTAAAAGGGCCAATGGAACAGTGCAACTTGGAGCACCAAAACTGAAAATTTGACAATTTGGCCAAAAGGATTTAAGCTTTGAGAAAATGACCAAAACCAACAAGTTTAATGACCAAAATGTGGTATGTGGGTGAAGTTGGAGTTCCCATACCTATTAAGCCTTAGAAAGTCAACTATTTGACTTGAATAATGTAATGAATAGTAACCCGAAACACAAAATTTCAAGAACGTCGCATTTAACACGTTAGAGCTAGGTAAATGTAAAGCTAAATTTATTTTGGATTTGTGTTAAGTTCTAGTACTGAAAAATTGTAAAATTGTGTGTTTCAGTTGAAAAGAATATCGGGAAGGAACCCGAGGAACCGAGTCGAGGCTAAGGGACGACTCGCTTGAGGTTTGTGCACATCACTATGCTTTAAAATGTGTTGATAAAGTGAATGAAATATGTATTTTACATTTGCTTTGAATTATTGAGAATTTACTTGTGACATTAGTTATGATGTTTTGACTTAAATTGTTGGAAGTTATTGTGTATATTTGAAATGACAATGTTTAACAAATTGTTAAGATAAGTTTTGAAACCATAGCATCATGACCATATATTTGAACACTTCACTAACATGATTAGTGGGGGTAATTAGTTTCGAATTTTGATTCCTTTTCTGGAGAAGTGTTGAGGTGTGCCAGTAGAAGAGGATGTGAATGGATATCCATATATTTGAGCTAGCTAGCCTTGTGATGTGATTTCTCTTTAGCCTCTGGCTATTGAGATTCTATTTGTTTCGAATGGCATGATCTAACTGTGGGTTTTATGAAATGTGTTTTGATAGTTTGAAATGAACTTGGTTTGCATTTAAAATCTCACAATGCATGATTTGTACTTAATTCTCATGTTCAGCCAAATTTTTGAATAAGTGTGATTTATATTTTGCATAAAGATTATTTTAGTATGTTGTGCACCACTGAGTCCTAGTACTCAGCGATAGCTTCTATTGCTGTTGCAGATACAGAGACTAGAGGAGCAGCAGACTGAGCTGCTGAGGTGTGAGGAGTCATCATCTTGAAGTCTTCGGGTATAATTTATACCCTAACTGTAAATATTTCTTTTGATGTATATATTGCACATAAATGTATGGACATGTAAATGGGTCTTGAGCAGCTGTACAAAAATTTGTATGAAGTTGGTAATAAAGTTTAGTTGTGTTTCTTTTGATGTAAATTTTGTAATGATGTATCTAAATTGTTTTGTTTCTAATAAAATATGAATGGAATGGATTGCTAGTCTTTTGATTGAGATTGAGTATGAAACTGAAGCAGTTGTTGAGGAAAATTTTTAGAGGTGCTTTTTACAGGTATTTGAAGAACTGGTTTCTCAAAATACAGACAGAACTCTGTCAAAATTTTTATAAAATTTGCAGGAAAAATAAAATGGGCCAAAATTTCCAACTAGCTTTTCATTTAAGTACATGTTTTAAATACTTATTAGAAATGCTCACCATTTACCAAAAGTAAGAAATTTATTTTAAAATTCCTTGTAGGGTGCTTAATGAGTTATCGGTAGGTGAAGTTCGGTAGTTCATTAAGTATTCTATGGGATCATGTTATGCCTCACAGAGGGGTAAGGTGTGACAAAAATGGACCTTTTCATTTCTCAAGATTTTCTTCATTTCTCTTCACCAAAATACTCACCTCAACCTAAACACAAGGTTTACTAAAGCAAGGGAGAGGTTTTGGACACTTACCTATTTTTGTAGCTTGCTCAATCCTCACTAAACTTCTTCTTTTTGCTGCCAATGTCTTCCCCAAGCTGAGTATGCAAGGTTTAATGAAGGAGCCAAGTGGAAATAATGGCTAAATCAATGGTGCATGGTGATGGAACTCATTTGGCCATGGTGGACTTCAATGGAGTTCTCTCGGCTGGTTATTTCTCAAGGTTGAAGATGATGGTTTTTGTCCACAAATGACTTGTATAGCTGTCCCAAATTAGGAGTTAGTGGAGCACTAGGTAATAGTTTAATGGTTAATTAGTTAAAGTTCCACTATTTGCACATTTAGCTAAATTCTTTTACTATTTACATATTGTATCCCATTTTAATTTTTCATGACATTTCCTAAGTGCAATATCATTTATTTTTAATGGAAATTGAGGTCAAAAGGCAACTCTAGGTGTCAAATGACCAAAATGCCCCACTTCGGATTATATTCCTGATTTTTTGGTAACACAGATTTTTGTCTGTTTCTCGATTTTTCATTTTTTCTTTGTACTAATTTATTAATTTTTCTTTGATAATTCTAGTGTCAATTATATTTCAATAGACCTTTACTTGCGTCCCGAAATTAAATTCTAAGGGTTCCCCGTGCTCCTGGGGTCGGCAACGGCCTTCCCTGTGCGGTCACCCATCGCTGCGGTGCCGGCTCATTTAACTTAGCTTCATTTTCTCTCTTTCATTTTTCTTTAATTTTTCTTGTATTTACTTTATTTATTTCATCATTATATGTTTGTTCACCATC
The DNA here is from genome assembly GCF_030052815.1 of Hevea brasiliensis. Classification (NCBI taxonomy): domain Eukaryota; kingdom Viridiplantae; phylum Streptophyta; class Magnoliopsida; order Malpighiales; family Euphorbiaceae; genus Hevea; species Hevea brasiliensis. Next base: position 17,354,019 of record NC_079507.1, read on the forward strand.
ACTGAAGTGTGGTTTCAGACATCCTGACTTGCCTAGACTGTTATTTAGCTACTAGAGCAACAGAACGTATAGAACACGTACAATGGGGATATTACAACTCTTCCCCTCTAAATAAAAATTTCATCCTTGAAATTTACCTGATGTGAAGAGCTGAGGGAACTGTTGCCTCATTTTCTTCTCGCTCTCCCATGTTGCCTCTTCCGTGTTGTGGTGTCTCCATAGGATTTTCACTAGTGGAATTGTCTTGTTTCTGAGCTCTTTTACCTTTTGTGTCAAGATTTTAGTTGGTTCTTCTTCATATGTTAGGTCAGGTTGTACCACAATTTCTTTTGCTGTGCTGAGATGACATGTGAAGGATCTGATCTGTATCTTCTAAGCATTGAGACATGGAACACATTAGGTATTTTGTCCAGCTCAGGTGGTAAGGCTAATCTGTAGGCTACTGGTCCCACACGTTCAATAACTTCATATGGGCTAATGAACCTAGGGCTTAATTTTTCCTTTTTGCCGAATCTCAACACTTTCTTCCACGGTGATACTTTGAGAAATACCTTCTCGCCAACTTTATACTCAATGTCTTTTCTCCTCAAGTCAGCATAAGATTTCTGTCGGTCTGAGCCAACTTTCAAATTAGCCTTTGTCAGTTTCACCTTTTCCTCTGTCTATTTTTGTAACACCCCTAAGTTCGGTAGTGCGTTCTACTGTTCCGGTGACCAGTGTTGTCCAGACAGCTAGAATGCCTAGAACTATACTTCGATATGAGTGATGAGACATAAAATAATGAAATACAAGAAAAGAAAATACAAGAAAAAAAAGGGGAAAATAATAGCAAAGAAATGTAACCAAGTTAAGCGAGCCAAAAACCCTAGCGATGGGTGACCGCATCGGGAAGTCACGGCGTGGACCGTTGACTAGCCCTGGACTGCGGGGAACCCTGAAAAATATTTTTAGGACTTAAATAGACCCCTATTGAAGTATAAATATCATTAGAAATATTAAATAAAAATTAAATAATTAGTACGAAGAAAAGTGGGAAATCGAAAAACGGACAAAACCCGGTGTTACCGAAAAATCGGGAATGCAACCCGAACAGGGGCATTGTGGTCATTTGACATCCCAAATTGTCTTTTGACCTAAATGTCCATTAAAAATAAATAATATTACACTTGGAAAATATAATGAAAAATTAATTTAGGGGTACCTAATGTAAATAGCAAAAATGGAGGATAAATGGAGTAATTATCAATTAAAACATATAATATGATTTAATTAAGGTGAGTGGACCACTATGGGAATTAAAAATTCACTAAGTGGGCAGATTACTCCACTAATGTCTTCTTCTTCCTCTCAAATCCTCACTTTGCCGAATTGAATTTTCTCTCCATTGTCCACCATGGCCACACCTTGCATGCAAGCTCCACTCCTAATGATCAAGCCACAATTTCTCCAATTGTTCTTCATTAAACTTGTTCTACACATCATGGGCAGCATGTAGGAAGTAAGAAAGAGAAGTTTTGGTGAGGTTTTGAAGAATTTCCAAAGTGGTAAGTTTGTGTTTTTGATTATTGTTTAATTAAAGTTTGTAAGGATGTTATGGGTATTTGAATTATGGAGAAATTTTTTAGGTTTGATGTTTAAATGGAGAAGTGTACTTTTGGCAGCCATGGAAACACTTTGAAGGCAGTTTATTTGTGCTTGTAAATGGTGAATTAAATGATTGATTAAATGTATATTGTGTAGGAAATTGTTTGGGTGATGTATACTTAGTATATGTAAATGTAAAATGAGATTTAAAGCTTGGAAAGTAATGGAATGTAAGTGTACCATTGTGGCAGTTTGTTAGCTCTTGAAGAATGCTGGAATTCATGCTTGGTTTATGGAATAATGATGTTAAAATGTATTGGTTGTTATGGCAGTTTGAGTGTGTGTAAGGTGGTGTGAAGTGGGACATGTAAATGAGCATAAAAAGGTGATGGAATTGTTGTAAATTGGATTGAAAAATTCTGCACTTGTTGGTGTATGTTGAATATAATTGTAAGCTGCCAAAATGACCTATAATGTGTTGTGAATTATGTTTAGGTTGTGGTACAACCAGAATTAGTTTGAATGTTAAGTTTGGTGAGTGTTAAAAGTGATGTTTGATATGTATGCAAGAATTGCAATAAGGCAGTTTGTGTTTTAGGCCTATAACTTTAAGTGTGTGGCTTCAATTGGTATGAGACCAATTGGAAGTGAAACTAGGCACAAAATATGCCAACTTTCATGAAGAAATCTTGACAAAATTCTGCTTGCAAGGTAGCTTGAAAAATGACCAAATCCGGATTAAGTGCAAATAAGGCCTGAAAATTGACCATTTGGGCAGCAGTTAGTGTTTAGGCCATAACTCACTCAAAACAGGTCCAATTGACCTGAAATTTTAACCATGAATAGATAAGACCCATACCTACAAGTCTTATGAAGACAACAAAGCCCAGAAATGACCATAAGCAAGTCAAACAGCTTGCACAAGTTTGGGTCCAAAAACTGGCCGAACCTAAAATGACCTAAAGTGACCTAAAATGACCAATGTTGGTGCAATTTGACCAGCAATAGTAAAATGACCATAACTTGGTCTATATAACTCAGAATGACCTGAAATTTTGCCCTGCGTTCCATAAGACATAGATCTACAAGTTTGTAATTTTGACTGAAACCCAAAATGTAACATCCTCCCGGTAGCAATTCCGCACATCTCGTTAGGTGACTGTCATGTCGATGACCAGACCTTTACGAAAAATATTTAAACTAAAGTCAGGAATCATAATTAACTCAAATATTAATAAGAAAAAATTTAGTAAAAATTTTAGAAATAAAATACAACCAAGTCAAACGAGCCGGTGCCCTAGCGAGGGGTAACTCAGAGGGAAGTTGCGGTTCTCGCAACGAAGAGCCTTGGATCCAGGGGAAAAATTATAAAATAATTTTTTAGACTCCAGAGAAGGGTTATTGAGGTTCCCATGGCATTAGAATTCCAAGAAAATGCCTAGAAAAATTTTTCAATCGGTACAGACAATTTTGACTCGTTAAGCCAAACGGAGGGCATTTTGGTCATTTCGCCTTCAGAGGTGATTTTTGGCCGACTTGTCCAGTTAAGTAAATAATTATTATGACATAAAATATGAATTAATATTGATAAAAAATTAATTGAAAGTGAGTAGAGAAGAAGAGAAAAGAAAATACAATAAAATGCCAATTATGACATATTATGAGGTCATTTAAAATTGTCCACCAATCACAATTAAGTAACCATCAAATTAACTAATAAAAAGAGTCAAAAGAGACCAAAGAATTAAAAAGCAAACAGCAGCCCTTCTTCTCCTTCAAAAACGTTTTTCACCTCCTCCCTCACTCCTCCATTAACAAACTTTCTAAATCTTCAATTTCCATGCTTTCCTCACCCCAAAACCCTAAGTCCCTTCACTAAAAACTTGTCTCTACCTCTTGGGAAGTGTTTGGCAGCCTAGAAAGGGAAAGAAAGTGAAGATTAACTTGGGAAAATTCTGCCCTACAAGAGGTTAGTGCACATATATACTTAAAACTCTTTAATCCCATGCTAGAGACTTGAAACAAGTATGAATTTGTAACTTAAATGAATAAAAGTTATGCGTATGTCCACCATGATTTTTGGCAGCCCTAAAGAAGGAACATGATTGAGTGTCTTGATAGACTTAGAGTGAACTAGAGAGTATGTTTAAAAAATATATATATATATGTAAGGAATGAAAGTGATTAATTAAGGTAGTTGTGAAAATTTATAATGGAAATTAGGGTTTTGAGGTGTGAAACTTGGATTTAGCTTATGAAATTGTGAAAGAACATTATAAGGATCAATTAGTGACCATTTTAGGTAAGTTGACCATAATTTGGACTGAAATGTAGCATGGAAAAGGGAATGAGTAGGCTGCCTTGTAAGTGCAGCAGGGTGACTGAAATTTCAGTCCATTTAGACAGCCATAACTTTGGCTGTGTAGGTCCAATTGGTGTTTGGCCAATTGGACATGAAACTAGGCTTATAATAGCACATTTTTTCTGAAGAAACCATGCCCAAAAGACCAAAGCAAGAGGACCAAAAGTTGGTCCCAATCCGGATACCCTGCAAACAGCCCCTGCAGAATAACCAAATGAACAGTAACCATAACTCACTCTAGAATGGTCAAATTGACCTGAAAGTTTTACAGCAACAAGATATGATATAGACAAACAACTTTCATGAAGAAACCTACCCCAAATTATGCCATTAACCCATTCAAATTATTGAACAAAGTTGAGTTATCAAACCTGCAACTCTGCAGATTTACATTTGAACATTAATGTTTGGATGGCTATAACTCTCTCTAGAAAACTCGGATTTAGGCGATTCTTGAACCGATGGAAACCTAAGGCATGGTAGAACATTTCATATGAAGAAAGTTAGACCAAATTATGAACTTAACTTTGTCAAATTACTGACCAAAAGTTGGACCAAAATCTGCCAAAACCCAAAATTTCAGCGAGGCAGTGCAGTGAACAGTAAACTTACTTTGGCCATAACTTGAGCTACAAAACTCCAAATGGAGTGATTCAAAAAAAGAAATTCAACTAGACAAAATAAGGAACAACTTTCATGTTTACCATTTCCTCAAATTCCCACTGTAACAGTGCTTAATGGAATAGTAAAGTTAAGCTTCAAAAACTGAAAATTTTGTTTCCCTTGGTTTAAGCCTAGAAATGGTAATGGTGATCACTTCCAACAAGTTTTAAATGAAAAATGTGGTATGTTTGAAGTGCCAAAGTCAATGTACCTACTTTCTATGCAAAAGTCAACTTTCTTGTTGACCAATGAAATGAATAGTGACACCAAAAGTTGAAATTCAAAGATTGAAGAATTTTAAAGTATCAAATGCCCTAGTATACCTAACGAGATTGGTTTGGATAGTTTGGCATGCCAATAGGGTATTGTTTTAGCAGTACTGCGAAAGGCTTTATGCCTGTATTCATGGCTTTATGCCCGTATTCATGGCTTTTATGCCCGTATTCATGGCTTTTATGCGAGTTTATGTTATATAATGGCTTTTTAGCCATACCGATCGATACGTGGTTGGCGTTCTGCGTCCCATGGTATGACGGCGAGGCACCGCGGTGTCGGTGTCAACGACCCGTTATCGATCCGATCGTCGGATAGGTTACTTGGGCATGGAAAAGTATAACTGTGATTGAACTGATCATTAAAGAAAATACGAAAATTAAGTATCAGGAATGATTACCAAAAATACAAAGAAGCTCAAGATCATGAAGAAAATAATTAACGAAATGCATGAAGAAGTTAATATTATAAAACATGATTAGCCCTCGACTAAACAATAAGTTAGTAATTATTCATTTCTTATGAACACAATAGCAAAGAAATTATTATTTTTATTTGCATATTATATTTTCTTGTATTATTTGCACCACTAAGCTTTATGCTTAGCGCGTCACTTTTGCAACGCGTAGGTACTGAAGATTTGGACAGAGGGCCCAGTAGACCACAGATTTGGTAAGGCAGTTCACAGTTCTGCATAGTGTCCGTGTCACCTCACCATCCAAAGTGCATTGGTAGGACACTAGGTTTCATTTTGACATTTTGTAACTAATTTCTATTTTCTCATATGTATTTGAACTTATGGAATGTATTTTGAGGTTCATGTAAATAATGAAAAATCGTATTAATGAATGTAAAAGTGAATGTTTATCTGTGATTTATACATGATATCACATGAGATGAATGATTGAGAAATGAATGGTGAAAAATGTTGAGATTTTGATATTGAAGTTTGAGAGTGATGAGATGATTGAATATGATCATAGGAAGTGTTTTTCATAGGTTCCGAAGAACTGTTTTCTCCATTTTAGCCGGTACTTTGCCGGATTTTCTATAAAATTCTCGGAACCTCAAATAAATTATAATTTTGATAAATGGCTTAAATAAATTATATTTCACAAGTTATATTCAAAAGGAAGAATAAAAATGAATTAAGATAAAATAGAGTGCTCGGCACACTGAGTGGCATAACTTGCTCTCGGCTTGTAGTCGGGTAAGGGGTGTCACATTTAGTGGTATCAGAGCGCGGTTTAGGCGTTTCTGGACCTAGATAGATTGCATATCATGCATTGCATTCATAAGAGTCGAGGTGACACTATTGCAGATCTGTATTTCCTGTTTATTTTAGGTTAAGGTATGGAATAAGAGAGTGAAGAGACAATGAGATAGCGAATGGAGATGAGAAGGAGACTATATTTAAGATGAAAAAGGATGAGTACATAACTGTTTGAGGATAGGATTGAAACTAAGGAGAAAGTGAAGTAGGATAACACGGAAAGGTGAAGAAATAAAGAGGTATTAGCTCCTTGACTATTTACATTGGGTAAATTTCAAGGACGAAATTTAAATAAGAGGGGAAGAGTTGTAACATCCTCTCGGTAGCAATTCCGCACAGTCTACTGTTCCGGTGACCAGTGTCGGTCCGGATAGCTAGAACTTCTGGAAAAATATTTAAACTAAAGTCAGGAATCATAATTAACTCAAATATTAATAAGAAAAAATTTAGTAAAAATTTTAGAAATAAAATACAACCAAGTCAAACGAGCCGGTGCCCTAGCGAGGGGTAACTCAGAGGGAAGTTGCGGTTCTCGCAACGAGGAGCCCTGGACCCGGGGGAAAAATTATAAAATAATTTTTGAGACTCCAGAGAAGGGTTATTGAGGTTTCCATGGCATTAGAATGCCAAGAAAATACCTAGAAAAATTTTTCAATCGGTACAGATAATTTTGACCCGTTAAGCCAAACGGAGGGCATTTTGGTCATTTCGCCTTCAGAGGTGATTTTTGGCCGACTTGTCCAGTTAAGTAAATAATTATTATGACATAACATATGAATTAATATTGATAAAAAATTAATTGAAAGTGAGTAGAGAAGAAGAGAAAAGAAAATACAATAAAATGCCAATTATGACATATTATGAGGTCATTTAAAATTGTCCACCAATCACAATTAAGTAACCATCAAATTAACTAATAAAAAGAGTCAAAAGAGACCAAAGAATTAAAAAGCAAACAGCAGCCCTTCTTCTCCTTCAAAAACGTTTTTCACCTCCTCCCTCACTCCTCCATTAACAAACTTTCTAAAGCTTCAATTTCCATGCTTTCCTCACCCCAAAACCCTAAGTCCCTTCACTAAAAACTTGTCTCTACCTCTTGGGAAGTGTTTGGTAGCCTAGAAAGGGAAAGAAAGTGAAGATTAACTTGGGAAAATTCTGCCCTACAAGAGGTTAGCGCACATATATACTTAAAACTCTTTAATCCCATGCTAGAGACTTGAAACAAGTATGAATTTGTAACTTAAATGAATAAAAGTTATGTGTATGTCCACCATGATTTTTGGCAGCCCTAAAGAAGGAACATGATTGAGTGTCTTGATGGACTTAGAGTGAACTAGAGAGTATGTTTAAAATATATATATATATATATATATATATATATATATATATATATATATATATATATATATATATATATATATATATATATATATATATATATATATATATGTAAGGAATGAAAGTGATTAATTAAGGTAGTTATGAAAATTTATAATGGAAATTAGGGTTTTGAGGTGTGAAACTTGGATTTAGCTTATGAAATTGTGAAAGAACATTATAAGGGTCAATTAGTGACCATTTTAGGTAAGTTGACCATAATTTGGACTGAAATGTAGCATGGAAAAAGGAATGAGTAGGCTGCCTTGTAAGTGTAGCAGGGTGACTGAAATTTCAGTCCATTTAGACAGCCATAACTTTGACTGTGTAGGTCCAATTGGTGTTTGGCCAGTTGGACATGAAACTAGGCTTATAATGGCACATTTTTTCTGAAGAAACCATGCCCAAAAGACCAAAGCAAGAGGACCAAAAGTTGGTCCCAATCCGGATACCACATAAGCGACCCCTGAGAATGGCCAAATGAGCGATGGCTCATTTGGCCATAACTCACTGTAGAATGGTCAAATTGACCTGAAATTTTTAAAGCAACAAGATATGATATAGACAAAAAAAACTTTCATGAAGAAACCTACCCCAAATTATGCCATTAACCCATTCAAATTATTGAACAAAGTTGAGTTATAAAACCTGCAACTCTGCAGATTTACATTTAAACAGTAATGTTTGGATGGCTATAACTCTCTCTAGAAAACTCGGATTTAGGCGATTCTTGAACCGATGGAAACCTAAGGCATGGTAGAACATTTCATATGAAGAAATTTAGACCAAATTATGAATTTAACTTGGTCAAATTACTTACCAAAGTTGGACCAAAATCTACCAAAACCCAAAATTTCAGCAGGAACAGTACCCGTGAACAGTAAACTTATTTTGGCCATAACATGAGCTACAAAACTCCAAATGGAGTGATTCAAAAAAAGAAATTCAACTAGACAAAATAAGGAACAACTTTCATGTTTACCATTTCCTCAAATTCCCACTGTAACAGTGCTTAATGGAATAGTAAAGTTAAGCTTCAAAAACTGAAAATTTTGTTTCCCTTGGTTTAAGCCTAGAAATGGTAATGGTGATCACTTCCAACAAGTTTTAAATGAAAAATGTGGTATGTTTGAAGTGCCAAAGTCAATGTACCTACTTTCTATGCAAAAGTCAACTTTCTTGTTGACCAATGAAATGAATAGTGACACCAAAAGTTGAAATTCAAAGATTGAAGAATTTTAAAGTATCAAATGCCCTAGTATACCTAACGAGATTGGTTTGGATAGTTTGGCATGCCAATAGGGTATTGTTTTAGCAGTACTGCGAAAGGCTTTATGCCTGTATTCATGGCTTTTATGCCCGTATTCATGGCTTTTATGCCGATTATGTGATATCATGGCTTTTTAGCCATACTGACTGCATATGTGGTTGACGTTCTGCGTCCCATGGTATGACGGCCCGAGGCACCGCGGTGTCGGTGCCAACGACCGTTATCGATCCGATCGTCGAAGATAGGTTACTTGGGCATGGAAAAGTATAACTGTGATTGAACTGATCATTAAAGAAAATACGAAAATTAAGTATCAGGAATGATTACCAAAAATACAAAGAAGCTCAAGATCATGAAGAAAATAATTAATGAAATGCATGAAGAAGTTAATATCATAAAACATGATTAGCCCTCGACTAAACAATAAGTTAGTAATTATTCATTTCTTATGAACACAATAGCAAAGAAATTATTATTTTTATTTGCATATTATATTTTCTTGTATTATTTGCACCACTAAGCTTTATGCTTAGCGCGTCGCTTTTGCAACGCGTAGGTACTGAAGATTTGGACAGAGGGCCCAGTAGACCACAGATTCGGTAAGGCAGTTCACAGTTCTGCATAGTGTCCGTGTCACCTCACCATCCACAATGCATTGGTAGGACACTAGGTTTCATTTTGACATTTTGTAACTAATTTCTATTTTCTCATATGTATTTGAACTTATGGAATGTATTTTGAGGTTCATGTAAATAATGAAAAATCGTATTAATGAATGTAAAAGTGAATGTTTATCTGTGATTTATACATGATATCACATGAGATGAATGATTGAGAAATGAATGGTGAAAAATGTTGAGATTTTGATATTGAAGTTTGAGAGTGATGAGATGATTGAATATGATCATAGGAAGTGTTTTTCACAGGTTCCGAAGAACTGTTTTCTCCATTTTAGCCGGTACTTTGCCGGATTTTCTATAAAATTCTCGGAACCTCAAATAAATTATAATTTCGATAAATGGCTTAAATAAATTATATTTCACAAGTTATATTCAAAAGGAAGAATAAAAATAAATTAAGATAAAATGGAGTGCTCGGCACACTGAGTGGCATAACTTGCTCGGCTACACTGTAGTCGGGTAAGGGGTGTCACACAAAAACCGAGGGAACTAGGTCGTCTGGCTAGGTCAAACTAGTATCCCGGAATCCAGCAAATTGCAAGAAAATGCAGTATACACGGAAATGAACTTGGTAAAATGTACCAACCCTAAAAGACTATCGAATGTGATATGTTAGTAACATTAAAACCTAATTTACCTAGAATGCATCGAGGGTCAACATATTAGGTTGATTAAGCAAATAATAGCAGTCTGTGAATTATTTATCAAACATTATCGTTAGAGACAGTTTAATTAAGTACTGAAATACTTCAAATTGTGTTTCTCAGTTAGTAAAGACTCAGGGAAGGGGAAGGAAACACTGAGTCAGAGCCAAGAGACAGTTATCAGAGGTTTGTGCACAACTAGTTTTTAACTGATTTTGTTTTGAATATTTCATATGATTAAATGACATATTTTCTTATGTATTATGTTTAATAAGCATTGGATTTAATTCAATGATTATTGAAATTCTTATAGTATGTATGAATTTAGTTTTGTGAAATAGTATTTCCACAAGTATTGAGCATTGTTATGGATTGAATAAATTATGTTTTGGAAAATTGTGATAGAACATGTTTTAAATTGTGATGGTAATTTTTATGAAAAAATGCAAATTTATTTGGAGAAATGAATCATGACTATTGTACATTATTGTTTTAAATTATGTTTGTGCATAATAAGTATTTCTTTTGAATTTTTCAATTGAAATAAATTATGATTATTTCTATGTTATTATTTTAAATTGTGTTTGTGCACAATAGCTATTTCTCCTGAATTTTTCAATTGAAATAAATTATGATTATTTTGTATGTTATTGTTTTAAATTGTGTCCATGCACAATACTTTTATATTCACTGCTTTTACTAGCAAATTTATTTGGAGAAATGAGTTATGAATAATTTTTGATTGCTTTGTTTTTGGGAATATTATTTGGAACTTATTGTATTGCCAACTTTGCAAATTGAAATTTTGAGATAAAATGTGATTTATGGTTTGTATGAAATATTGTGATTTAAAATTGTTTTGATTCACACTTGGCATGACACTGTTACTATGTTCCTCCTCCATTTATGGGGTGAGTGTGATATATTCCTCCCTCTTTGACCTATCCGTCTGGGGTGAGTGTGATTATGTTTCTCTCTCTTTGACTTCCCAGTCTGAGGTGAGTGTGGATGAGTACTCATTATTCAGCTAGCTTCCTCCCTCATTGATTTTGATTATTGGGGTGAGTGTGTCTTGTCGTGGTGTACAACACGGCATGTGCGGAAAAATTGTGTCATGGCCTAAATTATGTTATCGATTGGCAACATTGTATTATTCAGTTATTTGATCGAATTGTGTTATTGATTTGCAAAACGGTATTATTCAGTTATTTGATCGAATTGTGTTATTGATTTGCAAAATGGTATTATTCAGTTATTTGATCGAATTGTGTTATTGATTTGCAAAACGGTATTATTCAGTTATTTGATCGAATTGTGTTATTGATTTGCAAAACGGCATTATTCAGTTATTTGATCGAATTATGTTATTGATTTGCAAAACGGTATTATTCAGTTATTTGATCGAATTGTGTTATTGATTTGCAAAATGGTATTATTCAATTACTTGATCAAATTTGTGTTAGGTGAATTTTGTAAATTGTGAAATGGAATTGTGAATCATTTGATTTGTGAACTGTCAATAAAAGATTTATATATCGCATTTCAAATTGTTATTGTGTACCACTGAGTAAATTTTACTCAGCGATAGCTTTTCATTGCTGTCGCAGGTAGACAGATTGACAGGGCAGCAGACTAGGCTGCTAGTACATTCAGCGAGAAATCATCGGGTATATTGAGTATACCATATTCTGCATTTTATATTGTAATGTATGTTCACTATATGTATATAGTGTTCTTGGTTTAAAGCAGTTGTAAATTAAAATTATACATTAAAGTTGTAAAATAAATTATGAGTTATTTGGACTTATAAAAAATGTATTATAATTCTTGTATCGCAGTCTTTGAAAAATTATTGTGGATTTGTGTTGAATTATGCTAGAGTTTGAGATTGAGAAAAATATTGAAGTGCTTTTTATAGGTTTTTGAAGAACTGTTTTATCCAAATTACGGAGGGCACTCTGCCAAAATTTTTTTTACAGAAATTACTAATAATCTAAATGTGTTAGTTAATTCACCTCAATTCAAAAAGGTTTTTAACACCTGTAAATAGTGCTCACCACTGTAAAAGAAGTAAGAAAAGTTTTTGAAAATCCCTTGTAGTGTATTTAATGGGTTATCAGTAGGCGAAGTTGGTAATTCATTAGGTATACTACGGGATCATGTTATGCCTTACAGAGGGGTAGGGTGTGACAATTTTATCAGGTCTAGCCCCACTAGCTTATCTTCACCCAACTCAGTCCAACATACAGGTGTTCTACATTTTCTCTCATACAGTGCTTCATAGGGTATCATTTGTATGCTAATTTGATAGCTATTGTTGTATGCAAATTCTGCAAGTGGAAGGTATCTGTCCCAACTTCCCTCAAACTCAATAACATAACTTATCAGCATATCCTCGAGGACCTATCACATATGTTTGGTTATTATTATCATTATCAGTTTAATTTATTATTTACAATAACTCAATGAGTTTCAAAATTTACTTGGATTATTCTTTCTGACTGTCCATCCGTCTGAGGATGAAAAGCCATACTAAAATGGAGTTGTGTGCCCAAGGATTCTTGTAATTTCTTCCAAAATCTAGATGTAAACCTCGGGTCTCTATCAAATATAATGGAAAGTGGAATTCCATGTAGTCTAACTATCTCACTGATGTACAATTCTGCTAGCTTTTCCAGTAAGTAGTCAGTTTTGACTGGCAGAAAATGTGCTAATTTGGTCAATCTATCCACAATCACCCATACTACATGCTTCTTCTGAGTGAGAGGTAGACCACTGACAAAGTCCATAGTGACTCAGTCCCATTTCCATTCAGGTATGTTTATGGGCTGTAACAAACCTGATGGAACTTGATGTTCTGCTTTGACTTGCTGACATGTCAAGCATCTAGTTACATAGTCAACTATGTCCTTCTTCATACCTGGCCACCAGTATCGGAGTTTCAAGTCATAGTACATTTTTGTGCTTCCTGGATGCATAGCATACACACTGTTATGTGCTTCTTTCTAAATACTAGTTTTCAATTCTTTATCATCTGGAACACACACTCTTTCTTTATAGTACAGGCGCCCATTTTCTTTCACTTCCTATTCAGTTTCCTTCCCTTCAGTGATTTTGCCCATAACAGCCATTAGTTTCTCATTTGTCTTCTGCCCATCCTGTATCTGTTGTAACAGATTTGGCTTCACTTGCAACTCAGCCAAAATAACTCCATCATGAGTTAAGGACAGTTGGGCATTCAGAGATCTTAATGCTACAATAGATTTTCTGCTTAAAGCATCAGCGACTACATTTGCCTTCTCAGGGTGGTAGTCAATCACACAATCATAATCTTTCACGAATTCAATCCATCGCCTCTATCTCAAATTAAGTTCCTTCTAGGTTGGTAGATACTTCAGACTCTTATGGTCTGTGTATATGTAGCTTTTTTCTCCATATAAGTAATGCCTCCATATCTTCAATGCGAAGATAATTGCTGCTAACTCTAAATCATGAGTAGGGTATTTTTTTTTCATGTGGCCTTAACTGCCTGGAAGTATATGCGACCACTTTCCCTTCTTGCATGAGTACACACCCTAACCCATTATGTGAGGCATCACTATAGACTGCAAAGTCTTTTCTAGATATTGGTTGTGTTAACACTGGTGCCTCTGTCAACAAAGCCTTCAACCTCTCAAAACTGGCTTGACACTTGTCATTCTAGTCAAATTTCATATTCTTGTGTAGTAATTTGGTCATTGGAGTAGCTATTAGGGAAAATCCCTTTACAAATCTTCTATAATATCTAGCTAACCCCAAGAAACTTCTGATCTCAGTTGTATTTCTGGGAGGCTTCCATTTCATCACTGCTTCAATTTTCTTGGGATCCACTCTAATCCCTTCAGCTGATACTACATGTCCAAGGAATACAATCTCATTCAACCAGAACTCACACTTGGACAATTTAGCATATAGTTTCTTCTCTTTTAGAGTCTGCAGAACAATTCTCAAATGCTCATCATGTTCTGCTTTATCCTTGGAATACACCAGGATGTCATCAATGAAGACTACTACGAACCAATCTAAGTATGGATGGAAGATACGGTTCATAAGGTCCATGAATGCTGCTGGAGTGTTTGTTAACCCAAATGGCATCACCAGGAATTCATAATACCCATACCGGGTTCTAAATATAGTCTTAGGCACATCTGTATCCTTAACCCTTAGCTAATGATACCCTGATATGAGATCAATCTTAGAAAACACACTGGCTCCCTTCAACTGATCAAACAGATCATCAATTCTAAGCAACGGATACTTTTTCTTCACTGTTACTCTGTTTAACTGTCGGTAGTCAACACATAACCTCAGTGTCCCATCTTCCTTCTTAACAAACAGTACCGGAGCTCCCCACGGTAACACACTGGGGCATATGAACCCCTTGTCTAGTAATTCTTGCAGCTAGATTTTTAACTCTTTCAATTCAGCAGGTGCCATCCTATATGGGGCAATTGAAATCGGAGCTATACCCAGCATAATCTCAATAGCAAATTCCACTTCCCTTTCTGGTGGCAAACTAGGCAATTCCTCAGGAAATACTTCAGAGAAATCCCTTACTGTGGGTATGTCAGACAAGTTAAGTTTACCTTGCCTAGTGTCAATCACGTGTGCCAGATAGGCTTCACACCCTTTTCTCAACCATCTCCTTACAACTGTAGCTGAGATGACATTGGATAAGAAATCTGTCCTTTCACCCACAACTGTTATTTCTTCGTTCTTAGCAGTTTTCAGAGAGATTCTCTTCGATTTACAATCTACTATTGCCTGATGATGGGATAACTAGTCCATTCCTAAAATCACATCAAACTCATGGAAAGGCAGTTTGATTAAGTCTGCTGAGAACTCTTTCCCTTGAATCTTCAATGGACAGCCCTTATACACCTTGTTTACTACCACACTGTGGCCTAACGGATTGTGACCAGGATGTCTTGGTTACTTTCCTTCTACTGGTATTCCCTTTTCTACGGGTAGCTTGATACAAATATATAAATGAGTAGATCCAGGATCCACTAATGCATGCACAAAAGTATTATAGAGGAGGAACGTACCCTTGATGACATCTAGAGCATCTTGTTCCTCTTGTGCCCTTATAGCATAGGCTCTGGCTGGTTTTTTGCCTTCTGCTCTCTCTACAGACTCTGACACAGGTTTCTGTGAAGTACTGGCTGCCTCAGCCTTACCTGGCTTTCTACCCTTTAGAGCTAGAGGGGCAGGCCTATCAGTTGATACCGGAGTGGATGTAGTAGTTCTGCGAGGACAATCTTGGACTAGGTGGTCTGTAGATCCACACCATAAATAAGCACCTATCATCCTCCAACATTCACCCTTATGCCTTTTTTGGCAATGTGGGCAAGCAACAGATACTGTTGGGGCTGGTCTCCTATACCCTATCCCTGGAGAGCTAGCCATTGAAGGTGTGGACTGGCCTCTCCTCGGTGCAAACTGAGATTTGGGCCTCTGTGACTGACCTTGACTTGGTGCTCTACTAAAACTCTGAGTAGGTGAACCTTTGAATTTCTTACTAGGGGCAGAAGATGTACCGATATGACCCTGACCTCTTTTCTACTGTCTGTCCCTTCTATTCTGCTCATTCATTCTAACTTTTTCAACATTCAGTGCAGTTTCCACTAACTTGGCAAACTCTGTAATCCCCAAGGCTGTAATCATTACTTTAATGTTATCATTGAGTCCTTCCTCAAATCTCTTGCATCTCTCTGCCTCATTAGGGACTATTTCCCACCCATAGCGACTCAACAAATTCTCTTTCATATTCAACCACTGTCAGCTGTCTCTAACATAGGGTAATAAACTCCCTTCTCTTCTCTTCCAGGTATACACTGCCCACATACTTCTTTCTAAACTTAGTAAGAAAGAAATCCCAAGTTATCTGTTCTGGTGGCACCTCACTAGTTACTGTATCCCACCATTGGTATGTATCATCTTGTAGTAGTGATACAGCAGCTTCCAAATTCTGCTATGGAGTACAATGAAGTTGTTTCAAGACTCTTCTAGTTCTGTCCAACCAGTTTTCAGCTGTGATAAAATCATTTTCCCTTTTGCCAAGAAAATCCACTGCTCTGAACTTCCTAAGTTTCTCCATGTGAGATTTCTAATCTGGAGGTGGTGGTGGTGGCATAACTCCTGCCATCTGTCTAAAGAACTCAACCATTTGCTGAAATGTGGCTAGTGCACCTGGTATCGATGGAGCAGGTTCCCTCCTATCTCCTGGTTCAATCATAGATAGAGCATGACTTTTCACTTCCTCATCGACTGCTCTCTGTGATGTGGAGTCCATATTCTGATCAAAATAACAAATCAAATAAAAAAATCTACATTAGTGTCATCTTAACACTTACAATGCAATGTATGATATGCAATCTATCTAGATCCAGAAACGCCTAAACCGTGCTCTGATACCACTAAATGTAACACCCCGCACCCGTCTACATAATAGCTGAGCAAGGCGTGCTACATGGCGTGTCGGAACACCTAGTCTGTGATTATTTCATTTCCTAAACTCAATTTGATTTTAAGAAGTCTTTTATGTAATATTCATATCATACCGATACAATTTTCATACTTTGATAAAATTAGTGTTTAAAAAAATCGTAATAAAAATTTGGCAAGGTGCCATCTGTATTTCGGACAAACTGTCATTCCAAACCTATTGAAAATAGTTTAATATGATAATATCAAAATCTCAGATATTTCATAGGCTCTATTTCTTAGTAAAGTTAATAGACTTTTATAATCATTAAACAGTTCCACAATGCAGTCCATAATAATTTAAATATATCCAGAAAATCTTCATGTTATGTAGTATATATAAAATATTACAAACTTTAGAGCTTTCATAACATTACAAAATATAGGGCCGAATTTCAAAAATACAACAAAAGTACAAAATACAAGATATCCTAAGTCCTACTATGTATGCAATGCAGTGCAGATGAGTCTGGACTCCTGTACAGATCTGATGTCTCACTCGGTCGTAGGTCTGCTGGGCTCCCCAACTGTGTCTCCAATACCTACGTGTTACAAAAAGCAACGCGCTAAGCAATTTTGCTTAGTGGTGCCAAATATAAAGAAATATACACTAAAATAAAGTAAATAAAGTGTTTACGAATTTATAACATCGATATACTTTGCAATTGTTGATTCTACTTTTATTTGCTAACATTTTAATATTTGAAAATTTTTGGTAGTGCTGTATGTCAGTAGACTGGATTTAGCTATTTGAATTTAATAATACTAGAATTATAGCCTGTGTAGCCTATATCCTGACCAGACTGGATAAACGGATATATTGGCACTGGGTACCTAGTACCTCGGGCCATCACACCATCGGTCACAAAGTGTCTCTCAGTGTGCAAATAGTGTGGCTAAAAAGCTATATAGTCAATCTGGCGATAAGCCAAGAATAAATACACAATATGTATAGCCGTAGGCGATTAAAGTCATAGTGCGGCATAATAAGCCGTAAAAACACAGTATGGCATGAAGCCATTTACAGAACAACTGTCAGAATTCTATTGGCATGCCAACCTATCCAAACTAGTCAACTAAGCAAACTGGGGCACATTATAAATTAATTGTTTAATTCTTCAATTTTTTGAGTTTACTAACTATTATGTAATTCATAAGTCAATGCGTATGCTGACCTTTTTAGGTACTATGGATAAGTTATTTCTAGCATCAACATGTCACATATTTTAATTCAATATGCTGCCAATATAGTGCAATTTACCATTTTGATAAGTTGGCATCATTGCCAAATTGCTTCAAGCATCATTGTATGTAAATGTCAAATTCTCAATTTTTGGTGTGCTAGATTGGTTTAGCTTAAAGTCCTATTTCTCTTGGTTTTTAGCTTCTGGTCAAAGAAGAAAAATTGTAGCTCTATATCTTATTGCATGTGGGGCAAAATTTTAGGTCATTCTGAGTTGTATAGACCAAGATATGGTCAATTTACTAAAGCTGGACAGATTGCACCTTTAGTGCAAAATTTGGTCAATTTTAGGTCACTTTTAGGTCTGGCAATTTTGGTACCAGAACTTGTGCAAGCTATTTGACTTGGTTCTGGCCATTTCTGGGCTTTGGTGTCTTCATAAGAATTGTAGCTCTGTGTCTAAGCTATCCATGGTAAAAATTTCAGGTTAATTGGACCTGTTTTGAGTGAGTTATGGCCATCCTAATTACTACTGTTCATATGGTCAAAAATCTGGGTTGTAAGGTTGCTATTCCAGATTTGGTCATTTTTAAGGTCAGTTTCTAGGCAGTGTTTTGGCAACATTTCTACATAAAAGTTGGCCTATTTGGTGTCTAGTTTCACCCCCCGTTGGCCTCATACTAATTGGGTTCACAGTTTGGCACTTATGACCTAATTTAGGTACTGCCATGAGTACACAACCTGCACAAAACACATACACTTCCAATTTGATATTCATTCTCCTCCTCATTACTTCAATATTCAATCAATGACACTTCCATATATATATTGTACACAATTCCAGCAACAATTTTGGGAAGAACATTCAAGTGCTCAATGCACACAATTCACCATTAAGTTCAATATTCACTTCCACCAAAATTCAACATATCTCAATATCATTATTACACATACACTTCAGTATAATCATACTTCAATATCACTTACACATGCTGCCTACTATAACACCTCTATGTTTGGTAGTGCATTATATTATTCCGGTGACCAGTGTCTGTTTGGACAGCTAGAATGCCTAGAACTACACTTAGATATAGATGAGGAGACATAAAATAATGAAATACAAGAAAAGAAAATACAAGAAAAATAAAGGAAAAATAATAGCAATGAAATATAACCAAGTTAAACGAGCTGAGAACCCGAGCGATGGGTGACCGCACCAGGAAGTTGCGGCGTGGACCATTGACTAGCCTTGGACCGCGGGGAACTCAGGAAAATATTTTAAAGACTTAAATAGACATCTATTGAAGCATAAATATCATTAGAAACATAAAAAAAAATTAATTAATTAGTACAAAGAAAAGTGAGAAATCGAGAAAACGATAAAACTCGGTGTTACCGAAAAATTGGGAATGCAACCCGAACAGGGGCATTGTGATCATTTGACACCCCGAGTTGTCTTTTGACCTAAATGTCCATTAAAAATACATGATATTACACTTGGAAAATGTCATGAAAAATTAAATTGGTGGTACATAGTTTAAATAGCAAAAATTGGGAGTTAAAACCTTAGGATAAATAAACATTAAATTAACACATAGTGCTCCACTAACTCACCTAAGTGGACCACTACATCTTCATTTTGGACAGATTTTCTGTAACACCCCTCACCCGACTACAGTGTAGCCAAGCAAAGCGTGCTACATTCGGTGCCGGAGCACCCTAACTTATCTTACTTTATTTCTTTAAAAATTTTGTTCTCGTTATATTTAATATCAATTATTTTTCAACAGAGAAACTAACAGAGTTTCCCCTATTTTATTTTTGTTTGACGTGTTTTACTATTCATCTGTTTGAAAATTCACCAATATTTTCTAAGTATAATCTCATCCATACTCATATCATCATTTGAAAAATCATTATGTAATTCAAATCTATACTCATTTGTACAAATTCATTCATGCTCTATTCTTACAGCAAAATTCTCAAATTTGCATTAATTTACATCATTTGCAATAATTAAATAACTCCTTAATTTACATGATATACAAATTAATTACAATTTACTAATTTACATTTCAATATAAGAAATAAATAACATACACAAAATACATGATATGCTTAACGTGAGCCCTATCTACATGCATTGCTGAGGAGGTAACAACCTTGAACGCTCTGCAGATCAGAACTCCAAAATCTCTGTTTAGTATTCGCTGGGCTTTAACTTCAGTACTTACGCGAGGAAACAATTCCATCGCGCTAAGCATTGCTGCTTAGTGGTGCAATAATATAACAAGGAAATAATATACAAATAAAGATAGAAATAAAACATAATTTAAATAATTAAGATTTATTTATACTTCACATGCGGTTGTAAAATTTAATATGTTTTATCCTAATTTAGTCTTCTTTGAAAGTGTTTATTTCGCCAATGTACAGTAATAATGTACAAAGAAAAATGTTCTAAAAATAATAAATTAGCTTATATTATCATGTAAGTCACATTTGCAATATTTATGTATGTTATAATTTTCTTTGTTAATCTTTTAGCATTTTCTCAATACTTTCTAGGTTGTCTCAGATTATTTCATAATAAGTAAATTTTGATATCGGTCCAGTTCATTTCGATTCTTTCTAATAAATAACTATTCTACTTTATTTTAGGTCATCTTACTCATTTATTTTATTTAATTTCTAATATTTTTAATTGCTAATATTCTTAACTTATTTCAATAAATTTCACTGCCCAAGTAACCTATGACAGGCTGACTAAACTGGATAACGGGTCGTTGGCACTGGACACCGTAGTGCCTCGGGCCGTCATACCATGGGACGCAGAACGTCAACCACGTATGCAGTCAGTATGTCTAAGAAGCCGTGATATCACATAATTGGGCATAAAAGCAATGAATGTTGGTATAAAGCCATGAATGCGTGCATAAAGTCATGAATACGGGCACAAAGCCATGAATATAGGCATAAAGCCTTTCGCAGTACTGCTAAAACAATACCCTATTGGCATGCCAAACTATCCAATCTGACACACATGTCTAGGCAATACAAGGGCACATAATATCATTAAATATTAATATATTGTGTTTTATGACTTTATTATTTCATGATAAATTTCATAATTTATACATTCATCATAATATTCATACATTCCTTACATCATTCATATTGATCACAATTCACAACAATGGTGTTCATATACCATTGTACTCAAAATATTTTTCCTTTCTCTTATAAAGAAAACTAATGTTCCATTCATATTTTCATGTGATTCATTTATTCATTACAATATTTATATGAATTTATAACTCATACAAGGTGTTATTATCTTATTTGTAATAGAAACATATATCCTAATGTAAACCTCATCCCATTTATACTCAACAATCTATCTAGGTTAATGTTATTTCATATTCAAGTGGTATTACTTATGTTTTATTAGACCTACTAGTAATGGAAATAAATCTTAACTATATACTCACATAACTTAAATGTTCATTAAGCCATTTAGGTAATTTACTATTTCTATTAATCCATGAATGTTTCATGGATTCCAAATTTCATACCTTAATTTCCTCTACCAATTTAGTTATTATACTTTGTGTCTTTGTATTACTATTCACATTACTATTCACTCAAATTGTTGACTTTTTAATACATAATAAATTTATTGAACCTAAGTTCTCCAAGATACCACATTTTGCATTAAAAATTTATTGGTATTGGTTGCTAATACCATTTCCAAGCTTAATATTAATTGGGCAGAATTTTCAGTTTTCATGCCTTGTGTTTACTGTTCCATTGGTCAATTTTGAAGTGGGAATTTGGCAAAATGATCAACATGAAAGTTGTTCCTTATTTTGTCTAGTTGAATTTCCTTTTTTGAATCACTCCATTTGGAGTTTTTTAGCTCAAGTTATGGTCCAAAAACCACAACTGGTCGGATTGAAATTTTTTTGGACTGACCATATCTACAGTGCAGTGAACAGTAACTTCAACTCACTTGTTGGATAGGTTCTGCTCATAATTTGGATTAGGTTTCTTCATGAAAGTTGTTGGTCTATATCTCAGATTATTGTGGGTAAATTTTCTGGTCAATTGGACCATTCTACGCTGAGTTATGGCTAAATGACCAAATACTGTTTATTTGGTCATTCTGCAGAAACAGACTGCAGGTCACCCGGATTGGGGCAAGCTTTTGGTCCACTTGGTTTGGTCTTATGGGCATGGTTTCTTCACCAACGTTGTGCCATTATGTGTCTAGTTTCATGTCCAATTGGCCAAACACTAATTAAACCTCTACAATTCAAGTTATGGCTGCCCAAACCTGCTGGACTCATGTCCAATTCTGCAGGTCACCTAGGGCAGCCACACTAAACCTAAATCCCATCACTAAACACACTTCATTTCTTGTTTACCAATAACCAAATGGTCACTAATTGACCATTAAAACTCACTTGTATTATTACATGATCAAAGTCTCAATTTGATGCTCAAACCCTAACTCCAATTTCCAATTCATGGCATACACACACCAAACCCATACCAAATCACTTTATCCATCATCTATACTCATCAATAACATAATTAAGCCACTTAATTTCATTAAAAACCAACAATCCTTAAACTTTCTCATGGCTGCCAAATTTAGAGATTTCATTTACTCAAGTTTTTCTTTTAATTTCACACAATTTCTACTTGATTTAGCATGCTTACAAGATTAAAGAAAGAAAAGAAATTGTTTAGGGCACTAACCTCTTGTAGCTGAAATCCAAGCCAACTAAGACTTTAATTTTTCTTCACTTTCTTACTCTTTCTTGGCTGCCAAATACTTCTCCTTGGTGTGGGTATAATTTTTAGTGAAGAGAGGATAAGGTTTTAAGGTGAATTGAAGTGGGAAATGAAACTTAAGGGAGCTTTAATGGTGGAACCTCTTCTCTCTCTCTCTCTCTCAACGTTTTTGGCTGCCCAAAGGTTGAAGATGCAGATTGGTTTTTCAATTTTTTGGTCTCTTTTATCTCTTTTAATGAGTTTAACAAACTGTGATTGGTGGAGGAAATTTAAATGACATCATATGATGTCATAATTAGCATTTTCTTTCATTTTCTTTTCTTCTCTTCTCTACTCATTTTCAATTTAATTTTTAGCAGTATTTATTCATATTTTAGATCATAATAATTATTTACTTAACTGGACAAGTAGGCCAAAAATCATCTCTGAAGATGAAATGACCAAAATGCCCTCCGTTTGGCTTAACAAACTAAAATTATCTGTACCGATTGAAAAATTTTCTAAACCTTTTCTTGGCATTCTAATGCCATAGAACCCTCAATGACTCTTCTCTGGAGTCTCAAAAATTATTTTATGAATTTTCTCCCGGGTCTAGGGCTCCTAGTTGCGAGAACTGCAACTTCTTACTAGGTTACCCATCGCTTGGGCACCGGCTCATTTAACTTGGTTGTATTTTATTTTTAAAATTTTTCCTAAATTTTTCTCATTAATATTTGAGTTATTTATGACTCCTCACTCTAGTCTAATTATTTTTCCAGACATTCTAGCTGTCCGGATCAACACCGGTCACCGGAATAGTAGAATGTACGAAATTGCTACAGTGAGGGTGTTACAATTCTTCCCCTCTAATTTAAATTTCGTCCTCGAAATTTACTGGGTGTAGGTATCTAAGATAATTCTTCTACCTTTCTATTGCTCCCTCTGTCTACTTCTTTTATATATACGGTACTATTTAGTCTTTTCGAATATATGATTATACACTTAGGCATATCATAAAGGAAATACTTTACCTCAAATTCACATCTGGGGCTTCTTGCTCCTCTCCGGCTTAGGTGACATTTGGAAGTGGTGTTTCTGTTGTACTTGGTCCTTCCACGGCCTCTGTCTGGGTCCGTGGTAAATTCCTCTTAGGACAATCTTTCAAACGATGGTCTATGGCCCCACATCTATAACAGGCTCCAGTCAATCCCCTACATTCACCTTTATGCCACTTGTTACAATGGCCACATTTTCTTGCTAGTCCTGGCGCACTCACTACTAGTGTTTCTGGTTGATCTCTTCTAGGTATAGGTCTGGGTCTGAATCTCCTACTTTGATTAGATGTCTGACTTAACTGTTCTCTTGGCCTCTTATTACTAGACTGTCTAAATTTCCTCTTTTGCTGATCACCACTCCTCTTCTGTTCCTCTTCATGAACACAGCTAATATATTTCTTTTTGAACTCTATCAGAAAGAATTCCCAAGTTATGTCAACTAGTGGCACTACCTTGTTACAACATCCCACCACTGATATGCAGCTTCTTGTAACAATGAAACTGCACACTCCAGACTTTGTTTTGGTGTGCAATGGAGCTGCTGTAGGACTCTTTCAGTCCTTTCTAACCAATACTTTGCCGCTGAAGAATCGTCTTCCTTTCTACCATTGAAATCTATAGCTTCATACTTCCTAATTTTTCCTAGAGGTGATTTCTGCTGAGATAGTGGTGGAATAACCCTAGTCATCTGTCGAAAGAATCCAGTCATCTGCTCAAACAAGGCCTATTGGGGTTGTACAGGCACCTCTTGCACTAGTGGAGTAGGATCTCCCCGATTTCCAATATCACTCCCAGTCGGAATACAGCTTACTACTTCTTCTTCTACTACCCTCTGCGATTCTGAGTCCATACCTTAACCTAAAATAACCAAGAAAATAGATCTGCATTAGTGTCACCTCAACTCATATGAATGCAATGCATGTTATGCACACTATCTCATTCTATCTATCATGCCTAGGAACACCTAAACCATGCTCTGATACTAATAAATGTAACACCCCTCACCCCACTACAGTGTAGCCGAACAAAGCGTTCTACATTCGGTGCCGGAGCACCCTAACTTATCTTACTTTATTTCTTTAAAAATTTTGTTCTCGTTATATTTAATATCGATTATTTTTCGACAGAGAAACTAACGGAGTTTCCCCTATTTTATTTTCGTTTGACGTGTTTTACTATTCATCTGTTTGAAAATTTACCAATATTTTCTAAGTATAATCTCATCCATACTCATATCATCATTTGAAAAATCATTATGTAATTCAAATCTATACTCATTTGTACAAATTCATTCATGCTCCATTCTTATAGCAAAATTCTCAAATTTGCATTAATTTACATCATTTGCAATAATTAAATAAATCCTTAATTTACATGATATACAAATTAATTACAATTTACTAATTTACATGTCAATATAAGAAATAAATAACATACACAAAATACATGATATGCTTAATGTGAGCCCTATCTACATGCATTGCTGAGGAGGTGATAACCTTGAATGCTCTGCAGATCAGAACTCCAAAATCTCTGTTTAGTATTCGCTGGGCTTTAACTTCAGTACCTACGCGAGGAAACAATTCCATCGCGCTAAGCATTGCTGCTTAGTGGTGCAATAATATAATCAGGAAATAATATACAAATAAAGATAGAAATAAAACATAATTTAAATAATTAAGATTTATTTATACTTCACATGCGGTTCTAAAATTTAATATGTTTTATCCTAATTTAGTCTTCTTTGGAAGTGTTTATTTCGCCAATGTACAGTAATAATGTACAAAGAAAAATGATTTAAAAATAATAAATTTATGCTTATATTATCATATAAGTCACATTTGCAATATTTATGTATGTTATAATTTTCTTTGCTAATCTTTTAGCATTTTCTCAATACTTTCTAGGCTGTTTCAGATTATTTCATAATAAGTAAATTTTGATATCGGTCCAATTCATTTCGATTCTTTCTAATAAATAACTATTCTACTTTATTTTAGGTCATCTTACTCATTTATTTTATTTAATTTCTAATATTTTTAATTGCTAATATTCTTAACTTATTTCAATAAATTTCACTGCCCAAGTAACCTATGATAGGCTGACTAAACTGGATAACGGGTCGTTGGCACTGGACACCGCAGTGCCTCGGGCCATCATACCATGGGACGCAGAACGTCAACCACGTATGCAGTCAGTATGGCTAAGAAGCCGTGATATCACATAATTGGGCATAAAAGCCATGAATGTTGGCATAAAGCCATGAATGCGAGCATAAAGCCATGAATACGGGCACAAAGCCATGAATACAGGCATAAAGCCTTTCGCAGTACTGCTAAAACAATACCCTATTGGCATGCCAAACTATCCAATCTGACACACATGTCTAGGCAATACAAGGGCACATAATATCATTAAATATTAATATATTGTGTTTTATGACTTTATTATTTCATGATAAATTTCATAATTTATACATTCATCATAATATTCATACATTCCTTACATCATTCATATTGATCACAATTCACAACAATGGTGTTCATATACCATTGTACTCAAAACATTTTTCCTTTCTCTTATAAAGAAAACTAATGTTCCATTCATATTTTCATGTGATTCATTTATTCATTACAATATTTATATGAATTTATAACTCATACAAGGTGTTATTATCTTATTTGTAATAGAAACATATATCCTAATGTAAACCTCATCCCATTTATACTCAACAATCTATCTAGGTTAATGTTATTTCATATTCAAGTGGTATTACTTATGTTTTATTAGACCTACTAGTAATGGAAATAAATCTTAACTATATACTCACATAACTTAAATGTTCATTAAGCCATTTAGGTAATTTACTATTTCTATTAATCCATGAATGTTTCATGGATTCCAAATTTCATACCTTAATTTCCTCTACCAATTTAGTTATTATACTTTGTGTCTTTGTATTACTATTCACATTACTATTCACTCAAATTGTTGACTTTTTAATACATAATAAATTTATTGAACCTAAGTTCTCCAAGATACCACATTTTGCATTCAAAATTTGTTGGTATTGGTTGCTAATACCATTTCCAAGCTTAATATTAATTGGGCAGAATTTTCAGTTTTCATGCCTTGTGTTTACTGTTCCATTGGTCAATTTTGAAGTGGGAATTTGGCAAAATGATCAACATGAAAGTTGTTTCTTATTTTGTCTAATTGAATTTCCTTTTTTGAATCACTCCATTTGGAGTTTTTTAGCTCAAGTTATGGTCCAAAAACCACAACTGGTCGGATTGAAATTTTTTTGGACTGACCATATCTACAGTGCAGTGAACAGTAACTTCAACTCACTTGTTGGATAGGTTCTGCTCATAATTTGGATTAGGTTTCTTCATAAAAGTTGTTGGTATATATCTCAGCTTATTGTGGGTAAAATTTCAGGTTAATTGGACCATTCTACGCCGAGTTATGGCTAAATGACCAAATACTGTTCATTTGGTCATTCTGCAGAAAAAGACTGCAGGTCACTCGGATTTGGGCAAGATTTTGGTCTACTTGGTTTGGTCTTATGGGCATGGTTTCTTCACCAAAGTTGTGCCATTATGTGTCTAGTTTCATGTTCAATTGGCCAAACACCAATTAAACCTCTATAATTCAAGTTATGGCTGCCCAAACCTGCTGGACTCATGTCCAATTCTGCAGGTCACCTAGGGCAGCCACACTAAACCTAAATCCCATCACTAAACACACTTCATTTCTTGTTTACCAATAACCAAATGGTCACTAATTGACCATTAAAACTCACTTTTATCATTACATGATCAAAGTCTCAATTTCATACTCAAACCCTAACTCCAATTTCCAATTTATGGCATACACACACCAAACCCATACCAAATCACTTTATCCATCATCTATACTCATCAATAACATAATTAAGCCACTTAATTTCATTAAAAACCAACAATCCTTAAAATTTCTCATGGCTGCCAAATTTAGAGATTTCATTTACTCAAGTTTTTCTTTTAATTTCACACAATTTCTACTTGATTTAGCATGCTTACAAGATTAAAGAAAGAAAAGAAATTGTTTAGGGCACTAACCTCTTGTAGCTCAAATCCAAGCCAACCAAGACTTTAATTTTTCTTCACTTTCTTACTCTTTCTTGGCTGCCAAATACTTATCCTTGGTGTGGGTATAATTTTTAGTGAAGGGAGGATAAGGTTTTAAGGTGAATTGAAGTGGGAAATGAAGCTTAAGGGAGCTTTAATGGTGGAACCTCTTCTCTCTCTCTCTCTCTCTCAACGTTTTTGGCTGCCCAAAGGTTGAAGATGCAGATTGGTTTTTCAATTTTTTGGTCTCTTTTATCTCTTTTAATGAGTTTAACAAATTGTGATTGGTGGAGGAAATTTAAATGACATCATATGATGTCATAATTAGCATTTTCTATCATTTTCTTTTCTTCTCATCTCTACTCATTTTCAATTTAATTTTTAGTAATATTTATTCATATTTTAGATCATAATAATTATTTACTTAACTGGACAAGTCGGCCAAAAATCATCTCTGAAGACGAAATGACCAAAATGCCCTCCGTTTGGCTTAACAGACTAAAATTATCTGTACCGATTGAAAAAATTTTCTAAACCTTTTCTTGGCATTCTAATGCCATAGAACCCTCAATGACTCTTCTTTGGAGTCTCAAAAATTATTTTATGAATTTTCTCCCGGGTATAGGGCTCCTAGTTGCGAGAACCGCAATTTCCTACTAGGTTACCCATCGCTTGGACACCGGCTCATTTAACTTGGTTGTATTTTATTTCTAAAATTTTTCCTAAATTTTTCTTATTAATATTTGAGTTACTTATGACTCCTCACTCTAGTCTAATTATTTTTCCAGACGTTCTAGCTGTCCGGACCAACACGGGTCACCGGAACAGTAGAATGTACGGAATTGCTACAGTGAGGGTGTTACATTTTCATCTTTCTCAAACTCCCAAGAACCAGCTGAAACCAAAGAAGATGGGAAACCTCCATGGCCGAATTTGAAGAAGCTTCATGCAAGCATGATCCAACCAAGGAAACCTCAAACTTCCTTCACTAAAATTATTCTACACCACTTGGGCAGTAAATAGGCAGCAAGAAGATCAAGTTTTGATGAAGTTTTGAAGAGTTTCCAAAGTGGTAAGTAGGTATTTTTTATGCTTGCTTCATTAAAGATTGTGTGGATGTTATGAGTAGTTGAATTGTGGAAAGATTTTTGGAGTTTGATGTTTTAAGGGAGATGTATATTTTTGGCAGCCATGGAAACTCCATAAGAACAGTTTATCCTTGCATGTGAATGGTAGATTAAAGTGTTGATGAAGTGTTTATGTGTGTAGGAATAAATTGGGTAATGTATATTAGATGTATATGTGAATGTACACTTGACTTTGGAAGCTTGGAAAGCTAATTGAAGGAGACTACAATTCGGCAATTTGAAGGGTGGAACAAAATATGTTGCTTCATGGTTTGGTTTGTAGAATTATATTGTTGAATTATGGTGCTTGTTATGGCAGCTTGTATATGTGTATAAGAGTTTGAATGTGGACATGTAAATGAGCTAGGTTATGTGGCTAAATTGTTTGTAATTTGGAATTGGTAAATTCTGTACTATAAGGTGCATATTGAGTGTGATTATAAGCTGCCAAAATGACCAACAATTTGAAGTAAAATGTGTTTAGGTTATGGTACAAACCAGAATTGACATGGACGTGTAACTTGGTAATGTTAAATGTGTCCTTTGATGAGTGATGAACAATGTGCAATAGGGTAGTGTGTATTTTGACTTAGAACCTTAAGTTTGTGGCTCCAATTGGTATGAGACCAATTGGAGGTGAAACTAGGCACAAAAAGTGCCAACTTTCATGAAGGAAGCTTACCAAAATTCTGCTTGGAAGATAACTTGAAAAATGACCAAATCCAGATTAGTGCATTTTAGGTCTGAAAATTGACCATTTGGGCAGTAGTTAGTGTTTTGGCCATAACTCACTCAAAACTGGTCCAATTGACCTAAAATATTTACCATGAATAGTTAAGACATATATCTACAACTCTTATGGAGACACCAATACCCAGAAATGACAATAAGCAAGTCAAATAGCTTACACAAGTTTGGGTCCAAAAACTGGCCGAACCAAAAGTGACCTAAAGTGACCAATTTTGGTACATTCTGATCAGCAATAGTAAAATGACCATAACTTGGTCTAGTAAACTCAGAATAACCTGAAATTTTGCTCCGTGTGCAATAAGACATAGATCTACAAGTTTTTAGTTTTGACTAAAACCTGAAAACTGAGGGAACTAGGTCATCTAGCTAGGTCAAATTAGTATACCGAAATTCGGCAAATTGCAATGAAACGCAATATACATGGAAATGAATTGGGTAACATTTACTAACCCTAAAAGGCTACAAATATGACATATTGGTAACATTAAAACCTAATTCACCTGCACTGCATCGAGAGTCAACATCTTAGGTTGACTAAGGAAATAATAGAATTCAATAAATTAAGTATTAAGCCTTATTGTTAGAGACGGTTGAAATGAGTACTGAAACACTTCAAATTGTGTGTTTCAGTTAGAAAAGACTCAAGGAAAGGGAAGAAAACACTGAGTCAGAGGCAAGAGACAGTTATCAGAGGTTTGTGCACAATAGTTATTTCTTTTGAATTTTTCAATTAAAATAAATTATGATTATTTATATGTTATTATTTTAAATTGTGTTTATGCACAATAATTTTGATTTCTTATTTTCTACTTAAAAATTTATTTGAACATTATAGTTTTAAATTGTATCTGTGCACAATACTTTTTATATATCTGCTTTTACCAGAAAATTTATTTGGAGAATTTAGTTATGAATAATTTTTTATTATTTTAACTTTGAGAATCTTATTTGGAAATTATTGTGTTGCCTATTTTGCAAATGGAAATTATGAAATATTGTGATTTGGAATTGTTTTGATTCACAATTGGCATAACACTGTTACTATGTTCCTCCTCCATTTATGGGGTGAGTGTGATTATGTTCCTCCCTCTTTGACTTGTCAGTCTGAGGTGAGTGTGGATGAGTACTCATTATTTAGCTAGCTTCCTCCCTCATTGATTTCGATTATTGGGGTGAGTGTGTCTTGTAGTGGTGTACAACATGGCATGTGCGGAAAAATTGTGTCATGGCCTAAATTATGTTATTGATTGACAACACTGTATTCAATTATTTGATCAAATGGTGTTATTGATTGGCAAAACTATATTATTCAATTATTTGATCAAATGGTGTTATTGATTGGCAAAACTGTATTACTCAGTTATTTGATCAAATTTGTGTTATATGAACTTTGTAAATTGTGAATTATTTGATTTGTGAATTGTCAATAAAAGATTTATATATCGCATTTCAAATTGTTATTGTGCACAACTGAGTAAATTTTACTCAGCGATTGTCACACCTTACTCCTCGTAAGATGTAACATGTTCCTGTAGTAGACCTAATGAATTACCGTACTTCACCTACTGGTAACCCATTAAATATACTACAAGGGATTTTAAAACTATTTTCTTACATTTTGGAAATGGTGAGCATTTTGGTAGGAAATAAAAACATTTATTTAAAGTTTAAAACTAGAAAAAAATTTTGTCCATTTTTATTTTTTCGTAAATTTTATAAAAATTTTGACAGAGTGCTGTCTGTATTTTGAGAAAACAGTTCTTCGAAACCTGAAAATAGAAACACTCCCAATATATTTCTCAATCACAACTCCATTTGCAACAACCAAACTTCAAATCAACAGCAATAGCAACAATTCAATTAAAAATCCAAATTTCAAATCAAGAATTAATATCTCAAAACATTTCATAACTCATACACATTACATTTTAAATCATTAATTTACAGTCATAAGTTAATTTACAGATGCAAAATCTCAAAAATAATATTATTACAATTTTATCTGTATAACTGCTCAAATTACAGAGATACATATGCATACTATTATATTTACATCAAACTAAACTATCAGGGTATAGACAAATACTCGTACAAAAATTCTTCAATGGTGCTCTTCTCTAACTATAACAGCTCGCTCTACTGCTAAGTCCTTCTCTCTATCTGCGACAGTAAGTTAAAGCTATCGCTGAGTATATAAACACTCAGTGGTGCACAATAAAGCATAAAATATATAATATAAAACATTTATGAACAAATCATCATTCAAAAATTTCATAATCGCATTTCACAATTTTTTTCTCAAATCACATTTATAACAAATCATAATTTTCAAAGCTTAATATAACACAACTTGATCAAACAATTTAATAGACACAGTGTTGCCAAACAATAACACATCTTAGGCAATGACACAAAATTTTTGAACATGTCGTGTGTACATCACGACAAGGCATACTCACCCCACTAATTGAAATTAATGAAGGAGGTGGCTAGCTAGCTAATGAGTACTCATCCAAACTCGCCTCTCAGACTGGAAAGCCAGAGAGGGAGGAAAATGATCAAATATCAAACTTACCCCATAAGTTGAGGAGGAACATATTAGTATTGTCATGCCAAGTGTGAAGTAAAAACAATTTAAATCAAGTTATTCGAATTCTTTATACAATTCACAAATCATATTTCATTCTAAACTTTTCATTTACAAGGTAGGCAACACACTATTTTTCAAATAAGATTTTCAAAGCCATAACTAAATTCAAAACCATATTGTTCAAATATTTCATACAAATCAATAATTAATTTTCCTTCCAAATTTCCATTATAGAATAGGCAACACAACATTCTTGAAATTCATAATGAACAAACACATTCACAATGTATAACAAATCAATTTCCATTATGAAAACTATAATTTAAAATTTTTGTGCACAAACCTGACGTGAGTTGCCTCTAGGCCTTGACTCAGACCCTTATATCTTCCGGGTCTTTTTCAGCTGAAAACACAATATTTATAGTGTTTCAGTATCTTATTTCACAGTAAATCCAATAATTAATTCATAAATACTTAATTCTAGTCCTAATATGCTTAAACTAGCATTCTTGAAAATTTTCATTTTAGAGTTACTATTCATGATACTATTCAAGTCAATTTGTTAACTTTCTAAGGCTTAATAGGTATGGGAATTCCAGCTTCACCCACATACCATATTTTGATCACTAAATTTATTGGTTTTGGTTGTTTATTCTAATTCTAAGTCTTTTAGGCAAATTTGTAAATTTTCAGTTTTGGTGTCTAAGGTTGCACTATTCCATTGGTCATCTTGCTACTGGAATCTGGCAAAACTTTCTTCATAGAAAATGTTCCCTATTGTCTTAACTAAATTCTCCTTTTTGAATCACTCCAATTTGAGCTTTTTAGCTCAAGTTATAGCTATTTGAACCATGGCTGCCGGATTGGACTTAACCCAGTTTTCTGGGCAAATTTTGGTTCTGGCAGTTTTAGGTCACCAACTTGGGGTGGCCAAATGACTTGGTCAATGGCATAATTTGTATTTGTGTTCTTCATGAAAGTTTTAGGTCTATATCTCATCTAATCACTGGTAAAATGTCAGGTTATTTTGACCTGACTAGCTCAAGTTATAACCAAATGAATAAATACTGTTCATTTGGTCAGTTTATACAGGGATAGACTGAGATTTTTCAAGTTTGGTCAATTTGTTCACTAGGTTTTGGTCACTTTTTGGGCATGCTTCCTAAATGAAAATTGTGTCATTTAGTGTCTATTTTCATTCCCAATTGGTCTTATACCAATTGGACTTGTAAAATTTTATTTTTGGTCCCTCAAAGGTAACTTGGTCATGCTGCCAGCAGAATGACCATACTCAATCTGAATTTGGCCTTAACTCCAACCATTCCAACACACTTCATTTGGTCACCATTGACCATTTCTCACTTCAAAATAGGTCCAAGACATCATTTACAAGTTTCTCACATTTTTTGTCTCTAAACCCTAATGTCCAAAACCCTAATTCACAATTTCTTTGCATTTAGCTAATTCAAGCCTTTAATCACAACCATTTAACTACTTAAAGTTCATATCACCATCTAAGTTAATCAAATCATGCAATAACACCCCCATATACATGCTGGCCGAAAATTATTCATTGTCCCTCAATAAATTTTTATTTCATTTTAAGCATATTTCTAAGTTAACTAAGTTATAAACACAAGTAATAAACTCATTTGTAACTTAAATCACTAACCTTTGTGTAGCAACTTCTAACTCCCCTTTTCTCCAATTTTCTTTCTTCTTTTCTTCTTTCTTTGATGACCAATCTTCTTCTCAAGTGATTAAATCAAGTTTTTATGAAGCAATTATGGGAGAAGTTGAGGTTTAGTAAGGATTTCAAAGCTTGAGTGCAAGCTTTAATGAAGGAAAATTCATGGAGATGAGAGGGAGAGTGAGGCGGCACAAGGTGAAGAAGAAGACTAAATGATATTTTTTTTATTTTCCTTTCTTTTATTTATTTTGTCTTATGGAAGACCCAAAAAAAATCAATTTAATTAATTTATTAATTATAGGATTTATGGCATCATGCATGATGCCATGCATGATGTCATCTTCCTATACCTTTTTCATTCTCTTTCTTTTTTTTTTTTTCTATTAGTTCTTTAATTTAATTCCCGACTCCCAAATTTTCTTTTCTCCGATTTTATTTGACAGTTAGGTCAGGAGTCAGCTCTTGGGATCAATTGATCAAATTGCCCCTTGCCAGTTCAACCCAGTTTACAAATAATTCAATATTTCTTCCGGATCCCTGACCTAATTATTTGACTGGCTTAACAATTCTTTTCCATGATTTTCTCTTATTCACTGTGTTTACAGTGGTCCTAAGGACCGCGGCATCACATTTTACGGTTTGAAATTTGAGTTTAAGTCGACTTCGTAGTCGTTTCCGAGAAGGTCACCCATCGCTGTGACTCTCGGCTCGTTTAACTTCTTATGTTCTATTTTTCTTATTTATACTTAACTAATTGACAATTACTAATTATTTGTGTTTATGGATTACCTAATTGTCTTAAGTGTGGTTCCAATCCCTTTAATTATCCGGACCGACTTCGATCACCGGAACAGTGAAATATACCAGGCTATGCAAATAGGGGTGTTACAGCGATAGATTTTCATTGCTGCCGCAGGTAGACAGACTGACAGGGCAGCAGACTAGGCTGCTAATACTATATTGAGAGTTCATCGGGTATATTGAATATACCATATTTTGTATTTTGTGTTGTAATATATATTCACTGTATGTATATAGTGTTCTTAGTTTTGAGCAGTTGTAAATTTAAAATTGTATATTGAAGTTATAAAATAAGTTATAAATTATTTTGGCTTGTAAAATTTGTGATATATTTCATTTATCTCAGTCTTTGAAAATACTGAAAAATTACTGTGGATTTGAGTTGAAAAACATATTGAGTTGATTAAATGTTGGAGTTTGAGATTGAAAAATATATTTAAAGTGCTTTTTACAGGTTTTTGAAGAACTGTTTTATTCCAAAATACAGATGGCACTCTGCCAAAATTTTTACAGAAATTACCAATAATCTAAATGTGTTAACTGTTTCACTTCAGTTTAAAAAGAAAAAAAAAATATTTAACACCTGTAAATAGCGCTCACCACTGTAAAAAGAAGTAAGAAAAGTTTTAAAATCCCTTGTAGTGTATTTAATGGGTTATCAGTAGACGAAGTTGGTAATTCATTAGGTATACTACGGGATCATGTCATGCCTTACAGAGGGGTAGGGTGTGACACCCACAATTTAACACTAGCATATTTCATTAATAAACTACATATTCACACACAAATTCATGATTTAATAGGCTGCCAAACATGGCAGTTTGCCCAAAGTATTAAGGTTCCATTTCACACCCTTAATTCAAGCACTACATGCACATACTTAGATTTTAACTTACTACATCCTCCATTTGAGTTAATCAACCATAATTTCCATCCATTAGAGGTAAGAAAAACTCAAATACAACACATAATCATGGCTGGCAAAAATGGACCATTTCATTTCTCAAGATTTTCTTCATTTCTCTTTACCAAAATACTCACCTCAACCTAAACACAAGGTTTACTAAAGCAAGGGAGAGGTTTTGGACACTCACCTATTTTTGTAGCTTGTTCAAACCTCACTAAACTTCTTCTTTTTGCTACCAATGTCTTCCCCAAGCTGAGTATGCAAGGTTTAATGAGGAACCAAGTGGAAATAATGGCTAAATCAATGGTGCATGGTGATGGAACTCATTTGGCCATGGTGGACTTCAATGGAGTTCTCTCGGCTGGTTATTTCTCAAGGTTGAAGATGATGGTTTTTGTCCACAAATGACTTATATAGCTGTCCCAAATTAGGAGTTAGTGGAGCACTAGGTAATAGTTTAATGATTAATTAGTTAAAGTTCCACAATTTGCACATTTAGCTAAATTCTTTTACTATTTATATATTGTATCCCATTTTAATTTTTCATGACATTTCCTAAGTGCAATATCATTTATTTTTAATGAAAATTGAGGTCAAAAGGAAACTCTAGGTTTCAAATGACTAAAATGCCCCACTTCGGATTATATTCCCGATTTTTCGGTAACACCGATTTTTGTCTGTTTCTCGATTTTTCATTTTTTTCTTTATACTAATTTATTAATTTTTTTTTTGATAATTCTAGTGTCAATTATATTTCAATAGACCTTTACTTACATCCCAAAATTAAATTCCGAGGGTTCCCATGTCTCACGGCATCATTCTGACCTTCCTGCAAGGTCACCTATCGTTCTGCGCTTACTGCTCGTTTAACTTAGCTTCATTTTCTCTCTTTCACTTTTTTTTGATTTTTCTTGTATTTTCTTTTTATTTATTTCATCATTATATGTCTGTTCACTATCACCGAAGTGTAGTTCTAGACATCCCGACTTGCCTAGACTGTTATTTGGCCACTGGAGCAGCAGAACGTACAGAACACGTACAATGGGGATGTTACATTGTCCCTCTAGCTTGTCTACACCAAGTTCACCAATGGCAGCCCTTGAATAGCTTATGAAGCTTTTTCTATTAATTAGAAAATCAAGTTTTGCCTTTTAAGAAATTAAAGATGTAAATAGGATATTAGAAATAATTTCTAGTATTTTTAATTCAAGAGATTGTTTGCTAATCTCTTGGAATTGATGAGAGATGAAGAAGAAGTGAAGGGAGAGGATCCTTTGGGTGGCGGCACAAAGAGAAGCAGCAGCTTATGTTATTTTTCTTTTGATAACAATACTTATATAGCTAGGTCACCACTTAAAACCCTTGCCACATGTCACCTTCTGATTGGTTCTAGGTTTAATTGCCCAATCACATTGTGCCAAGTATAAAACCTATATTTAACCTTAATTTTAATCATCTTATATGGTTAAAAAATATTTGGCAAACTTATGTGTAATGCCATATGTCACCATCTCATGGTGTCACATGTCACCCTGTGAAATGACTAAAATGCCCCTGTGTCTTAATTTTAAGTTCTCAACCCAAAATAATTATTTCTCTTCTTCTAATCAATTTATATCAAATATAAATCAATTAATTAATCCTTATTAATTAATTTCTCATTAATTAAATTCATATTTAAACATTTTAAATATAAATTTAACTTATACTATACATCCAATAATCTAGATTTGGTTTCAAGCCATGCTAGGGACTTTGCAATCTAATTGTAAATCAAACCTATTTAATTAATCAATTAAACTCTTTAATTAATTAATTAAATCATATTTAATTTAGTGATTACTTGTGTATGTGTGTGACTTACTAGGCTCATCATTAATTGGCAATGAGATATGATATCAACTCTTAATATCATCAGAACTCTTTCTTATCATAAATGATTTCTCTAAATCATTTTATGCACCTCATAGACCATGGTTAACACCTAGCATAGTATGCCATGGCCACCCAATTAGTAATAAGGTTTATCTTAAATGAACTTATAATCATATGTTACCATGCATTAGAATCTCTCTGTTACAAAATCTCAATTCAAGCTGGAGTCATGGTTTATGCCAAACTCTATTTGCTATGAATATTATGTTCTCTTTTAATTCTAGTTCTTGATTAAAAGATTTTTCTCATTAGAAACTATTTTCTGATTAAATCTATCTGTCCTGGCCAGGAACTTAAAACATCAAGAACAATTAAATGAACATAGGATTTTATCCTTATTTACTTAGAGGAACAGATTCCATCTTGATCAACACCTACCTCCATACATAACTAGTAAGAGCCAACACATGTCCATATACCCATACATAGTACAAGCATGAAAGCAGTATCAAACTACCTATATACAAGATAACTGTGCTATCTCAGGTCTAAAGATTATATGCACTGATATGATTTATGACAATGCATTGACAAGTGTAAACTTTATGTGCTTGTCATAAGTGTCACTGGTTCGGCCTACTTATCATGTATAAGTGTCTATCATGTTTGTCATATGGCATAAGACTCACCATTCCATCTTATTTATATCTCATATATATAACTTGGGAAAAAACATGAATACAATCTTTCTAGATAAGTCATGTCCTTATTATGAAGTATCCTCGATTGTGAACCTATTTATGATACTTTGTGTTAGAAATACTGTCACTCATATTCTTAACAACTTAAGAATAGAATTTCTAACAAAATATCAGTGGACCTTTTCTATTACACATAAATATATTATGTAAACGGAAAAGTGAAAATGCCTTTTATTAATAAAAACATATACAAGACACATACTAAATGATATGCTCTAGGGCATACTACTAACAAGTGCTTCATAAGGTGCCATCTGTATGCTAGCTTGATAGCTATTGTTATATGCAAATTCTGCCACTGGAAGATATCTGTCCCAGCTTCCCTCAAACTCAATAACACAACTTCTCAGCATATCCTCAAGGACCTATCACATATATTCAGTTATTATTATCATTATCAGTTTATTATTTGCAATAACTCAATGAGTTTCAAATTTTACCTAGATTATTCTTTCTGACTGTCCATCCGTCTGAGGATGAAAAGCCGTACTAAAATGGAGCTGTGTGCCCAAGAATTCTTGTAATTTCTTCCAAAATCTAGATGCAAACCTCGGGTCTCTATCAGATATAATGGAAAATGAAATTCCATGTAGTCTAACTATCTCACTGATGTATAATTCTTCTAGCTTTTCCAGTGAGCAGTCAGTTCTGATTGGCAAAAAATGTGCTGATTTGGTCAACCTATCCACAATCACCCATACTGCATCATGCTTCTTCTGAGTGAGAGGTAGACCACTGACAAAGTCCATAGTAATTCGGTCCCATTTCCATTCAGGTATGTTTATGGGCTGTAACAAACTTGATGGAACTTGATGTTCTGCTTTGATTTGCTGACATGTTAAGCATCTAATTACATAGTTAGCTATGTCCTTCTTCATACCTGGCCACCAGTATCGAAGTTTCAGGTCATGGTATATTTTTATGCTTCCTGGGTGCATAGTATACACACTGTTATGTACTTCTCTCAGAATACTAGTTTTCAACTCTTTATTATTTGGTACACACACTCTTTCTTTATAGTATAGGCATCCATTTTCTTTCACTTCATATTCAGTTTCCTTTCCCTCAGTGATTCTGCCCATAACAGCTATTAATTTCTCATCTGTCTTCTACCTATCCTGTATCTGTTGTAACAGATTCGGCTTTACTTGCAACTCAGCCAAAATATCTCTGTCATGTGTTAAGGACATTTAGGCATTTAGAGATCTTAATGCTACAATAGATTTTCTGCTTAAAGCATCAGCAACTACTTTTGCCTTCTCAGGGTGGCAGTCAATCACACAATCATAATCTTTCAGGAATTCAATCCATCGTTTCTGTCTCAAATTAAGTTCTTTCTAGGTTGGCAGAATCTTCAAACTCTTATGGTCAGTGTATATGTAGCATTTTTCTCCATACCAGTAATGCCTCCATATCTTCAATTCGAAGATAATGGCTGCTAACTCCAAATCATGAATAGGGTAATTCTTTTCATGTGGCCTTAACTGCTTGAAGCATATGCAATCAGTTTCCCTTCTTGCATAAGTACACACCCTAACTCATTATGTGAGGCATCACTATAGACTATAAAGTCTTTTCCCGACACTGGTTGTATTAACACTAGTGCCTCTGTTAACATAGCCTTCAGCCTCTCAACACTGGCTTAACACTTGTCATTCCAGTCAAATTTCATATTCTTGTGTAGTAATTTGGTCATTGCAGCAGCTATCAGGGAAAATCCCTTTACAAATCTTCTATAATATCTAGCTAACCCCAAGAAACTTCTGATCTCAGTTGTATTTCTAGGAGGCTTCCATTCCATCACTGCTTCAATCTTATTAGGATCCACCCTAATCCCTTCAGCTGATACTAGATGTCTAAGGAATGCAATCTCATTCAACTAGAACTCACACTTGGACAATTTAGCATACAGTTTCTTTTCTTTTAGAGTCTGCAGAACAATTCTTAAATGCTCATCATGTCCTACTTTATCCTTGGAATACACCAGGATGTCATCAATGAAGACCACTATGAACCGATCTAATATGGGTGGAAGATATGGTTCATAAGGTCCATGAATGCTGCTGGAGCGTTTGTTAACCCAAATGGCATCTCCAGGAATTCATAATGCCCATACCGGGTTCTGAATGCAGTCTTAGGCACATCTGCATCCTTAACCCTTAGCTGATAATACCCTAATCTGAGATCAGTTTTAAAAAACACACCGGCTCCCTTCAACTGATCAAACAGATCGTTAATTCTAGGCAACGGATACTTATTCTTCATTGTTACTCTGTTTAACTGCCGATGGTCAAAACATAACCTCAGTGTCCCATCTTTCTTCTTTACAAATAGTATTGGAGCTCCCCACGGTGACACACTGGGGCGTATGAACCCCTTGTCTAGTAATTATTGCAATTAAATTTTTAACTCTTTCAATTCAGCAGGTGCCATCCTATATGGAGCAATTAAAATTGGAGCTGTACCCGGCATAATCTCAATAGCAAATTCAACTTCCCTTTCTGATGGCAAACTAGGCAATTCCTCAAGAAATACCTTAGAGAAGTCCCTTACTGTATAAGTCCCTTACTGTGGGTATGTCAGATAAGTCTCTCCACATACTCTGATACAGGTTTCTGTGAAGTATTGGCTGCCTCAGCCTTACCCAGCTTTCTACCACTTGGAGTTGGAGGGGCAGGCCTAATAGTTGATACGGGAGTGGATGTAGCAGTTTTGCGTGGACAATCTCAGATTAGATGGTCTGTAGACCCACACCGTAAACAAGCACCTATCATCCTCCAACATTCACCCTTATGCCATTTTTGGCAATGTGGGCAAGCAATGAATCTTGTTGGGGTGGTCCTCGATCCGCCCCCTGGAGAGCTAGCCACTGAAGGTGTGGACTGGCCTCTCCTTGGTGCAAACTGAGATTTGGGCCTCTGTGACTGACCCTGACTTGGTGCTCCACTGAAACTCTGAGTAGGCGAATCTCTGAATTTCTTACTAGTGGCAGAGATGTACTGGTCTGACCTTGACCTCCTTTCTGTTGTCTGTCCCTTCTGTTCTGCTCATTTATTCTAACTTTTTCAACCTTCAGTGCAGCTTCCACTAACTTGGCAAACTCTGTAATCCTCAAGGCTGTAATCATTACTTTAATGTTATCATTGAGTCCTTCCTCAAATCTCTTGCATCTCTCTACCTCATTAGGGACTATTTCTCGCCCATAGCGGCTCAGTCTAACAAATTCTCTTTCATATTCAGCCACTGTCAGCTGTCTCTGGCGTAGGGTAATAAACTCCCTTCTCTTCTCTTTCAGGTATACACTGCCCATATACTTCTTTCTGAACTCATTGAGAAAGAAATCCCAAGTTATTTGTTCTGGTGGCACCTCACTAGTTATTGTATCCTACCATTGGTATGCATCATCTTGTAGTAGTGATACAGCAGCTTCCAAATTCTGCTCTAGAGTATAATGAAGTTGTTTTAAGACTCTTCCAGTTCTGTCCAACCAGTTTTCAGCTATGACAGAATCATCTTCCCTTTTGCCTAGAAAATCCACTGCTCCGAACTTCCTGAGTCTTTCCATATGAGATTTTTGAAATGGAGGTGGTGGTGGTGGCATAACTCCTGCCATCTATCTAAAGAACTCAGCCATTTGCTGAAAATGTGGATGGTGCATCTGGTATTGGTGGAGCAGGTTCCCTCATGTCTCCTAGTCAGTCATAGATGGAGCATGACTCTCCACTTCCTCATCGACCGCTCTCTGCAATGTGGAGTCCATATTCTAATAAAAATAAAAAAATAAAAAGATCTCCATTAGAGTCATCATAACACTCATAATGCAATGCATGATATGCAAACTATCTAGGTCCAGAAACGCCTAAACCGTATTCTGATACCACTAAATGTAACACCCTACGCCCGTCTACAGTATAGCTGAGCAAGGCATGCTACATGGCGTGCCGGAGCACCTAGTCTATAATCAACTAATTTCCTGAACTCAATTTGATTTTAATAAGTCTTTTATGTAATATTCATATCATGCTAATACTATTTTCATACTTTAATAAAATCAGTGTTTCAAAAATGGTAATAAAAATTTAGCAAGGTGCCGTCTGTATTTTGGATAAATTGTCCTTCTAAACCTGTTAAAAATAGTTCAATATGATAATATCAAAATCTCAACTATTTCACAGTCTCGATTTCTCAGTAAAGTCAATAGACTTTCACAGTCATTAAACAGTTCTATAATACAGTCCATAATAATTTAAAAATATCCAGAAAATCTCCATGTTATTTAATATGTACAAAATATTACAAACTTTAGAGCTTTCATAATATTATAAAATATAGGGGCGAATTTCAAAAATACAACAGAAGTACAAAATACAAGATATCCTAAGTCCTACCATGTATGCAATGTAGTGCAAATGACTCTGGACTCCTATGCAGATCTGATGTCTCACCTGGTCGTAGGTCTGCTGGGCTCCCGAGCTGTGTCTCCAATACCTATGCATCACAAAAGTAATGCGCTAAGCAATTTTGCTTAGTGGTGCCAAATATAAAGAAATATACACTAAAATAAAGTAAATGAATTGTTTATGAATTTATGACATCGATATTCCTTGCAGTTGTTGTTTATATTTTTATTTGCTACCATTTCAATTTTTTGCTAATTTTGGTGGTGCTGTATGTCAGAACACTGGATTTAGCTATTTGAATTTAATAATACTTAAATTAACTGCCTGTGTAGCCTATTCATTGACCAAACTGGATAAACGAATGTACTAGCACTGGGTACCTAGT
The DNA here is from genome assembly GCF_030052815.1 of Hevea brasiliensis. Taxonomy (NCBI): domain Eukaryota; kingdom Viridiplantae; phylum Streptophyta; class Magnoliopsida; order Malpighiales; family Euphorbiaceae; genus Hevea; species Hevea brasiliensis. The sequence continues at coordinate 17,397,085 of NC_079507.1, forward strand.
ACCTTAGGCCGTCACACCATCGGTCACAAAGTGTCTCTCGGTGTGCAAACAGTGTGGCTAAAAAGCCATATAGTCAATCCAACGATAAGCCAAGTATAATAACACAATACGTATAGCCGTAGGCTATTAAAGTCACAATGCAGCATAATAAGCCGTAAAAACACAGTATGGCATGTAGCCATTTACAGAATAGCTGTCAGAATCCTATTGGCATGCCAACCTATCCAAACTAGTCAACTAGGCAAACTAGGGCACATTATAAATTAATTGTTTAATTCTTCAATTTCTAGAGTTTACTAGCTATTATGTAATTTCATAAGTCAATGCATATGTTGACCTTTTTAGGTAATATAGATAAGTTGTTTCTAGCATTAACATATCACAAATTACAATTCAATATGCTGTCAATATAATGCAATTTACCCTTTTTACAAGTTGGCATTCATTGCCAAATTACCTCAAGCATCATTGTATGTAAATGTCAAATTCTCAATTTTTTGTGTGCTAGATTTATCTAGCTTAAAGTCCTATTTCTCTTAGTTTTTAGCATCTGGTCAAAGAAGAAAAATTGTAGCTCTATGTCTTCTTGCACTCTTGGCAAAATTTCAGGTCATTCTGAGTTGTATAGACCAAGATATGGTCAATTTACTAAAACTGGACAGATTGCACATTTAGTGCAAAATTCGGTCAATTTTAGGTCACATTTAGTTCTGTTAGTTTTGGTATCCGAATTTTTGCAAGCTATTTGACTTGGTTCTGTCCATTTCTGGGCTTTGCTATCTTCATAAGAATTGTAGCTCTATGTCTAAGCTATCCATGGTAAAAATTTCAGGTCAATTGGACCTGTTTTGAGTGAGTTATGGTCATCCTAATGATTACTATTCATATGGTCAAAAATCTGGGTTTGCAAGGTTGCCATTCCAGATTTGGTCATTTTTAAGGTCAATTTCTAGGTAGAATTTTGGCAACATTTCCACATGAAAGTTAGCCTATTTGGTGTCTAGTTTCACCCTCCATTGGCCTCATACCAATTAGGTTCATAGTTTTGCACTTATGACTTAATTTAGGTGCTGCCAATATACATAACCTGCATTTGAACATCACACTTCCAATTTTGACAATTCTCCTCCTCCCAATACTTCAACATTTAATCATGGCACTTCTATATATATTGTACACAATTCCAACAAGCATTTTGGGCAGAACACTCAAGTGCTCAATGCACACAATACACCATTAATGTTTAACATTTACTTCAACCCAAATTCAATGTACAACAATACATATATCACACATACACTTACATGGCAATTACACAAACTGCCCACCATTCAACACCATCATATTTCATTAATAAATTTCATAAACTCACACATAAATTCATGATATTTAAGGCTACCCAACATGACAGTTTACTAAAGCATCAAAGTCCCACTTTTAAACCCTTAATTCAAGCACTAACATACACATACTTGGATATTAACTTACTACAACTTCAATTTAAGTTAATCAACCTTAATTCCCATCCATTAGGGATAAGAAAAACTCAAACACAATAAACCTTCATGGCTGCCGAAAATGGATAAGTTCATATCTCAATATTTCCTTCCTTTCTCTTCACCAAATTACTCACCTCAACCTAAACACAAGGTTTACTAAAGCAAGGGAGAGGATTTGGACACTTACACTTTTGGAGCTTCCTTTAAACTTCACCATATCTTGTTTTTCTTGTTGCCAATATCTTCCCCAAGGTGAGTAGGCAAGTTTTAATGAAGGATCCAAGTGGAAATGATGGCTTGATCATGCACCAATGGAGCTTGCAAGTGGGGCGGCAATGGTGCTTCCATGGAGGATCTTCATTTCGACTGGTTGTTTGGGAGGAAGAAGATGACTCATTCTACCCACAAATGACTTAGATAAGTATCCTAAAGCTTGAGTTAGTAGAGCACTAACTTAAATTTTATTGTTTAATTATTCCAATTTTCCTAATTTGCACATTTATCTCAATTCTTTCACTATTTACACAATGTATCTCATTGTAATTTTTCATGACATTTCTAAAGTGTAATATCATTTATTTTTAATGGATATTGAGGTCAAAAGGCAACTCTAGGTGTTAAATAACCAAAATACCCCTCTTTGGGTTGTATTCCCGATTTTTCGGTAATATCGATTTTTATCTGTTTCTCGATTTTTCATTTTTCTTTGTACTAATTTATTAATTTTTCTTTGATATCTAGTGTCAATTATATTTCAATAAACCTTTAATTATTTCCCAAAATTTAATTCCGAGGGTTCTCCGCGGTCCTGGGGTAGGCAACGGCCTTCCCGGTGCGGGCTCGTTTAACTTAGTTCATTTTCTCTCTTTTATTTTTTTTTTAATTTTTCTTGTATTTTCTTTTTATTTATTTCATCAATTTATGTCTATTCACTATCACCGAAGTGTAGTTCCAGACATCCTGACTTGCCCGGACTGACATTAGGTCATCGGAGCAACAGAACGTACAGAACACATACAGGGAGGATGTTACATAACCAGGCCTGTGTAGTTAGCGCAGACTCGTGTAACTCTTTGTGCCAATGCAAGACTCCGCAGTTCTACTCCAGTAAGTTACACGGCCCTACATGCCGGGACCCGTGTAGTGACAAACGGGCCGTGTATCTTGCGGTAGCCAGTTTTTAAACTCGAATTCCCTCTCTTGTTTTCAGATTCAAATGAGACTCCTAAAGCCTTTTGGACTCAAAATGATCTAACCCTAGAGCAACCATTATAAATACAAAAGAAAACATTAGAAAAGGGGCTGGCTGGCTCGCTCTCTCTTTTATCTTTTTACAGCAATTTGGAGGAGTTTCGAAGGGGAGAAATCCACATCATTACCAAAAGATGCTTTCCAGTTGAAGCTCCATAAGATCAAAGCTGCTGTAACAACCCAAGATTTTAAATTTTATTATTTATGAGTATTTTTGGTATTTTAATTTTATTTAAATTTTTGAAATTTTTTTGAGATTTTTCGGATTTTAAAAATCGGGTTCGATTTTTCGAAAATATAAACTTTGATGATTTTTAAAAATTAATTTAAAGACCACGTGGCGAAACTAAAAATATATTTGGAGTCTACGTATTTTTCTGAGTTTTCTGAAATTTTTTCAGAATTTTTGGACCTCGTTTTCGGTCCCGAGGTAGAGTAAAAATTCAAAATTTTTTATTCTGAATCGAATCGAACCGGATAGGACCGGATAGAATCGGATCTTTTTCCTTCTTCCCTTTTTCTTCCCGTGCGCGTCGTCCTCTCCCTTTTCTCTCTCGCTTTCTCTCCTCCCCACCCCACGGCCACCACCGCCCAGGCCGCTTAGCCCTCCCAGCCGGCCGCCCAAACGGCCGGAAACATGCGCGAACGCCTCGACTTCCCGGCCAAATCCGGCCGACCCGGCCACCAATTGGACCGGGTCTTGTGTCTAAAATCATCTACTCGGCGAGAGCTTTCCATAGACATCAAGAACGCCGAAATCCAAAGCGGTTTGTCCGATTTTTGCTCGGGAAGATTTTAGCCCATTTCGACTTTTGGGCTAGATTTCTCGAAAATCGTGAATCCCACGAGAAAACCGAGGCCACCAAAGACGCTCCATTCGCCGAGAGCTTCGAACGACATAAATTTCAATTTTTCCGACATCGCTTTCGGTGGGTCCCACAACTTCGCAGTGTTTTTCTCGAGCATTTAATGAGCTTAGAAAATTCTGAAAATTTATGTACTAACCCCGTGTTATGGGCTTCGTGTAGGTATCCTCGATTCGCGGAAATTCGACCAAATTTCCACGGACCAAAAAGTCTCCGAATTGGATCGAGGTTTTGGCTAGCCCCATTGTCGACGCCCCGAGCGAAGTCGAATCGGCAAAGGTAAACCCGAACCTTGCTTTTTCGTAATTTTCTAGTGCTTAAATAGGATTAAAAATCCATAAAATATTCGTGGTAGCTTAGAAAATTACGATTCTTTTTGCAATAGCTTAGTAATATTGCTAAGGACCGCGGGGCAAAGTTTTATAATTTTTAGAGCTTGTTTGGGCGCTTTTGCAAAAATGATCAATAATAAGGACTAAATTGAAATTTTGCGTATTGTGATGGATGACTGATTTGATGGGCCCAGGAGGGGCTGTTTGATGTGATTGAGTTGTGGGCATATGGATTGTGAATATAGGAGTGTGTTTTGAGCTCTTTTGCAGGTTGGGTAGGTCCTAGGTATAGGGGAGACTCTGCCGGATTTTCGGCACGACTTAGGACGTATTGGTCTTTTTCTTTGTTTGTATTGAGTCAAATTTATTAAATGATTGTAATAAAATTGTCGGTGAGCCGATGCCTTTCTTCCTCCGCCCACCTCGGTGACCATCGTCAAGTCCGTGAGTAGAATATTAATTTTAATTGTAATTTCGATATTATTATATGTTCAGCATGCCCATGCATCACTTATATGCATATATTTATGTAGTTAAACTCTAGGCACGATTTATGTTGCACATAACTGTTGATGTGCCATGGTTGTTGTTGTGGTAATTTGGAGCAGTGTGCGTGCGTTGGCGTGCGTGTGATGTGGTGTGGTCTATGGACGGGGCGGGCGATCCACGGCTTGAGTAATTGACCCGATCCTTCGAGGAGTAGTCACGGCTGAGTAATTCGCTAGGACCTCGATTTGGTTATTAAGTGGAAGTCCGAGCTTGAGTAATTCCGCACCAAAGTTGGATTTAAGAGAGTCAGATAGGGATCACCCCATATGTTATGATTGATACTACAGGGTGTGTGAGTGCTCCAAATTACCTTTTTGATGTTATGATGTGAAAATGTTGTTGATGTTGCATTTCACTCTACAGGGTGCATTAGTTCTAGATAGTTATAGAGATTATGGTTAAAATTGATATTTTACTCTCTGAGTCGAACGCCACTCTGCTCAATATTTTTGAGGATTTTATTTTGGTTAACCTGCTTTTCTCCCTCGCAGGTCAATTATTACTGTTTGTATAAACTTGTTAAATCTTAGAATTTCCGCATGTGTTAGAAATGTTTATTTGATTTGGGTCTGTAAACTAAATTATTATTTTTGGACCTGTAAACTTAATATTCTATGCATGTTGGATGGATTGGATGAGGGAGCTGAGCTCCCATTTATTATTATGTTGATGAGTGTGTGGAGGGTGAGTTGAGCTCCCCAATTGACTATATATTGTGTTTACAGGTCGGGTGAGTCGAAAACTCCCCGTTGGTATGTCCATTTTATGGCCGGACTCTGTCCGTTTGTTTTCTTGATATTGGGCCCAAATGGGCCTTAGAGTTGGGTTAATGAACAGTTAGGCTTACTACGGGCCTCGGGGGCTTTAGGCTGGCCCAGGTCCTAGTGCCGGTCCGGCCCATAGGTTGGGTCGTGACAGCTGCAAACTCTCTTCGGTGCCTTCATTTCATCTCCCTAGATAGATTTTTATTGTTTTATTTCTTTTACATGATTTTCTTTTTTACTGTTTTTATCTTTTATTATGATGTTTGCTGAACTCACCATGAGTGAGTAGTTTTCTCATTCTGAATTTGGGAGAGTAATGCTTGTAATTATTATTATGGATGAACACTAAGTTTTATTTATTAGATTTGAGATTCGTTCCTTGATTTAATTTCTTGTGATCTTAATGCATGCTATGTGCTGGACCCACTTAGCCATGATTATAGATGTTAATTGAAGGATTGAAAGGTGAAGATTAATATTAGAAAATCAAGATCTTGAACCTAGAATTTTGACCTAGACATAGGCTGATACCTTTGTGAAACTTTAAAATTGGTCAAAGATCTTAAAGGATTTTAATTAATTTGATCACCATGAAAGTAAGGTTTGAGTTAATTAAAATACACCCTAGATGCCTTGAGAGAGGATTTAGGATAACTTAGGACTGATTTCCATCAAGGCAAACAATCCTCAATCTAGTAAATAAATGAGGTAACATGCCTAGTAAGATTCAAGTGTGAAATCTTAATTCCAGAATTATTTCAAATAAATCATTTCGTTTTAAGTTTACCATTTTAGTGTTTAAGGTTAACAAACTTCATTCCCTAAGTATTCGATAGGCTAGACAGTCAAAATTATTGTGTAGATTGGTACTTGCTAATCAGATTCCTCGTGGGAACGATACTCTACTCATTACTTTATTACTTGTTAGTGATCCGTGCACTTGCGGGGTTGTAAAACCAGGCAAACAATCTCCTGTCATAGATTTTAGATGTGAAGAATGTCTCCTTGAGACAATCTTTCTTTCAAATATTTCCAAGCATCCACTACCTTATCAATCCATAAAATACTTTGAGTGAAGGATGGAGAAAAGGAATGAGTGATCCAAGAGAGAACCATGATGTTGCACCTCTCCCAAGTTGAATACAATGGATCTATAATTGATGAAACTTTGTAGCACCATCAACAAATTTTTGTTTAGGACCAGTAAGCACCTAAGAGACCAATATCAATGTCGGATTCTCATTCGAATGCAAGAAGTATGTACTCGAAGGATTGAAGGTTGGATCATTGAGCTGATTCGCACTTCCAATACCTTGATTCACAGTAGTAGCCATAGCAAAAGCTTAAGGATTACAAAGAACTAGAATAACAAAAAAATTGATAAGAGAAGAAAATTAGAAATGCTTTGATATACCATATAAAAAATTGTGAGAAAATGCTAATTGCTATTACTGAGTTGATGAGAAAACAGAGCCAGATGATTGACATATATACAAGCTGAGCTAAACAAAATTACAGTTACTAAAACTAGCACTAATAGCTCCTACAATAGAAAATAACTTTCTAACGTCTTGCAAACTGTCTCTTAACCTCCTAACTAACTTTTGGTGCCTTTCCTTTATGATATAAGAGAATGAGCTACTAAATTAACTTGTCACCGAATCTAAATCAAGATTAGATCCTTGTGATAATACTTGTTAACAATCATGAAGTTTCTACCCAAGTTCACACAAGTCCTCTTCTAAAGACTGTATAGCAACAACGTCTCTTCAATCCATCTCGATATCACATCATGCATATTAATATTATGTAGCTTTGAAAAGATTTATATGTTTTTGCAGTTAGGCCTATATATTATGTGCATTATATTAAAATCAAATAGGTCATTCATTTAAAAAGAAGAATTTATTTATTTCAATCATTGCGTTAATTATTAGAGTTTAATAATTATATATAATCAATAATTAAAAGATAAAACTTAATAATTAAAAATATTTATTTTCAATAATATAATTATAATGTTAAATCATGAAATATTGCTTTAAAAAATTATTCTAAAAATTATGTATACTAAATATTCGAAATCAATTATTAGATCCTTTGTTTGAATAATTTAATCTTAATTGATAAAAAAAAATTCTAAATTAATTATTGAACACTCAACTGAATGGACACTAAAACTTTATAATAAAATTAACACCTACGATTTGCTAAAAGTAAAACTTATTAATACAAAAGGTGCACTCAACTATCGGTAAGGAGGCCACTTTTAGATGGAAACTAAGTAGGAAGAAAATAACATCTCTGAAACTTTTCATTTGAGTTTCTGAACTGTCTTTACGTAATTGACAGCTTAATAATAATAATAGTAAGTTTTTTCTGTCATGTTCAAAGCATATAAACTATTTTAATACATATAACTCAAATTTAAATAGCTATTTTACTTAAAAATTTAACTATAAAAGAATTCCAAACACTCAAATAAATTTTTTTAAAAAATACCAATACTGAAATATTAGTATCACAAATAAAAATTTACTTATTAAAATGTGAAGCTAAGATTGAGTTTACAGAGTGTGGTCCATCAACATACTCTCACGCTTCAACCCAAGTAACTGTATTGCGTTTTACAAATAAAAATAAATAAATAAATAAATCTTAGGTGTACTCCTCACGCTACGCCCCTCATCTTGAAGTGGCCACTCTTTTTGTGCCATGTGGCAATCCAAAATCCAAACTGCAAGAGATGACCACTAAGCTTCTCCATACCTCTTTCTATCACAAATGCCATGGGGTTGGGGAATTGAGTTTACCCTCAATGGATTGGTTTATTTCCTTTCATGCCCCTTATGCTTAGTTGCATTCCTACCTAAATATTACCTCCGAATTTGTCCAAAACTAGGGGTAGTCACAGAAACCCATAAAACAATAAACAAAGAAGACAAATCAGCCTCCCATCACCAGGCAAGGCCACTCCAGTTTTTCTTTCCCATACACGCTGCCATCTGTTTTTCCTTTTGGTATTTTTGCATAAATTTTCCATTTGATGTGTCCACACACAAGCTATTGATAATCGCCAAAGCCCAATTCAATACTCTCACTTCCATTCTCAAGAAATGGCAATTTGCACAGTTTACACTTCCCAGTCTCTCAATTCAACATGTTCAATTTACACACCAGGAAAAACCCACTTCGGATTTAACCAAAAACATCTTGTGTTCTATAGCAGTAGCAAGAGAACCAACAGGAAAGCTTCCACTGGTGTAATAACCTGCTCAGCAGAGGACTCACAGACTATTGTGATTGGTCTAGCAGCAGACTCTGGGTGTGGCAAGAGTACCTTCATGAGGAGGCTAACTAGCGTGTTTGCTGGTGCAGCAGAGCCACCAAAAGGAGGCAATCCTGATTCAAACACACTCATAAGTGACACAACTACTGTGATATGTTTAGATGATTATCACTCACTGGATAGGACAGGAAGAAAGGAAAAAGGGGTAACAGCACTTGACCCGAGAGCCAATAATTTTGATCTCATGTATGAGCAAGTTAAAGCCCTTAAAGATGGGATTGCTGTTGACAAACCTATCTATAATCATGTTACTGGTCTCCTGGATCCTCCTGAACTCATCAAGCCTCCTAAGATCCTTGTTATTGAAGGTCTTCACCCAATGTAAGCCTCCTAAGATTCTCTCTATCTCTTTGTGCCAGACATGAGAACTTTGGATTTTCTTAATCTGCATATATTTCCTTTTGTTGAGTCTAATTTGGACTGGATTAGAATTATTAACCTCAGAGTCCTGGTGTAATGCTTTAGTACCACTGTGTCAAGGCTCAATTAATCAAAATGTTCTTATTGGAAAAGAAGATCCCATGAAATTTAATTTGAAAATTCTTGTCAAACTTAAGCGTCACATGAAAATTGTGAAAGCATCATCAAAAGTTTGTATTATGTGATCTTTGACTTATATGCAATGTGTGTGTAGGTTTGATGAACGTGTAAGGGACCTCTTAGACTTCAGCATCTATTTGGACATAAGCAATGAGGTTAAATTTGCATGGAAAATTCAGGTAATACATTTCACTTTTCTGAGACTTTAATTTCAACCATTTGCCTGTGTGACCTTGCAATGCTAGAATTAATTAATTGCAGAGGGACATGGCAGAGCGAGGACACAGTCTTGAAAGCATTAAAGCCAGTATTGAAGCACGCAAGCCTGACTTCGATGCTTATATTGGTAAATATATTATGATTAATTATCTACTCACGAGTATATATTCTGGAGATAACTTCACACGTGTGGTTTCGCGGACTGACACCTAAGAGAACGAAATTTTTTATTATAAAAATACCTCAATATTTACTTTATTGCAATATTACTTTTATCATTAACGTCAAGTTGACGTGGCAGGTTATATTATAAAATTTCTCATTACAATGTCCTTGCCACATTAACAAAGAGAAGAGAATTAAAAAAAAAAACTCGAAGTACCATTTCGATGAAAACAAAAATTTTTTTAATAAAATTACATGATAAATTTGTGAAGTTATATCTATATATATATATATAAAATTTTATTATATATAAAATTTTTGGAGACTCAAATGGTCAATGTGCGAACATCATAACTTAAGTGCCCTTTTCCAAACTTTAAGTTATATTGTATTATTTATATTGAGATGAACATATCTGTGAGCGCAAAACAAAACTAACCCACTGAAATTGGGCACACTGGGCCCTGTTTGGGACAATATGTAATTGAAATCCATATTGGTGCAGATCCACAAAAGCAATATGCTGATGCTGTGATTGAAGTGCTGCCAACCCAACTGATTCCGGGTGACAATGAGGGGAAAGTTTTAAGAGTTAGACTGATAATGAAAGAAAGAGTCAAGTATCTCAGCCCTGTTTACTTATTTGATGAAGGCTCCACCATCCTATGGATACCCTGTGGCAGGAAGCTCACTTGCTCTTACCCTGGCATCAAATTCTTATACGGCCCTGAAACTTATTTTGGCCATGAGGTATATATCTTGCATTTCCATCACCATTCTTTCATCTAATCCAATGTTTAGTGTTATTATTATTATTATTATTATTATTATTATTATTTAGCTGGATTGGGACTTAGCTCATTGGTCTAATCCAAGGATTTTTAATTACTTCGGATGAAAAATAGAGAAATTTATAACATTTGTGATGTAGTGCTCTCATTCACAAAAATATAAGTCCTTCATGAAATAAGAAGAGTAAATATCATATAATTGTATAGCAAAGGCGGAAAGGGTGGCAATGATTTCCATTTAATTAGTATCTCAAATTCTTAGTTGGCCTTCCAAATATTTGTAAAAGATCTTCAATATGTATAGTAAATTTTAATTTTCATTAATTGGCCATTAATAATATATAATTTATTTATTATGATTTAAATTGAAGTATCAAAATTATTTAATTGTCATTAAATGAGTACAACAGTGTAACTAAAAAAAATTAACTATTCATACTTTTATATTTATAAATTAAAACTTGATTGGTAGTTTTTATTTAAAAATTAAATAAAATTAAATTTAATAATTTCCATCTTATTCTATGGGTATAAATTATTTTCTTTGTCTTCCCTCTCATTTAACTCTCTCATTTATGACATTCAAATTAAAAATAAATTATTTTATTTGTATTTGACAATTACAAAAGTTAGTATTCTCAACTCTCATGCAAATTTTGGATTAATCAAGTTAAATATACATTTATTTTTGTATAATATGTTTATTTTGCCATGTTACTAATATCTATTTTTAATATTTCTTTAATTTTAATGATTGTTATTTTTTTAGTCTTATACTATTATGCATATTTTACTTTTGACTCTGAATTTTATGCAAAAATTTGGTATAACATTTTGATGTGGGCCGATATTTTTTTATTCAAATAATAGAATTTGTATTATGAAATTATATAATAATTAGCATAGAAGTTTTGTTAAAATTTAACTGATAAAAATTCTTATAGTTTAATATTGTGTTATTTTTATCCACTATATGTTTTATGCGCTTTATATATAGATAATGCATTCTAGTTGATCCCTAAATAAAAACTTTTTAGTTATGCTCTTGAGTGAGATTGCATATATACTGAGTGTACTAAATAACCACCCTAAAAAAATAATGCTTATAAAGAGTGGTTATTGTGTTGTCTAGGTATCAGTATTGGAGATGGATGGGCAATTCGACAGATTAGATGAGCTCATCTATGTAGAAAGCCATCTAAGCAACATCTCCACCAAGTTCTATGGAGAAGTTACCCAACAAATGTTGAAGCATGCGGATTTCCCTGGAAGTAACAATGGAACAGGTTTGTTCCAAACAATTATCGGGTTAAAAATAAGAGATCTCTATGAGCAAGTCATTGTCAGCAAGTCAAAGACTCCTATAGAAGCGAAAGCCTAATTCATCAATTGCCTGCCTTGAATACTGAACAAGGCACTTGCATTCTCTAAATTCCACCACCTTTTCTTTCTTTTCATTTTCCCCCATTGTTTTTGAGTTTTAGGGGCTATTCCTCATAAGAATGAGAAACACTTGTGTACCTATTTGGTGTTGTAATTCTGTGGAGATTTGTGTAATATAGGTAAATCGAAAGCCAGCAGAGATGAAATTTAGTTTAAGGCTTTTCAACAAAACCACAACATTTAGGTATTATTTTTTGTGTTCACTTCATCGCTTTTCTTGCATCACTTATTTATACAAATGTGTTGGCTACTTTATTAATGATCTATGACATTGTTCTCCGTCTTATTCTGTAGGTATAGCATAGTAACATCCTAACGATTTAGTTTTGGTTTCCATCTTATTCTATAGGTACAATATCTTTTTTTTTTTTTTTCTTCCCTTCCATTAAGCTTTCTCTTTTTTATGATATTCAAATTAATATATATATATATAAACTCATGTAAATTTTGGATTGATTAATTTAAATATACATTTATTTTTATCTGATAGGTTTACGTTGTTATTTTACTAATATCTATTTTTTGTATTTCTTTAATTTTAATGATTGTTATTTTTTTAATCGTATACTATTATGCCATATAGTGTAACTACTCAAAGTTTATATATATATTATGGCTTTTGGCTTTATGAATTTTATATAAGAATTTGATATCATACTTTGGTGCAGGTTTTTTTTTTAAATAATAGAATTTATATTATAAAATTATATAATAATCAAAACTATAATTATGTATATTTAAAAATTATACACTACTGATGTGTTGTGGTTGGTCTCAAAATAAAAATTTTCTGGTTCTATCCTTATTGAGAGTGTATATACACCGAGTGTAGTAAATGATCACCCAAACAAATAATGCTTAGAAAGAGTGGTTATTGTGTTATTTAGGTTTTGGTATTGGAGATGAATGGGCAATTGAACAGATTAGATGAGCTCATCTACATAAAAAAGCCATCTAAGCAACATTTCCACCAATTTCTATGGAGAAGTTACCTGGCAAATGTTGAAGCATGCAGATTTACCGAGAAGTAACACTGGAACTAGTCTCTTCCAAACAATTATCGGGTTGAAAATAAGAGATCTCTACGAGGAAATTATTGCTAGCAAGTCAAAGTCTCCTGTAGAAGCAAAAGCCTAATTCATTAATTGGTTGCTTTGAATACTGAACAAGGCACTCTCATTCTCTAAATTCTACTACCTTTTCTTCCTTTTTTTTCCACTGTTCTGCGTTTTTGGCTATTCCTCATAAGAATGAGAAAAACTTGTGTACCTATTTGGTGTTGTAATTCTGTGGAGATTTCTGCAATATAGATTAATTAAAAAGTATCAGAGATGAAATTCAGTTTAAGATGTTTCAACAAGATCCTAACGTTTTTGTAACACCCTCACTGTATCAATTCCGTACATTCTACTGTTTAGGTGACCGGTGTCGGTCCGAACAGCTAGAACATCTAGAAAAATATTTAGACTAAAGTGAGGAGTCATAATTAACTCAAATATTAATAAGAAAAATTTTAGAAATAAAATACAATTAAGCTAAATTAGCTGGTGCCCTAGTGATGGGTAACCCAGTGGGAAGTTGCGGTCCTCGTAACTAGGAGCTCAAAACCCAGGAGAAAATTCATGAAATAATTTTTGAGACTCTAAAGAAGAGTCATTGAGGTTATAATGGCATTAGAATGCCAAGAAAATACTTAGAAAATTTTTGAGATCGGTACAGACAATTTTGGCTCAATAAGCCAAACGGAGGGCATTTTGATCATTTCGTCTTTAGAGATGATTTTTGGCCAACTTGTCCAGTTAAATAAATAATTTGTATAACATAAAATATGAATAAATATTGCTAAAAATTGAATTGAAATTAAGTAGAAAAGAAAAGAAAGGAAAAATGAAGAAAAATTGAATTTTGATATCACATGATGCCATTAAACCATTTTCACCAATCACATTTAACTAAGCCCACTTAAAACAAATAAAAAGAGATAAAATGGGAGAAAAACAAGAAAAGAAAATATGCTTTCTTCTTCCTTAGCTATACCAGCCGAAATCCATCTCTATTCCTCCATTAAAGCTTTATCAAGCTTTATACCTCACTCCATTTCACCTCAAAATCCCTCACTCTCTTCACTAAACTTTTTCCTCACCCCTTAAACTATCTCCAGCCAGCAAAAAGAAGAAGGAAAAGGAAGGTTTTGCAAGCTTGGGAGTTAGCTTCAATAAGGTTAGTGCCAATTTAATTGCATAATAGTTGTGTATGGCTGCCATTGAATATGATTTTGGTGCTTTAATTCATGGATTGCATGTATATAGAGAATTGAAATTGTTGGAATTAGGGTTTGGGAAAAACCTAGGGTTTTGCTCATTTATTAGTGAAAGGAAATTCTAATAGTCAATTAGTGACCATTTGGTTATGTTTGAGTAGGAATTGAAGTGAATTGTGCCATGGGAATTGAAGTTAGGTATGCTGCCCTTGGTGACCTACAGAACTGGGTATGAGTCCAGTAGGTTTGGGCAGCTATAACTTGGGTTGTGTAGGTTCAATTGGTACAAGGCCAATTGGACATGAAATTAGACATATAATGGCATAATTTTGTGAAGGAAATCTGTCCAGAAACTAAACATAGGATGCCCTAAAAATTGACCAAATTCGGGTGACTTACATTCTGCTTGGGCAAAATGACCAAATGAACAGTGTTCATTCATTTGGTCATAACTCAATGTAGAAAAGTTCAATTGACCTGAATTTTTACCAGTAGAAAGCTGAGACATAGCTCTACAATGTTCATGAAGAAAATAAACCCAAAATTTGACCATAACATATCCAAAAACTAACCTGCAATCAGTGTACAAAAACTGCAAAATTAATTCTGCCCTGAAATTCTGAAAAAATTACAATCCGGCCAGTTATGGTGTTTAGGCCATAACTTGAGCTACAAAACTCCAAATGGAGTGATTCAAAAAAATTAAATGTAACTAGATACAATAAGGAACAACTTTGATGGAGAACATTTGGCCAAATTCTCACTGTAGAATGGCTTAATGGAACAGTGAACTCTAACACCCAAAACTGAAATTTCTGATTTATTCACCATTGGTTAGGAGTCTAGATTGGCAACTAATGCCAACACTTTTGGGAACCAAAATGTGGTAAAGTCATATGATTAGAACTCATGTAACTATTATGCATTGGAAGGTCAATAATTTGACCTAAATAGTAAAATGAATAGTAACCTTATATGTAAAACATGAAAATTCAATTAATAACTTTGTAATGTGCCCTACTACACATAGTAAGAGTGGTTTGGATAGGTTGGCATGCCAATAGGGTTCAGTTAGCAGTACTGCACATGGCATTATGCCATTCTGTTATTGTATGGCTTTTAGCTGTTCTGATATTATGATGATACTTGGCATTGTGCCTAATGTTTATTACAGCTTATCAGATGTTCTGTTGCACACTGGGAGATACATACGTGACCGATGGTGTGACAGCCTGAGGTACTTGGTACTCAGTGCCAGTTTACTTGTTTATCCAGTCCAATCATCCAGTATAGGTTACTTGGGCAACCAAAAATGGAAGTTGATAAATTTAATGAAATAATGGATACAACAAGTACCAAATAAATAAGACTACAAATAATTACCAAAAATTTGTCTGCATGAGACATCAATATACACACTGCATATTTATTTTCTTTTAGTTCGTTTTATTTTATTATTAGCACTACTAAGCATTATTGCTTAGTGCGTCGCTTTTTGCCACGCGTAGATTCTGGAGAGACAGATAGAGAGCCCAGCAGACCACATACTGGGTGAGGTCACAGATCTGCATAGAGTCAGACTCACTTCTCATTTGCAGTGCATCAGTGAGGACCTTTAGGTTCCTTTTGAAATTTTGTTTTTGCATTTTGTAATAGGTCATAGTTTGTGAATTGTAAATTATGAACTCATGTAAATAGTAAATTTATGTAATCATATGTTGATGTACATATTTTGTAAAATTTCGTTAATTAATATAATTTGAGAATATCTTCATGAAATTAAATTTGATTTCGGATTTGAATGAAATTGTGGATTCATGTTGAAAACTTGAGATGGTTGTGATTGTTGAGAATTGTTGAGACCATGTTGATGGTTATTGGAAAGTTTGAGAAATTGTTGAAAATTGATGTGATAATTGAGAGTTGTGGAATAAAATGATTATTGAAAGTGTTTTTTACAGGTTCTGAAAAACTGTTTTCTCCATTTTTAGCCGGTACTCTGTCGGATTTTCTATAAAAATTTTCGAAACCTCAAATGAATTTATAATTTCAATAAATGACTTAAATGAGTCAAATTTCACAAATTGCATTTCATCACCATAAAGAAATAAATTAATACTAGATAAAAATAATTGAGATAAAATATGGTGTTCCGGTACACTGTGTGGTATATTTTGCTCGGCTATACTGTAAACGGATAAAGGTGTCACATTTAGTGGTATCAGACCACGATTTAGGCATTTATGGGTCTAGATAGAGTTCATACTATGCATTATTTTTGTAAGAGTCGAGGTGACACTAATGCAAATCTGTTTGTTTTTCTTATTTTGATTAGGATATGGACCCCATGTCACAGAGGGCAGTTGAGGAGGAAGTGGAGAGTCATGCTCAACCTGTAGCAGCTGAGACTGGGGGTAGAGGAGAACCAGCTCCAGCAGAGCCTACTCAGCCTCCACAGGCCATGTTTCAGCAAATGGCCTAGTTTTTCAGATAAATGGCAGGAGTAATGCTGCCACCACCACCACCTCTACAGTAGAAATCCCATCTGGAAAAACTGAGAAAATATGGAGCAATGGATTTCTTTGGCAAGAGAGAAGATGATTCTATTGTAGCTGAGAACTGGTTGACCAGAACAGGAAGAGATTTAAAACAACTCCACTGCACCCCAGAGCAAAACCTAGAAGTTGTTGTATCTCTACTACAAGATGATGCCTATTAATGGTGGGATATAGTGACTAGTGAAGTGCAGCCAGAACAAATAACTTGGGACTTCTTCCTCTCAGAGTTCAAAAAGAAGTATGTGGGTAGTGTATATCTAGAAGAGAGAAGAAGAGAATTCATTAACCTGAGGCAGAGACAACTGACAGTGGCAGAGTGTGAAAAAGAATTTGTTAGACTAAGCCGTTATGGAAGAGAGATAGTTCCTAATGAGACCGAGAGGTCTAAAAGATTTGAAGAGGGGCTAAATGACAACATAAAGATAATGATCACTGCCTTGGGAATCACAAACTTCACCAAGTTAGTAGAAGCTATAGTAAAAGTTGAGAAAGTCAGAATAAGTGAGCACACTAAAAGAGAGAGACAGTAGAAGAGGGGTCCAGGTCAGTCTAGCTCATCTCCTGCACCTGGGAAGAAGTTCAGAGGTTTCACCTGTTCAGAGTTCAGGTCAGCCTCAAGGTCAGGGTCAGTCCCAGGGGCCCAGACCACAGTTTACACCTAGGAGAGGTCAGTCCACATCATCAGTGGATAGCTCTCTAGGGACGGTGTTCAGGGGACCAGCCCCAGCATCTTCTGCTTGTTCACATTGCCTGAAGTAGCATAAGGGGGAGTGTTGGAGAGTGATGGGTGCCTGCCTAAGGTGCGGGTTGACAGAGCATCAGTTAAAGAACTGTCCACACAGAACTGCCACAGCTACTCCAGCACAAGCAGATAGACCTGCCCCTGCACCTCAAAGGGGTAGAAAGTCTGGTAAATCTGAGGCAGTTGGTCCATCACAGAGACCTGCATCTGAGCCAGTCGAGAGGCCAGAGGCTATAGCACCTGCCAAAGCTTATACCATGAGAGCTCAAGATGAGCAAGATGCCCCGGACATTATCAGGGGTATGTTCTCCCTCTACAATACATCTGTGCATGCATTGGTGGATCCAGGATCCACTCATTCATACATCTGTATCAACTTACCCGTAGAAAGGGGGATACTAGTAGGGGAGAGTGACTAAGAGATTCTGGTC
Organism: Hevea brasiliensis; assembly: GCF_030052815.1. Lineage (NCBI taxonomy): Eukaryota > Viridiplantae > Streptophyta > Magnoliopsida > Malpighiales > Euphorbiaceae > Hevea > Hevea brasiliensis. The sequence continues at coordinate 17,414,844 of NC_079507.1, forward strand.
ACTAATCCATTGGCCCACAGTGTGGTGGTGAACAAAGTGTACAAAAGTTGCCCGTTAAGGATTCAGGGGTATGAATTCTTAGCAGACCTGATTGAATTGCCTTTTCATGAGTTTGACGTGATTTTGGGAATGGACTGGTTGTCACGTCATCAGGCAATGGTTGATTGTAAATTGAATAGAATTTCCTTGAAAACTCCTAAAGGTAATGAGATCACAGTTGTGAGGGAAAGGATAGATTTCTTGTCCAATGTCATCTCAGCCACAAATACAAGAAAACTGATAAGAAAAGGCTGTGAAGCCTACCTAGCACATGTGGTGGATACTAGGTAGGCTAAGCTAGATCTGTGTGACATGCCCACAGTAAGAGACTTCCCAAATGTGTTCCCTAAAGAATTGCTAGGCTTGCCACCAGAAAGGGAAGTTGAATTTGTTATTGAGATACTGCCGGGTACAGCACCAATCTCTATTACTCCTTATAGGATGGCACCTACTGAGTTAAAGGAGTTGAAAATCTAGTTGCAGGAGTTACTGGATAAGGGGTTCATACGTCCCAGTATGTCACCATGTGGAGCTCCAGTGCTGTTTGTGAAGAAGAAGGATGGGACTTTGAGGTTATGCATCGATTATCGGCAGTTGAATAAAGTGACTGTGAAGAACAAGTATTCGTTGCCTAGAATTGATGATCTGTTTGATCAGTTGAAAGGAGTAGGAGTATTTTCCAAAATTGATCTCAGATTAGGGTATCATTAGTTGAGGGTGAAGGATACAGATGTGCTGAAGACTGCATTCAGGACCCGGTATGGGCATTATGAGTTTCTAGTGATGCCCTTTGGCCTAACAAATGCACCAGTAGCATTCATGGACCTTATAAACCGTATCTTCCATCCATACCTAGATCGATTTGTAGTGGTCTTTATTGATGATATTTTGGTGTATTCCAAGACTAGGGAAGAACATGATGAGCATTTGAGGATTGTTCTGCAAACCCTGAGAGAAAAGAAGCTGTATGCTAAGTTGTCCAAGTCTGACTTCTGGTTGAATGAGATTGCATTCCTTGGACACATAGCGTCAGCTGATGGGATTAGAGTCCCAAAAAAATAGAAGCAGTGATGGAATGGAAGCCTCTTAGAAATACAACTGAGGTCATAAGTTTCTTAGGGCTTGCTGGGTATTACAGAAGATTTGTGAAGGGATTTTCTTTAATAGCTGCTCCAATGACCAAGTTGTTACACAAGAATGTCAGATTTGACTGGAATGACAAATGTCAGGCCAGTTTTGAGAAGTTGAAGGCTATGTTGATAGAAGCACCCGTGTTAACACAGCCAATGTTGGGAAAGGACTTTGTGGTCTACAGTGATGCCTCACATAATGGTTTAGGGTGTGTATTGATGCAAGAGGGGAAGGTGGTCGCCTATGCCTCCAGGCAGCTAAGGCCACATGAACAGAACTACCCTACTCATGATCTAGAACTTGTAGCAATTATCTTCGCATTGAAGATATGGAGGCACTACTAGTATGGTGAAAAGTGCTACATTTACATAGACCATAAAAGTCTGAAATATTTGCCAACCCAGAAGGAGCTCAACCTTAGACAGAGGCGATGGATTGAGTTCCTGAAGGACTATGATTGTGTGATACACTATCATCCTGGGAAGGCAAATGTAGTTTCTGATACTTTGAGCAGAAAATCCATCACAGCTTTGAAATCATTGAATGGCCGTTTATCCTTGGCTCGAGATGGAGCTATTTTGTAACACCCTCCTGGTAACCACTCCGTACATCCTAGAACGTCCGGAAAAATATTTAAACTAAAGTCAGGAACCATAATTAACTCAAATATTAATAAGAAAAATTTAGTAAAAATTTTAGGAATAAAATACAACCGAGTTAAACGCGATGGGTAACCAGAGTGAAGTTGCGGTTCTAGAAACGAGGAGCCCTAGAAATGTGAGAAAAATTATAAAATAATTTTTGGGACTCCAGAGAAGGGTTATTGAGGTTCCCATGGCATTAGAATGCCAAGAAAATACCTAGAAAAATTTTTCAATCATAATTTTGACCCGTTAAGCCAAATGGAGGGCATTTTGGTCATTTCGCCTTCAGAGGTGATTTTTGGCCGACTTGTCCAGTTGAGTAAATAATTAATATGACATAAAATATGAATAAAAATTACTAGAAATTAAATTGAAATTGAGTAGTGGAGGAAAGAAAAGAAATTGAGGAAAAAGGGCTATTATGACATCATGGTGATGTCATTTATAATTACCAACCAATTACAATTGAGCCCTTATTTGACTAACTAATAAAGAGACAAATTGAAGACTAAATTCATCAAAGATCCAGCAGCCATCTCCTTCCCCAAAACCAGCCAAAAACGTAGAGAGAGAAAAGAGAGGGTTTCCACCATAGTTCAAGCTTCCAAGCTTTGAAACCTTGTATTGAGCTTTGGCTTTGTGCCTGATATATTTACAGCTTGTTAGCTGTTCTGTTGCACACCGGGAGATGCATATGTGACCGATGGTGTGACGGCCCGAGGTACTTGATACCTATCCAAGTGTAGGTTACTTGGGGCAACTAAATGAATAAAAGTGAACAAAGTTAATGAAATAATGAATATACCAACACCAAACAAAGAAAGCATACACATTCTATACACATTTATTTTCTTGCTATTTTCCTTTATTATATTATTGCACCACTAAGCATTATTGCTTAGCGCGTTGCTTTTGCCACGCCGTGATACCGATCGTGAGCCCGACCATGTGAGTCCATCCTCCGTGTCACCTCAACGTCGCATTGGTAGGACATTAGGTGTCATTTTGACATTTTGTAACTTAATTTTGTTTTCTCATAAGTATTTGAACTTATGTAATATATTTTGATGTTCATGTAAATAATGAAAGTGATGACTATGAATGCAAAATTTGAGCATTTATTTATTGCTTGTATATGAGAAAGGGATGTTTGAGAAACGACAAGGTTATTGAGAACTGAAATTGAGAAATATTGATGAGATTGTGGATATTGGAGTTGAGATGATGGAATACAAATATTGGAAGTGTTTTTAACAGGTTCCGAAGAACTGTTTTCTCCATTTTTAGCCGGTACTCCGCCGGATTTTCTTTAAAATCTTCGGAACCTCAAATGAATAATAATTTTGATAAATGGCTTAAATAAATCATATTTCATAAATTGGCATCAAAAGCATGACACAAATTAAGTAAGGTATATTAGAGTGTGCCAGTACACCGTGTGGCATTACTTACTCGGGTATACTGTACACGGGTAAAAGGTGTCACATTTAGTGGTATCAGAGCACGGTTTAGGCATTTCTGGGCCTAGATTGAGTCCATACCATGCATTGCATTTGTAAGAGTCGAGGTGACACTAACGCAGATCTGTTTATCCTTCTTATTTTGAATAGGATATGGACCCTTCATCTCAGAGAGCCGTTGAGGAGGAAGTGGAGAGTCATGCTCCACGGGCATGAGAGAATCCTCCACAGCCATGTTTAATGGCCGACTTCTTTAGACAAATGGCCGGGGTAATGCCAGCACCACCACCACCACCACCAGCTCCACAGCAGAAATCACACCTCGAAAGGCTAAGGAAGTTTGGAGCTGTGGACTTCTATGGCAAGAGAGAAGATGGCTCTGTTGCAGCCGAGAATTGGTTGAACAGAACAGGCAGAGTACTAAAACAACTTCACTGCACTCCAGAGCAAAACCTGGAAGCTGCCATCTCTTTACTGTAAGACGATGCTTATGAGTGGTGGGACACTGTGTCCAGTGAAGTGTAGCCAGAAGCTGTAACCTGGGACTTCTTCCTCTCTGAATTCAAGAAGAAATATGTGGGTACTGTATACCTAGAAGAGAGAAGAAGAGAGTTTATTAACTTGAGGCAGAGACAGTTGTAATTGTATTAATATGAGAAGGAATTTGTCCGATTGAGCCGTTATGGAAGGGAGATAGTCCCTAATGAAGCTGAAAGATGCAAGAGATTTGAAGAGGGACTAAATGACAACATCAAGATCCAGCTCACTGCCTTGGGAATCACAGAATTTAGCAAGCTAGTGGAAGCTGCAATAAGAGTTGAAAAAGTGAGAATCGAGAGACAAAGAGGGGACCGATTTGGGAAGAAGTTTAAGGGTCCTCCCGCACGAGTTCGGGTCAGCCACGGGGCCCACCTATAGGAGAGGTCGATTCACACCATCGCTCTCCGGGATGGGGTTCAGGGACCAGCCCGGATCTTCTGCGTGTCCACACCGCCGAAATGGCATAAGGAGTGTTGGAGAGTGGCGGTGCTTGCTTGAGGTGTGGGTCGTGAGCATCGGTTGAGAAACCCACGCAGAACTACTACGCTCCAACACAACGCACTGAGGTAGAAAATCGGCAAGTCCGAGGTCGTTGGACCATTACAGGCCTTCCGAGAGAGGCTAGACCACCAGCAAGGGCTTATGCTATTAGAGCTCAGAGGAGCAAGATGCCCTGACGACATAAGTGCGTTCTTCCTCTACACTACACTGTGCATGCATTGGTGGATCCAGATCCACTCATTCCTACATTTGCATCAACCTACCCGTAGAAAGGGGATCGATAGGGAGAGTGACCAAGACATTCGTCACTAATCCATTGGGCCACGTAGTGGTGAACAAAGTATACAAGGGTTGCCAAGGATTGGTATGAATTCTTGGCGCACCTAATTGAGTTGCCCTTCCATGAGTTTGACGTGATTTTGGGAATGGACTGGTTGTCACGTCATCGCAATAGTTGATTGCAAATTGAAGAGAATTTTCTAAAAACTTCGAGGGTAATGAGATCACGGTTGTGGGGAAAGGATGATTTCTTGTCCAATGTCATCTCCAAGAAGAATGATGAGAAAAGGGTGAAGCCTACCTAGCACATGTGGTGGATACTAGGCGGCTAAGCCAAACTTGAGTGACATACCCACAGTGAGAGACTTCCCAGTATTTCTGAAGAGTTGGTTTGCCACGAGAAAGGGAAGTCGAATTTGCTATTGAGACACCCATTTCCATTGCTCCTTATAGGATGGCACCTACTGAATTGAGGGAGTTGAAAACTCAGTTGCAAGAGTTGCTGGATAAGGGGTTCATATGCCCTAGTGTGTCACCATGGGGAGCTCCAGTGCTGTTTGTAAAGAAGAAGGATGGGACTTTGAGGCTATGTATTGATTACCAGCAGTTGAATAAAGTGACTGTGAAGAACAAATATACGTTGCCTAGAATTGATGATCCGCTTGATCGGTTGAAGGGAAGCGAGTATTTTCTAAGATTGATCTCGCATCGTATCATCGATTGAGGGTGAAGGATGCAGATGTGCCAAAGACTGCATTCAGGACCCGATATGGGCATTATGAGTTCCTAGTGATGCCCTTTGGCCTAACAAATGCACCAGCGGCATTTATGGACCTTATGAACCGTATCTTCCATCCATACCTAGATCGGTTCATAGTGGTCTTTATTGATGATATTCTGGTGTATTCCAGGACCAAGGAAGAACATGATGAGCATTTGAGGATTGTTCTGCAAACCCTAAGGGAAAAGGAGCTATATGCTAAGTTGTCCAAATGTGACTTTTGGCTGAATGAGATTGCATTCCTTGGACACATAGTGTCAGCTGATGGGATTAGGGTGGATCCCAAGAAAATAGAAGCAGTGATGGAATGGAAGCCTCCCAGAAATACAACTGAGGTCAGAAGCTTCTTGGGGCTAGCTGGGTATTATAGAACATTTGTGAAGGGATTTTCCCTAATAGCTGCTCCAATGACCAAGTTATTACACAAGAATGTCAGATTTGACTAGAATGACAAGTGTCTGACCAGTTTTGAGAAGTTGAAGGCTATGTTGACAGAGGCACCAAAAGACTTTGTGGTCTCTGTGATGCCTAACATTATGGGTTGGGGTGTGTATTGATGCAAGAGGGGAAGGTGGTCGCCTATGCTTCCAGGCAGTTAAGGCCACATGAACAGAATTACCCTACCCATGATCTAGAGCTTGCAGCAATTATCTTCGCATTGAAGATATGGAGGCATTACTTGTATAGTGAAAAGTGCTACATTTACACAAACCACAAAAGCCTGAAATATTTGCCAACCCAGAAGGAGCTCAACCTTAGACAGAGGCAATGGATTGAGTTCCTGAAGGATTATGATTGTGTAATTGACTACCATCCTGGGAAGGCAAATGTAGTTGCTGATGCTTTGAGCAAATCCATAAACCTTGAGATCATTGAATGCCCGTCATCTTTGGTTCGTGATGGAGCTATCTTGGTGAGTTGCAAGTGAGGCCAAACAGATTTTAGATGGGCGTAAGGTAGATGAGAAGCTAATGGCTATTATGAGCAAAATCCAGGGAAAAACAAGCGACTATGAGGTGAAAGCGGATGGGTGTCTCAGATACAAAGGAAGACTGTGTAATAATGGGGAATTGAAAGCGTATTCTAAAAGAGGCACACACCATATGCTATGCACCGTGAAGTACAAAGATGTATCATGATCCAAGCTTGATATTGGTGGCACAGTATGAAAAAGGACATAGCTGACTATTTGACTAAATGCTTGACATGTCAGCAAGTCAAAGCAGAATATCAAGTTCCATCGGGTTTGCTACAGCCTATACGCATACCTGAATGGAAATGGGATCGGGTCACCATGGATTTTGTAAGTGGTCTACCTCTCACCCAGAAGAAACATGACGCAGCATGGGTGATAGTGGATAGATTGACGGTCAAGACACTTTCTACTACTCGAAAAGTTAGCAGAATTGTATATCAGTGAGATAGTTAGACTTCATGGAATTCCACTTTCCATCATATCTGATCGAGACCCAAGGTTTACATCGAGATTTTGGAAGAAGTTGCATGAGTCATTGGGTACACAACTCCACTTCTTTCCATCCTCGGGATGGGCAATCGTAAAGAGTAATCCGTAAACATTTTAAACGAATGGAATTGATATAAATATTGAATTAAAATGATAACAATAACATGAAATATATGTCAGGTCCTTGAGGATATGCTGAGGAGTTGTGTCATTGAGTTTGAGGGAAGTTGGGATAGATACCTCCCACTGGCAAAATTTGCATACAACAATAGCTACCAAGCTAGTATCCAAATGGCCCCGTATGAAGCGCTGTATGGGTGAAAATGTAGAACTCCAATTGGGCGAAGACAAATCGTAGGGCTGACACAGTGAAACAGTGAGGAGAAGGTAAAATCAATCAAAGCCAACTTAAAGGTTGCCTCATGTAAGTCTTATGCTGACCTGAAGAGAAAAGAAAGAGAATATGGGGTTGGCGACAAAGTGTTCCTCTAGGTGTCACCATGGAAGAAAGTATTGAGGTTTGGAAGGAAAGGTAAGTTAAGCCCTAGGTTCATTGGCCCATATGAAGTCATTGAACGTGTGGGTCCGAGAGCCTATAGGCTAGCTTTACCACCAGAGCCGACAAGATCCACAATGTGTTCCACGTGTCTATGCTCGAAGATACCGCTCGGATCCTTCGCATGTCATCTCGGAGAAGAAATTGAAATACACCGGATTTGACATATGAAGAAGAACCTCTACGAATCCTAGCTCGTAAAGTAAAAGAATTGAGGAACAAGCGATTCCATTGGTGAAAGTGCTTTGGAGGCACCACAACACCGAGGAGGCAACTTGGGAAAGTGAAGAAGCGATGAGGCAACAGTTCCTCAACTGTTTGCATCTAAATTCGAGGACGAAATTTAAATTAGAGGAAGAGTTGTAACACCCTCCGTAACCACTCAGTACATCCTAGAACGTCCGAAAAATATTTAAACTAAAGTCAGAACCATAATTAACTCAAATATTAATAAGAAAAATTTAGTAAAAATTTTAGGAAAAAATACAACCGAGTTAAACGGCGATGGGTAACTGAGGGGAAGTTGCGGTTCTAACGAGGAGCTCTAGAGAGAAAAATTATAAAATAATTTTTGGGACTCCAGAGAAGGGTTATTGAGGTTCCCATGGTATTAGAATGCCAAGAAAATACCTAGAAAAATTTTTCAATCGGTACAGACAATTTTGACCCGTTAAGCCAAACGGAGGGCATTTTGGTCATTTCACCTTCAGAGGTGATTTTTGGCCGAATTGTCCAGTTGAGTAAATAATTAATATGACATAAAATATGAATAAACATTACTAGAAATTAAATTGAAATTGAGTAGTGGAGGAAAGAAAAGAAATTGAGGAAAAAGGGCTATTTATGACATCATGGTGATGTCATTTATAATTACCAACCAATCACAATTGAGCCCTTATTTGACTAACTAATAAAGAGACAAATTGAAGACTAAATTCATCAAAGATCCAGCAGCCATCTCCTTCCCCAAAACCAGCCAAAAACGTAGAGAGAGAAAAGAGAGTGTTTCCACCATAGTTCAAGCTTCCAAGCTTTGAAACCTTGCTTATCTTGCACCAAAAACCCTAGATCCCTTCAATAAAAATTACTCCCACACCTTGTTGGAGTGTTTGGTAGCCAAGAAAAGCCAAGAAAGTGAAGGAATTGCTTGGGAAAAATCTGCCCTAATCAAGGTTAGTGCATTAGATACTTAAAACTCCTTATTTTCATGATTTGCAACTTGAATTGAGTAAGAATTGTAACTAAAATGAACAAGAATTATGTGTACAAATACTATGAATTTTTGGCAGCCCTTGTGAAGGAATTATTTTGATTGTTTTGATGGACTTAAAGTGGGCTATAGATCAAGTTTAAACCATGTGTGTATGTGATTATTGAAGGAGCTAGTAATTAAGGTGTTGTGAAAACCTATAATGGAACTAGGGTTTTGAAGAGTGAAAAATTGGCTTGGCTTTGGAAATTGTTAGAGAGCATTTTAATGGTCAATTAGTGACCAATTTAGGTAATTTGACCAACAAATGGACTGAAGAATGGGATTCCAAAGTGAGATTGCAGGATGCCCTAGGACAGCAGCATAGGGACTGAAATTTCAGTCCAATTACACAGCCATAACTTTGGCTGTGTTAGTCCAATTGGTGTTTGGCCAATTGGACATGAAACTAGGCTTATAATGGCACATTTTTGCTGAAGAAACCATGCCCAAAAGACCAAAGCAAGAGGACCAAAACTTGGCCCCAATCCGGATACCCTGCAACTGGTTCTGCAGAATTGACCAAATGAACAGTAACTGTTCATTTGGCCATAACTCACTGTAGATATGGTCAATTGACCTGAAATTTTTACAGCAACAAGTTAAGATATAGAAAAACAACTTTCATGAAGGAACCTACCCCAAATTATGGCCAGAACCTAACCCAAATGGTAGTGGAAGTTACTGTTCCTGTTACTGTAGATATGGTATTTTCTGCAGAATGGGAATCCGGCCAGCTGTGGTTTTTGGACCATATCTGGAGCTACAAAACTCCAAATGGAGTGATTCAAAAAAGGAAATTCAACTAGACAAAATAAGGAACAACTTTCATGTTTTACATTTCTTCAAATTCCTACAGTAACAGTGTCCAATGAAACAGTGAAGTTGACTCACCAAAACTGAAAATTCTGTTTGTGTTGGGTTACACTTTGAAATGGTATTAACACTTAATGCCAACAAGTTTTAAACACCAAATGTGGTATGTTGGGAGTGCCAAAGTCAATGAATATATTTTCTATCCAAAAGTCAACATTTTTGTTGACCAATGAGGTGAATAGTGACACCAAAACATGAAATTCACAAATTGAAGAATTTAAAAGTTTCAAATGCCCTAGTATACCTAACAAGATTGGTTTGGATAGTTTGGCATGCCAATAGGGTTCAGTTAGCAGTACTGCACATGGCAATATACCATTCTGTGATTTCATGGCTTTTAGCCATTCTGACTTTGTATTGAGCTTTGGCTTTGTGCCTGATATATTTACTGACTTGTTAAGATGCATATGTGACCGATGGTGTGACGGCGAGGTACTTGATACCTATCGATCCAGTTGTCTAGTGTAGGTTACTTGGGGCAACTAAATGAATAAAAGTGAACAAAGTTAATGAAATAATGAATATACTAACACCAAACAAAGAAAGCATACACATTCTATACACATTTATTTTCTTGCTATTTTCCTTTATTATATTATTGCACCACTAAGCATTATTGCTTAGCGCGTTGCTTTTGCCACGCGAGATACCGATCGTGAGCCCAAGAGACCAGGTGAGTCCATCCTCCGTGTCACCTCAACGTCTGCTGTGCATTGGTAGGACATTAGGTGTCATTTTGACATTTTGTAACTTAATTTTGTTTTCTCATAAGTATTTGAACTTATGTAATATATTTTGATGTTCATGTAAATAATGAAAGTGATGACTATGAATGCAAAATTTGAGCATTTATTTATTGCTTGTTTATGAGAAAGGGATGTTTGAGAAACGACAAGGTTATTGAGAACTGAAATTGAGAAATATTGATGAGATTGTGGATATTGGAGTTGAGATGATGGAATACAAATATTGGAAGTGTTTTTAACAGGTTCCGAAGAACAGTTTTCTCCATTTTTAGCCGGTACTCCGCCGGATTTTCTTTAAAATCTTCGGAACCTCAAATGAATAATAATTTTGATAAATGGCTTAAATAAATCATATTTCATAAATTGGCGTCAAAAGCATGACACAAATTAAGTAAGGTATATTAGAGTGTGCCAGTACACCGTGTGGCATTACTTACTCGGGTATACTGTACACGGGTAAAAGGTGTCACATATTTTGGCTGAGTTGCAAGTGAGGCCAAACCTGCTACAGCAGATTTTAGATGGGCAGAAGGTAGATGAGAAGTTAATGACTACTATGAGCAAAATCTCAGAAGGGAAGGCAACTGACTATGAGGTGAAAACAGATGGGTGTCTGTTTTATAAAGGAAGAGTGTGTGTACCAGATGATGGGGAATTGAAAGCCAATATTCTAAAAGAGGCACACACCAGTGTTTATGCTATGCACCCAGGAAGTACAAAAATGTATCATGACCCGAAGCTTCATTATTGGTGGCCTGGTATGAAGAAGGACATAGCTGACTATGTGACTAAATGCCTGACATGTCAGCAAGTCAAGGTAGAACATCAAGTTCCATCGAGTTTGCTACAGCTTATACGCATACCTGAATGGAAATGAGATCGGGTCACCATGGATTTGGTAAGTGGTCTACCTCTCACCCAAAAGAAGCATGATGTAGTATGGGTGATAGTAAATAGATTGACGAAGTTAGCACACTTTTTACCAGTTAGGACTGACTACTCACTAGAGAAGTTAGCAGAATTATATATCAGTGAGATAGTTAGACTGCATGGAATTTCACTTTCCATCATATCTGATCGAGACCCAAGGTTTACATCGCTATTTTGGAAGAAGTTGCATGAGTCCTTGGGTACACAACTCCACTTTAGCACAGCTTTTCATCCTCAGACGGATAGGCAATCAGAAAGAGTAATCCAGATAAACATTGAAACCAATTGAATTAATACAAATATTAAACTGAAATGATATTAATAACATGAAATATATGTTAGGTTCTTGAGGATATGCTGAGGAGTTGTGTCATCGAGTTTGAGGGAAGTTGGGATAGATACCTCCCACTGGCAGAATTTGAATACAACAATAGCTACCAAGCTAGCATCTAAATGGTCCCGTATGAAGCATTGTATGGGAGGAAATGTAGAACCCCAGTGTGTTGGACTAAATTGGGGGAAGATAAACTGGTAGGGCCAGACCTAGTGAAACAAAATAAGGAGAAAGTAAAATTAATCAAAGCCAATCTGAAGGTTGCCTCTGACAGACAAAAATCCTATGCCAAACTGAAGAGAAAAGAAATAGAATATGCAGTTGACGATAAAGTGTTCCTCAAGGTGTCACCGTGGAAGAAGGTACTAACATTTGGAAGAAAAGGTAAGTTAAGCCCTAGGTTCATTGGCCCATATGAAGTTATTAAACGTGTGGGACCAGTGGCCTACAGTCTAGCTTTACCACCAGAGCTAGACAAGATCCACAATGTGTTTCATGTATCCATACTGAGAAGATACCGCTCAGAACCATCACATGTCATTTCCATGGAAGAAATTGAAGTACAATCGGACTTGACATATGAAGAAGAACCCATACGGATCCTGGCTTGGGAAGTGAAAGAGTTGAGGAATAAGCAGATTCCACTGGTGAAAGTGCTATGGAGGCACCACAACACCGAGGATGCAACTTGGGAAAGTGAAGAGATGATGAGGCAATAGTTTCCTCAACTGTTTGCATCAGGTAAATTTCGAGGACGAAATTTAAATTAGAGGGGAAGAGTTGTAAACCCTCACTGTATCAATTCCGTACATTCTACTGTTCAGGTGATCGGTGTCGGTTCGAACAGCTAGAACATCTGGAAAAATATTTAGATTAAAGTGAGGAGCCATAATTAACTCAAATATTAATAAGAAAAATTTAGGAAAAATTTTAGAAATAAAATACAACTAAGTTAAATGAGCCAGTGCTCTAGTGATGGGTAACCCAGTGGGAAGTTGCGGTCCTCGCAACTAGGAGCCTAAACCCTGGAGAAAATTCATGAAATAATTTTTAGGACTCCAGAGAAGAGTCATTGAGGTTAATATGGCATTAGAATGCCAAGAAAATACTTAGAAAATTTTTGAGATCAGTACAGACAATTTTGGCTCAATAAGCCAAACGGAGGGCATTTTGGTCATTTCGTCTTCAGAGATGATTTTTGGCCAACTTGTCCAGTTAAATAAATAATTTGTATAACATAAAATGTGAATAAATATTGCTAAAAATTGAATTGAAATTAAGTAGAAAAGAAAAGAAAGGAAAAATGAAGAAAATTTGAATTTTGACATCACATGATGTCATTAAACCATTTCCACCAATCAAATTTAACCAAGCCCACTTAAAACAAATAAAAAGAGATAAAATGGGAGAAAAACAAGAAAAGAAAATCTGCTTTCTTCTTCCTTAGCCATACCAGTCGAAACCCATATCTGTTCCTCCATTAAAGCTTTATCAAGCTTTATACCCCACCCCATTTCACCTCAAATTCCCTCACTTTCTTCACTAAAATTTTTCCTCACCCCTTAAACTATCTCTAGCTAGCAAAAAGAAGAAGGAAAAGGAAGGTTTTGCAAGCTTGGGAGTTAGCTCCAACAAGGTTAGTGCCAATTTAATTGCATAGTAGTTGTGTATGGCTACCATTGAACATGATTTTGGTGTTTTAATACATGGATTATTTGTATATATAGAATTGAAATTGCTGGAGTTAGGGTTTGGGAAAAACCTAGATTTTTGCTCATGTATTGGTGAAAGGAAATTTTAATGGTCAATTAGTGACCATTTGGTTATGTTTGAGTAGGAATTGAAGTGAATTGTGCCATGAGAATTGAAGTTAGGTATGCTGCCTTTGGTGACCTGCAGAACTGGGTATGAGTCCAGCAGGTTCGGGTAGCTATAACTTGGGTTGTGTAGATCCAATTGGTGTAAGGACAATTGAACATGAAATTAGACACATAATGGCACAATTTTGGTGAAGGAACTCTATCCAGAAACTAAACATAGGATGCCCTAAAAATTGACCAAATCTGGGTGACTTACATTCTGCCTTGGCAAAATGGCCAAATGAACAGTGTTTATTCATTTGGTCATAACTCAGTGTAGAAAAGTTCAATTGACCTGAATATTTACCAGTAGAAAGCTGAGACATAGCCCTACAACTTTCATGAAGAAAAGAAACCCAAATATTGACCATAACATATCCAAAAACTGACCTACATTTAGTGTACAAAAACTGCAGAATTGATTCTGCCCAGAAATTCTAGAAAAATTGCAATCCAGCCAATTATGGTGTTTAGGAGCACTAGTGCAATCTTTTGCTAAATGGCCCTTGCCTCCACAGTTAAAATAGGCTCTAGTGGCCCATAGCATTTCCCCCCATGAATCTTGCCACAAGTCTCACAGGGGCGGGCAGAATATGAACCCCCTGCTCGACAGCTGACCAGACCTAGGGGGTCTCTGTCCAGAAAATCTGCCCCTACCAAATCTTCCACCTCGAAGCCTGCTGGGTTCACTAAATTTCTTCTTCTTTCCAGAGGTCCCACCAAAACTTTGTTCAACTGATTTTTCCCTTTTGTCTTTCTCTGATTTTTCAACTTTTTCTGATTTTTCTTTTATTAGGATCGCCTCTAATTCAATCCTTTCTAGCTCAAGTGCTTGAGACATGAGTTCTGAGAAGTTGCTGTGCATGAATCCCACAACTTGCATCCTCAAATTGGGCTTCAAACCAGTCTCAAATCTCTTGCACCTTGCCTTGCTGGTAGGAAGGAGACTCCCAGCATAATGACTTTAGCGGGAGAACTCCCTCTCATACTTTGCCACTGATCAGTTCTCTTGTTTCAAACTCAAAAATTCTTGCAATTTCTGATCAACATATGCATCTGGGATGTATTTTTGTCTGAATTCTCTGATGAAGTCATCCCAGGTCAGCAGTGGTGGTTTAGCCAAGCTGTGGGGGATGGTCTTCTACCAATCATACGCATCCCCTTGCAATAGAGACACAGAGTATTCAAACTTCAATTCATCTTGGCAATGCAGCTTCTTAAATACTCTGTCCATTCTTTCAAGCCATTGCTCTGCTTCTAAAGGGTCCACTATACCCTTAAATTCAGTAGCCTCATACTTCAATAATTTATCATACTGTCTAGCTGGAGGCAGTGGTTGTGCCACAGGTGTCTAGGGTGGAGCTTGAGCAGGCATACCCCCAGCCATTTATTGAAATATTGCAGCTATCTGCTGTGCGAACTGTGCAGGAAACTGCGGCATTTATGGGGCTGGTGCTACTGACCCACTGACATTCGGTTAAGCTGGGGCTTCCCCTTGTGCCTCAGCTTCAACAGATTGCTCGACTGAGCGATCCCCTTCTTCCATTTCAGTCTGAAGTTAGGGTATCCCTTGAACAAGTAACACATGGAGATTTCCCTCCGTTAGTTCATATTTATGATGTAATGCACTGTATGTAACAAATATGGACATTGAACAGTTGTACTTAACAAGGAAAGACACAAATTCTCAAGTTAAAACATACTTAAAAATTTTTTGCTTTGATACCACTAAAACATGTCACACCTTACCCCTCTGTAAGGCATAATATGATCCCGTAGAATACCTAATAAACTACCGAACTCCACCTACCGATAACTCATTAAGTACCCTACAAGAGATTTTAAAATAATTTTCTTACTTTTGATAAGTGGTGAGCATTTTCTAATAGGTATTAAAACATTTAATTAAAGTTGAAAACTAGCTAAAACTTTTGACCTATTTTATTTTTCCACAAATTTTATAAAAATTTTGGCAGAGTTTCGTTTATATTTTGAGAAAATAGTTCTTCAAATACTTGTAAAAAGAACTTCCAATAAATTTTCTCAACCACTACTTCAATTTCACAATCAATTTCAACCAATTTCTTAAGTCTCAAAATTCAACAGTTAACATTTCTCAATTTCCAAAATTCAATAATTATTAAAATAATATCTATCAATCTCATTCAAATTAAAATAAAACATTTCCATTCATTATTTCATTAAAGACAAATAATCTATATATACATCATACTAAAGTCTACATTGGGAAAATCCAAACTAAATTTTATTACAACTTTATACAAACTGCTCAAGACCGAATTTACATGTCTATACATTTATGTACATCACATATATCAAAATAAATTTCTACAATCAGGGTATAAAATATACCCGATATAACTTCAGGATGAGTCGCTCGATAATCCTCAGCAGCTCACTCTGCTGCTCCTCTAGTCTCTAAATTTGCGACAGCATAAAATTCTATCGCTGAGTACTAGGACTCAGTGGTGCACAACATACTAAAATAATCTTATGCATAATTTAAATCACATTTATTCAAAAATTGAACTGAGCATGCGAGTTAAACACAAAACATGAATTATGAGATTTTATCCCAAAAAATTTCATTTCGAAGTATCAAACCCATTTCATAAAACCCATAGTTAGATCATGCCATTCGAAACAAATATAATCTCAATAGCCAGAGGCTAAGGAGAAGTCACATCACAAGGCTAGCTAGCTCAAATATATGGATATCCATTCAAATCCTCTTCTACTGGCACACCTTAACACTTCTCCAGAGAAGGAATCAAAATTCGAAACTAATTACCCCCACTAGTCATGCTAGTGAGGTGTTCAAATATATGGTCATGACACTGTGGTTTCAAAACTTATCTTAACAATTTGCTAAACATTCCTATTTCAAATATACACAATAACTTTCACAGTTTAAATCAAAACATCATAAATAATGTCACAAATAAACTTTCAATAATTCAAAGCAAAAGTAAAATACATATTTCATTCACTTTAACAATGAATTTTAAAGCATAGTGATATTGTGCACAAACCTCAAACGAGTCGCCTCTTGGCCTTGACTCGGTTCCTCAGGTTCTTTCCTGGTATTCCTTTCAACTGAAACACACAATTTTATAGTGTTTTAGTACCATAACTTAGCATAAATCCAAAAATAAATTTAACGTCACTTTTACCTAGCTCTAATATGCTAAACTCGACGTTATTTAAATTTTGTGTTTCGGGTTACTATTCACTATACTATTCAAGTCAAATTGTTGGCTTTCTAAGGGTTAATAGGTATGGGAATTCCAAATTCACCCACATACCACATTTTGGTCACTAAATTTGTTGGTTTTGGTTGTTTATTCAAATTCTAAGTCTTTTAAGCAAATTTAAAAATTTTCAGTTTTGGTGTCTAAGGTTGCACTATTTCATTGGTCATCTTACTGTTGGAATTTGGCAAAACTTTCTTCATAGAAAATGTTCCCTATTGTCTTAAATTTATTCATCTTTTTGAATCACTCCAATTGGAGTTTTGTAGCTCATGTTATAGCCATTTGAACCATGGCTGCCGGATTAGACTCAACCCAGTTTTCTGGGCAATTTTTGGTTCTGGCAGTTTTAGGTCACCAACTTTGGGTGGTCAAATGACTTGGTTAATGGCAAAATTTTGGTTTGTGTTATCCATGAAAGTTTTAGGTCTATATCTAAACTATCCACTGATAAAATTTCATATCATTTTAACATGCCTAGCTCAAGTTATGACCAAATGAACAAATACTGTTCATTTGGTCAGTTTGTACAGGGCAGACTGTGATTTTCCAAGTTGGTCAATTTGTTCACTAGGTTTTGGTAACTTTTTGGGCATGCTTCCTAAATGAAAATTGTGTCATTTAGTGTCTATTTTCGTTCCCAATTGGTCTCATGCCAATTGGACTTGTAAATTTTCATTTTTGGTCCTTCAAAGGTGGCAGCATGACCACACTGAATCCGAATTTGGTTTTGATTCAAACACTCCTAACACACAATTGACCATTTCTCTCCTTAAACTAGGTCAAAGACATCATTTACAAGTTTCTCACATTTTTGACTCTAAACCTTAATGTCCAAAACCTTAATTCACACTAATTGTTGCATTTAACCGATTCAATGCTTTTAACTATAATTACTCAACTAATTGAGATTCATATACTCATTCAAATCCATCAAAGCATGCAAATCACACTCCCCATCATGCTGGAAAAAATTTCAGTTTAGACCTCCACAAGTGTTTTTATTTCATTTCTTTAGTTTCTAAGCTCATTTAAATAACTAAACATGCATTTGATTAGATAATTGGAAGTTAGAAGACTAACCTTTGCTTGGAGGGTTTCTAAGCTTTCCTTTCTTCAATTCTTTCTTCTTTTTTTACTCTCTAATGCTTCCTCAACATGTAAAGAGAATTTTTTGTGTTGGGACTTTGTGAATTTATGGAAGAAAGTAGGGAAATTCAAGCTTTCTTTCTCTTAATAATGGTGGAAGAAAGTGAGTAAGAATGGAGAGAGAGGTGGGGCGGCAAGGATAATGAGGAAGATGAATTGTTTTTTTTTTTTTATTTATGTCTTTTGTCTTATGGAAGACCAAAAAATCCATTTAATTAAATTTATTAATTATAGGATTTATGGCATCATGCATGATGTCATGCATAATGTCATCTTCCTTCACTTTTTCATTTTTTCTCTTTTTTTTTTTAATTTTATTTTTCTATTAGTTCTTTAATTTAATTCTCGATTCCGAAATTTTATTTTCTTCGATTTTATTTGACAGTTAGGTCAGGAGTCAGCTCTCGAGGTCAATTGACCAAATTGCCCCTCGTCGGTTTAACCCGGTTTGTAAATAATTCAATATTTCTTCCGGCTCTCTAACCTAATTATTTGACTGGCTTAACAGTTCTTTTTCGTGATTTTCTCTTTTCCACTGTATTTATAATGGTCCTAAGGACCACAGCGTCATATTTTACGATTCAAAATTTGAGTTTAAATCGACTTCGCAGTCGTTCTTGAGAAGGTCACCCATCGCTGTGACTCTCGACTCGTTTAACTTCTTATGTTCTATTTTTCTTGTTTACACTTAACTAATTGAACATTACTAATTATTTGTGTTTATGACTTCTCTAGTTGTCTTAAGTATGGTTCTAATCCCTTTAATTGTCCGGACCGACACCGGTCACCGAAACAGTGAAATATACTAGGCTATACAAATAGGGATGTTACACACTACGTTGATACTTGGCCTTGTGCCTAATGTTATTATAGCTTATTAGCTGTTCAGTTACATACCGGGAGATACATATGTGACCGATAGTGTGACGGCCCGAGGTATTTGATACCTAGTGCCGCTACCCGCTTATCCATCAGCTTATCCAAAGATAGGTTACTTGGGCAACCAAAAATGAAAGTTGATAAATTTAATGAAATAATGAATATAACAAGTACCAAATAAATAAGACCATCAATAATTATAAAAAATTTGTCTGCATGAGACATCAATACACTCACTGCATATTTATTTTTTTATTAGTTCTTTTTATTTTATTATTAGCACCACTAAGCATTATTACTTAGCGCGTCACTTTTTACCACGCGTAGGTTCTGGAGAGACAGACAGAGAGCCCAGCAGACCACAGACTGGGTGAGGTCACAGATCTGCCTAATGTTAGAGTCACCTCTCATCTACAGTGCATCAGTGGTAGGACCTTTAGGTCCCTTTTGAAATTGTGTTTTTGCATTTTGTATTAGGTAGTAGTTTGTGATTTGTAAATTATGAACTCATGTAAATAGTAAATTTATGTAATCATATGTTGATGTACATATTTTGAAGAATTTTGTTAATTAATATAATTTGAGAATATCTTCATAAAATTTTAGTTGATTTTGAATTTGAATGAAATTGTGAATTAATGTTGAGAACTTGAAATGATTGCTAATGTTGAGACCATGTTGATGGTTATTGGAGTTCGAGAATGATTGAAAATGATTATTGGAAGTGTTTTTCACAGGTTCTGAAGAACTGTTTTCTCCATTTTTAGCTGGTACTCTGCCGAATTTTCTATAAAATTTTTGGAACCTCAAATAAATTATAATTTTAATAAATGACTTAAATGAATTATATTTCATAAATTGTACTTCATAACTATGAAAAAAATAAATTAGGAAGAATAAAAAAATTATTGAATTAAAATAGGGTGTTCTGGTACACTGCGTGGCATATCTTACTCGGCTACACTGTAGACAGGTAAGGGGTGTCACATAATCAGGAGTTGTGGAATAAAATGATTATTGAAAGTGTTTTTCATAGGTTCCGAAGAACTGTTTTCTCCATTTTTAGCCGGTACTTTGCCGGATTTTCTATAAAAATTTTCGGAATCTCAAATGAATTTATAATTTTAATAAATGACTTAAATGAGTCAAATTTCACAAATTGCATTTCATCACCATAAAGAAATAAATTAAGACTGGATAAAAATAATTGACATAAAATATAGTGTTTCGGTACACTGTGTGACATATCTTGCTTGGCTATACTGTAGACGGGTAAGGGGTGTCACAGTTTTGGTATTATCTTTTGTGTTTACATCTTCACTTTTCTTGCATCACCTATTTATCCAAATGTGTAGGCTACTTTAATGATCTATGGCTATGATTGTAACATCCCAATGATGTATTTTTGCTCTCCATCTTATTATATGCATACATATAAACTTTTTTCCTTGTCTTCCCTCTCTATCACGACCCAACCTATGGGCCGGACCGGCACTAGGACCTGGGCCAACCTAATGCCCCCGAGGCCCGTAGTAAGCCTAACTATTCCTCAACCCAACTCTAAGGCCCATTTGGGCCCAATTTCAAGAATTCAACCGGACAAAGTCCAACCACAAAATGGACCATTCAATGGAGAGTTTTTGACTCGCTCGACCTGCAAACACAATATATAATAAATTGGGGAGCTCAGCTCACCCTCCACATAATTAAAATGTCATAACTCAAATAGGAGCTTAGCTCCCTTATCCAATCCCATCATGCATACAGTTAATAATTTTAGAGGTCCAATATAACTTTTATAATACAGGCCCAAAATAAAAATAAGTGCTTCGAACACATGCAGAGTCTAAAACTTAAATCAATTGTGCAAAATACATTAAATACTATTAATGGACCTGTGAAGAAGAAGTGCAGGTTAGCCACAACAAATAATCCTCCTGTAGCCTGGAAAAATAGATGAACAGGGGTGAGCGTTCAACTCAGAGAGTAAAATACCAATTTTAATAATGCACCCTGTGGAGTGAAATGCAACATCATCATAATTTTCATATCATAACAGCAAAAAGGTAATTTGGAGCACTCACACACCCAACACTGTCAAGCAATACATATATGGGAGCTGATCCCCTATATAGCTCTCTTAATCCAACCTCTACCAGCGAGTGTCTCTCAAGCTCGACTTTTGCTTAATAAACCAAATGCGAGGTCCCAGCGAGTGTCTCTCAAGCAGTGTCTGCCCCGAAGGACCGGGTCCCAACGAGTGTCTCTCAAGCCGTGTCTACTCGTCTTTTCCATATCCAATACCATACCACAAGCACGCCACGCACACACACTGCTCCAAATTACCACAAACAACATCCATGGCACTTCAACAATTATGAATGCAATATAAAACGTGCCTAGTATTTAACTATATATATACATATTTATAAGTGATGCATGGGCATGCTTAAACATATAATAATATCGAAATTACAATTAAAATTAATATTTTACTCACAAACTTGAACCGAGGTCACTGCGGCGGCTGGGCGAAGGAGAAAGGTTGTCCTGGCTCACCTGACAATTTCATTGTAATTATTTAATATATTTGACTCAATACAAGTTTAGAAAAGACCAAAGACACATAAGTTGTGTTGAAAATCCGGTAGAGTCTCCCCTATACCTATGACCTACCCAACCTGCAAAATGGTTCAAATAACACTTCTAAACTTAACCCATATCTCATCATCATTATATGGCCCCTCCTGGGCCCTCCAAACCAAGCAATAATCACTACATCAGACAACTCAATTACAAGACTTCAAAACTAATATTTTTCAAAAACTATCCAAACTAACTTTAAAAATTCTATAAACCTGCTCCGCCGTCCTTAACAATATTACAAGTCTATTGCAATAGGAATCGTAATTTTCTTATCATCCACGAATATTTTCTAAATTTTATTCTAACCCAGTACAAGGCAAAAATTGAGTAATGTAGAGTTCGAGTTTACTTATGCCAAATCTGACAACTAGAACGCGTCCAGAACGTCTGAAAACGATGGGGTAGCCTATAATCTTGACCTGGTTCTGAAATGGTTCCACCAGCTTATCTGCTTGGCACGAAATTGTAGATATGGGCGATGATCGAATTTCCACGAAATGAAAGTACATATGCGAAGTCCACAATACCAGGGTTAGAATAAAATATATATATATAAAATAATTATTTGAAAATTAAGGATGTTACATTTTTCCCCCCTTATAGAAAATTCATCCTCGAATTTTACACAAAGCAGAACAATGACACATAGTTGCATATCAAACTTATGAGTACTTGCTGCGCATATCCCGCTCTAACTTCCAAGTGCATTCCTCCATAGATTGACTCCTCCACAGGACTAACCATAGGGATTTGCCTTGACCAAAGTTGTCTCATCTGTTAGTATACTATGGCTACTAGTTGCTCCTCAAAGATCAAATTCTCATTTAACTTCACTATGTCTGGTCACAGCATATGAGAAGGATCAGGAACATACTTTCTAAGCATGAAAATGTGGAATACTGGGTGGACATGAGAAAGGTTTGGTGACAACTCTAACTGATAGGCAACTGCTCCCACTCTGTCCATGATCTTAAAAGGTCCTATATAATGGAGTGCCAATTTGTCTTTTCTTTCCAAATCTCATAATCCTTTTCATAGGAGAAACCTTCAAGAACACAGTCACCCATTGTAAATTTACATCTTTCTGCTTTGGATCTGCATGGATGGTTAAAAATTTTTTTGTCTGTCTGCCCCTGTCGTAGTATGCCAGCTACCATCCTCCTTTTGAGTATAAACCATCACATCTGACTACTCATTTACCCCTCTTTTTTTTTGTCATCTCTAGTACTCATTATAACTCCATTACTCTCGACTTGATATCTGATAATTTTAATCAACTTTGGTGCTTACCTCACTTTTATTATGCCCTAATGTGTCTCTTGGTGACTTCAGTCCTCATTCCTTTGTTTCAATAATCTCTGTTCCCCAAAAACATGAATTATGTTCCTTACCCTATAGTATCCTATGAAATGCTTTCCTGTAGCACCTATCATACACATCTCGTTCGAAACCTTTACTTGTCCTATGACCTCAATGGTCAATACCTATAAATCTTCTCACTCCCATGATACTTCAAATTTTCAATCTCTTTTGTGTCATTACTAAGGTCCTTAGACCAGCTCCTGTCCATCTTATGTAACTAGTTATGTAGAGCTCCATCCAAGTGTCAAGCGTACCCTACACCACTTATCAATATTGGAAAGTGAACCGGGTCTCTTCTCTTGTAGGACAAATGTATTTGTATTCCCTGACAACCCAGTTAATGTAACTTTATCATTTCCTACTCCTTCTCTGGAATGAAAATGTGACACCCCTTACCTGTGTACAGTATATCCGAGTAAGCAATGTCACACGGTGTATCGGCACCCTCTATTTTAATTTAATCAAATTTTGTCATAGTTTTGAATATAAATTGTGAAATATAATATATTTGAGCCATTTATCGAAATTATAATTTATTTGAGGTTCCGAACATTTTATAGAAAATCCGGCAGAGTACCGGCTAAAAATGGAGAAAACAGTTCTTCGGAACCTGTGAAAAACACTTCCAATAATCGTATTCAATCATTCTCAAACTCCAATGTCATCACAAACTCAATATTTTTCAACAACATTTCTCAATCAATCATTTCTCAGGGTATTCATATATAAGCAATGAATAAATACTCAAATTTTTCCATACATAACCACAAATCTTTATTATTTACATGAACATCAAAATACATTACATAAGTTCCATTTACACAAAGGAAAATAAAAATTGGTTACAAAATACCAAAATGAAGCCTAGTGTCCTACCAATGCACTGTGGGAGGTGAGGTGACACGGACACTGTGCAGAGCTGCAGGATGGACTCACCCAGTCTGCGGTCTACTGGGCTCACGATCAGTATCTCCAGAACCTACGCGTGGCAAAAGCAACGCGCTAAGCAATGATGCTTAGTGGTGCAATAATAAAATAAAAGAAAATAGCAGAAAATAAATATGTATTGAATGTACA
This sequence comes from Hevea brasiliensis, assembly GCF_030052815.1. Taxonomy (NCBI): domain Eukaryota; kingdom Viridiplantae; phylum Streptophyta; class Magnoliopsida; order Malpighiales; family Euphorbiaceae; genus Hevea; species Hevea brasiliensis. Next base: position 17,438,619 of record NC_079507.1, read on the forward strand.
TGTCTTATTTGTTTTGTATTTATTATATTCATTTATTTCTTTAACTTTGTCCATTTTCATTCATTTGGTTGCCCAAGTAACCTATACTAGACGACTGGACTGGATAAACGGGTAAACTGGCACTGGGTATCTAGTACCTCGGGCCGTCACACCATCGGTCACATATGTATCTCCCGGTGTGCAACAGAACAGCTAACAAGCTGTAAATAATATTAGGCACGAGGCCAAGTCTCAACACAATGTCAAAATGGCTAAAAGCCATAAAATCACAGAATGGCATAATGCCATGTGCAGTACTGCTAACTGAACCCTATTGGCATGCCAAACTATCCAAACCAATCTTGTTAGGTATACTAGGGCATTTGATACTTTTAAATTCTTCAATTTTTGAATTTCAAGTTTTGGTGTCACTATTCACCTCATTGGTCAACAAAAATGTTGACTTTTGGATAGAAAATAGGTGTATTGGTTTTAACACCCTCAATGTACCACATTTTGCATTCAAAACTTGTTGGAATTAATTACCAATACCATTTCTAAGTCTAAAACAAAGGGAGCAAAATTTTCAGTTTTTGTACCTAAACTTCACTGTTCCATTAAGCACTGTTGTAGTGGGAATTTGAGGAAATGGTAAACATGAAAGTTGTTCCTTATTTTGTCTAGTTAAATTTCTTTTTTTGAATCACTCCATTTGGAGTTTTGTAGCTCCAGATATGATCCAAAAACCACAGCTGGCCGGATTTCTAATCTGCAGAATTTACCAAATCTACAGTACCATAAATAGTGACTGCCACTGCCTTGTTGAATAGGTTCTGGTCATAATTTGGGGTAGGTTTCTTCATGAAAGTTGTTTGTCTATGTCTTAACTTGTTTCTGTAAAAATTTCAGGTCAATTGACCATATCTACAGTGAGTTATGGCCAAATGAACAGTTTGGTCATTTTGCAGAACCTGTTTGCAGGGTATCCAGATTGGGGCCAACTTTTGGTCCTCTTGCTTTGGTCTTTTGGGCATGGTTTCTTCAGCAAAAATGTGCCATTATAAGTCTAGTTTCATGTCCAATTGGCCAAACACCAATTGAACCTACACAGCCAAAGTTATGGCTGTCCAAGTGGGCTGGAATCACAGCCTCATTGCTGCTGTCATTAGGCAGCCTACACATTTCACTTTGCTATGCTATATTTCAGTCCAAATTATGGTCAACTTACCTCAAATGGTCACTAATTGACCATTAGAATGTTCTTTAACAATTTCATAAGCAAAGTCAAATTTTCACTCCCAAACCCTAGCTCAAATTCAAGGTTCACACCACACACCTCACTTAAACACTTTCATTCAATACATGTATAGATATACACTTTAAACACTCTCTCTAGTCCACTCTAAGCCCATCAAAACAATCAACCCTATCCCTGCCTTAGGGCTGCCAAAATTCATGGTAAACATAAACACAAATTTCATTCATTTGGCTTTCAAATTCTTACTCCTTTTTAAGTCTTTAATATGGAAATAAAGAGTTCTAAGTATATATGTGCACTAACCTCTTGTAGGGCAGAATTTTCCAAGTTTAAACTTCACTTTCCTTCCTTTTCTAGGCTGCGAAACACTTCCCAAGAGGTATAGACAAGTTTTTAGTGAAAGGTGTCTAGGGTTTAAGGTGAAATAAAGAGGGAAATTGAGCTTTGATTGAAAAATCAATGGAGGTTGGTTTAGGGCATGTTTCGGCTGGTATGGAAGGATGAAGATGGCTGCTGTGTTTTTTAATTGTTTTGGTCTTCATTTATCTCTTTTATTAGTTAGTTAATTGGTTGTTTAAATATGATTGGTTATAGCTTTTAAATGACATCATCATATGTCATAATTTGCTTTATTTTGGTTTTTCTTTTCTTTTCATCACTACTCATTTTCAATTTAATTTTTAGTAATGTTTATTCATATTTTATGTTATAATAATTATTTAATCAACTGGACAAGTCGGCCAAAAATCACCTCTGAAGGCGAAATGACCAAAATGCCCTCCGTTTGGCTTAACGGGTCAAAATTGTCTGTACCGATTGAAAAATTTTTCTAAATATTTTCTTGGCATTCTAATGCCATAGGGACCTCAATGACCCTTCTCCGGAGTCTCAAAAATTATTTTATGATTTTTCCCCTGGGTCTAGGGCTCCTAGTTGCGAGAACCGCAACTTCCCTCTGGGTTACCCATCGCTAGGCACCTACTGCTTAACTTGGTTGTATTTTATTTCTAAAATTTTTACTAAATTTTTCTTATTAATATTTGAGTTAAGTATTGTACCTCACTTTAATTTAAATATTTTTCAGAACGTTCTAGTCGTCCTGATCGACACCGTCACCGAATAAAGAGAATGTACTGAGTTGCTACCGAGGGTGTTACAACTCTTCCTCTAATTTAAATTTTGTCCTCGAATTTACTCGATGCAAACAGTTGAGGGAACTGTTGCCTCATCGTTTCTTCACTTTCCCAAGTTGCCTCCTCGGTGTTGTGGTGCCTCCAAAGCACTTTCACCAGTGGAATCTGTTTGTTCCTCAATTCTTTTACTTCCCGAGCCAGGATCCGTAGAGGTTCTTCTTCATATGTCAAATCCGGTTGTATTTCAATTTCTTCCCTGGAGATGACATGTGAAGGATTTGAGCGGTATCTTCTGAGCATGGACACATGGAACACATTGTGGATCTTATCCAGCTCTGGTGGTAAAGCTAGCCTATAGGCCACTGGACCCACACTTTCAATGACTTCATATGGGCCAATGAACCTAGGGCTTAACTTACCTTTTCTTCCAAACCTCAATACCTTCTTCCACGGTGACACCTTGAGGAATACTTTGTCGCCAACCGCATATTCTATTTCTTTTCTCTTCAAGTCGGCATAAGATTTCTGTCTGTCTGAGGCAACCTTCAAGTTGGCTTTGATTAGTTTCACTTTTTCCTCAGTCTATTTCACCAAGTCTGGCCCCACCAGTTTGTCTTCTCCCAATTCAATCCAGCACACTGGAGTTCTACATTTCCTCCCATACAGTGCTTCATATGGGGCCATTTGGATACTAGCTTGGTAGCTATTGTTGTATGCAAATTTTGCCAGTGGGAGGTATCTATCCCAACTTCCCTCAAACTCAATGACACAACTCCTCAGCATATCCTCAAGGACCTGACATATATTTCATGTTATTGTTATCATTTTAATTCAATATTTATATCAATTCCATTGGTTTCAATTGTTTACCTGGATTACTCTTTCTGATTGCCCATCCGTCTGAGGATGGAAAGCTGTGCTGAAGTGGAGTTGTGTACCCAATGACTCATGCAACTTCTTCCAAAATCTCGATGTAAACCTTGGGTCTCGATCATATATGATGGAAAGTGGAATTCCATGAAGTCTAACTATCTCACTGATATACAATTCTGCTAACTTTTCCAGTGAGTAGTCAGTCCTAACTGGCAGAAAGTGTGCTGACTTCGTCAATCTATCCACTATCACCCATGCTGCGTCATGTTTCTTCTGGGTGAGAGGTAGACCACTTACAAAATCCATGGTGACCCGATCCCATTTCCATTCAGGTATGCGTATAGGCTGTAGCAAACCCGATGGAACTTGATATTCTGCTTTGACTTGCTGACATGTCAAGCATTTAGTCACATAGTCAGCTATGTCCTTTTTCATACCAGGCCACCAATACTGAAGCTTCAGATCATGATACATCTTTGTACTTCCTGGGTGCATAGCATATGCACTGGTGTGTGCCTCTTTTAGAATACTGGCCTTCAATTCCCTATTATCTGGTACACACAGTCTTCCTTTGTAATAAAGACACCCATCTGCTTTCACCCCATAGTCAGTTGCTTTTCCCTCTGGGATTTTGCTCATAATAGCCATTAACTTTTGATCTACCTTCTGCCCATCTAAAATCTGCTGTAACAGGGTTGGCCTCACTTGCAACTCAGCCAAAATAGCTCCATCTCGAATCAAAGTTAGACGGGCATTCAATGATCTCAAAGCTGTGATGGACTTTCTGCTCAAAGCATCAGCAACTACATTTGCCTTCCCAGGATGATAGTCAATCACACAATCATAGTCTTTCAGGAACTCAATCCATCGCCTCTGTCTAAGGTTGAGCTCCTTCTGGGTTGGCAAGTATTTTAGGCTTTTGTGGTCCGTGTAAATGTAGCACTTTTCACCATACAAGTAATACCTCCATATCTTCAGTGCGAAGATAATTGCTGCAAGCTCTAGATCATGGGTAGGATAGTTCTGTTCATGTGGCCTTAGCTGCCTGGAAGCATAAGCAACCACCTTCCCCTCTTGCATCAATACACACCCTAACCCATTATGAGAGGCATCACTGTAGACCACGAAGTCCTTTCCTGACACTGGCTGTGTTAACACTGGTGCCTCTGTCAACATAGATTTCAACTTCTCAAAACTGGTCTGACACTTGTCATTCTAGTCAAATCTGACATTCTTGTGTAACAACTTGGTCATTGGAGCAGCTATTAAGGAAAATCCCTTCACAAATCTCCTGTAATACCCAGCTAGCCCCAAGAAGCTTCTGACCTCAGTTTTGTTTCTAGGAGGCTTCCATTCCATCACTGCTTCTATTTTCTTGGGATCCACCCTAATCCCATTAGCTGACACTATGTGTCCAAGGAATGCAATCTCATTCAACCAGAAGTCACACTTGGATAACTTAGCATACAGCTCCTTTTCTCTCAGGGTTTGCAGAACAATCCTCAAATGCTCATCATATTCTTCCCTGGTCGTGGAATACACCAAAATATCATCAATAAAGACCACTATGAACCGATCTAAGTGTGGATAGAAGATACGGTTCATAAGGTCCATGAATGCCGCTAGTGCATTTGTTAGGCCAAAAGGCATCACTAGAAACTCATAATGCCCATATCGGGTCCTGAATGCAGTCTTTGGCACATCTGCATCCTTCACCCTCAACTGATGATACCCTGATCTGAGATCAATCTTAGAAAATACTCCTGCTCCCATCAACTGATCAAACAGATCATCAATTCTAGGCAACGGATATTTGTTCTTCACAGTCACTTTATTCAACTGCCGGTAATCGATGCATAGCCTCAAAGTCCCATCCTTTTTCTTTACAACAAAGACCTTGAGCTCCCCATGGTGACACACTGGGGCGTATGAATCCCTTATCAAGCAACTCTTGCAACTGAGTTTTCAACTCCCTCAATTCAGTGGGTGCCATCCTATAAGGAGCAATAGAAATGGGTGATGTACCCGGCAGTGTCTCAATAGCAAATTCAACTTCCCTTTCTGGTGGCAAACTAGGCAACTCTTCAGGAAATACTTCTGGGAAGTCTCTTACTGTGGGTATGTCACTCAGGTTTGGCTTAGCCTGCCTAGTATCCACCACATGTGCTAGGTAGGCTTCACAGCCTTTTCTCATCATTCGTCTTGCAACTGTGGCTGAGATGACATTGGATAAGAAATCTGTCCTTTCCCCCACAACTGTGATCTCATTACCCTCAGAAGTTTTCAAAGAAATCATCTTCAGTTTACAATCAACTATTGCTTGATGACGTGACAAGCAGTCCATTCCCAAAATCACGTCAAACTCGTGGAAGGGCAACTCAATCAGGTCTGCCAAGAATTCATACCCCTGAATCCTTAATGGGCAACCCTTGTATACTTTGTTCACCACTACACTGTGGCCCAACGGATTAGTGACTAGAATGTCTTGGTCACTCTCCCCTACTAGTATCCCCCTTTCTACGGGTAGATTGATGCAGATGTATGAATGAGTGGATCCTGGATCCACCAATGCATGCACAGATGTATTGTAGAGGGAGAACGTACCCCTAATGACATCCGGGGCATCTTACTACTCTTGAGCTCTAATGGCATAAGCTCTTGCAGGTGGTCTGTTATCTAGCCTCTCTGCTGGCTCAGATGCAGGCCTCTGTGATGGTCCCACTGCGTCAGATTTGCCAGATTTCCTACCCCTTTGTGGTGCAGGAGCAGGTCTGTCTGCTTGTGTTGGAGCAGCTGTAGTAGTTCTCAAGGTGACAGCTTCTTCAACCGATGCTGTTGACCCACACCTTAGCGAGCACCGCCACTCTCCAACACTCCCCCTTATGCCATTTCAAACAGTGTGGACATGCAGAAGATGCTGGGGCTGGTCCCCTAAACCCCATCCCTGGAGAGCTGCCCACTGATGGTGTGGACTGACCTCTCCTAGGGGTAAACTGTGGCCTGGGCCCCTGAGACTGACCCTAACCTTGTGGCTGACCTGAACTCTGTGCAAATGAACCCTTGAACCTCTTCCCAGATGTAGGAGCTGAACTAGACTGACCTGGGCCCCTCTTCTACTGTCTATCCCTTCTGGTCTGCTCACTGATTCTTACTTTTTCAACCTTTATTGCAGCTTCCACTAACTTGGTAAATTCTATGATTCCCAAGGCAGTGAGCTGGATCTTTATGTTGTCATTTAGTCCCTCTTCAAATCTCTTACACCTTTCAGCTTCATTAGGGACTATCTCCCTTCTCAGAGCGCTTAATCGCATTTAATTCCTTCTCATACTTGGCCACTGACAACTGTCTCTGCCTTAGATTAATAAACTCTCTTCTTCTCTCTTCCAGGTGTACAGTACCCACATATTTCTTCTTAAATTCTGAGAGAAAGAAGTCCCAAGTTATAGCTTCTGGCTGCACTTCACTGGATACCGTGTCCCACCATTCATAGGCATCATCTTGCAACAGAGATATGGCAGCCTCTAGGTTTTGTTCAGGAGTGCAGTGGAGTTGTTTTAAGACTCACTGCTCGTTCAACCAATTTTCTACCGCAATGTAATCATCTTCTCTCTTGCCAAAGAAATCCACTGCTCCAAACTTTCTTAGCCTTTCCAGGTGTGATTTCTGCTGTGGAGCTGGTAGTGGTGGTGGTGGTGCTGGCATTACCCCAGCCATTTGTCTGAAAAATTCGGCCATTTGCTGGAACATGGCCTGTGGAGGCTGAGCAGGCTCTACTTGAGCTGGCAGAGAAGGTTCTCCCATGCCCCCAGTCTCAGCTGCTGCAGGTGGAGCATGACTCTCCACTTCCTCCTCAACTGCCCTTTGAGATGTGGGGTCCATATCCTATTCAAAATAAGAAAGACAAACAGATCTGCATTAGTGTCACCTCGACTCTTACAAATGCAATGCATGGTATGGACTCAATCTAGGCCCAGAAATGCCTAAACCGTGCTCGATACCAAAATGTGACACCCTTACCGTATACAAGATATCCGAGTAAGCAATGTCACACGGTGTATCGGCACCCTCTATTTTAATTTAATCAATTTTTGTCATAGTTTTGAATATAAATTGTGAAATATAATATATTTGAGCCATTTATCGAAATTATAATTTATTTGAGGTTCCGAACATTTTATAGAAAATCCGGCAGAGCACCGGCTAAAAATGGAGAAAACAGTTCTTCGGAACCTGTGAAAAACACTTCCAATAATCGTATTCAATCATTCTCAAACTCCAATGTCATCACAAACTCAATATTTTTCAACAACATTTCTCAATCAATCATTTCTCAGGGTATTCATATATAAGCAATGAATAAATACTCAAAATTTTCCATACATAACCACAAATCTTTATTATTTACATGAACATCAAAATACATTACATAAGTTCCATTTACACAAAGGAAAATAAAAATTGGTTACAAAATACCAAAATGAAGCCTAGTGTCCTACCAATGCACTGTGGGAGGTGAGGTGACACGGACACTGTGCAGAGCTGCAGGATTGACTCACCCAGTTTGCGGTCTACTGGGCTCACGATCAGTATCTCCAGAACCTACGCGTGGAAAAAGCAACGCGCTAAGCAATGATGCTTAGTGGTGCAATAATAAAATAAAAGAAAATAGCAGAAAATAAATATGTATTGAATGTACATGTCTTATTTGTTTTGTATTTATTATATTCATTTATTTCTTTAACTTTGTCCATTTTCATTCATTTGGTTGCCCAAGTAACCTATACTGGACGACTGGACTGGATAAACGGGTAAACTGCCACTGGGTATCTAGTACCTCGGGCCGTCACACCATCGGTCACATATGTATCTCCCGGTGTGCAACAGAACAGCTAACAAGCTATAAATAATATTAGGCACGAGGCCAAGTCTCAACACATTGTCAAAATGGCTAAAAGCCATAAAATCACAGAATGACATAATGCCATATGCAGTACTGCTAATCGAACCCTATTGGCATGCCAAACTATCCAAACCAATCTTGTTAGGTATACTAGGGCATTTGATACTTTTAAATTCTTCAATTTTTGAATTTCAAGTTTTGGTGTCACTATTCACCTCATTGGTCAACAAAAATGTTGACTTTTGGATAGAAAATAGGTGTATTGGTTTTAACACCCTCAATGTACCACATTTTGCATTCAAAACTTGTTGGAATTAATTACCAATACCATTTCTAAGTCTAAAACAAAGGGAGCAAAATTTTCAGTTTTTGTACCTAAACTTCACTATTCCATTAAGCACTGTTGCAATGGGAATTTGAGGAAATGGTAAACATGAAAGTTGTTCCTTATTTTGTCTAGTTGAATTTATTTTTTTGAATCACTCCATTTGGAGTTTTGTAGCTCCAGATATGGTCCAAAAACCATAGCTGGCCGGATTTCCAATCTGCAGAATTTACCAAATCTACAGTACCATGAACAGTGACACCACTGCCGTGTTGAATAGGTTCTGGTCATAATTTGGGATAGGTTTCTTCATGAAAATTGTTTTTCTATGTCTTAACTTATTGCTGTAAAAATTTCAGGTCAATTGACCATATCTACAGTGAGTTATGGCTTACTGTTCATTTGGTCATTTTGCAGAACCTGTTTGCAGGGTATCCGGATTGGGGCCAACTTTTGGTCCTCTTGCTTTGGTCTTTTGGGCATGGTTTCTTCAGAAAAAATGTGCCATTATAAGTCTAGTTTCATGTCCAATTGGCCAAACACCAATTGAACCTACACAGCCAAAGTTATGGCTGTCCAAGTGGGATGGAATCACAGCCTCATTGCTGCTGTCATTAGGCAGCCTACACATTTCACTTTGCCATGCTATATTTCAGTCCAAATTATGGTCAACTTACCTCAAATGGTCACTAATTGACCATTAGAATGTTCTTTAACAATTTCATAAGCAAAGTCAAATTTTCACTCCTAAACCCTAGCTCAAATTCAAGGTTCACACCACACACCTCACTTAAGCACTTTCATTCAATACATGTATATATATACACTTTAAACACTCTCTCTAGTCCACTCTAAGCCCATCAAAACAATCAACCCTATCCCTGCCTTAGGGCTGCCGAAAGTCATGGTAAACATAAACATAAATTTCATTCATTTGGCTTTCAAATTCTTACTCCTTTTAAAGTCTTTAATATGGAAATAAAGAGTTCTAAGTATATATGTGCACTAACCTCTTCTAGGGCAGAATTTTCCAAGTTTAAACTTCACTTTCCTTCCTTTTCTAGGCTGCCAAACACTTCCCAAGAGGTATAAACAAGTTTTTAGTGAAAGGTGTCTAGGGTTTAAGGTGAAATAAAGAGGGAAATTGAGCTTTGATTGAAAAATCAATGGAGGTTGGTATAGGGCATGTTTCGGCTGGTATGGAAGGATGAAGATGGCTGCTGTGTTTTTTAATTGTTTTGGTCTTCATTTATCTCTTTTATTAGTTGGTTAATTGGTTGTTTAAATATGATTGGTTATAGCTTTTAAATGACATCATCATATGTCATAATTTGCTTTATTTTGGTTTTTCTTTTCTTTTCATCACTACTCATTTTCAATTTAATTTTTAGTAATGTTTATTCATATTTTATGTTATAATAATTATTTACTCAACTGGACAAGTCGGCCAAAAATCACCTCTGAAGGCGAAATGACCAAAATGCCCTCCGTTTGGCTTAACGGGTCAAAATTGTCTGTACTGATTGAAAAATTTTTCTAAATATTTTCTTGGCATTCTAATGCCATAGGAACCTCAATGACCCTTCTCCGGAGTCTCAAAAATTATTTTATGATTTTCCCCTGGGTCTAGGGCTCCTAGTTGCGAGAACCGCAACTTCCCTCTGGGTTACCCATCGCTAGGGCACCAGCTCGTTTAACTTGGTTGTATTTTATTTCTAAAATTTTTCCTAAATTTTTCTTATTAATATTTGAGTTAATTATGGTTCCTCACTTTAGTTTAAATATTTTTCCGAACGTTCTAGCTATCCGGACCGACACCGGTCACCTGAACAGTAGAATGTACGGAGTTGCTACCAGGAGGGTGTTACAGAAAATATCTAAACTTCTTCCTAAAGCTTCTTAGTATGTGGCCTACTTCTGATACATTGGCACTTAGATTGAGGCTCTACTACTCCTTTATTCTATCATCTCATAATAACTTGTTTCAAACATCTCTTAGTATGTTCCTAGCATACCTATTCCTTCTTATCCTCATCATTATAACTAGCTCTACTGAGCTTTCTTCCTATCCTTTGGATCTTATCCACTTTCTTTTCCTATTTCTACTATTGTTGATATCTTTTCAACATGCTGTACTTATTCTTTAATCTTAGTCCTATCTCACCCTTACACATTTTCCTTCAAGGATGTCCATTCCATTATCAACTTTGACTTTTTTTTTTCTTTCGTAGTGTTATCTTGATTACTAGTTCCATTACTTCGAGAATTTTAACTTTACAATTGACTCCTACCAGCACATTCTTCACATTACGTAACACTTGTAATTAACCATAGAAAATTCTTTTTGTATCCTCTTTCCCAACTTACCTATCAGAACATTATCATTCCCTACCAGCCTTAGTAGGAAATTGCTCATCCTAGATGGATAGGAGCCCCAGAAATTATCAGTTCCATCTGAACTAACACGGCTGTGGGAAATATGTGCCATGCATTAATTCTGAATAAGATACTTCACGTGTTCATTCTCCTTAATATAATCACATATACTAGCCATTGCTTTCCAAACTTCAGCCTCAACTTTTCCCATTAGTAACAATTTCATTCGCTGTAACTCATTAGCAAATAGCACTTCCTTCAGCTTATAGTTCAAAAGGGATGTAAGCCCTTGTAACTAGCTCGATTTAACTCTTGTCACCTCTCTGATCATTCTTTCATACTTAACATTAAGTACACCATTATCGTCATTTTCGCCTCAAAAGATTGGATATGTACTAACGCCCATCAAATTTTCAATTAATTAGGTCACTTTGACACTACCTCTTTTCTTAACATAATCTCCTAGAATCGAAACATGAGCCAATTTGAAAAGAAGGAGAAATGTTCTCCCACCATTTATGGTATACCATTGTTTGATAAACAAGATTTAGCTTATACCCCTTAGTCTCCCTTTTTAGTTTCATTATTTCTTTGTAATTATTGTGCGTTATTATAAGGTATCAGTTGTATCTACCATTTGTTATACTGTTGTCCTGCCTGACATATCATCTTAGAATTTACTGTTTCCTTTTTACTCTCCATTTATCTTCCATACTTATAATTATTTGTCCAATGCTCCTTATACTTAGTTATATTTTAGAAGATAAAAGCACTCATAGATTCTTTCAGATCTACTCCAATCTTACCAACAATCACTCCTCTAATCCATGTACTTCTCAATATCTTATAATTACACCTATACCTATCTTGTCCTATTCTGACCGTTATTAGCGTTCTGCTACATATTATCATACTATTATTTATTTATTTATTATTACTTTTTTTTACATAATTATTCTATTGATCACACTGAAAATATATGTCTAACTCTAATTTTTGACTCTAGGTCTCACCACTCTAAATTTTAATATCAAGCCTTTGTAACATTATCCCTCATCTTGCATATTTATATCCCTTATGTTCACTTTTATCCAACTTACTCCTACTGATCTTGCTTCTTTATCTGACAATACAATTCAAGTTACCACAGCACGCTCAACAGTTACTACCTACTTTGGTCGCACACATCACCTAATTTCCATTATACTGTCAACAACCAAAAGGGTTCTTATGTCATGTCCCCATTATCCTACCTTAGGGGTAGAAAATAGACAAGGTTTAATCAAGATCCTGTAACTCTAAGCTCTAGGCTCAGGCTCCTAACACTACATCAATTATGACCTACTCTAAGTCCTGTACTTCTGGGTTCCATAACTTAACAATGTTCTTCCTAATGCCATCCTTTTCTATGCTCTCTATCCTTATATATACATATTTTTTGTTTATCTCGTTTACCCTTCCTAGAACCACATTTACCTCCTCGATATTTTGGCTCTATTCTTCCTAATCTTATTCTAATATGTTTTTCCAGTTTATTCTTTAGCCAACTCTTTTTATCTTACCCAAATCCGAGCTTTCACTCTTCCATCCTTTAGCTCTATTTTCATTTTGAACCTGATTGTCTTATCAAAAACTTATACCTTTCCACTATCCCTACCGCGTCATCTATACCTCAATGTTAATCAGAATTAATCCTCTAACTACCCCAACTAGACTTCTACTGGCATTCAGGCTATCTCTCCTACTGCATTTGAACCGCACTCCATCTATATATATATATATATATATAATTTATCGATGCTAACTTTTGTCCTTTTTCTTTTACTTTATTTGGAGTATACTTTAGTTTTAAACATTAAGAAGCTAAGGATGAACTTAGAGAATAACAGTCATACTTCTCCTGTGTGATCTCTATTCTTACCCTTTTGGACTACATACTATCCCCTACTACCTTAGGGAGGGTATCTGTAGCAACTCTAATTTTTCATATCCATTTAATTAGCTTAAACTTAAAATACTAGGTATCCAAAACCGTCATTCAATTTAAAGGCTTACATACATTTTGATCTTACATCTTATAATTCCTATATGGAACTTGTACCCTCTCTAGAACACCAAAGCTAATAACTCTCTATCTCACGCTACAATCCCATCTGGGACACTACTCCATAAGTCATCATTATCAGAAATAACCTTCGATCCCTTTTGAAAAGATAGGATTATACCCTAACTTACTGCAACAAAGGTATTACATTTACCACCTTGCCAAAACCATGTCAAATTAATGACTCTCTTATCATATCATAGCTCTGTAAATCATCAATTCATAGTTCTGACCTTCCCTAGGTAGTAGGGTTATACTTTACACCTTGCTGATACACACAAGGTATACTATTCTCACTAAGCTCTAAGCAAAACATCTATTGTACTACAAAAACCATCAAAAATTTCATACCGAAGACCAAATGGTCTCACTCTATAGATGTCACCTTTACTTTACAACTAATCCACAACCTCTGGTCTGATGGTAACTCTTGATGTAACTCGAGCTCATGCTAAGGTAACCGAGTTACTGACTCTAGTTACCACCCAACTATGACCTTTTGATATTCTAGCTCTAGATCCCTAACCAAGAGTTCCCAACTCCTCTGCAGATATAGAACTCTATTCTGGCATAATTGTACAAAAACAGAGGCCATCCGCAAACACCCTCATGGAGCACTACAGGATGCATGCAGCTCTACATAATAATCTCATGTCAGTACTGTAATCTACAGCTTACAGAGCAGACATTGAGAATATTGTATAGTTACTATGATACGTTCTGACAGACTAGGTCTCCTAATCTCTTATCTCTCTTGAATATACTATTATCATAAAATTATTCTGACAAGGTCATCCATTGACGACTGCCAGCAGTGGTATCCTCACCCTTATCTAGTGCAATTATACTATCAAAACACACCTTTATGTACTCGTGCCTAGCACCAGATAGGCACAACACTTAGACCCATACTAATAGAAATATAGTGTTTCTTGGAGAATGCATTTCCATGGTAGACCTCAACATGTCTGCTAACTCTATTTCACACATCTATGTACTTCACAAAACTGAGGTGCTAAACTGAAGCACTCTTATATTAACCAAGGAATAACTCAGAACCTAGAAATGAAGAATTACAGAAAAAAGACGAAACAGAATTCTATACTCTGCATGTGACAACTCTAAGTGCACACTTTCCCATGAATCTAAAGTCTAAGCTCTGATACCACTTTTGTCACGACCCAACCTATGGGCCGAATCGACACTAGGACCTGGGCCAGCCTAAAGCCCTTGAGGCCCATAGTAAGCCTAACTATTCCTCAACCCAACTCTAAGGCCCATTTGGGCCCAATATCAAGAATTCAACCGGACAAAGTCCAACCACAAAATGGACCATTCAACGGGGAGTTTTTGACTCGCTCGACTTGTAAACACAATATATAATAAATTGGGGAGCTCAGCTCACCCTCCACATAATCAAAATGTCATAACTCAAATAAGAGCTCAGCTCCCTCATCCAATCCCATCATGCATACAGTTAATAATTTTACAGGTCCAACATAACTTTTATAATACAAGCCCAAAATAAAAATCATTGCTTCTAACACATGCGGAGTCTAAAATTTAACTCAATTGTACAAAATACATTAAATACTATTAATGGACCTGCGAAGAAGAAGTGCAGGTTAGCCACAACAAATAATCCTCCTGTAGCCTGGAAAAATAGATGAACAGGAGTAAGCGTTCAACTCAGAGAGTAAAATACTAATTTTAATCATAATCTCTATAATTATCTAAAGCTAATGCACCTTGCCGATTGAAATGCAATATCATCATAATTTTCATATCATAACAGCAAAAAGGCAATTTGGAGCACTCACACACACAACACTGTCAAGCAATACATATATGGGAGCTGACCCCTATACAGCTCTTTTAATCCAACCTTTGCTAGCGAGTGTCTCTCAAGCAGGACTTTTGCTTAATAAACCAAAATGCAGGGTCCCAGCGAGTGTCTCTCAAGCCGTGTCTACCCCGAAGGATCGGGTCCTAGTGAGTGTCTCTCAAGCTGTGTCTACCTGTCCTGTCCATATCCTATACCATACCACACGCACACCACGCACACACACTGCTCCCAATTACCACAAACAACATCCATGGCACTTCAACAATTATGAATGCAATATAAAACGTGCTTAGTGTTTAACTACATAGATACATATTTATAAGTGATGCATGGGCATGCTTAAACATATAATAATATCGAAATTATAATTAAAATTAATATTTTACTCCCAAACTTGAACTGAGGTCACTACGGCAGCTGTGTAACATCCTCCCTGTACGTGTTCTGTACGTTCTGTTGCTCCGGTGACCTAATATCAGTCCAAGCAAGTCAAGATGTCTGTAACTACACTTCGGTGATAGTGAACAGACATATAATGATGAAATAAATAAAAATAAAATATAAGAAAAATTAAAGAAAAATAAAATAGAGAAAATGAAACTAAGTTAAACGAGCCGGCATCGCAGCGATGGGTGACAGCATCGGGAAGGCCGTTGCCGACCCCAGGACCGCGGGGAACCCTTGGAATTAGATTTCGAGATGTAAGTAAAAGTTTATTGAAATATAATTGACACTAAAAATATCAAAAAAAAAATTAATAAATTAGTACAAAGAAAAATGAAAAATCGAGAAACAGACAAAAATCGGTGTTTCCGAAAAATTAGGAATATAACCCGAAGAGGGGCATTTTGGTCATTTGACACCTAGAGTTGCCTTTTGACCTCAATGTCCATTAAAAATAAATGATATTACACTTTGGAAATGTCATGAAAAATTAAAATGAGATACATTATGTAAATAGTAAAAGATTAGTGGCAAATGAGCAAATTAAGGAATTTAAGATTAATGAATTATTAATTCAAGTTAGTGCTCCACTAACTCAAGCTTTGGGACACCTATTGAAGTCATTTTGGACATAAATTCAGTCCATCTTCTTCCTCCCAAACAAACAGCCGAATTGTCCTCCATGAAAGCTCTATCGCCGCCCCACATGCAAAGCTCCATTGGTGCTTGATCAAGCCATCGTTTCCACTTGGATCCTTCATTAAAACTTGCATACTCACCTTGGGGAAGACATTGGCAGCAAGAAAAACAAGATTTGGTGAAGTTTAAAGGAAGCTCCATAAGTGGAAAGTGTCCAAATCTTCTCCCTAGCTTTAGTAAACTTTGTGTTTAGGTTGAGGTGAATAATTTAGTGAAGAGAAATGAAGAAAATATTAAGGTATGAACTTATCCATTTTCGGCAACCATGAAGGTTTGTTGTATTTGAGTATTTCTTACCTCTAATGGATGGGATTTAAGGTTGATTAATTCAAATGGAAGTTGTAGTAGGTTAATATCTAAGTATGTGTATGTTAGTGCTTGAATTAAGGGTTTAAAAGTGGGACTTTGATGCTTTAGTAAACTGCCATGTTGGGCAGCCTTAAATATCATGAATTTGTGTGTGAATTTATGAAATTTATTAATGAAAAATGATGGTGTTGAATTGTGGACAGTTTATGTAATTGCCATGGAAGTGTATGTGTAAAATAAGTGTTAATGTACATTGAATTTGGGTTGAAGTAAATGTTGAACTTTAATGGTGTATTGTGTGCATTGAGCACTTGAGTGTTCTGCCCAAAATGCTTGCTGGAATTGTGTACAATATATATAGAAGTTCCATTATTGAATATTGAAGTACTGGGAGGAGGAGGATTGTCAAAATTGGAAGTGTAATGTTCAAATGCAGGTTGTGTGTGTTGGCAGCACATAAATTAGGTCATAACTGCAAAACTGTGAACCCAATTGGTATGAGGCCAGTGGGGGGTGAAACTAAACACCAAATAGGCCAACTTTCATGAAAAAATGTTGCCAAAATTCTACCTAGAAACTAACCTTAAAAATGACCAAATCCTGAATGGCAACCTTGCAAACCCAGATTTTTGATTATATGAACAGTAGTAATTAGGATGATCATAACTCACTCAAAACAGGTCCAATTGACCTGAAATTTTTACCATGGATAGTTTGGACATAGAGCTACAATTCTTATGGAGACACTAAAGCCTAGAAATGGCCAGAACCAAGTCAAATAGCTTGCACAATTTCGGGTACCAAAACTGCCAGAACCAAATGTGACCTAAAATTGACCAAATTTTGCACTAAAGGTGCAATCTATCCAGCTTTGGTAAATTGACCATATCTTGGTCTATACAACTCAGAATAACCCAAAATTTGTGTCACAAGTCAATAAGACATAGAGCTACAATTTTGCTTCTTTGACCAGAAGCTAAAAACCAAGAGAAATAGGACTTTAAGCTAGACTAATCTAGCACACTAAAATTGAGAATTTGATATTTACATACAATAATGCTTGAAGTAATTTGGCATTGAATGCCAACTTGTAAAAATGGTAAATTGCAGTATATTGGCAGCATATTGAATTACAAATTGTGACATGTTAACGCTAGAATCAACTTATCTATATTACCAAAAAGCTTCAACATATGCATTGACTTATGAATTACATAATAGCTAGTAAACTCCAAGAAATTGAAGAATTAAACAATTAATTTATAATGTGCCCTAGTTTACCTAGTTGACTGGTTTAGATAGTTTGGCATGCCAATAGGATTCTGACAGCTGTTCTGTAAATGGCTTTATGCCATACAGTGTTTTTACGGCATATTATGCCGCACTGTGACTTTAATAGCCTATGGTTATACGTATTGTGTTATTATACTTGGCTTATCGCTAGATTGATTATATGGCTTTTTAGCCACACTGTTTGCACACCGGGAGACACTTTGTGATCGATGGTGTGACGGCTCGAGGTACTAGGTACCCAGTGTCAGTATATCCGTTTATCAAGTCTAGTCAGTATGTAGGCTACACGGGTAGTTAATTTAAGCATTATTAAATTCAAATAGCTAAATCCAATCTTCTGACATACAGCACCACCAAAATTAGCAAAAATGAAAGGTTAGCAAATAAAAATAGAATCAACAACTGTAAAGAATATTGATGTCATAAATTCATAAACAATTCATTTACTTTATTTTAGTATATATTTCTTTATATTTGGCACCACTAAGAAAAATTTCTTAGCGCGTTACTTTTGTAACGTGTAGGTATTGGAGACACAGCTGGAGAGCCTGGCAGACCTACGATCGGGTGAGACATCAGATTTGCATAGGAGTCCAGAGTCATCTACACTACACTGCATACATGGTAGGACTTAGGATCTTGTGTAATGATTATCAATTGTATTTTGACATTTTGTTATGTAATTTTATATATCATAAAACTTTAAAGTTTGTAATAATTTGTATACATTAAACTCCTATGGATAGTGTTTTGATTTTTATTAAAATATGATGGATTTTATTTTGAAATTATGAAATTGTGAGACTGAAAAATTAGTTGGATGGTTGAGATTATCATATTGAACTGTTTTTAACAGGTTTAGAAGGACATTTTGTCCAAAATACAGACGGCACATTCCGATTTTTTATTACCATTTTTGAAACACTGATTTTATTAAAGTATGAAAATAGTATCAACATGATATGAATATTACATAAAAGACTTCTTAAAATCAAATTGAGTTTAGGAAATGAGTTGATTATAGACTAGGTGCTCCAGCACACCGTGTAGCATGCCTTGCTCGGCTATACTATAGACCAGCGAGGGGTGTTACAGGCTGGGTGGAGGAGGAAGGCTGTCCTGGCTCACCTGACAATTTTATTGTAATTATTTAATATATTTGACTCAATACAAGTTTAGAAAAGACCAAAGACGCCCTAAGTTGTGCTGAAAATCTGACAGAGTCTTCCCTATACCTATGACCTACCCAACCTGCAAAATGGTTCAAATAACACTTCTAAACTCAACCCATATCTCATCATTATTATATGGCCCCTCTTGGGCCCTCCAAACCAAGCAATAGTCACAATATCAGACAACTCAATTACAAGACTTCAAAATTAATATTTTTCAAAAACTATCCAAATTAACTTTAAAAATTCTATAAACCTGCCCCGCAGTCCTTAGCAATATTATAAGGCTATTGTAATAGGAATCGTAATTTTCTCATCATCCATGAATATTTTATAAATTTTATTCTAACCCAATACAAGGTAAAAATTGAGTAATATAGAGTTCGAGTTTACCTATGCCAAATCTGACAACTGGAACACGTTCAGAACGTTTGAAAATGGTGGGGTAGCTTATAATCTTGACCCAATTCTGAAATGGTTCAACCAACTTATCTGCTCAGCCCGAAATTACAGATCTGGATGACGATCAAATTTCCACGAAATGAAAGTACATACGCGAAGTCCACAATATCAGGGTTAGAATAATATATATATATATATATATATATATATATATATATATATATATTTATTTATTTATTTATTTCTGTACAATTACAAAAAACTAGTGGCCTCAACTCTCATATAAATTTTAAATTGATCAATTTAAATATTTTTTTATTTGACATGTTTATTATTTTACTAATATTAGTTTTTTCATGTCTCTTTAATTGTAATGATTGTTAATTTTTTTTTAATCTGATACTATTATGCCATATAGTCTAACTATTTAGAGTTCTTACTTACTTTATGACTTTTGGCTTTATGAATTTTATACAAAAATTTGATGTAATGCTTTGATGCAGGCTGTTTCATTTTCATTTCTTTAAATAGTAGAATTTGTTATGAAATTATATAATAATCAAAATTATAATGATGTAAAACCTATATTCATTATAGAAGTTTTGTTATAACTGATAAAAATTCTTATAACTTGATATTGTGTCATATATGTCATATATGTATATACACACACACACATTATGGTTGGCCTCCAATTAATTTTTATTCCACCTATAAGTGAGAGTGCATGTACACCAAGTACACAAAATAATTACTTAAAGAATAATACTTATAAAAAGTGGTTATTGTGTTGTTTAGGTGCCAGTATTAGAGATGAGTAGGCAATTCAACAAATTAGATGAGCACATTTACATGGAAGGCCATCTAATCAACATCTTCACCAATTCCCAAATTCAAAATTATTATCGGCACTAGAGTACTGGGAAGCTTAAGGTCACAAGAACCTGTAGCAAGCCTGACTTTGACTTTTTGTCTACTCTCTTATAATATATCTTTATAAGTATTTAGGTGAAACCCATTATTAAGTTATTACTAAACACCATTTTATTTAATATTCCCCATTTACTAATAGATTCCACTTTCCTATCATGGAGCTTATTTCATAGGGCATGGGCAAGGCTTATCATCACAATCATTCACTTTTTTTCTTTAACAATGGAATCTGTTTCAACAAGTCTTTCCATTTCTTTATGTGTTCATTGTCTACTTTGAATATTTCATGAATCTATTTGATATCATTTTAATTTATTACAAAATATATAGTAGCAAGCACAATACCAAAATAGCCAAAATTATACATATCTCAGAATAGTTCCACAAAATGATACAAACACATGCTTTTGACTATATCAAATCTAGGAGCTTATTTATCCAAAATTTGTTGAATGCTGCCCTTGTTCATGTCCCTAAAGGGAATAGACATGTAACACCCCTATTTACATAGCTTGGTATATTTCACTATTCCGGTGACCGGTGTCGGTTCGGATAATTAAGAGAAGTAGAACCATGTCTAAGACACCTAGTTAAGCCTCGAACACAAATAATTAGTAATTGTCAAATAGTTAAATATGAATAAGAAAAATAGAACACAAGAAATTAAACGAGCTGAGAGTCACAGTGATGGGTGATCTTCTCGGGAAGGATTGCGAGGTCGATTTAAACTCAAATTTCAAACCATAAAATGTGACGCCGCAGTCCTTAGGACTATTACGAACACAACGGAAAAGAGAAAATCACGAAAAAGAATTGTTAAGCTAGTCAAATAATTAGGTCAGAGATCCGAAAGAAATATTGAATTATTTGCAAACTGGATCGAACCAGCAAGGGGCAATTTGGTCAATTTATCCCGAGAGCTGACTCCTGAGCTAACTGTCTAAAAAAATCAGAGAAAAGAAAATTTCAGGATCAAGAATTAAATTAAAGAAGAATGGAAAAAGAAAAAGAAAAAAAAGGAAATTGCATTAGTGACATCATCAAAATGACATAAGCTATGACGTCATGAATAAATTATATTTAATTAAAATTTGACAAGTCAAAGAAAAGGGATAATTATGTATTAATGAAGTAAAAAAAATTCAAAAGAAACTCATTTTGCTTCTTTCCTTCTCCTTCTTGCCAATTCATCTCTTTCTCTCATCTCTCTCATTTTCTTCCTCCACCATGAAAGCTTGTGTTAATCTCTCACAACCTTAAAAACCTCCATTAATTTCACAACTCCCTTAAGAAAAAATTTCCCTTGAGCTTTGATTTGAAGATTGAAAAAAAAAAAAGATAAGGCAAATTGAAGGATTGGAGAAGTGGAAATTCACAAAATTTGGTAAGTCCATTTTCTCTTTTAATTTAAGTATTATGAATGGATATGAGGTTTGAAAAGTGTGAATTGCATGGAAAATATGAAAAATCATGCTTTTTAGGAGTCATAAAAAAATTCAGCAGCCATGAGAATGAGTGGAGATGATATGTTTTAGTGTAATAAATTATGTACATAAGTTTAATGGAAGTAGTTGTTGTGCTTAGAATATTTAAATTTCATGAATTGTGCAAATTAAAAAAATTTAGGGTTCTTGGTGCCATTGGAAGAAAATTGGAAGAAAATTTTGAGAATTAGCCAAATGATGTAGTTAACCTTATTTGAGTTGAAAAATGGTCATGTATGACCAATTGTGGTGTGTAGGAAGTGTTGGAATTAAGTTTAAATTCGGATTAGTTATGGTCAT
The DNA here is from genome assembly GCF_030052815.1 of Hevea brasiliensis. Lineage (NCBI taxonomy): Eukaryota > Viridiplantae > Streptophyta > Magnoliopsida > Malpighiales > Euphorbiaceae > Hevea > Hevea brasiliensis. Next base: position 17,460,449 of record NC_079507.1, read on the forward strand.
TCTACAGGCAGTATGACCAAGGTCCCTTTCGGGGACCAGAACTGAAAATTTACTAACCCAATTGGTGTGAGGCCAATTGGGAATGAAACTAGACACAAAATGGCAGTTTTTTCATTTAGGAATCATGCCCAGAAAGTGACCATAGCATAGTGAACAAATTGGCCAAATCCAGATTAGACAATCTGACCTGTACAAAAATGACCAAATGAATATGTTCATTTGGCCATAACTTGGGCTAGGAAGGTTCAAATGACCTGAAATTTTACTAGTAGAAAGCTGAGACATAGCTCTAAAACTTTCATGATGAACACAAGTCCAAATTATGCACTTAACCAAGTCATTTAGCCACCCAAATTTAGTGACCTAAAACTGCCAAAACCAAGTTGGTGCCCAGAAAATCTGGGATAGGCCAATCCAGTCAGCCATGTTCAAATGGCTATAACTTGAGCTATAAAACTCCAAATAGAGTGATTCAAAAAGGGAAATAAAGTTAAGACAATAAGGAACAATTTCTATGAAGAAAACTTAGCCAAATTCTAACAGCAACATGACCAATGGAACAGTGTAACATAGGACATCAAAACTGAAAATTTGAAATTTTGCGCCTAAAAGACTTAAGTTTTGAAAAAACAACCAAAACCAACAAATTAGGTAACTAAAATGTGGTATGTGAGTGAAATTAGAATTCCCATACCTATTAAGCCTTAGAAAGTCAACAAATTGACTTAAATAGTATCATGAATAGTAACCCCAAAATAAATTTTAAAGAACGTCAAGTTTAGCATATTAAAGCTAGGTATATGTATATTTGAATTTATTTTTGGAGTTATGATAAATTGTGATACTGAAACATTGTGAAACTGTATGTTTCAGTGGAAAGGAATACCGGGAAAAAACCCGAGGCATCGAGTTAAGGCTAAGAGGCGGCTCGTATAAGGTTTGTGCACAACATAGAATTTCTACAAATTATTTTTGAATGAATTGAGATATTAAATTGTGACACAATTGGATTGAAATGTTTATTATGCTTTTGATTTAAATCGTTGAAAGATTAATTGTTTGTGTTTGAAATGGCAATAAATGTTTAGTAAATTGTTAAGATAGTTTTGAAACCACAGTGTCATGACCATATATTTGAATACCTCACTAGCATGACTAGTGGGGGAAATCAGTTTGAAATTTTGATTCCTTCTCTAGCTGAAGTGTTGAGGTGTGTGCCAGTAGAAGAAGAAAAAGAATGGGTTCTCATATATTTGAGCTAGCTAGCCTTGTGATGTGACTTCTCACAAGCCTCTGGCTATTGAGATTAATATGTTTCGAATGGCATGATATAACTGTGTGTTTTTATGAAATTTGTTTTGAGACTTTTGAAATGAAATTGTTTGGATTAAAATCTTATAAATCATGTTTTGAATTCATATTTCATGTTTAATTTTATTTTTGAATAAATATGATTTAAATTCTACATAAAGATTATTTTAGTATGTTGTGCACCACTGAGTCCTAGTACTCAGCGATGGCTATTATTGCTGTCGCAGATATAGAGACTAGAGGAGCAGCAGAGTGAGCTACTGAGGATTGAAGAGCTACCTACTCTGATGTTTATCGGGCATATTTTATACCCTAATTGTAAAAATTATTTTGATATATGTAATGTATGTAAATGTAGGAAATGGTCATGAGCAGTTGTATAAAACTTGTAATAAATTTTAGTTTGGATTTTTCTGAATGTAAATTTTTGTAATGATATATATAAATCGCTTTATCTTTAATTACATATGAATGGAAGTATTTTGTTTTAATTTGAATGAAATTAATTAGTAGTATTTTTTATGATGTTGAATTTTGAAATTTGAGAAATGATGTTGAATTTGGTTGAGATGGATGTTGAATTGATGAAGTTGATGAGATAAATAATTTGAAGTGCTTTTTTTTACAAGTATTTGAAGAACTATTTTCTCAAAATACAGACGGCACTCTGCCGAAATTTTTATAAAATTTACCAAAAAATAAAATGAGACAAAAATCTTAACTAGCTTTCAAACTCTAATTAAATGCTTTGATACCTATTAGAAAATGCTCACTACTTGTAAAAAGTAAGAAAATTGTTTTAAAATCTCTTATAGGATACTTAATGAGTTATCGGTAGGTGAAGTTCGGTAGTTCATTAGGTATTCTACGGGATCATGTTATACCTTACAGAGGGGTAAGGTGTGACATATTTTAGTGGTATCAGAGCAAATTTTTTTTTAAAGTATGTTTTAACTTATGAATTTGTGCCTTTTCTTTGCTAAGTATAACTGCTCAATGTCCTTATTTGTTACATACAGTGCATTACATCATAAATGTAAACTAACAGAGGGAAATCTCCTTGTGTTATTTGTTCAAGAGATATCCTACTCCAGATTGATATAGAAGAAGGGGATCGCTCAGTTGAGCAATCTGTTTGTGACACCCCTTGCCCGTCTATAGTGTAGTCGAGCAAGATATGCCACGCAGTGTACCGGAACGCCCTATTTTAATTCAATCATTTTTTACTCTTCCTAATTTATTTTTTTCATAGTTATGAAGTACAATTTATGAAATATAATTCATTTAAGTCATTTATTGAAATTATAATTTATTTGAGGTTCCGAAAATTTTATAGAAAATCAGGCAGAGTACTGGCTAAAAATGGAGAAAACAGTTCTTCGGAACCTGTGAAAAAAACTTCCAATAATCATTTCCAGTCATTCTCAAACTCCAATAACCATCAACATGGTCTCAACATTAGCAATCATTTCAAGTTCTCAACATTAATCCACAATTTCATTCAAATTCAAAATCAACTAAAATTTTATGAAGATATTCTCAAATTATATTAATTAACAAAATTCTTCAAATATGTACATCAACATATGATTACATAAATTTACTAATTTACATGAGTTCATAATTTACAAATCACAAACTACTACTTATTAGAAAATGCAAAAACATAATTTAAAAAGGGACCTAAAGGTCCTACCGCTGATGCACTGTAGAAGAGAGGTGACTTTAACGCTAGGCAGATTTGTGACCTCACCCAGTCTGTGGTTTGCTGGGCTCTCTGTCTGTCTCTCCAGAACCTACACATGATAGAAAGCGACGCGCTAAGCAATAATGCTTAGTGGTGCCAATAATAAAATAAAAAGAACTAATAAAAAAAATAAATATGCAGTAAGTGTATTGATGTCTCATGCAGACAAGTTTTTTGATAATTATTGGTAGTCTTATTTATTTGGTACTTGTTATATTCATTATTTCATTAAATTTATCAATTTTCATTTTTGGTTGCCTAAGTAACCTATACTGGATGACTGGACTGGATAAATGGGTAAACTGGCACTGGGTATCAAGTACCTCGAGCCGTCACACCATTGATTACATATGTGTCTCCCGGTGTGCAACAGAACAGCTAATAAGCTGTAATAACATTAGGCACAAGGCCAAGTCTCAACACAACGTCAGAATGGCTAAAAGCCATGAAATGACAGAATGGCATAATGCCATGTGCAATACTGCTAACTGAACCCTATTGGCATGCCAACCTATCCAAACCAATCTTCCTAGGTGTACTAGGGCATGTTACACTTTTAAATTTTACAATTCTTAAAATTTAAGTTTATGTGTTACTATTCATTTCGTTAGTCAACTAAAATGTTGAGTTTTGCATAGACAATAGGTACATTGGTTCTAATACTCTCAACATACAACATTTTGCATTCTAAAGTTGTTGGTATTGGTTGCCAATACCATTTCTAAGCTTAGTGTTAATTATTCAAAATTTTCAGATTTCAAGCCTTGTATTTACTATTCCATTGGTCATTTTTATAGTAGGAATTTGGCAAAGTTATCTTTATGAAAGTTGTTCCTTATTTTGTCTAGTTACATTTCCTTTTTTGAATCACTCCATTTGGAGTTTTGTAGCTCAATTTATGGCCTAAACACCATAACTGACCGGATTAGACAAAATTCAAAATTTTGGGCAAAACTGGTTCTGCCAGATTTGGTAACCTAAGTTTAGTTGGCAATTTGACTAGGTTATGATCAGAATTTGGATTATTGTCCTTCATGAAAGTTGTAGGTCTATGTCTCAGATTTTTTCTGATAAAATTTCAGGTCAATTGGACTTTTCTACACTGAGTTATGACTAAATGAATAAACACTATTCATTTGGTCATTTTGCCCAGGCAGAATGCAAGTCACCCGGATTAGGGCAATTTTTAGGCCAACTTGGTTTGGTTTTCTGGGCAGGGTGTCTTCACCAAAGTTGTGCCATTATGTGTCTAGTTTCATGCCCAATTGGCCTTGTACCAATTGAACCTATACAACTCCATTTATGGCTACTCAAACCTACTGGACTCATAGTCAGTCCTGCAGGTTAGCCAAGGCAGCTTACCAATCTCAAATACCAAGCCACAACTCTCTTCATTTCCTCATCATACACAGCCAAATGGTCACTAATTGACCATTTAAACTTTTATTCACCAACACATGAACAAAATTTAATTTTTATGCCTTAAACCCTAACTCCAACAACTAAAATTTTCATACACATACAATCCATAGTTTACAGCACCAACATCATGTTCAATGGCAGCCATACACAAAATTTTTAGAATAAATTGGCACTAACCTTGAGTTAGGCACTTTCCAAGGCTTAAAAACTTCACTTTCTTCCTTTCAAATTACTGCCCAAAGCTTGCTCTAGTGGTAGGGATAATTTTTAATGAAGGCAAGTTAGGGTTTTGAGGTGGTTTAAGGTGGGAATTGAAGCTTTGATAAGCTTTCAATGGTGGTTTGGATGTGGAAGAGGAAACGGCTGGAAATGGGGAAGGAGATGAATGTAATTTCTTTTATTTATTTTTGTCTCAATTATCCCTTTTTAATAGGCTAGCTTAATTGTGATTGGTGGGGAAAGGATTGATGACATCATGTGATGTCAAAATTGTTATTTAATCTCATTTTCTTTCCTTTTCTTCTCTACTCATTTTCAATTTAATTTTTAGAAATATTTATTCACATTTTGTGTCATAATAATTATTTACTTAACTGGACAAGTCGGCCAAAAATCATCTCTAAAGACGAAATGACCACAATGTCATCCGTTTGGCTTAACAGACTAAAATTGTTTGTACCAATTGAAAAAATTTTCTAAGCATTTTCTTGGCATTCTAATGCCATAGAAACCTCAATGATCCTTCTCTGGAGTCCTAAAAATTATTTTATGAATTTTCCCCAGGTCTACGGCTCCTAGTTGTGAGAACCGCAACTTCTCACTAGGTTACCCATCGCTTGGACACCGGCTCATTTAATTTGGTTGTATTTTATTTCTAAAATTTTTTCTAAATTTTTCTTATTAATATTTGAGTTAATTATGGTTCTTCACTTTAGTTTAAATATTTTTTCGGACGATCTAACTGTCCAGACCGACACTGGTCACTAGAATAGTAGAATGTACGAAGTTGTTACAAGGAGGGTGTTACACTGTTGAAGCTGAGGCACAAGGGAAAGCCCCAGCTTTACAGAATGTTAGTGGGTCAATGGCACCAGCCCCATAAATGTTGAAGTTTCCTGCACAGTTTGCACAACAAATGGCGGCAATGTTTCAACAAATGGCTAGAAGCATGCCTGCTCAAACTCCACCCCAGACACCTGTGATACAACCACAGCCTCCAACCAGACAGTATGATAAGCTGTTAAAGTATGGAGCTACGGAATTCAAGGGTACAGTAGACCCTTTAGAGGCAGAGAGTGGCTAGAGAGGATGGATCGAGTGTTCAAGAAATTGCACTGCCCTGATGAGCTAAAATTTGAATACTTAGTATCGCTACTGCAAGAGGATGAGTATGATTGGTGGAAGACCATCCCCCACAGCTTGGCTGAACCACCAGCACTAACCTGGGATGACTTCATCAGAGAGTTTAGACAGAAATACGTCCCAGTTGCATATGTAGATCAGAAACTACAAGAATTTCTGAGTTTGAAGCAAGGCAACAGAACAGTGGCAGAATATGAGAGGGAGTTCTCCCGCTTAAGCCACTATGCTGGGAGTCTCCTTTCTACCAGCAAGGAAAGGTGCAAGAGATTTGAGACGGGTTTAAAGCTCAGCCTACGGATGCAAGTAGTGGGATTCAGACACAGTAATTTTTCAGAGCTCATTTCTCAAGCACTTGAGTTGGAAATAATTGAATCAGAAGAAACCCTAGCAAAAGAAAAATCAGAGAAAGTTGAAAAATCAGAGAACGATAAGGGGGAAAAGTCAGTAGAGCCAAGTCCTAGTGGTACTTCTGGGAAGACGAAGAAATTTGGTGGACCTAGCAGAGGTCGAGGTGGAAGGTTTGGAAGGGGCTGATTCTCTGGACAGAGACCCCTTATGTAACACCCCCATTTGTATAGCCTGGTATATTTCACTATTTCGATGACTGAAGTCGATCTGGACAATTAAGGGGATTAGAACCACACTTAAGACAACTAGATAAGCTATAAATACAAATAATTAATAATTGCCAATTAGTTAAGTATGAATAAGAAAAATAGAACATAAGAAGTTAAACGAGCCGAGAGTCACAACGATGGGTGACCTTCTCGGGAAGGACTGCGAAGTCGATTTAAACTCAAATTTTGAACTGTAAAATGTGATGCTGCGGTCCTTAGGACTATTGCGAACACAGTGGAAAAGAGAAAATCATGAAAAAAGATTGTTAAGCCAGTCAAATAATTAGGTCAGGGAGCCGAAAGAAATATTGAATTATTTGCAAACTGGGTTGAACCGGCGAGGGGCAATTTGGTCAATTAACTCCGAGAGCTGACTCCTGACCTAACTGTCAAATAAAATTGGAGAAAAGAAAATTTCGGAGTCGGGAATTAAATTAAAAAACTAATAAAAAAATAAATAGAAAAAAAAAGGAAAATGAAAAAGTTAAAAAGGTAATGACATCATGTGGGGACATAAGCTTGATGCCATAAATATTATAATTAATATATTTAATTAATTAGATATTTTGGTCTTCCATAAGATAAAAATTCATAAAAGAAGAGAAAAAAAAGACAAAAAGTTCTTCTTCCTCATCCCTTGCCGTCTCACTCTCACTCTCACTCTCCCTCTCCCTTACCAAAACTCCATTGAAGCTTACACTTAAGCTTTTGTTCCCTCACTTAACCTTAATTTCCACCACAATTATTTCATAAAACCTTACTACCCTCACTTGAGAAGGAGATTTAGCAAAGAAAGAAGGAAAAAAAAAAAAAGAAGAAATTGAGGAAGGGAACATCCAAATTAAGGTTAGTATTCTAACTTTCAATTTTCTATTTTAAGTGCATCTTTAGCTACTTAAATGAAGTTAGAAACTAAAGAAATGAAATGAAATTAATTGTTGGAGGACCAAACCTAAATTTCGGTAAACTAGGGTTTTGATGTGTGTATGCATGAGTTTGATGGACTTAAAGGTGTATGTGATCTTATTTGGGTTGAAGAAGCATGTATATAGGCATCGAATTAGCTAAATGCAAAGAATTGGTAAACTAGGGTTTTGGACACTTAGGGTTTAGAGGTAAAAATGTGAGAAATTGGTAAATGATATGTTTGATCTATTTTGAGGTGAGAAATGGTCATTTGTGACCAAATGAAGTGTGTTGGAAGTGTTGGAGTTGAGGTTAAATTCGGATTCAATGTGGTCATGCTGCAGGCAGCAGGACCAAGGTCCCTTTGAGGGACCAAAACTAAAAATTTACAAGTCCAATTGGTATGAGATCAATTGGGAATGAAAATAGACACAAAATGTAACATTTTTCATTTAGGAAGCATGCCCAAAAAGTGACCAAAACCTAGTGAACAAATTGACCAAATCTGGAAATTCTCAGTTTGCCCTATACAAAATGACCAAATGAACAATGTTTGTTCATTTGGCCATAACTTGAGCTAGGCAGGTCTAAATGGCCTGAAATGTTACCAGTGGATAGTTGAGGTATAGACCTAAAACTTTCATGAAGAACACAAATCCAAATTATGCCCTTAACCAAGTCATTTAGCCACCCAAAGTTGGTGACCTAAAACTGCCAGAACCAGAATTTGCCCAGAAATCTGGGTTAAGTCTAATCCGGCAGCCATGATTCAAATGGCTATAACTTGAGCTACAAAACTCCAATTGGAGTGATTCAAAAAGGAGAATAAATTTAAGACATTAAGAGACGATTTCTATGGAGAAACCATAGCCAAATTCTAACAACAAAATGACCAATGGAATAGTGCAACCTAAGACACCAAAACTAAAAATTTGCAATTTTGCCTAAAGGACTTAAGTTTTGAGAAAATGACCAAAACCAACAAGTTTGGTGACCAAAATGTGGTATGTGGGTGAAGTTGGGATTCCCATACCTATTAAGCCTTAAAAGTCAACAAATTGACTTGAATAGTGTAGTAAATAGTAACCCCAAAACACAAATTTTAAAGAACGTCAAGTTTAGCAGATATAAGCTAGATAAAAGTGAATTTGAATTTATTTTTGAATTTATGCTAAGTTATGGTACTGAAACACTGTGAAACTGTGTGTTTCAACTGCAAAAGGCTTGGAAAGTCTAAGAAACTGAGTCAAGGCCTAGAGGTGACTCACGTCAGGTTTGTGCACAATAAACTTATTTCAGCATTTTATCCTTGCAAAATTGATTTAGTACGTATTATGAGTTTAAGAACTTTTGTGTTGCCACTTTGTGATGAAATTGTAACTGTGGAAATTGATTTGATTTTCTTATATAATAATTGAATAAAATGTTTGAAATGGATTTCTGATTCACACTTAGCATGATAGTGCCTTATTATTCCTCCTCCATTTATGGGGTGAGATCGATTATTTTTCCTCCCTCTCTGGTTTACCAGTTGAGGTTGTAGATCGATGAGTACTCATTAGCTAGCTAGCCACCTCCCTCATTGATTTCGATTAGTGGGGTTGTAGATTACTTTGTCGTGGTGTACAACACAGCATTGATCGGAAATTTTGTGTCATGGCTTAAGTTGTGTATGAATTGGCAACATTGTATTTATTAAATTATTTGACCCAAAAATTTTGCTATAATGAGTTTTGATAATAGGTGAAATGTAATTGTGCAACATTTAAATTGTGTTTTATTAATGAATGATTTATGTATTGTATTTTAAATTTTTATTGTGCACCACTGAGTATTTTTATATTGAGCGATAGCTTATTTTGCTGTCGCAGATAAGAGCAAGGAGAAAGCAGCAGAGTGAGCTGCTATTGAAATTGAGGACTATACTGATCTTTTTGTATAGGTATTGTTTTATACCCTTGTAGTTATTTTGATGTAAATATTGTAATGTTTTATGTATCAATGTAAAGTTGAGTAGTTGTATAATAAATTGTAATAATATTATTTTTGGATTTTCTTTTTGTAAATTAAGATTTGTAGTTGTGAATTTTATTCTATATGCATTGTGAATGAAGTTATGAAATATTTTAAGCTGATAAATTTTTGGTTGAATTGTGGAATGACTTGAATTGTGTTGACTTGAGATTATTTGGAGGTTGGGAGTTGTGGAAAATTTATTAAAAGTGTTTTTCTTAGATATTTGAAGAACTGTTTTCTCAAAATACAGATGGCACTCTGCAGAAATTTTTATAAAATTTGCGAAAAAATAAAAATGGACAAAAATTTTTACTAGTTTTTAAGCTTTGAATAAATGATTTTAATTCCTACCAAAATGCTCACCACTTCCAAAATGTAAGAAAATGGTTTTAAAATCCCTTGTAGTGTACTTAATGAATTATCGGTAGGTGAAGTTCGGTAGTTCATTAGGTATTCTACGGGATCATGTCATGCCTTACAGAGGGGTAAGGTGTGACATGTTTTAGTGGTATCAGAGCATAGTTTTCCAATAAATTTTGACTATGTGTATGAATATTCCTTTGATAAGTACAACTGCTCAAGTGTCTTTAATTGATACATATGACATATTTACATCATGAATATGCACTAACGGAGGTCAACCTCCTTGTGTTTGATCTCAAGAAGTAGAAATTTTGGGACAACGGAATGGAAGAAGGAGATCATTCCATGGAACAATCTGTTGAGGCTGAGGTTCAAGGGGAAGCCCCAGTACTCCAGAACGTGGGTGAGTCAGCCACTCCAGCTCCTACTCTAGCATTGCAGTTTCCTGCTCAGTTTGCATAGCATATGGCTGCATTTTTCCAGCAAATGGTAGGAAATGTGCCACCCCAAGCTCAGATGCAAGCACTTGCAGCACAACCACAGCCCTCAGCTCGACAATATGAAAAATTGATGAAATTTGGGGCCACCGAGTTTAAGGGCACTGTGGATCCATTGGAGGCAGAATAGTGGTTGGAAAGAATGGAACGGGTTTTTAGAAAGCTGCAGTGTACTGAAGAATTAAAATTTGAATATTCAGTATCTCTTCTCCAAGGGGATGCATATGAATGGTGGAAGACCATCCCCCATAGCCTAGTCGAGCCACCTATGTTGACCTGGTCAGACTTTTTATGGGAGTTTCGACAGAAGTGGGTCCCTGATGCTTATGTGGATATGAAGTTACAAGAATTCCTGAGTTTGAAACAAGGGGACAGAACCATAGCAAAATATGAGAGAGACTTCTCTCGATTGAGCCACTATGCTGGAAGCTTAGTCTCCACCCTTAGAGAAAGATGTAAGAGGTTTGAGTCCGGGTTAAGGCCGAATTTGAGGATGCAAGTTGTGGGATTTAGACACCAGAATTTTTCTGAGCTGATTTCACAGGCCCTGGAACTGGAAAGGATAGAATCAGAAGGGGCAGTGAAGAAGGGAACACAAGAAAAAGAGAAGATTGAAAAGACTACTGGTAAAGCACCTGAAAGTTGTTCAGGGAAGAGGAAATAGTTTGGAGGATCTAGCTCTTGCAGATCTGGCAGAGGCAGATTCTCTAGCCAAAGACCAGCCCTGTCTGGTCAGCAGACCCAGCAAGCACCCTGAGGAGCTCTAACGGTACGGTAGTGTGAAACTTATGGTAGAACACGGTAGAGTTTGTTTCAAGGCCACCGGTGCATGTTTTAACTGTGGAGGGAGCGGACATTTCACTAAGGATTGTACTAGTCCGTGCCGGTCTAGACCTTCTACTGCATCTGAGGGATCAGCCCAAGTCTCTGCACCTAGAGGGTCACAGTCAGCTGCTAGAGGCAGAGGTAGGGGTCTTGGTAACACGCCTGGAAGTCAAAGCACTGTTAACCAGCCAGTATCCAGTGGCGCACCAGTCAGAGTGTATACCATGCGTTAGAGGGAGGAGGCTGAAACATCAGACGTAGTAGCTGGTATTTTCTCCATCCTTGACCATGATGTATATGTGTTGTTTTATCCTGGCTCCACACATTCATATATTAGTGCTAGTGTGATGTGTTCTACTGCTATTCAGTGTGTACCAATGGACTATAATGTACTAGTAACTAGTCCATTAGGCCAGGAGGTTAGGATAAATAAATTATATAGGGATTGTCCTTTGGTGATCCAAGGACACACTTTTCTGTCTGATTTGATTGAAATGCCCTTTAGAGATTATAACATTATCTTGGGTATGGATTGGTTAGCCAGGCATCATGCGATGATTGACTGTAGACTAAAGACAGTCACTTTTGGTCTCCCTCAGTATGGTGATGTAGTAATACATGGGGAGAGGCAGTTATTGCCTTCAAACATCATTTCAGCTGTACTAGCCAGAAAAATAATTAAGAAGGGGTGTGAGGCATACTTGGCACATGTGATAGACACCCAAGTGGGTAGTCCAGCATTGAGGGACATCTCCACAATATGTGACTTTTCGGATGTGTTTTTAGATGAATTGCCAGGATTACCTCCAGAAAGAGAAGTGCAGTTTGAGATTGATGTATGCCTGGTGTGGACCCAATCTCCATAACGCTATACAGAATAGCACTAGTAGAACTAAAAGAATTGAAAGTCCAATTGCAAGAGCTGCTTGACAAGGGCTTTATCTGCCCTAGTATGTCACCTTGGGGAGCACCAGTGTTGTTTGTAAAGAAGAAAGATGGCACTCTCCGGTTATGCATTGACTATCGACAGTTGAATAAGGTGACAATAAAGAACAGATACCCATTACCCTGCATTGATGACTTATTTGATCAGTTGAGGGGTGCAGCTGTGTTCTCCAAAATTGACTTGAGATCAGGTTATTATCAGCTGAAAGTATAAGAGTAGAGTATTTCTAAAACTACCTTTAGAACCCGCTATGGCCATTATGAGATCTTGGTCATGCCATTCGGGTTAACTAATGCTCCAGCTGCTTTTATGGATCTGATGAACACTATCTTCAGACCATACCTCAACCAGTTTGTTGTGGTATTCATAGATGATATGTTGGTCTATTCGAGGAATGCAGAAGAGCATGATAGACATTTGCGGATTGTACTACAGACTTTGAGGGAGAAACAGTTATATGCCAAATTGTCGAAATGTGAATTTTGGCTGAAAGAAATATCTTTCTTGGGGCATGTAGTATCAGAAGAGGGCATCAAGGTAGATCCAAGTAAGATTGAAGCTATCCTTAATTGGAGGCCACCCAGAAATATCACAAAGATTCATAGTTTTCTGGGTTTAGCTGGATACTACCATAGATTTGTGAAGGGATTCTCCATGTTGGCATCTCCATTGACCAAACTGCTTAGAAAAGATGTGAAATATCAGTGGACAGATAAATGCCAAAAGAGTTTTGATGAATTGAAGAAATATTTGACTGAAGCTCCAGTCCTGACTTTACCTATTCCGGGTAAAGAATATACAGTATATAGTGATTCTCACAATGGGTTAGGCTGTGTATTGATGCAAGTTCAAAATGTCATTGCCTATGCATCACGCCAGCTGAAACCGCATGAGAGGAATTATCCGACACCTGACTTAGAGCTTGTAGCCATTGTGTTCGCTCTTAAGATCTGGAGACATTATTTGTATGGGGAGAAGTGCTACATCTACACAGATCATAAGAGTTTGAAGTATTTGGGCACCCAGAAAGAGTTGAATTTGAGACAGAAGAGATGGTTAGAGTTGATAAAAGACTATGATTGTTTGATAGACTATCAACCAGGAAAAGCTAATGTTGTGGCTGACGCCTTAAGTCGCAAGACTATGGCAAGTTTACGGGTTACTCCTTTGTCTACGGTACATGAGTTGAGATCATTACATGCCAGTTTAGAGATTAATGATGAGGGGCAGATAGCAGTTGCATGGCATGTACAGCCAGTGTTGATTGATCAGATTAGAATAGCTGCTCAGAATGATCAGAAGTATCAGAGGTTGTTGGAAGAAATCCAGCAGGGCAAGAAACTAGAATTCTCAATAAGAGATGATGGTCTATTGCTACACCAGGGCAGAATGTGTGTTCCTAATAATGTTGATTTGAGGCAGATCATTTTGAAGGAAGCACATGAGTCTCCTTTTGCCATGCACCCTAGTGGTACAAAAATATATAGAGGGCTAAAGGAGCATTACTGGTGGATGGGTATGAAAAGAGATGTGGCAGAATTTGTTTCCAAATGCCTAACTTGTCAACAAGTGAAGGCAGAACACCAAGTACCAACTGGGTTATTACATCCACTACCAGTGCCAGAATGGAAATGGGAGAGAATAACTATGGATTTTGTGATGGGACTTTCGAGGACACAGAAGAGTCATGATGCAGTATGGGTCATTATTGACAGACTGACCAAGTCTGTTCATTTTCTGCCAGTTCGAATGGACTACAGTTTAGAAAGATTGGCCAAGTTATATATAGATGATATTGTGAGATTGCATGGAGTGCCAGTATCCATCGTATCAGACAGAGATCCTAGGTTCACTTCTAGATTCTGGGGTAGTCTTCAGAGAGCCCTACGAACTAGATTAAACTTTAGTACGGCATTCCACCCACAAACAGATGGCTAATCTGAGAGGGTAATTCAGATATTGGAGGACATGCTACAGGCTTGTGTGATTGAGTTTGAGGGCAGTTGGGACACACACTTGCCTTTGATTGAGTTTGCTTACAAAAATAGCTACCAATCAAGCATTGGGATGCTTCCATATGAAGCTTTGTATGGCAGAAAATGTAGAACCCCATTGTGTTAGGATGATGTGGGTGAAAGAAAGATGATTGGACCTGAAATTGTTCAGCAGACTGAGGAGAAAATCAGGGTAATCAGAGATTAACTTAAGATTGCATCAGACCGTCAGAAGTCCTATGTTAATCTGAAGAGAAGGGATATTGAATATGCAGTGGGTGACAAAGTATTCCTCAAGGTTTTGCCATGGAAGAGGATTATGAGATTCGGCAGAAAGGGAAAACTGAGTCCTCGCTTCATTAGGCCATATGAGGTTTCGGAAAGAGTGGGTCCTTTGGTATATCGGTTGGCACTACCTTCAGAGTTAGAGAAGATACATAATGTCTTCCATGTGTCTAAGTTGAGGAGGTATCGATCAGACCCATCTCATGTACTACCAGTGGAAGAAATTGAAGTGAATCCAGACCTCACATACGAGGAAGAACCCATAAAGATTCTGGCTTATGAGGTGAAGCAGCTACAGAACAAGTAGATACCGTTGGTAAAAGTGCTGTGGAACCATCATTCGGGCCAAGAAGCTACTTGGAAACGAGAGGAGGACATGAGGAGACAACACCTACAGCTGTTTAGAGATTAATACTAGGTAAAATTTCGAGACGAAATTTATTTTAAGGGAGGGAGAATTGTAACACCCCTATTTGTATAGCCTGGTATATTTCACTATTCGGGTGACCGGAGTCGGTCCGGACAATTAAGGGAATTAGAATCACACTTAAGACAACTAGATAAGTTATAAACACAAATAATTAATAATTGCCAATTAGTTAAATATAAATAAGAAAAACAGAACATAAGAAGTTAAACGAGCCGAGAGTCACAGCGATAGGTGACCTTCTCGGGAAGGACTGCGAAGTCAATTTAAACTCAAATTTCGAACCATAAAATGTGACGCTGCGGTCCTTAGGACTATTGTGAACACAGTGGAAAAGAGAAAATCACGAAAAAAAGGTTGTTAAGCCAGTCAAATAATTAGGTCAGAGAGCCGGAAGAAATATTGAATTATTTGTAAACCGGGTTGAACCGGAGAGGGGCAATTTGGTCAATTGACCCCGAGAGCTGACTCCTAACCTAACTGTCAAATAAAATCGGAGAAAAGAAAATTTTGGAGTCGGGAATTAAATTAAAAAACTAATAAAAAAATAAATAGAAAAAAAAGGAAAATGAAAAAGTTAAAAAGGTAATGACATCATGTGGTGACATAAGCATGATGCCATAAATATTATAATTAATATATTTAATTAATTAAATATTTTGGTCTTCCATAAGATAAAAATTTATAAAAGAAGAGAAAAAAAAAGACAAAAAGTTCTTCTTCCTCATCCCTTGCCGTCTCACTCTCGCTCTCCCTTTCCCTTACCAAAACTCCATTGAAGCTTGCACTCAAGCTTTTGTTCCCTCACTTAACTTTAATTTTCGCTACAATTATTTCATAAAACCTTACTACCCTCACTTGAGAAGGAGATTTAGCAAAGAAAGAAGGAAAAAAAAAAAAAAAGAAGAAATTGAGGAAGGGAACATCCAAATTAAGGTTAGTATTCTAACTTTCAATTTTTTATTTTAAGTGCATGTTTAGTTACTTAAATGAACTTAGAAACTAAAGAAATGAAATGAAATTAATTATTGGAGGACAAAACCTAAATTTCGGTAAACTAGGGTTTTGATGTGTGTATTCATGAGTTTGATGGACTTAAAGGTGTATGTGATCTTGTTTGGGTTGAAGAAGCATGTATATAGGCATTGAATTAGCTAAATGCAAAGAATTGGTAAACTAGGGTTTTGGACACTTAGGGTTTAGAGGTAAAAATGTGAGAAGTTGTTAAATGATATGTTTACCTATTTTGAGGTGAGAGATGGTCATGTGTGACCAAATGAAGTGTGTTGGAAGTATTGGAGTTGAGGTTAAATTCGGATTCAGTGTGGTCATGCTGCAGGCAGCAGGACTAAGGTCCCTTTGAGGGACCAAAACTGAAAATTTACAAGTCTAATTGGTATGAGACCAATTGGGAATGAAAATAGACACAAAATGGAACATTTTTCATTTAGGAAGCATGCCCAAAAAGTGGCCAAAACCTAGTGAACAAATTGACTAAATCCTGAAATTCTCAGTCTGCCCTGTACAAAATGACCAAATAAATAGTATTTGTTCATTTGGCCATAACTTTAGCTAGGCAGATCTAAATGACCTGAAATTTTACCAGTGTATAGTTGAGGTATAGACCTAAAACTTTCATGAAGAATACAAACTCAAATTATGCCCTTAACCAAGTCATTGAGCCACCCAAATTTGGTGACTTAAAACTCCCAGAACCAGAATTTGCCCAGAAATTTGGGTTAAGTCCAATCCGGCAGCTATGATTCAAATGGCTATAACTTGAGCTGAAAAACTCCAATTGGAGTGATTCAAAAAGGAGAATAAAGTTAAGACATTAAGGGACAATTTCTATGAAGAAACCATAGCCCAATTCGAACAGCAAAATGACCAGTGGAATAGTGCAACCTAAGACACCAAAACTGAAAATTTACAATTTTGCCTAAAGGACTTAAGTTTTGAGAAAATGACCAAAACCAACATGTTTGGTGACCAAAATGTGGTATGTGGGTGAAGTTGGGATTCCCATACCTATTAAGCCTTAAAAAGTCAACAAATTGTGCAGTGAATAGTAACCCCGAAACACAAATTTTAAAGAACGTCAAGTTTAGCAGATATAAGCTAGATAAAAGTGAATTTGAATTTATTTTTAGATTTATGCTAAGTTATGGTACTAAAACACTGTGAAACTGTGTGTTTCAGCTGAAAAAGGCTCGAAAAGTCTAAGAGACTGAGTCAGGGCCTAGAGGCGACTCACGTCAGGTTTGTGCATAATAAACTCTATTTCAACATTTTATCCTTGAAAACTTGATTTAGTACGCATTATGAGTTTAAGAACTTTTATGTTGCCACTTTGTGATGAAATTGTAACTTTGGAAATTGATTTGATTTTTGTATGTAATAATTGAATAAAATGTTTGAAATGGATTTCTGATTCACACTTAGCATGATAATGCCTTATTATTCCTCCTCCATTTATGGGGTGAGATCGATTATTTTTCCTCCCTCTCTGGTTTACCAGTTGAGGTTGTAGATCGAATGAGTACTCATTAGCTAGCTAATCACCTCCCTAATTGATTTCGATTAGTGGGGTTGTAGATTGCTTTATCGTAGTGTACAACATGGCACTGATTGGAAATTTTGTATCATGGCTTAAGTTGTGTATGAATTGGCAACACTGTGTTTATTAAATTATTTGACCCAAAAATTTTGCTATAATGAGTTTTGATAATTGGTGAAATGTAATTGTGCAACATTTAAATTGTGTTTTGTCAATGAATGATTTATGTATTGTATTTTCAATTTTTATTGTGCATCACTGAGTATTTTTATACTTAGCGATAGCTTATTTTGCTGTCGCAGATAAGAGCAAGGAGAAAGCAGCAGAGTGAGCTGCTATTGAAATTGAGGACTACGCTGATCTTTTTGTACGGGTATTGTTTTATACCCTTGTAGTTATTTTGATGTAAATATTGTAATGTTTTATGTATCAATGTAAAGTTGAGCAGTTGTATAATAAATTGTAATAATATTATTTTTGAATTTTCTTTTTGTAAATTAAGATTTGTATTTGTGAATTTTGTACTATATGCACTATGAATAAAGTTATGAAATATTTTAAGCTGATAAATTGTTGGTTGAATTGTGGAATGACTTGAATTGTGTTGACTTGAGATTATTTAGAGGTTGGGAGTTGTGGAAAATTTATTGGAAGTGTTTTTCTCAGGTATTTGAAGAACTGTTTTCTCAAAATACAGATTGCACTCTGCCGAATTTTTATAAAATTTGCAAAAAAATAAAAATAGACAAAATTTTTTACTAGTTTTTAAGCTTCGAATAAATGATTTTAATTCCTACCAAAACGCTCACCACTTCTAAAATGTAAGAAAATGGTTTTAAAATCCCTTCTAGTGTACTTAATGAATTATCGGTAGTTGAAGTTCGATAGTTCATTAGGTATTCTATGGGATCATGTTATGCCTTACAGAGGGGTAAGGTGTGACACCCTAGGACTAGTCAGCAATTGAGCAGGGGTTCACAACCTCCCTGCCCCTGTGAGACTTGTGGCAAGATTCATGGGGGAGAATGCTATTGGGCAACGGGAGCCTGCTTTAACTGTGGAGGCAAGGGCCATCTTGCTAAAGATTGCACTAGTGCTCCTAGATTTTTTCCAGCTCCTATTACTATAGAAGGATCTATTCAGAGTCCTGCTCCCAGAGGTTCACAACCAGTTGGCAGAGGAAGAGGCAGAGGTAGAGGCCATGCTTGAGCGATCGAGTGCTGTTGGTCGATCGGCCTGAGGAAGTGCTTCAGCCAGGGTTTATACGATGAGGCAGCGAGAAGAGGCTGAGACTTTTGACATTGTGGCTAGTACATTCTCTATCTCTGATTAAGAAGTATTTGTGTTGTTTGATCCGGGTTCAACCCACTCATATGTTAGTGCTAGCATAGTCAGTTCACTTGTTGTTCCGTGTGTCAAAATGGGTTTTGAAGTGCTAGTAACTAGTCCGTTAGGACAAGAGGTTCAGGTTAACAAAATCTATAGAGACTATCCTTTAGTGATCAAAGGACATGTTTTTCTGTCAGATTTGATTGAAATGCCCTTCAAAGATTATGATATTATCTTGGGCATGGATTGGTTTGCCAGACATCATGCCATGATTGACTGTAGACTGAAGACAGTCACTTTTGGTCTCCCTCTGTACGGTGATGTGGTAATATATGGGGAGAGGCATTTACTGCCATCAAACATCATTTTGGCTGCACTGGCCAGAAGAATGATCAGAAAGGGGTGTGAAGCATACTTGGCACATGTGATAGACACCCAAGTGGGGAGTCCAACACTAAGGGACATTCCTACAGTATGTGACTTTCTGGATGTGTTTCTTGATGAATTGCCAGGATTACCTCCAGAAAGAGAGGTGTAGTTTGAAATTGATGTTATGCCTAGTGTGGACTTAATCTCCATAACACCATACAGAATGGCACCAGCAGAAATGAAAGAGTTGAAAGTACAGTTGCAAGAGCTGCTTGATAAGGGCTTTATCCGCCCTAGTGTGTCACCTTGGGGAGCACCAGTGTTGTTTGTCAAGAAGAAAGATGGCACTCTTCGCTTATGTATTGACTATCGGCAGTTGAATAAGGTGACAATTAAGAATAGATATCCATTACCCTACATTGATAAGTTGTTTGATCAGTTGAGGGATGCAGCTGTGTTCTCCAAAATTGACCAGAGATCAGGTTATTATCAACTAAAAGTACAAGAGTATAGTATTCCTAAAATTGCCTTCAAAACCCGTTATGGCCATTATGAGTTCTTGGTCATGCCATTCGGGTTAACTAATGCTCTAGCTGCTTTATGGATTTGATGAACACTATCTTTAGACCATACCTCGACCAGTTTGTTGTGGTTTTCATAGATGATATATTGGTCTACTCGAGGAGTGCAAAAGAGCATGATAGACATCTGTGGATTATACTGAAGACTTTGAGGGAGAAACAGCTATATGCCAAATTGTCGAAGTGTGAATTTTGGTTGAAGGAAATATCCTTCTTAGCACACGTAGTATCAGTAGAGGGCATCAAGGTAGATCTAAGTAAGATAGAAGCTGTCCTTAATTGGAGGCTACCCAGAAATATCATATAGATTCATAGTTTTTCGGGTTTAGCTGTATATTACCATCATTTTGTGAAGGGATTTTCCATGTTGGCATCTCCATTGACCAAATTACTTCGAAAAGATGTGAAATTTCAATGGACAGATAAATGCCAATAGAGTTTTGATGAATTGAAGAGGTGTTTGACTGAGGCTCCAGTCTTGACTTTACCTACTTCGGGTATAGAATACATAGTTTACAGTGATGCTTCTCATAATGGGTTAGGCTATGTATTGATGCAAGATTGAAATGTCATTGCCTATGCATCACGCCAGCTAAAACCGCATGATAGGAATTATCCAACACATGACTTGGAGCTTGCAGCTATTGTATTCGCTCTTAAGATCTGGAGACACTATTTGTATGGGGAGAAGTGCTACATCTATACAGATCATAAGATTTTGAAATATCTGGGCACTCAGAAGAAGTTGAATTTGAGATAGAGGAGATGGTTAGAGTTGATAAAAGACTATGATTATCTGATAGACTATCAGCTAGAGAAAGCTAATATTGTGGCTGACGCCTTAAGTCGCAAGACTATGGCAAGTCTACGGGTTACTCCTTTGTCTATGGTACATGAGCTGAGATTATTACATGCCAGCTTAGAGATTGATGAAGAGGGGCAGATAGTAGTTGCATGGCATGTACAACTAGTGTTGATTGATTAGATAAGAATGGCTGTTCAGAATGATCGAAAGTATCAGAAGCTGTTGGAAGAAGTCCAGCAGGGCAAGAAACCATAATTCTCAATAAGAGATGATGGCCTACTATTTCACCAGGGCAGAATGTGTGTTCTTAATGATGTTGATTTGAGAAAGATCATTTTGAAGGAAGCACATGAGTCTCCTTTTGCTATGCACCCTGGTGGCACAAAAATATATAGAGGGCTAAAGGAGCATTACTGGTGGATGGGTATGAAAAGAGATGTGGCAGAGTTTGTTTCCAAATGCCTAACTTGTCAGCAAGTGAAGGCAGAGCATCAAGTACCAGCTAGGTTGTTATATCCGCTACCAGTACTAGAATGGAAATGGGAGAGAATAACAATGGATTTTATGATGGGACTTCTGAGGACACAGAAAAGTCATGATACAGTTTGGGTCATTATTAACAGACTAACCAAGTCTGCTCATTTTCTGCTAGTCCGAATGGATTACAGTTTAGAAAGATTGGCCAAGTTATACATTGATGAGATAGTAAAATTGCATGGAGTGTCAGTATCCATCGTATCAGACAGAGATCCTAGGTTCACTTCTAGATTCTGGGGTAGTCTTCAGAGAGCCCTAAGAACCAGATTGAACTTCAGTACGACATTCCACCCACAGACAGATGGCCAGTCTGAGAGGATAATTTAGATCTTGGAGGACATGCTACGGGCTTGCGTGATTGAATTTGAGGGCAGTTGGTGAAGGAACGGAAGCGTGAAAAACACAAGTTTAAACCATTGAATTCAAAAATTTTCACCTAGGGTCACATGCACCATGCAAGATTTATTTTTATCTATTTGATTTCAATGATAAACAACATATTAAAACTCTTTTAATATGTTTTTGGATCTGTATTTTCCATTTAAGATTTTAAAATTAATCAGATTAATTTTAGAACCCTAGATTAAATCAAGAACGATTACACTAACCTCTTGATGTGCTGCAGCATGTCTGCGCCTTTGAGATTCGTCTTCAGGACACCAGATGTTGTCCCTCTAGCTTGTCCACACCAAGAACACCTATGGAAGCCCTTGAACAGCTTCTAAAGCCTTTTCTATTAATTAGAAATTCAAGTTCTGCCTTTTAAGAGATTAGAGATGTAAACAGGACACTAGAAACAATTTCTAGTGTTCTTAATTCAAGAGATTGATGGCTAATCTCTTTGAATTGATGAGAGATGAAGAGAAATAGCTGGAGAGGCTCAAAGTGGCGTGACAATTGAGAGGAGAGGCTACTGGTTATGTTTTCTTTTCATAACCACACTTAAATAGCTAGGTTAACACATTAAACCCTAACCACATGTCACCTTTTGATTAGCTCTAGGTTTAAGTGACCCAATCACATTGTGCCAAGTGTCAAACCTATATTTAATCTTGATTTTAATCATCTTACATGATTAAAAAACATTTGGCAAGCTTATGTGTTATGCCATGTGTCACCATCTCATGGTGCCACGTGTCACAATCGTGAAATGACCAAAATGCCCCTGTGTCTTAATTTTGAGTTCTTAACCCAAAATAATTATTTTCTTCTTCTAATTAATTTATATCAAATATAAATTAATTAATTAATCTCTATTAATTAATTTCTCATCAATTAAATTCATATTTAAACACTTTAAATATAAATTTAATTTATACTACACATCCAATAATCTAGATTTGGTTTCAAGTCATGCTAGGGACTTTGCAATTTAATTGCAACCAAATCTATTTAATTAATCAATTAAACTCTTTAATTAATTAATTAAATCATATTTAAATAGGTGATAACTTGTGTATGTGTGTGACTTACTAGGCTCATCACTAATTGGCAATGAGACATGATATCAACTCTTAATATCATCGAACTCTTTCTTACCATAAATGATTTCTCTAAATCATTTTATGAACCTCATAGACCATGGTTAACACCTAGCATAGCATGCCATGGCCACCCAATTAGTAATAAGATTTACCTTAAATGAACCTATAATCATATGTTACCATGCACTAGAATCTCTCTGCACAAAATCCCAACTCAAGCCGGAGTCATGGTGTATGTCAAACTCCATTTGCTATGAATATTATGTTCTCTTTTAATTCTAGTTCTTGATTAAAAGATTTTTCTCATCGAAACTCTTTTCAATAAATCTATCTGTCTGGCCAGAACTTGAAACATCAAGAACAATTAAATGAACATAGGATTTTATCTCTATTTACTTAGAGGAACAGATTCCATCTTGATCAACACCTACCTCCATATATAACTAGTAGGAGCCAACACATGCCCATATACCCATACATAGTACAAGTATGAAAGCGAGATCAAACTCAAACTACCTATATACAAGATAACTGTATATCTCAGTCTAAAGATTATATGCATCGATATGATTTATGACAAAACATTGACAAGAGTAAACTCCATGTGCTTGTCATAAGTGTCACCGTTCGCCTACTTATCATTTATAAGTGCCTATCATATTTGTTATATGGCATGAGACTCACCATTCCATCTTATTTATATCTCATATAAATAACTTGGGAACAAATATGAATACAATCTTTCTGGATAAGTCATGTCCTTATTATGAAGTATCCTCGATTGTGAACCTATTTATGATACTTTGTACTAGAAATATTGTCACTCATATTCTTAACAACTTAAGAATAATATTTCTAACAAAATATCAATGGACCTTTTCTATTACACATAAATATATTATGTAAACGGAAAAGTGGAAATGCCTTTTATTAATAAAATTATGTACAAGATACATACTAAATGATATGCTCTAGGGCATATTACTAACAATCTCCCACTAG
Organism: Hevea brasiliensis; assembly: GCF_030052815.1. Taxonomy (NCBI): domain Eukaryota; kingdom Viridiplantae; phylum Streptophyta; class Magnoliopsida; order Malpighiales; family Euphorbiaceae; genus Hevea; species Hevea brasiliensis. Next base: position 17,483,831 of record NC_079507.1, read on the forward strand.
CACTAGAGCCATTCATTACAATATCTTAGACCTATCTTCTCAAGATGTCGGTCTAACTGAGTCTGTGACATAGGCTTAGTGAATGGATCAGCTGGATTTTCAGCTGATGTTATTTTTCAGCATGGCTATATCGCCTTGCCCAACTATATCTCTGATAATGTGGTAGTGCCTTTCTATGTGTTTGGATTTTGGGTGAGACCTTAGTTCCTTAGCTCAGATGATCGCTCCATTATTGTCACGCGGTGTAGTGGAACCGACTCAATGGAAGGAACTACTGTAAGTTACTCACGAACTTCTTTATCCAAACGACTTCTTTGCAAAGATCTCGATGCGAGAATATACTCACCTCGATAGTGGAATCTGCAATGCGTGCTCGCTTGGAACTCTTCCAACCGACTGCACCTCCATTACAATTGAACACATATCCAGAGGTAGAATTTCTATCATCGATATCTGATTGGAAATCAGAATCAGTATAACCATCCAATTGCAAGTCTCCACCTCCATAAATCAAGAATAAATCCTTAGTTCTTCTCAAGTACTTAAGGATATTCTTGACAGCTATCCAGTGTTCCAAACTTGGATTGGATTGATACCTGCTAGTCAAACTAATAAAGATATGCGATATCCAGCCTAGTACACAACATTGCATACATTAAACTTCCAATAGCCGAAGCATATGGAATCCTGGCCATCTTATCTCTTTCTTCGGGTGTCTTTGGAGACATCTCTTTAGAAAGATGGATACCATGTCTCACTGGTAACAATCCTCTCTTAGAATCAAGCATGTTAAACCTCTTTAACACCTTTTCCAAGTATAGACTTTGGGATAAACCAATTATTTTTTTCGCTCTATCTCTATAGATGCAAATCCCAAGGATATAGGTTGCCTCCGTAAGTCTTTCATGGAGAATGTATTTGACAACCATACCTTTATAGTTGTCAACATACCTGTGTCATTACCCATCAATAGTATGTCATTCACATATAAGACAAGGAAAGTGATAGCACTGTCACTAACCTTCTTATATACACATGGCTCATCCTCATTTTTGATAAAATCAAAGGATTTAATGGCTTCATCAAAACGGATGTTCCAACTCCTCGAAGCTTGTTTCAACCCATAAATGGATCGCTTTAGCTTGCATACCTTGGAACCATCTTGGGATTCAAATCCCCTAGGTTGTTCCATGAAAATGTTTTCTTCAATGTATCCATTGAGAAAAGTTGTTTTGACATCCATCTGCCAAATCTCATAATCATAGTATGCAGCTATTGCTAATAAAATCCTAATTGATTTAAGCATGGCAACAGGCGAGAAAGTCTCCTCATAGTCGATTCCTTGCCTTTGGCGAAACCCTTTCGCTACTAGCCTTGCCTTATAGGTCTCTACCTTTCCATTAGAACCAATTTTCTTCTTGAAAACCCATTTGTTCCCTATAGGTATAATACCTTCAGGTGGGTCAACAAGATCCCAAACTTGATTCTTATACATGGAATCAATCTCGGATTTCATAGCATCAATCCATTTTGAAGAGTCTATATCTAATATAGCTTCTTCATAGGTAAGTGGATCATCTACATGATCTACTTCTTCATGTGTAGACAACTCTTGTTCTTCTTCATGAAGAAAACCATATCTCACTGGTGGGTGAGATACCCTGGTTGTTCTACGAGGAACAGCTGTAGATGTTTCATCAATGGGTATTGGTTGACTATATGGATCTATATCCATCTGATCTGTTAGTTGGTCAGAATTCTCCAATTCTAACTCTATTTGCCTTCCTTTGCCTCCTTCTTGAACAAACTGTTGTTCAAGAAATGTGGCATCTCTACTTATCACAACCTTTTGTGAAGTAGGCAAATAAAAATAATATCCAAAACTATCTTTTGGATATCCAACAAATCGACCTTTTTCTGATCTAGTCTCCAATTTATCAGTGTTCAGCTTTTTGATATAAGCTGGACAACCCCAAATCTTAACATGCTTAAGACTTGGTTTTCTTCCATGCCATATCTCATAAGGTGTGGAAGAAACTGATTTTGATGGAATCCTATTCAGAATATACAAAGCTGATTCTAATGCAAATCCCCAAAATAAGATTGGCATATCAGTATATCTCATCATACTGCACTACATATCCAATAGGGTACGATTTCTCCTTCAGATACACCATTCAGCTGTGGCATACCTGGAGGAGACAGCTGAGAAACAATGCAATTCTCTCTCAAGTTTTCATCACATTCAGTTCTTAAATCTTCACCTCCTCGTTCTGATGGAAGAGATTTAATACTATTTCCTGTTTGATTTTCTTCTTCAGATTTAAATTCTTTGTTCTTTTCATAAGATTCATGTTTGTATTTCATCAAATACAAATACCCAAACCTTGATTTATCATCAGTAAAGGTAATAAAATAATGAAAACCCCCTCTAGCCATTTCTTTAAATGGACCACATACATCACTATGTATTAGCTCCAAAATATTTTCAGCTCTTAGCCCTTGTCCAACAAAGGGTGATCTAGTCATTTTGCCCTGAAGGCAAGATTCACAAGTTGGAGTAGGCTCAGAGTCCAATAAGGATAGAATCCCCATTTTCTCCAATTTTGTAATCCTATCTTCTGCAACATGACATAACCTTAAGTGCCAAATATATTTTGAACTTGAGTTGTTTTTCACCACGGCATTGCTTTCATTTAGATTGCTATAGTCTAGCCAGTGGAAACACTTTCTTACTGGCAATGGAAACACTTTCCTATTGGCAGTGGAAACACTTTCCTTTGCCTTTGTCAGCTTTGGTCTTCCCTTTCTGTTTAGCTATTTTCTTGGAAGGACCAGAATCAAGTTTCTTTTCTTATTGCCCTTCTTCTTGTTGGACTTTCCAGTAGAAGAAGATGCAACCAAAGCTACCTCTTTTCCTTTATTGCCTGGCATATTCTTTTGGGCAATAACCAGCATGTTGAGTAAACCAGCTAAGGTGCATTCCTATTTAGTCATATGGAAATTTGTCACAAAATTTCCAAAAGACTCAGGAAGGGACTGAAGGATCAAATCCGTCTGTAGTTGGAAATCCATGTTGAAGTCAAGATGTTCCAACTGCTCAATCAGCCGAATCATCTTGTGGAATTGATCCCCAACATTACATCCTTGGACATCCTCATGCGGAACAGCTGCCTAGATATCTCATACCTAGCATTCCTGCTGTGCTCACCATAAAACTCTTGTAGGTGAAGGAGGATCTCACTCGCACTCTGCATGTTCTCATGTTGCTTCTGTAACTCATTACTCATGGAAGCAAGCATGTAACACTTAGCTCTCATATCATGCTCCTTCCACTTATCCAAAGTTTCATGTTCCTCTTGTGTGGCCTCTGAAGGTAATGGACCAGGAAAATTTGAATCTAGAACATATCCTATATATTCAAGGTTCAGGACAATTTTCAAATTTCTTAGCCAATAAGATGTATTAGGTCTGTCAACCTATTGTGATCAAGTATGCTTGCAAGGATATTGGATGGTGGTGGTTGTTTTGTGCTCATTTTTATCGAAAATTAATCAGAAAATAACCAGATTAATTAGTAAATGTATCATGTAATTAACCAAAATGATTATGGTCTTTTAATCAAATTGGTCCTCCCACTAACTTAGCGAATCCTACACTTCCAAAGTAGAAAACGGAAATCCTAGTTGGATGGATTTCTAGTGGGTGATTGAATTCTTATAATTCTATTGATCATCCTCAGGTACATCCATTATTGGAATTACAATAAACTATAAGTGACCAACTCCTTGCCCATCACATCTCATGTGAGGTTCAATCCTTTACCTAGCCCCTAATGCTCAAAATCTCAGGTACATCCATTATTGACTTATCTTGCATTAGTTAAGTTGATCCCATTGAGCCAGTAATTATGCAAATAATTTTAATGTCCTCAGGTACATCCAATATTGGCCACTAAACCATTTACATATTTACAACATCTCATGCTTAACAATTATTCTTAAGAAAATCTCTTAAATTAATTGCATCTCATGCAACTATTTAAAATTTCTTAAAATAATTGCCCCAATGGAGGGCCTATGTTATAATTACTTTAATTATAGCATTTCCAACTTAATCATTTGTTTGGAAGATTTTATGGTCATTCTTATTACTATTAAGGTCTCACTTTGCACATTATCCATTTAGCATGCATATATCATATAATTGCATTCATTCCCATACATCTCATGCATTCATGGATAAGCAGTAAATATGGTATGATCATGGACTTTCTAAGGGATTCAATTCTGAGCCACCAAGAATTGAATCAGGGCATTCCTAGGTGCATTTCATTCATTCATTCATTTTACAAGAGTTGCTGAAGGAGTACATAATCAACACTTGATATTGAATTCCTCCCACTGGTCCCACCAATGCTCTTGACCTCCTTGAACTTCTTGCAATCCAATATTACATTGTAATCCTTGGCATACCAAGGCGAATTTACAAGAACTTAAATAAATGAAATTACAACCCAAAAATATTACAAACTTAATAATACATGCCTAAAATAAATTAAAATAAATTAATTAATTTACAATCCCAAAGAAACATAAAAGAAATAAATCCAATCACATTGGTCTTTTATAGTCCATGATCATCCATCATGCATATTACTATTTAACAATTAAATAAAACATACATACTTAAATTAAATTGAATATCTCATATTCAACTTAAAAATCCAGATTTGAATATGATTCAAATAAATTTAAAAATTCAGATTTGAATCTCATTCAAACAAATTTAAAAATTCAGATTTGAATCACATTCAAACAACTTCAAAAATTCAGATTTGAATCACATTCAAACATTTTTTAAAAAATCAGATTTGAATCACATTCAAACCTTTTTTAAAAAATCAGATCTGAATTTTATTCAATCAATTTTAAAAAATCAGATTTAAATATGATTCAAACAACTTTAAAAATTCAGATTTGAATCACATTCAAACAACTTTTAAAATTCAGATTTAAATCACATTCAAACAATTTTTAAAAATCTGATTTGAATCATAATTTAATTGTGTGATTAAAATTCTAATTAAACAATTTAATTAGACATAAAATGGATCTTAGATCATACAACAATTGCACATTCACCATCCATTTACCTATGCACACCATTGTGATGCATCAACCATGCGCACCATGGTGTTCATAATTTGTGCCGCCACCTTGACTTTGCAACCAGCAATAAACTTTTGATCTCATGATCAAACACACAATTAAATCATATAAACATCAATCTAAATGGCAAATATAGTGGCTCTGATACCAATTGAAGGGACGGAAGCGTGAAAAACACAAGTTTAAACCATTGAATTCAAAAATTTTCACCTAGGGTCACATGCACCATGCAAGATTTATTTTTATCTATTTGATTTCAATGATAAACAACATATTAAAACTCTTTTAATATGTTTTTGGATCTGTATTTTCCATTTAAGATTTTAAAATTAATCAGATTAATTTTAGAACCCTAGATTAAATCAAGAACGATTACACTAACCTCTTGATGTGCTGCAGCGTGTCTGCGCCTTTGAGATTCGTCTTCAGGACACCAGATGTTGTCCCTCTAGCTTGTCCACACCAAGAACACCTATGGAAGCCCTTGAACAGCTTCTAAAGCCTTTTCTATTAATTAGAAATTCAAGTTCTGCCTTTTAAGAGATTAGAGATGTAAACAGGACACTAGAAACAATTTCTAGTGTTCTTAATTCAAGAGATTGATGGCTAATCTCTTTGAATTGATGAGAGATGAAGAGAAATAGCTGGAGAGGCTCAAAGTGGCGTGACAATTGAGAGGAGAGGCTACTGGTTATGTTTTCTTTTCATAACCACACTTAAATAGCTAGGTTAACACATTAAACCCTAACCACATGTCACCTTTTGATTAGCTCTAGGTTTAAGTGACCCAATCACATTGTGCCAAGTGTCAAACCTATATTTAATCTTGATTTTAATCATCTTACATGATTAAAAAACATTTGGCAAGCTTATGTGTTATGCCATGTGTCACCATCTCATGATGCCACGCGTCACAATCGTGAAATGACCAAAATGCCTGTGTCTTAATTTTGTGTTGTTAACTCAATATAATTATTTTCTTCTTCTTATTAATTTATATCTAATATAAATTAATTATTTAATCTCTTTTAATTAATTTTTCATCAATTAAATTCATATTTAAACACTTTAAATATAAATTTAATTTATACTACATCCAATAATCTAGATTTGGTTTCAAGTCATGCTAGGGACTTTGCAATTTAATTGCAAACCAAATCTATTTAATTAATCAATTAAACTCTTTAATTAATTAATTAAATCATATTTAAATAGGTGATAACTTGTGTATGTGTGTGACTTACTAGGCTCATCACTAATTGGCAATGAGACATGATATCAACTCTTAATATCATCAGAACTCTTTCTTACCATAAATGATTTCTCTAAATCATTTTATGAACCTCATAGACCATGGTTAACACCTAGCATAGCATGCCATGGCCACCCAATTAGTAATAAGATTTACCTTAAATGAACCTATAATCATATGTTACCATGCACTATAATCTCTATGTTACAAAATCCCAACTCAATTTGAGTCATGGTGTATGTCAAACTCCATTTGCTATGAATATTATGTTCTCTTTTAATTCTAGTTCTTGATTAAAAGATTTTTCTCATCGAAACTCTTTTACGAATAAATCTATCTGTCCTGGCCAGGAACTTGAAACATCAAGAACAATTAAATGAACATAGGATTTTATCTCTATTTACTTAGAGGAACAGATTCCATCTTGATCAACACCTACCTCCATATATAACTAGTAGGAGCCAACACATGCCCATATAACCATACATAGTACAAGTATGAAAGCAGTATCAAACTCAAACTACCTATATACAAGATAACTGTGCTATCTCAGGTCTAAAGATTATATGCACTGATATGATTTATGACAAAACATTGACAAGAGTAAACTCCATGTGCTTGTCATAAGTGTCACTGGTTCGGCCTACTTATCATTTATAAGTGCCTATCATATTTGTTATATGGCATGAGACTCACCATTCCATCTTATTTATATCTCATATAAATAACTTGGGAACAAATATGAATACAATCTTTCTGGATAAGTCATGTCCTTATTATGAAGTATCCTCGATTGTGAACCTATTTATGATACTTTGTACTAGAAATATTGTCACTCATATTCTTAACAACTTAAGAATAATATTTCTAACAAAATATCAATGGACCTTTTCTATTACACATAAATATATTATGTAAACGGAAAAGTGGAAATGCCTTTTATTAATAAAATTATGTACAAGATACATACTAAATGATATGCTCTAGGGCATATTACTAACAGTTGGGATACACACTTGCCTTTGATTGAGTTTGTTTACAATAACAGCTACCAATTAAGCATTGGGATGCCTCCATATGAAGCTTTGTATGAAAGAAAGTGCAGAACTCCCCCATGTTGGGATGAAGTAGGTGAGAGGAAGATGATTGGGCCCGAAATTGTTCAGCAAACTGAGGAGAAGATCAGAGTGATTAGAGATCGACTTAAGACTGCATCAGACCATCAGAAGTCCTATATTGATTTAAAGAGAAGAGATATTGAATATGCAGTGGGTGATAAAGTATTCCTCAAGGTTTTTCCTTGGAAAAAAAATCATGAGATTTAACAGAAAGAGGAAACTAAGTCCTCTTTTATCAGGCCATATGACGTTCTGGAAAGAGTGGGTCCTTTGGCATATCGTTTGGCACTACCTCCAGAGTTAGAGAAGATACATAATATCTTCCATGTGTCTATGTTGAAGAGGTATCGATCAGACCCATCTCATGTACTACCAGTGGAAGAAATTGAAGTGAATCTAGACCTCACATATGATGAAGAAGCCATAGAGATTCTGGCTTATGAGGTAAAGTAGCTATGGAACAAGCAGATACCGTTAGTGAAAGTGTTATGGAACCATCATTTAGGCCAAAAAGCTTTTTGGGAATGAGAGGAGGATATGAGGAGACAACACCCACAGCTGTTCCGAAATTAATACCAGGTAAAATTTCGAGACGAAATTTATTTAGTGGGGGGGGTGGGTGGGGGAGAATTATAACACCCCTATTTACATAGCCTGGTATATTTCACTGTTCCGGTGGCTGGTGTCGGTCCGGACAATTACGAGAAGTAGAACCACGTCTAAGACACCTAATTAAGCCCCGAACACAAATAATTAATAATTGTTAAATAGTTAAGTATAAATAAGAAAAATAGAACACAAGAAGTTAAATGAGCCGAGAGTCACAGTGATGGGTGACCTTCTCGGGAAGGACTGCGAGGTCAATTTAAACTCAAATTTCGAACCGTAAAATGTGACGCCGCGGTCCTTAGGACTATTGTGAACACAACAGAAAAGAGAAAATCACAAAAAAGAATTGTTAAGCCAGTCAAATAATTAGGTGAGGGATCCAAAAGAAATATTGAATTATTTGCAAACCGGATCGAACCGACGAGGGGCAATTTGGTCAATTTACCTCGAGAGCTGACTCCTGACCTAACTGTCCAATAAAATCAGAGATAAGAAAATTTCGCGATCAAGAATTAAATTAAAGAAGAATGGAAAAAGAAAAAGAAAAAAAAAAAGGAAATTGCATTAGTGACATCATCAAAATGACATAAGCTATGACATCACAAATAAATTATATTTAATTAAAATTTGACAAGTCAAAGAAAAGGGATAATTATGTGTTAATAAAGTAAAAAAAATTCAAAAGAAATTCGTTTTGCTTCTTTTCTTCTCCTTCTTGCCGATTCATCTCTTTCTCTCTTCTCTCTCATTTTCTTCCTCCACCATGAAAGCTTGTGTTAAGCTCTCACAACCCTAAAAACCTCCATTAATTTCACAACTCCCTTAAGAAAAAATTTCCCTTGAGCTTTAATTTGAAGATTGAAAAAGAAAAAAAGATAAGGAAAATTGAGGGATTGGAGAAGTGGAAATTCACAAATTTAGGTAAGTCCATTTTCTCTTTTAAATTAAGTATTATGAATGGATATGAGGTTGAATAAGTGTGAATTGCATAGAAAATATGAAAAATCATGCTCGTTAGGAGTCATTAAAAAATTCAGCAGCCATGAGATTGAGTGGAGATGATATGTTTTAGTGTAATAAATTATGTACATAAGTTCAATGGAAGTAGTTGTTGTGCTTTGAATGTTTCAATTTCATGAATTGTGCAAATTAAAAAAATTTAGGGTTCTTGGTGCCATTGAAATTGAGAGAAAAATTTGAGAATTAGCCAAATGATGTAGTTAACCTTATTTGAGATGAAAAATGGTCATGTATGACCAATTGTGGTGTGTAGGAAGTGTTGGAATTAAGTTTAAATTCGGATTAGTTATGGTCATTCTGCAGGCAGCATGACCAAAGTCCCTTTCAGGGACTAAAACTAAAAATTTACCAACCCAATTGGTGTGAGGCCAATTGGGAATGAAACTAAACATAAAATGGCACATTTTTCATTTAGGAATTATTCCTAGAAAGTGACCATAGCATAGTGAACAAATTAGCCAAATCCATATTAGACAATCAGACCTGTATAAAAATGACTAAATGAACAGTATTTGTTCATTTGGCCATAACTTGGGCTAGGCAAGTCCAAATGACCTGAAAGTTTATCAGTAGAAAGCTGAGGCATAGCCCTAAAACTTTCATGAAGAATATAAGTCCAAATTGTACTCTTAACCAAGTCATTTAGCCACCCAAAGTTAGTGACCTAAAACTGCCAGAACCAAGTTGGTGTCTAGAAAATCTGGGTTAGGCCAATCCGGCCAGCCATGTTCAAATGGCTTTAACTTAAGCTATAAAACTCCAAATGGAGTGATTCAAAAAGGGAAATAAAGTTAAGACAATAAAGAACAATTTCTATGAAGAAAACTTATCCAAATTCTAACAGCAACATGACCAATGAAACAGTGTAACATAGGACATCAAAACTAAAAATTTGGAATTTTGCCTAAATGACTTAAGTTTTGAGAAAACAACCAAAACCAAAAAATTAGGTAACCAAAATGTGGTATGTGAGTGAAATTAGAATTCCCATACCTATTAAGCCTTAGAAAGTCAACAAATTGACTTGAATAGTGTCCTGAATAGTAACTCCAAAATACAAATTTTAAAGAACGTCAAGTTTAGCATATTAAAACTAGGTATAAGTAGATTTGAATTTATTTTTGGAATTATGATAAATTGTGATGCTGAAACATTGTAAAACTGTGTGTTTCAGTGGAAAGGAATACCGGGAAAGAACCTAAGGCATCGAGTCAACGCTAAAACATAGAATTTCTGCAAAGTATTTTTGAATGAATTGAGATATTAAATTGTGACACAATTGGATTGAAATGTTTATTATACTTTTGATTTAAATCATTGAAAGATTAATTGTTTGTGTTTGAAATGATAATAAATGTTTAGTAAATTGTTAAGATAGTTTTAAAACCACAGTGTCATGACCATATATTTGAATACCTCACTAGCATGACTAGTGGGGGAAATCAGTTTCGAATTTTGATTCCTTCTCTGGCTGAAGTATTGAGGTGTGTGCCAATAGAAGAAGAAAAAGAATGAGTTCCCATATATTTGAGCTAGCTAGCCTTGTGATGTGACTTCTCATAAGCCTCTGGCTATTGAGATTAATATGTTTCGAATGGCATGATATAACTGTGTGTTTTTATGAAATTTGTTTTGAGACTTTTGAAATGAAATTGTTTAGATTAAAATCTTATAAATCATGTTTTGAATTTATATTTCATGTTCAGTTTTATTTTTGAATAAATATGATTTAAATTCCGCATAAAGATTATTTTAGTATATTGTGCACCACTGACTCGTAGTACTCAGCGATGGCTATCATTGCTGTTGCAGATATAGAGACTAGAGGAGCAGTAGAGTGAGCTGCTGAGGATTGAGGAGCTACCTACTCTGAAGTTTATCGGGTATATTTTATACCCTGATTGTAAAAATTATTTTGATGTATGTAATGTATGTACATGTAGGAAATGGTCATGAGCAGTTGTATAAAACTTGTAATAAATTTAGTTTGGATTTTTCTTAATGTAAATTTTTGTAATGATGTATATAAATTGCTTTATCTTTAATTACATATGAATGGAAGTATTTTGTTTTAATTTGAATGAAATTACTTAGTAGTATTTTTGATGATGTTGAATTTTGGAATTTGAGAAATGATGTTGAATTTGCTTGAGATGGACGTTGAATTGATGAAGTTGATGAGATAAATCATTTGAAGTGCTTTTTTTACAGGTATTTGAAGAACTATTTTCTCAAAATACAGATAGCACTCTGCCGAAATTTTTATAAAATTTGTGAAAAAATAAAATGAGACAAAAATCTTAACTAGTTTTCAAACTCTAATTAAATGTTTTGATACTTATTTGAAAATGCTCACCACTTATAAAAAGTAAGAAAATTGTTTTAAAATCTCTTGTGGGGTACTTAATGAGTTATCGATAGGTGAAGTTCGGTAGTTCATTAGGTATTCTACGGGATCATGTTATGTCTTATAGAGGGGTAAGGTGTGACAAGACAGAAGAAAGGGATTGAGTATATATATAACCCAGTGAGTAGAGAATTACACAGGAAAGGAAAAATACATTATTCCATAACACGAACAAGTCACAATAAGGTCAAGGGTTTGGCGTAGCAGAAGGCGTGGAAATGAGAATTTTAAAATTTATAAACCTTAGATTACATGCATCGCATGGCTCATGCAACACCATTTTAAGTTTATTATCAAAATCACATACATATACCAAACAGTTCCAACACTTATAACCCAATTGCTATTAGCCTATTTGCCATTAGGAAGCTTAAAGATAAAAACTTAACTCAAGGTTTTAGGGTCTTTACATAAAAAGGCATAGAATCACTATTCACAACTAATCTAGGAATCTAAGACCTCCTTATGTTGGTCCTCTCATTCATCCACACAAACACATGATCCAAAGCAACTCAAACCTTAAGCCGAATCCCTCCTTATGGTCCTCTTAATGCTTGGGCCAAGCTAGGTACAAGAAAGGAGATTGTTTTCTCTTGGTTTTATGTTTTGGGTAATTAGAGAACAAGTTTCTCTAACTTTGATTTAAGCTAAAAGTTTCTAATGTCTCTTAAATCAATTATAAGATGAATATAAGATGAACAAGGTTAGGAGAAGAGTTTGGCTTGATAGAAGAAATAAAATAATGTTATCTCTAACTTTGCATCTAGGTTAGGCTTTATATAGTTTAGGGATATGGGAAACCTTAAACTTGGCGGAATCACTCAAATTTAGAGACTACAAATCCTTAAATTTGAGTTAGTGGGGGAATCTAATTCTCTACTAAAGAGACAACGTTGCCAATTATGCACTTCTCATCAAGTTAACTTGATGTGGTGTCACCATCTTATGATGCCACATGGCATCCCATGCCACATCACCAAAACTAACTAAGCCATATTTGCTCTCATGGCTTTACAAGCCATATAAGCCATATTTCCTTCTACCTAATTAATTTATATCACATATAAATTAATTTATTAATTAAACTCTTTTAATTAATTAAGCTTATATTTAAACACTTTAAATATTAGATTATCTTCTTTTTAAACCCAATTGTTTAAATTTATTTTGAAGTCATGCTAGGGACTTTACAATTTTATTGCAAAGTAAATTCATTAATTTAATTAATCAATTAAACCATTTAATTAATTAATTAATCAAATTAATTATGCCTTGATCATTTGTTCTTATGTGTGTGACTTCTTATATCCATTACTAACAGGCAATTAGAATAATATTAACTCTTTGATATTATTGGAACTCTCTTCATACCTAGAGCAAAATTCCCTTTCTGCTATTGGCTTTCATAAATCATGGTTGACACCTAACATAGAGTTTCGTAACTACCCAATTCATCCCTTAACTTTGAACCTTACACTATAATCTCTCTATTACAAAATTTCAATTTTGGCTAGGGTCATGGTTAATTTCAAACCCTAATTGCTTGGATCGCATGTCCTCATTTTAATTCTAACTATTAATTAATAAGACTTTCCATCAAAAGCTCTTTTCTAAATAAATTTATTTGTCCTATCCAGGAACCTTTTTTTATCAAGAACAATTTGAATAGACATAGGATTTTATCACTATATGCTTAGGGCAAAGGGTCGCATCTTAACCAAACACCTATCTTCATATATAACTAGTCAAAGCCAATACATGCCAGTATACCCATGCATTGTACAAGCACATGTAAGTGGTATCAAATTCAAGCCATCTATACATGAGATAACCTTGTCACCTCAGGTCATTAATATGCCCTAAATGATAATATATTAACAAGAGAAAACTCCAAGTTCTATCATCTATGTGTTACTGATTTGACTTACTTATCTTGTAAGTGCCGACTGTATTTGTCCCAACATCAAAATGTTAGAGGGCAAGTAACTCACCACTCCACTTTTATTAGTATCCCATACTAATTTATGGAAACAAATAAAGGTAACAATTTGGTTGGCTAAAGCATGCCCAATGAGGTATCCTTGTCTGTAAACCAATATATATAATACTTATGCTAGATCATTCAGTCACTCATATTCTTAACACCTTAAGAATGGAATCTAACAAGCTACAAATGGACTTTTTCAAATGAAATTAAACCATTAAAATAAAATGAAAAGATATATGCCATTAAAAGGGAATAAATGCTTACAACATACAAATTACAAGTTATGCTCTAGCGCATACTAGTAACAGTCTCCCACTTGCACAAAAGCCAATCACTACAAAACCTAAAACCCATGTTCTTATGATGTCAATCGAACTATTATTGTGACATGGTCTTTGTGAAAGGATCATTTGGGTTATTAATAGTAGCTTAAAATGTCATATCTTTATTATTGCATACTTAGTCTTTTGTGTAATGCTCTCACTTATGCCGTAGTTGTAAATGGATTAATTTTATGAAATTGAATTAGTTTGAGTAATTTTATTCAATTAAATTAGGAATTAATTTAATTTTTCCATAATTGGTGTAAATTGCTTAATTGGAGAGTTAATTAATATAATTGGGCGATTTTCCTTTAGTAAGGGGTGAGTGGGTTGAGCCTATTAAACTATTTTGGCCCTAGTTACATTTTCCCTCATTTTATTATTAATAAAACCTAAATAAACTAAACACTTTAGCCACAAACTCTATTTTCTCTACCCTAGCCGACACCCACACTCTCAACTCCATCAAATTTCTCTTCAATCAAACAAAGGAAAAACACGTAAAACCCTTTCTCCCTCCATAGCTAAATTCTTCACTTCCCCAATCATTGATTTAATCGATTCTTGGCATTAGAAACTTAAAGAAAACGTATTAAGGAGAGTAAATCTTGAAGTGCTGAATTGATTTGAGGTAAGAGGCTAATGATTTTCCTCTCTTCTTGACTCCTCCTTCAATTTCATGTTGAGAATTAAATTAGGGACTTATTGTTTTGAAGATTGGTGCAAGGAAAGCCCTAAACCCTTTTGGCTGAATTGAATTGGGATAAATCAAGGGAAGATTCAATTGATTTTTTGGTAAGTGAAACCCTCCCTTGATGAATTTAGCTATGGTTAAATGGAAGTATGTGTTGATTGTATGTGATTATGCGAATAGGTTAACAAATTGGGGGGGTTTTGGTGTTAGCTGATTGACTTGAATCTTTAGAGGCAAAATTGAGAATTTTAATTTACTGGAAATCAAATTCAATAGGTTAGTGTATTACCTTTGGGCTTTGGCCTTTGATTTGATGCAAATTGTTTAGGTGTTGTTGTGAAAATTGATTACTTATATGCTGTTTGATTTGAATTTGATTACAATACTGCTAGAATATCCCTTTTTGAGAGGGCATAATTTAGCCAATTTAAATGGTTTTCATGCAAATCTTGTGCCTAAAATGAAATTCAATCAAAGAGTTAAAACTTTCATGTTTTGTGGAAAAGCTGATTCTGTCGAATTGAATTACATATTGCTTGTGCAAAATTGTTGCTTTGTTTTGTACTGCTGCTAGAATTTACACTTTGTTTTGTTACAACAAATTTAACTTATCATAATTCAGGCTATAAGAATGATTTTTAATCAAATCTTATGTCTAAATTCAAGTTCTTAGAGAGCCTTACAACTTTGTACTTAGGGTTAAAGGCTAATTTGGACTGTAGCATACTGAAAGAGAGCAAAACATTTTAGTGCTCTGTATAGATCCTATGCAGTGCATAGTAGCTATAAAAAAAATTCATAACTAGAGTTTCTTATGAGCACTCCTAGGATGCCAAGAAACACAACATCTAAAGATTGGAAACCAAGATCTTTAGTCATCTAAACAAGGCAGAATTTTAGATTGAAAACCCAAGTGTTAATACACAAATAGTAACAAGCTAAAGCATATTGATCATCAAAATAAGACTAGCAAGGGGTTCATGTTGCTAGAATCCAAGTTCTTTCAAGAAACATGGAAGAAACTCAAACTCCAGCAATGGAGTTCTCTCCTTAATGCTTACACCAAAACCAGAAGAATAAAGTCTGGAAAATACAATATGAATATCTTGGGTTATATATAGTATCTCTAAAACCCTAAAAGTATGCCAAAACCCTAAAAGTGTGCCAACATGGCCAAAAAGACAAAAATAAAAGGCTCCTCAATCAGATGGGGCATCTCCAATAGGGGGGGTGGGGGGTGGGGGGTGGGGAACCATTTGGGACCACTTGCTTTGTGGCAGCACTTTATGTAGTGGGGACCAAAAGGTGGCAACAACACTTTAGGTGGTAACAGCTTTTTTTAATGTAATAGGGACCAATAAAAAAAGTGACAGCACATGGAAAATCCAAATAAGCATAAGAAGCTTCTCCAATCCACTCAGCTGAATGGTTTTATGCAAAGTCATGCTGATGTAGCGCCACTTGTTAAGTCTCCTATGCCAAATTGTGTGAGAATGATCCACCTAGATTCCAACAATATGCTAGAAAGTCCAACATGGCAATTTTGATCCTCCTTCTGTCCATAATGCTCCAACACCAATGCTTGCAGCTCTCTAGTTCTAGCTCTGTTGATGGGTCCTCTAAATAATAGCAAAGACACTGGTGCTTCTTCATCATCCCCTCCTCCTTTGAAAGAATTCATCCTCGAATTTGGTCCTGCATCAATGTAAGGGGAAAGATCAGCAATGTTAAAAGAATTGCTAATTCCATACTCATTAGGTAAATTAATCTTATATGCATTGTTGTTGATCCTTTCTAGCACTTTGAATGGAACATCACACCTTGGCTATAATTTTGACTTCCTTAGGTTTGGAAATTGCTCTTTCCTTAAATGCACCCAAACCAAGTCACTTGGTTCAAACATAAGAGTTTTTCAACCTTTGTTAGCATGAGTAGCATATTGTGTATTTTTCTTTTCAATTTGCAACCTAGCTTGCTCATGTAATTTCCTAACCAAATCTGCTTTCTTTTACCATCACGACTGTCAATATGATCAACAGGTAAAGGCAACAAGTCAAATGGTGTCAATGGATTAAATCCATACACAATTTGAAATGATGAAAATCCAACAGAAGAATGCACAACTTTATTGTAAGCAAACTCAACAAAAGGAATGCAATCTTTCCAAGATTTCAAGTTTTGCTTAACCATCACACGCAATAAAGTAGTTAAGGTCCCATTCATTACTTATGTTTGTCCATCAGTCTAGGGATGACAAGTAGTTGAGAACAATAATTTAATACCTAACTTACCCCATAACACCCTCCAAAAGTGACTTAGGAACTTAACATATCTATCACTCACTATAGTCCTAGGTATACCATGTAACCTGACTATCTCCTTAAAGAACAAATTAGCTATGTATGTGGCATCATCTGTTTAGAACATGGGAAAAGATGAAGAAAGTGATGAGAAAGCATTTTGTGCCCTCACATTATTTTAATGATTTACATATTAAATTGCAGGGTCTAACGCAAGGGAGCAAAAGTGTGGAGGAATATTTCAAGGAGATGGAAATCGCGATGATTCAAGCCAATATAGAGGAATATAGGGAGCCTACAATGGCATGGTTTCTAACTGGAATGAATAGAGATATAGCCAACATTATGGAGCTGCATCATTATGTCGAATTGGAAGAGATGCTTCACATGGCAATCAAGGTGGAAAAATAACTTAAAAGGAAGGGGAAAACCACTACATCATATTTGGTCAATCAATTATGGAGATCGAATCAAACTTTCAACAAATCAAAGGTTGAAGCAACAAATAACAAAGATGCCCCAACTCAAAAGGATGATAAACCTAAAGCCCAAAGGAGTAACAATGATAAAAACAAAGATGTTTCTACCCAAAATAGAAATATAAAATGTTTTAGGTGTTTGGGATTTGGGCATATAGCTTTTCAATGTCCAAACAAAAGGACTATGTAACATCCTCATTTTCGTAGTTTATACGTCCTACTGTTTCGACGGCTAATGTCTGTCCTGGAAAGTCAGAATGTCTAGAACTACACTTCGGTGATAGTAAACATGCATAAAATGATGAAATAAATAAAAAGAAAATAGAAAAAAGAAAAGAAAGAAAATGAAACTAGGTTAAACGAGACGAACCCGTAGCGATGGGTGACAGCATCGAGAAGTTACGGCGATGACCGTTGACTAGCCCTGGACCATGGGGAACTTGGGGAAATATTTAATTAAAGGTCTACTAAGGTGTAATTGACATTGAAAATATCAAAGAAAAATTAATAAGTTAGTATAAATGAAAAATGAAAATTTAAGAAATCGGCGGTACAAAGAGTAAATCAGTAGCACCGAAAAAGTCCGAATTTAACTCGAAGAGGGGCATTTTGATCATTTGACATCTAGAGTTACCTTTGGACCTAAATGTCCATTAAAAATAAGCAGTATTAAATTTTGAGAACCCCATGAAAAAGAAAATTAAATGTGTAATGAAAATTAGGGAAAATATGGGGTTTAATTTAAATATTACATAGTTTAATTATTATATTAGTAAACTTTACTTAGTGGACACTAATTGGCACTATATAAAGACACCTAAAGAGCAAAATTTTCCCACTCACTTCATCACTTTCTTCAAGCTCCTCTCCTATGGCCAAATTGAAACTCTCAAGTGTCCTCCATGGACGTCCATGAAGCAAGCTCCATTTCCCTACCTTTAAGCTATTATTTCTTCAAACTCCCTTCATGAAAAATGATCCTTGCACCATGGGCAACATATAGGCAGCAAAAAGGAGAGAAAATTCCAAGGATTTTTCAAGCTCAAGTTGAGGTTAGTGCTAGTTTTTTTTTCCCTTGCTTAATTAAAGTTTGTATTGAGGTTATGGTGAGTAGTTTGATTGAAAAATTTAAGGAATTGAGTGAGTATTTGGTGTGTGTAATTCTTGGCAGCCATGAAAAGGGAAGGTAAGCGAATTATTCTTATATGTAATTGATGGTATTTGATGGGAATTAGTGTGGATTAAAGTAATTTGTGATGCTAGTAAGTTAATCTCATGTGTAACTTGTGATTGAGCTTTTGAAATGGGGATTTGTATTGTTGCTTCATTTTGGGCAGCCATGAGAACATGGGAGATTAATTATCTCATGAATTTAATTGATGTTTTGGGATGTTGATAAGTAAGAAAATGAAGGTTACATTTGGATTGATGAAAATACTTGTACTAGAAATTGATTGAATGTGAATTGTTGAATTAGAATATTTGAATTAAGGATTTAAAAGTAGGACTTTGATGCTTTAGTAAACTGCCATGTTGGGCAGCCTTAAATATCATGAATTTGTGTGTGATTTTATGAAAATTTGCAATGAAATATGATGGTGTTGAATGGTGGGCAGTTTGTGTAATTGCCATGGAAGTTTGTGTGATATATGTGTTATTGTACATTGAATTTGGGTTGAAGTAAATGTTAAACATTAATGGTGTATTGTGTGCATTGAGCACTTGAGTGTTCTGCCCAAAATGCTTGCTGGAATTGTGTACAATATATATAGAAGTACCATGATTAAATGTCACACCCTACCCCTCTGTAAGGCACAACATGATCCCGTAGTATACCTAATGAATTACCAACTTCATCTACTGATGACCCATTAAATACACTACAAGGGATTTTAAAACTTTTTTTACTTCTTTTTATAGTGGTGAGCACTATTGACAGGTGTTAAATTTTTTTTTTTAACTGAAGTGAAATCAAATAACACATTTGAAGTATTAACAATTTCTGTAAAAATTTTGACAGAGTGCCATCTATATTTTGAATAAAACAGTTCTTCAAAAACCTGTAAAAAACACTTCAAATATATAATTCCTCAATCCCAAACTCCAATAATTTGTTCAAGACAATAAATTTCTCAACATTATCAACTCAGTTTAACAATCAATTTTCCAGTGTTTCCAAAAAACTGAGTTAAGATAAATTTATCACAATACTTTTACAGGCCAAATAGTTTACAATTTTAGTTTATAATTACTCAAGACTAAGTACAATATATACATACAGTGCACATATATTATAACAAAAACTACACAATATGGTATACTCGATATACCCGGCGAAATCTCAAAATGTGGTACAAGCAGCCTACTCTGCTGCTCTGTCCGTCTGTCTACCTGCGACAGCAATGAAAAAGCTATCGCTGAGTAAAATTTACTCAGTGGTGCACAATAACAATTTAAAATGCGGTATGTAAAACTTTGTTGACAATTTACAATCCAAACAATTCACAATTTTTCAAAGCTTATATAACATAAATTTGATCAAACAATTGAATAACACAGTGTTGCCAATCGATAACACAATTTAGGTCATGACACAAACTTTTCCGAATATGCCGTGTGTACATCACGACAAGGCACACTCACCCCAATAATCTAAATCAATGAGGGAGGAAGCTAGCTAGATAATGAGAACTCATCCATACTCACCTCAGACTGGCAAGTCAAAGAGGGAGGAATATAATCACACTCACCCCATAAATGGAGGAGGAACATGGTAACATTGTCATGCTAAATGTGAATCAAAACAATTCCAAATCACAATATTTCATACAAACCACAAATCACATTTTATCTCAAAATTTCCATTTGCAAAGTAGGCAACACAATAATTTCCAAATAATGTAAAACAATAAAAAATTATTCATAACTCATTTATCCAAATAAATTTTCTAGTAAAAGTAGTGAATATAAAAAGTATTGTGCACAGACCTTTAATATATGCCTCTTGGCCCTGACCCAATATTCCTTATGCTTCTCAATATCCTTTTCAACTAAAACACACAATTTAAAGTGTTTCAGTACTCAATGAATTTGTTTCTAATAATAAAATCCAATATTTAAATTTTCTTGTTACAATTCCCTTCAATTCATTTCATTAGTCAACCTATAATGTTGACCCTTGATGCACTCTAAGTGAGTCAATTCTAATGTTACCAATATGTCATATTTTATGGCCCTTAAGTGTTGGTATATGTTACCAATTTCATTTCCAAGTGTATTGCATTTTATTGCAATTTACTGGATTTCAGTGTACTATTTTGACCTAGCCGGACGACCTAGTTCCCTCGGTTTTCGGGTTCCAATCCAAATTACAAACTTGTAGGTCTATGTCTTATTGCACGTGGGGCAAAATTTCAGGTCATTCTGAGTTGTATAGACCAAGATATGGTCAATTTACCAATGCTGGACAGAATGCACTAAAATGGTACGCTTAGGTCATTTTTAGGTCACTTTTGGTTTGGCCACTTTTGGTACCTGAATTTGTGCAAGCTATTTGGCTTAGTTCTGGATATTTCTTGGCTTTGGTGTCTCCATAAGAATTGTAGATCTATGTCAAAACTATTCATGGTAAAAATTTCAGGTCATTTGGACCTATTTTGAGCAAGTTATGGTCAAAACACTAACTGCTGCTCAAATGGTCAATTTTCAAGCTTTGAAGTCACTAATCCGGATTTGGTCATTTTTCAAGTCACCATCTAGGCAGAATTTAGGTAAGCTTCCTTCATGAAAGTTGGCACATTTTGTGCCTAGTTTCACCTCCAATTGGTCTCATACCAATTGAAGTCACACACTTAAGGTTCTAAGCTAAAATGTACATTGCCCTGTTACACATTATTCAACACTTACCAATTGCGCATTCAATACTTACCAATTACGCATTCAATACTTACCATGTTTACCTTCATGCCAATTTTGATTTGGTACCATAACATTAACACACTTTACATCACATTTTGGTCATTTTGGGCAGCTTGTAACCACTCTCAACATACACATTATAACTCAGAATTTTCAAAGTCCAATTACAATAATTTAACCACATGAACATACCTCATTTACATGTTCAAACCCAAACAATTATTCACATACACATGCTGCCACCATAAGCAACATAATTAAACAATATTTCATGAACTTAAACACTTCAATCTTCTTCATGAGGCTGCCACAAGTTTACACATGCCCATCAACTTCCATTTTCACTTTTCAAGCTTACAAATCAAACTTTACACATTGAATTCAACTTCAATAGAATTAAACATTTAAATCAACATCCAAACAACCATTTACATGCAAAGACAAGCTGTTCATGGTGAGGTTTCATGGCTGCTGAAATGGCTCAACTCCAATAATTCATCAAACATAAAAAATTCTTCCATAAATCAACTACCCACAACCTTGGTTACACTTTTAATGAAACAAGAATTGAAAACACCCACTTACCTCTTTTGGACTTCTTCAAAACCTCACCAAAACTTATCTTTCTTGCTCCAAGTATGCTGCCCAAGGTATGGTGGTCAAGTTTAATGAAGGGAGCTAGTGTAAAGGATGGCTAAATCAATGGTGGACTTGAGCTTAATAGTGGACGGCCATGGAGGTTTACATGGGAGAAAGGATTCGGCCAAGGAGAGCTTGTGAGAAAGAAGAAAACAAGTGATCCTACACCTGTCCCACTTCACTCTTTAGGTGTCCTAATTGTGATTTTAGTGGAGCACTAATGTAGGTTAATGATTATTTATTCCAAAGTTTCCAATTTTCCACATTTTCCTCATATGTTTTACTATTTAGATTATGTACCACCATTTTAATTTTTCATGACATTTCCAAAGTGTAAAATCATTTATTTTTAATGGACATTTAGGTCAAAAGGTATCTCAAGGTGTCAAATGACCACAATGCCCTTATTCGGGTTGCATTCTCGATTTTTCGATAACACCAAGTTTTGTCATTTTCTCGATTTCTTATTTTTCTTTGTACTAATTAGTTAAATTTTTGTTGATATTTCTAATGACATTTATACTTCAATAAGTCTTTAATTATGTCTCGAAATTAAATTTTGAGGGTTCCCTACAGTCTTGGGGTCAGCTATTGCCTGCACCGTAACATCCCCGTGCGATCACCCATCGCTGCGGTGCTGACTCATTTAACTTAGTTTCATTTCATTGCTATTATTTTTCCTTTGTTTTTCATGTATTTTCTTTTCTTATATTTTACTACCTTATATCTCTACATTAATATTTAAATATAATTCCAAGCATCTTAGCTATCTGGACAGACACTATCACTGGAACAGTAGAATGCACTACCGAACATAGGGGTGTTACATTAAATGTTTTGAAGTATTAGGAGGAGGAGGATTGTTAAAATTGGAAGTGTAATGTTCAAATGCAGGTTGTGTATGTTGGTAGCACCTAAATTAGGTCATAAGTGGAAAACTGTGAACCCAATTGGTATGAGGCCAATGGGGGGTGAAACTAGACACAAAATAGGCCAACTTTCATGTAGAAATATTGCCAAAATTCTACCTAAAAATTGACCTTAAAATGACCAAATCCGGAATGGCAACCTTGCAAACCCAGATTTTTATCACATGAACAGTAGTCATTAGAATGACAATAACTCACTCAAACCAGGTCCAATTCAACTGAAATTTTTACTATGGATAGCTTAGACATAGAGCTACAATTCTTATGAAGACACCAAAGCCTAGAAATGGCTAGAACTAAGTCAAATAGCTTGTACAAGTACGGGTACTAAAACTGCCAGAACTAAAAATGACCTAAAATTGATCAAATTTTGCACTAAAGGTGCAACCTGTCCAGCTTTAGTAAATTGACCATATCTTAGTATATACAACTCAGAATGACCTGAAATTTTTTCCAGAGTGCAATAAGACATAGAGCTACAATTCTTATGAAGACACCAAAGCCCAAAAAATGGCCAGAACCAAGTCAAATAGCTTGCATAAGTTCGGGTACTAAAACTGCCAGAACTAAAAGTGACCTAAAATTGATCAAATTTTGCACTAAAGGTGCAATCTGTCCAGCTTTAGTAAATTGAACATATCTTGGTCTATACAACTTAGAATGACCTGAAATTTTTCCAAGAGTGCAATAAGACATAGAGCTACAATTCTTATGAAGACACCAAAGCCTAGAAATGGCCAGAACCAAGTCAAATAGCTTGTACAAGTTCGGGTACTAAAACTGCCAGAACTAAAAGTGACCTAAAATTGACCAAATTTTGCACTAAAGGTGCAACCTGTCCAGCTTTAGTAAATTGACCATATCTTAGTCTATACAACTCAGAATGACCTGAAATTTTTTTCAGAGTGCAATAAGACATAGAGCTACAATTCTTATGAAGACACTTAAGCACAAAAATGGCCAGAACCAAGTCAAATAGCTTGCATAAGTTCGGGTGCTAAAACTGCCAGAACTAAAAGTAACCCAAAATTGATCAAATTTTGCACTAAAGGTGTAATCTGTCCAGCTTTAGTAAATTGACCATATCTTGGTCTATACAACTTAGAATGACCTGAAATTTTTCCCAGAGTGTAATAAGACAGAGCTACAATTCTTATGAAGACACCAAAGCCCATAAATGGCCAGAATCAAGTCAAATAGCTTGCACAAGTTCGGCTACTAAAACTGCCAGAATTAAAAGTGACCTAAAATGGATCCAATTTTGCACTAAAGGTGCAATCTGTCCAGCTTTAGTAAATTGACCATATCTTGGTCTATACAACTCAGAATGACCTGAAATTTTGCCTAGAGTGCAATAATACATAGAGCTACAATTCTTATGAAAATGCCAAAGCCTAGAAATGGCCATAACCAAGTCAAATAGCTTGCACAAGTTCGGGTACTAAAATTGCCAAAACTAAAAGTGACCTAAAATTGATCAAATTTTATACTAAAGGTGCAATCTGTCTAGCTTTAGTAAATTGATCATATCTTGGTCTATACAACTCAGAATGACCTGAAATTTTGCCCATAATGCAATAAGACATAGAGCTATAATTTTCCTTCTTTGACTAGAAGCTAAAAACCAAGAGAAATAGGACTTTAAGCTAGACCAATCTGGTACACAAAAATTGAGAATTTGACAATTACATAAAATGATGCTTGAAGTAATTTGACAATGAATGCCAACTTGTGAAAACGGTAAATTGCATTATATTGACAACATATTGAATTGTAAATTGTGACATGTTGATACTAGAATCAACTTATCCATGATATCTAAAAAGGTCAACATTTTCATTGACCAGTGAATTGTATAATGACCAGTAAACCCTAAAATAATAAAGAAATAAATATTTAATCTTGTAATATGTCCTAGTTTGCCTAGTTGACTAGTTTGGATAGGTTGGCATGCCAATAGGATTCTGAAAGCTATTCTGTAAATGGCTTTATGTCATATTGTGTTTTATGGCTTATTATGCTATACTATGATTTTAATAGCCTATGGCTATACAGATTGTATTATCATACTCGGCTTAATGCCTAATTGATTATATGGCTTTTTAGCCACACTGTTTGCACACCGGGAGATACTTTGTGACCGATGGTGTGATGGCCCGAGGTACTAGGTACCCAGTGCTAGTATATCCATTTATCTAGTCTGGTCAGTGTATAGGCTACGCGGGCAGTCAATTAAAACATTATTCAATTCAGGCAGTTAAGTTAAGTTAAGTATAATGAAGTTTCTGAACAATAAAATTTAGTATTAAATGAAATGAGTAAAAGAGATTAGCAATAGAAATATAACAAAAATATAATTTGCGGAACCATAGAGACTTAAAAGACAATACAGTTAGAATAAATTGTATACTAGGCAGTATTACTGAAAGGTTATAAATTTAGCACTTCCAAAGAGGAATAAACTAGTATATAAGATGGTTAATATTAGAAACATTCCTGTAAATAAAATTGATTATTCAATATTTAAATTATGCTCTATCCTTTTTTTATTTGTATATATTATTTCTTGTTATACTATTGCACCACTAAGCAGAAATGCTTAGCGCGATGGAATTGCTTCCTTACGCAGGTACTGAAGGTAAAACTAGTAGACTGTTGATTGAGATTTTTGGAGTCCAGATCTGCAGAAGTGTCAGAAGAGTTCAAGATTGTCACCTCCTCAGCAATGCATGTAAATAGGGCTCATTTTAAGCATGTTTTATAATCTGTACATTATAATTACTGCTATTATTGTAATGTGAATTAGTAATTGTAATTTCATTTGCCTATCCTGTACTTAATAAATTTATGTATTTAATTGGCAAATTTGCATAAGTTAATGAAATATAAGAATTCTGATATTTAAATTGATTATCTAATCATAATGATTCTGAATGAGATTGAGTTTGAGAAATTTTGAGACTGAATCTGAGTTTGAGAAACTGATGAGAATGCTTTGAGATAATCTGAGTTATGAATTTGAGCATATATTGAAATTGTTTTTGGTAAGTTTAGAAGAACTGTTAGTCTAAATTATAGCCGGCACTCTGTCGAATTATCATTAATATTTTTGAAATTTCTAAATTAATTAAATTTTGATAAAAGTAAAAATAGCCTAAACCTTAAATAAAGTTTTTGAATAAATAAATCAAGAACTGTAATGAAATAAGATAAGATCAGGTGCTCCAGCACTCTGTATGACACACCTTACTCGGTTACACTGTAGACGGGTGAGGGGTGTTACAGACTATGGTTGTGATTGGTGGGGAAGTGCTAACTGAGAGTGAAGGGGAAAGTAGTGATGAGATGCTGCCTCTCGAAGATTGTAGTGATATAGAAACACCTGCTACTATTGAGTTGCTTGTATCCCGCACAGTTTTGAATTCACAGGTCAAAGGTGATGATGATGGCGTGCGAGCTCAAAGAGAAAATATCTTTCATACTCATGCAATTATTGGTGGAAAGGGTTGCAATTTAATAATTGATGGAGGTAGCTGTCTGAACGTGGCAAGTAACTTGCTTATTGATAAATTGAAATTGCCAACCATGAAGCATCCACATCCTTATAGGTTGTAATGGTTGAATAATGGAAGTGAATTGAAGGTGACAAGGTAAGTTAGATTGATGTTTAGCATTGGGCGACATAGTGATGAAGTAATATGTGATGTTATTCCCATGCATGCAATCCATATACTAGTAGGTAGGCCATAGCAATTTGATAGAAGGGCATATCATGATGCATACCTGAATAGGTATACTTTAGAAAAAGATGGGAGGAAGCACATACTAATTCCCTTGACACCAAATCAAGTGATGGAGGACCAACTGCAAATCAAGCAATCCTATGATGAGCTAGAAAAGAGTGAGGCCGAAAAGAAAAAAATCAAGAGTGAAAATTTGAGTAGCAAGAAAAAGAGTGAAAAGGAAGGGAAAGAAAAGATAAAAAGAGAGAGAATGGAGAGAGTGGATTCGGCTCTATTGAAATTAGAGAGAATAAGGGGAGTTTTTATGCAAAAGAAAAATATTTAATGAGAGCTTATAATTGTAGAAAGGTATTGATTGTAATTAGGTTCAAAGAAAATCTTTTTACTACTAATGACATGCACAAGCATTTTCTTGTAAGTGTTATTTCTTTGATGTAGGATTATAAGGATATTGTTAGTAGTATTGTAACATCCACATTTTAGCTAGTCCAGAATCTGATCTTGTTAGGTGAATGTCGATCGGTCCATTGACCTAGAACGTTCGGAAAAATATTTAAACTAAAGTAAGGAACCAAAAATTAACTCAAATATTAATAAAAAAAATTTAGGAAAAATTATAAAATAAATTTTGGGACTCCATAGAAGGGTCATAGAAGTTCTTATGGCATTAGAATGCCAAGAAAATACTTAGAAAAAATTTTCAATTAGTACAGACAATTTTGCCCCGTTAAGTCAAACGGACGGCATTTTGGTCATTTCGTCTTCAGAGATAATTTTTGGGCCAACTTGTCTAGTTAAATAAATAATTTATATAACATAAAATATAAATAAATATTGTCAAAAATTTAATTGCAATTAAATAGACAAGAAATGGAGAGAAAATGAAAGAAAATGGATTTATGACATCATCATGATGTCATTAAAACTCACCCAACCAACCCAATCTTGACACATGGCATAAACATATATAAAAGAGGTAAATGGGCTGGAAAAAGAAAGAAAAAAATTGGAACTCCCTTCTTCTCCTTTACATAAAACACTCCCACCATGGCCACCATGAACAAGCTTTCAAAGCTTGATTTTCCCCCACTTTTACCCAATTAAACCCTAACCTAGCAACACAAAAAAGTGTTCTTAGACCTTGGAGATTCTTTTGGGAGCAAAAAGAAAAGGAAAGAAAGAAATCTATCAAGTGGAGAAGCTTCACTCCATAAAGGTTAGTGGCCTAACCATGAATTTTTCTTTAAATTCATGTTAAGAACTTTGAATATGTGTAAATTGCAAAGAAAAAAAATTGTTGAATACCATTTATATGTAAACCCTAGATTTTTGGTAGCCATAGTTAGGGTTTGATTGTGTTGAGTTTAATGAAATTAAAAGACTATCATGGCTGCCTATAATATGTATTTACCAAGTGGATTGAAGAAATGCAATGAAAATGCATGAAGGGTAATGTGTGAGTTAGGGTTTGGGGTGGAAAAAAGGGATTTTGACCATGTGATGATGAAAATAGGTTTTAATGGTGAATTAGTGACCATTTAGTTATGTTTAAATAAAAAATGAAGTGTGTTGAGTGATGAGATTGGGTTTGGTGTAGCTGCCAGGAAAGTGACCTGCAGAATGGAGTGACCTGCAGAATTGGACTTGAGTCCAGTAGGTTTGGGCAGCCATAACATGAATTGTAGAGGTTCAATTTTTGCAAGGCCAATTGGACATAAAACTAGACACATAATGGCATAACTTTGGTGAAGAAACCATGCCCATAAAACCAAACCAAGTGGACCAAAAGCTTGCCCTAATCCGGGTGACCTGCAGTCTATTTCTGCAGAATGGCCAAATGAACAGTGATTGTTCATTTGCCCATAACTCAATGTAGAAAGGTCCAATTGACCTGAAATTTTACCAGCAACAAGCTGAGATATAGACCAACAACTTTCATGAAGGAACCTAACCCAAATTATGACCAGAACCTATCCAATAAGTGAGTTGCAATCACTGTTCACTGCATTGTAGATATGGTCAGTTGAAAAAAATTTCAATCCGGCCAGTTGTGGTCTTTGGACCATAACTTGAGTTACAAAACTCCAAATAGAGTGATTCAAAAAAGGAAATTCAAATAGACAAAATAAGAAACAACTTTCATGTTGATCATTTTACCAAATTCCCACTGCAAAAATGACCAATGGAACAGTAAATATAAGGTATGAAAACTGAAAATTCTGCTCAATTAACTTTAAGCTTAGAAATGGTATTGGCAACCAATATTAACAAATTTTGAATGCAAAATGTGGTATGTTTGGAGTATTAAAACCAATGTACCTATTGTCTATGCAAAAGTCAATATTTTGATTGACTAATGAAGTGAATAGTAACACCAAAACTTGAAATTCAAAGATTGTAAAACTTAAAAATGTAAAATACCCTAGTATACCTAACAAGATTTGTCACACCCTACCTCTCTGTAAAGCATGACATGATCCCGTAGTATACCTAATGAATTACTAACTCCGTCTGCTGATAACCCATTAAATACACTACGAGGGATTTTAAAAACTTTTCTTACTTCTTTTACAGTGGTGAGCACTATTTACAGGTGTTAAAAACCTTTTTGAACTGAAGTGATAGAACTAAAATTATTTGGAATTTCTGTAAAAATTTTTGCAGAGTGCCATCTGTATTTTGGATAAAACAGTTCTTCAGAAAACCTGTAAGAAGCACTTCAATATATTTTCAAATCTCAACTCCAACATATTTATCAACACAACATATTTCTCAACTCAAATCCACAGTGATTTTTCAAAGATTGAGATACAAGAAATATAATACAATTTTTACAAGTCAAAATAACTAATAATTTACTTTACAACTTCAATGTACAATTTGAATTTACAACTGCTCAAAACCAAGAACAATATGCACATACAGTGGTCATACATTACAGTACAAAATGCAAAATGTGGTATACTCATTATACCCGATAATCTCTCGCTGGATGTTCTAGCAGCCTAGTCTGCTGCCCTGTCCGTCTGTCTACCTGCGACAACAATAAAAAGCTATCGCTGAGACAATGTCTCAGTGGTGCACAACATTAACCAAATACAACTTTAAATCACAATTCATAAATCATATAAATAGTGGATACTTAAAACCATAGTTAAATTCAAGACAGTAAATGTCAATAAGAATTTAAATTCCATTTCTCAATATCACAATAATTTCAATAAATCAAATCGCGATTAAATTCAAATGACAGTGAATGTAAATAAGAATTTAACTCCATTTCACAATCTCATAATACATATCAATAAATCACACACAGCTTAATCATGTTCCAAAGTTCAATTCATCCCAAAAGTCGATGACTAATGAGGAATAACATAGCTAGCTAGCAAAAATATGAGTACTCATCCAATTCATCCTCAACAGGCACACACCTCAACACTTCAGCCAGAGAGGGGATTCAATTCGTCCCACTAGACAAGCTAGCGAGGAATACAATCAATATACATGATAGCTGTGGTTTCAAACCATTTTCAATGCTTTTCAATCAATAAATATCCATCAATATCATTCAAATAATTTCTCACAATTTCAAACCATTTACAGTGCTTTTCAAGCGATAAATATCCATTCAAACACATTTCCACAATTTAAAACAATAATGTACAAATAGTCATAATTCATTTCAATTGAAAAATTCAAAAGAAATAGTTGTTGTGCACAAACCTCTGATAACTGTCTCCTGGTCTGGACTCAGTGGTTCCTTCCCTTTTCCTGAGTCTTTGCTAACTGAAAAACACAATTTGAAGTGTTTCAGTATTCATTTAAACTATCTCTAATGATAATGCTTGATAAGTAATTCACTGAATTCTAATATTTGCTTAGTCAACCTAATATGTCGACCCTCGATGCATTCTATGTAAATTAGGTTTTAATGTTGTTAATATGTCACATTCGATAGTATTTTAGGGTTGGTACATGTTACCAAATTCATTTCTATGTATTTTGCGTTTTCTTGCAATTTGCTGAATTCTGGGATACTAGTTTGACCTAGCCGGACGACCTAGTTTCCTCGGTTTTTGGGTTTCAGTCAAAACTACAAACTTGTAGATCTATGTCTTATGGAACCCGGGGCAAAATTTCCGGTCATTCTGAGTTATGTAGTCCAAGTTATGGTCATTTTACTATTGCTGGTCAAAATGCATCAAAATTGGTCACTTTAGGTCACTTTAGGTCATTTTAGCTTCGGCCAGTTTTTGGACCCGAACTTGTGCAAGCTTTTTGACTTGCTTATGGTCATTTTCTAGGCTTTCGTGTCTTCATAAGACTTGTAGATATGGGTCTTAGCTATTCATGGTTAAAATTTTAGGTCAGTTGGACCTGTTTTGAGTGAGTTATGGCCTAAACACTAACTGCTGCCCAAATGGTCAATTTTCAGGCCTTATTTGCACTTAATTCGGATTTGGTCATTTTTCAAGCTACCTTGCAAGCAGAATTTTGGTATGCTTCCTTCATGAAAGTTGGCACATTTTGTGCCTAGTTTCACCTCCAATTGGTCTCATACCAATTGGAGCCACACAATTAAAGTTCTAGGCCTAAAACTCAAACTGCCTTATTGAAATTCTTGCATACACATCAAGCATAACTTTTAACACTCACCAAACTTAACATTCAAACCAATTCTGATTGTACAACAACCTAAACATAATTTATTACATATTATAGGTCATTTTGGCAGCTTGCAATTACATTCAATGTGCACCAACAAGTGCAGAATTTGTCCAATTCAATTTACAACAATTCAATCGCCAATTCATGCTCATTTACATGTCCCACTTCACACCACCATACATATACTCAAACTGCCATAACAACCAACACATTTTAACATCATTATTCTATAAACCAAGCATGAATTCCAGCATTCCTCAAGAGTTAGCAAACTGCCACAATGGTACACTTACATTCCATTACTTTCCAAGCTTTAAATCTCATTTTACATTTACATATACTAAGTATACATCACCCAAACAATTTCCTACACAATATACATTTAATCAATCATTTAATTCACCATTTATAAGCACAAATAAACTGCCTTCAAGGTGTTTCCATGGCTGCCAAAAGTACACACCATCATAACTCACCAAAAACTCAAAATTTCTTCATCAATCATTTTATCTCAAGCTTCCCATAAACTTTACTTAAGAAAAAACATAATTTAAACACTTACCTATTGTTGGGGCTTGTTAAATCTTCACCAAATTTCTTTCTTTTTGTTCCCTATAATTTGCCCAAGAGGTGTGGACCAAGTTTAATGAAGAGAATTTATGGTTTTATGTTGAAAATGGGAGAGAATTAAGCTTTGCATGGAAAATTTTCCATGGAGAATTGGGAGTGACAATCGGCCATTGTTGGAAGCTTGAAGAAAATGAGTTAGTTAGTGGAGAAATCTGCCCATTTAATGGTTATTATAATCCTTAGTGCTCCACTCACCAATTATAAACTATATTATATGTTTAAATGTGTTAATTAGTCAATTTACCCTCCATTTTTACTATTTACATTAGGTACCCCTAAATTAATTTTTCATTATATTTTCCAAGTGTAATATTATTTATTTTTAATGGACATTTAGGTCAAAAGACAACTCGGGATGTCAAATGACCACAATGCCCCTGTTCGGGTTGTATTCCCGATTTTTCGGTAACACCGGGTTTTGTCCGTTTTTTGATTTCTCACTTTTCTTTGTACTAATTATTTAATTTTCATTTAATATTTCTAAATGATATTTATACTTCAATAGGGGTCTATTTAAGTCTTAAAAATATTTTCCAGGGTTCCTCGCGGTCTAGGGCTAGTCAACGGTCCACGCCGTTACTTCCCGGTGTGGTCACCCATTGCTAGGGTTCTCGGCTCGTTTAACTTGGTTACATTTCTTTGCTATTATTTTTCCTTTGTTTTTCTTGTATTTTCTTTTCTTGTATTTCATTCTTTTATATCTCCTCACTCATATCGAAGTGTAGTTCTAGGCATCCTAGCTGTCCGAACAACACTAGTCACTGGAACAGTAGAACGCACTACCGAACATAGGGGTGTTACAATTCTCCCCCCCTTAAATAAATTTCGTCTCAAAATTTTACCTGGCATTAGTCTTTGAACAGCTGTGGGTGCTGTCTCCTCATATCCTCTTCACGTTCCCAAGTAGCTTCCTGGCCTGAATGATGGTTCCACAGCACTTTAACTAGGTGTATCTGTTTGTTCCTCAGCTGCTTCACCTCATAAGCCATAATTTTTATGGGTTCTTCCTCATATGAGAGGTCTGGATTTACTTCAATCTCTTCAGCTGATAGTACATGAGATGGGTCTGATCTGTACCTCCTTAACATGGACACATGGAAGACATTGTGTATCTTGGCTAATTCTGGAGGTAATGCCAACCGATACGCCAAAGAACGTACTCTTTCCAGAACCTCATATGGTCCGATGAAACGAGGACTCAGTTTCCCCTTTCTGCCAAATCTCATAATCCTCTTCCAAGGAGAAACTTTGAGGAATACTTTATCATCCACTACATACTCAATATCTCTTCTCTTCATATCAACATATGACTTCTGACGATCTGATGCAGTGTCACACCCTACCCCTCTGTAAGGCATAACATGATCCCGTAGTATACCTAATGAATTACCAACTTCGTCTACTGATAACCCATTAAATACACTACAAGGGATTTTAAAAACTTTTCTTACTTATTTTACAGTGGTGAGCACTATTTACAGGTGTTAAAGACTTTGGTGAACTGAAGTGAAACAATTAACTCATTTGGTTTATTTGGAATTTCTGTAAAAATTTTGGCAGAGTGCCATCTGTATTTTGGACAAAATAGTTCTTCAGAAAACCTGTAAAAAGCACTTCAATAATTTTCCAAATCTCAACTCCAATACATTTCTCGACACAACCATTTATCAACTCAATTCCATAGAAATTTTTCAAAGTATGAGATAAGGAAATATAATACAATTTTCACAAGTCAAATAACTCATAATTAATTTACAACTTCAAGGTACAATTTGAATTTACAACTGCTCAAAACCAAAAGCAAAATGTACATACAGTGTCATACATTACAGTACAAAATGCAAAATACTGGTATACTCATTATACCAGGTAATCCCTCGCTGGATGTATATGCAGCCTAGTCTGCTGCCCTGTCTGTCTCTCTACCTGCGATAAAGAATGAAAGCTATCACGAGACAATGTCTCAGTGGTGCACAACATTAACCAAATACAATTTTAAATCACAATTCATAAATCATATCAATAGTGGATACTTAAAACCATAGTTAAATTCAAGACAATGAATGTCATAAGGAATTTAAACTCCAATTCACAAATTATCAAAATTCATAATAACACAATTTAGTCAAATAGTTTAAGAATACCGTATTGCCAATTCATACACAATTTGCTCAAATTACTGAATAACACAGTTTTTTTCCAATCAATGACACAATTTGATCAAAAAACTGAATAATACCATTTTGCAAATCAATAACAAATCCAATCAAATAACTGAATAATATCGTTTTGCAAATCAATAACACAATTCGATCAAATAACTGAATAATATTGTTTTGCAAATCAATAATACAATTCGATCAAATAACTGAATAATATCGTTTTGCAAATCAATAACACAATTCGATCAAATAACTGAATAATATCGTTTTGCAAATCAATAACACAATTCGATCAAATAACTGAATAATACAATGTTGCCAATCAATAACACAATTTAGGTCATGACACAAATTTTTCCATATATGCCGTGTTGTATACCACGACAAGACATACTCACCCCAATAATCGAAATCAATGAGGGAGGAAGCTAGCTATATAATGAGAACTCATCCACACTCACCCCAGACTGGTAAGTCAAGGAGGGAGGAACATAATCATACTCACCCCAGACTGATAAGTCAAAGAGGGAGGAATAATCACACTCACCCCATTAATGGAGGAGGAACATAATATCCGTGTCATGCCAATTGTGAGTCAAAACAATTCCAAACATTTTATTCAAATGATCCGTAAGAATCTAATAAATTTCCAAAGTTATAATTTCATTCACAAAATGGCAACACAATTCGTAATTCACTTCAATTTCCACAAAAACCATTTACAGTGCTTTTCAATCAATAAGTATCCATCAATATCATTCAAACAATTTTTCACAGTTTCAAACCATTCACAATGTTTTTCAATCAATAAGTGTCCACCAAACACATTTCCACAATTTAAAACAATAATATACAAATAGTCATAATTTATTTTAATTGAAAAATTCAAAAGAAATAGCCGTTGTGCACAAACCTCTGATATTTGTCTCCTGGTCTTGACTCAGTATTTCTTTCCCTTTTGCTGAGTCCTTGTTAACTGAGAAACACAATTTGAAGTGTTTCAGTGCTAAATTAATTTGCCTCTAACGATAGTGTTCGATAAATAATTCACTGAATACCTTTATTTGCTTAATCACCTAATATACCGACCCTCGATGTTTTCTAGGTAAATTAGGTTTTAGTGTCCTTTATATGTCACATTCGATAGGGTTTTAGGGTTGGTACGTGTTACCAAACTCAATTCTATGTATATTGCGTTTTCTTGCATTTTATTGCAAATTGCTGGATTTCGGATTTACTAGTTTGACCTAGCCGGACGGTCTAGTTCCCTCGGTTTTTGGGTTTCGGTCAAAACTACAAACTTGTAGATCTATGTCTTATGGACCGTGGTGCAAAATTTTAGGTCAATCCGAGTTAAGTAGACCAAGTTATGGTCATTACACTATTGCTTGTCAAATGGTACCAATTTAGGTCAATTTTAGGTCAATTTGGTCAACTTTGGTTCGGCCAGTTTTTGGACCCGAACTTGTGCAAGCTTTTTGACTTGCTTCTGGTCATTTCTTAGTTTTGGTGTCTTCATAAGACTTGTAGGTATGGGTCTTAACTATTCATGGTTAAAATTTCAGGTCAATTGGACCTGTTTTGAGTGAGTTATGGCCTAAACACTCACTGCTGCCCAATTGGTCATTTTTCAGGTCCTAATTGCACCTAATCCGAATTGGTCATTTTCTTAGGTCACCTTACAAGCAGAATTTTGGTATGTTTTCTCAATGAAAGTTGGCACATTTTGTGCCTAGTTTCACCTCCAATTGGTCTCATACCAATTGAGGTTACACATTTAAAGTTATAGGTCTATTTTCACACTGCCCTCTATATGTCTTTCAAACCCCAATTCAAACACACATTTAACTTGCTCTACTTTAAATCCCCATACCTAATTCTGATTTTATACCATTCCATATTCATTTATCACTTCTTACTATGGTCAATTTGGACAGAATACAAACATTCTCAATACATCAAATACAACCCTAAACCACAAAGTCCAAATTTAGCAATATATGTACATAAATACACTTAATCATTACATATAATCTCCACTACTAATTTACATATACATTCATCAATTCTTCTATGTCAACATTCTGCCAACACTTCCATCAATACATACAATTATTCAAGGGTTCCCAAGCTGCCGAAAACCTTCTTCAACACCACATTGCCTATAATTCATCAATTCTCATCCAAGTGCCAAAATCACCATATAAACATGAAGTAATTCACTAGGTTATTAAATCATCATGATCAACACCATTTCTCATCAATTATATGCACAAATATCTCATCAAAAACGTGACTCCATGGCTGTCCAAAATGAAAACAACAATAACTCTTCAAACTCAAAAATTTTCTTCACAAATCCAACACCCATAACATGCACACAAAACTTAACAAAGCTATCTTCAAAAATACTAACTTACCTTATGGTTGAAACTTACCAAACCTTGATTAAACTTCTTAAAATTGGTATCAAGTTCTTCCTTATAATGTGTAGACAATTTTTGATGAAGAAATCTAAGTGATTGGAGGTGGAATGGAGGGGTGGATCAAGCTTGAATGAAAATGGCCATGGTGGTTTCTTCACTTCTTCAATTCGGCAATGTTGAGGAACCTTGGAGAAGATGAAGTTTGATGGAAGCAATCTGCCCACTTAGCATATATTTTAATCCCATAGTGCCCCACTTACTTAAGAAAAATGATTTAATAAGATTTAAGTGCTAATTACACAATTTTCACTCCACTTTTGGCTATTTACATTAGGTACCACTAAACTAATTTTTCATTTTATTTTCTAAGTGTAATGTTATTTATTTTTAATGGACATTTAGGTCAAAAGACACTTCGGGATGTCAAATGACCATAATGCCCCTGTTCGGGTTGCATTCCCGATTTTTCGGTAATACCGGGTTTTGTCCGTTTTTCGATTTCTCACTTTTCTTTGTACTAATTATTTAATTTTTCTTTGATTTTTCTAATGATATTTATACTTCAATAAGGGTCTATTTAATTCCTAAAAATATTTTCCAGGGTTCCCCGCAGTCCAGGGCTAGTCAACGGTCCACGCCGTGACTTCCCGGTGCGGTCACCCATCGTTAGGTTTCCCAGCTCACTTATTCGGTTACATTTCTTTGCTATGATTTTTCCTTTGTTTTTCTTGTATTTTCTTTTCTTGTATTTCATTATTTATGTCTCCTCTCTCATATCAAGGTGTGGTTCTAGGCATCCTAGCTGTCCGGACAACACTGGTCACTGGAGCAGTAGAACGCACTACCGAACTTAGGGGTGTTACAATTCTCCCCCCCTTAAATAAATTTCGTCCACGAAATTTTTACCCAGTAGCCATCTTACAATAGTCATATGTTTATTTCTCCTTTCTATATGATCGTAAGACTTTTAACAATCTAATACAATGTTTAATTTGTTTGGATAACACCAATCTCCTCTTACTATTATGCTGTCTAATATTTTTGTTCACGTTGCTCCTTGAATGACCCTTGAGGTCATATTAGAATCATTCATCAGTCATTGGTCCTCTGACCATTCTAGTCCATAGTCTTCCTCACATTCGTAATATTTCTTTGTTATATATGAATCAACTGTTCAAATATCTACTTTCATAACTCTTTTTATCTGTCAATATTCTATAACTTACTTCCTTTTGTACTGAACTATAACCTTTCGATATTTTAACTTTTGAGTTTTAGATCCCTAAGTAGGATTTTCAAACTTATTTCTAACAATTAAATTCTGTCATGGCATAACTATACCAAAACAGATGCCGTTGGCAACTATTCTTGTCTAGGTGTACTATCGGGTAGTACGTAGCTCTACACAATAATCTCAAGTCAGTACTGTAATCTGCAGCTTACAGTATAAACATCAAGAACATTGCATAGTTACTACGATACATCCCAATAGATCAAACTTTGTTATCTTTTATTCTTTTTGAATTCACTGATATTCGAATCTTATTCTGATTACAATATCCATTAGCAATTTCTAACAGTAACCTCCTTGCCCTCATCTAGAGCAATTCCATTACTGCATCTTACTTTTACGTCCTCTTGCCTTACATTAAGTAGGCTCGCCAATTAGCTTTATAATTTATGGTGTGTTAGAAAATACTTTTCGCCGATAAACTCTTTCAAAAGTAATTTCACTTATTATCACAATCCTTATCTCAAGGACTAATCACTAATGCATCAAAATTTATTCCTCAGAAGGAATAAAAACAGAACATGTAGTTCTAACACTAACATAAAAGTATGCAAACTCCAGGTCAAACAATACATATATATATCTTAGTTGCTAATTGAGAAAGTACCAGCAATGATGTCAAAAGTCTCAGTCTCTTTTCTGTCGTATAGCGTATACTCTAGTTGAAGCATCACCCTGTTTTGGCTGATTCACAGTAGTCTGACTTCTAGGTGTACTACCCCTACCTCTATCTTTGCCTCTACTAACTGATGGTGAACTCTTTGGGGTAGAAACTTGGGTTGATCCCTTTGGTGTAGTAAATGATCCAGAACGACCTGGATTTACACAATCCCTAGCAAAATGGCCAGTCTCTCCACAGTTAAAACATGCTCCTACGGCTCTATAGCATACCCCACTATGTGGTTTACCACAAGTTTTACAAGGTCGATCTGACAGTGCATTTCTGGGTTTCTGTTGAGTTTGCTGATCGGATCGAGGTGGTTTCTGTCCAAAAGATCTATCTCTACCGGACTTCTTACTATCTCATCGTATCCCCAAAGTTTTTCCTCTTTCCAGAGGGACCACTAGAACTCTGTCACTGACTTTCCCTCTTTTTCTGCCTTCTCTGATTTCTTTTTCTCAAGAGCCGCTTCAGATTCAATTCTTTCTAATTCTAGTGCTTGAGAAATAAGTTCAGAGAAGTTGTTATGTTTGAATCCGACCACTTGTAATCTGATACTAGGCTTCAAGCCAGTTTCAAACCTCTTACATCTCTCCCTACTGGTAGAAAGTAGACTTACTGCATAATGGCTTAGGCGGAAAAATTCTCTTTCATACTCACCACCGATCAGCCCTGCTTTGGACTTAGGAACTCTTGCACTTCCGGTCTACATAAGCATCGAGGACATATTTCGCTGAATTCACGGGAAGTCATTCCATGTTAGCACCGCAGTTCTACTGCATCGTGGGAATGGTTTTCCACCAGTCATAAGCATCCCCCTGTAACAAAGATACTGAGTATTCAAATTTGAGCTCCTCTGTGCAATGTAGTTTCTTGAATACCCTATCCATCCTCTCTAACCACTGTTCAGCCTCTAGGGGATCTGCTGTCCCCTTAAACTCTGTAGCCCCATATTTCATCAATTTGTCATACTGCCTCGTAGGAGACTGTGGTTGTACCACTGGTGTCCGTATTGGGACTTGAGTAGGCGCGTTACCATCCATTTGTTGGAACGTTGCAGCCGTCTGCTGAGCGAACCGAGCAGAATCTGCGATCGCAGGGGTCGGTGTCTTGAACCATCGACATTATGTAGGGGGCATCCCCTTGCACCTCAGCCTCAATAGATTGATCGACTGAACGATCACCCTCTTCCATGGTCAATGCGAGGATCTTAGATCTCCTAAACAAGTAACACAAGGAGATTTCCTCCCGTTAGTGCATATTTATAATGTAATGTATTGTATGTATCAAACAATGATATTGAGCAGTTGTACTACGAAGAAAGAATATTAAAATAACATGTGAAAACAGAATTTAAAAACCTGGCTCTGATACCACTAAAACATGTCACACCCTACCCCTCTCAGAAGGCATAACATGATCCCGTAGTATACCTAATGAATTACCAACTTCGTCTACTGATAACCCATTAAATACACTACAAGGGATTTTAAAAACTTTTCTTACTTATTTTACAGTGGTGAGCACTATTTACAGGTGTTAAAGACTTTGGTGAACTGAAGTGAAACAATTAACTCATTTGGTTTATTTGGAATTTCTGTAAAAATTTTGGCAGAGTGCCATCTGTATTTTGGACAAAACAGTTCTTCAGAAAACCTGTAAAAAGCACTTCAATAATTTTCCAAATCTCAACTCCAATACATTTCTCGACACAACCATTTATCAACTCAATTCCATAGAAATTTTTCAAAGTATGAGATAAGGAAATATAATACAATTTTCACAAGTCAAATAACTCATAATTAATTTACAACTTCAAGGTACAATTTGAATTTACAACTGCTCAAAACCAAAAGCAAAATGTACATACAGTGTCATACATTACAGTACAAAATGCAAAATACTGGTATACTCATTATACCAGGTAATCCCTCGCTGGATGTATATGCAGCCTAGTCTGCTGCCCTGTCTGTCCCTCTACCTGCGACAGCAATGAAAAGCTATCGCTGAGACAATGTCTCAGTGGTGCACAACATTAACCAAATACAATTTTAAATCACAATTCATAAATCATATCAATAGTGGATACTTAAAACCATAGTTAAATTCAAGACAATGAATGTCATAAGGAATTTAAACTCCAATTCACAAATTATCAAAATTCATAATAACACAATTTAGTCAAATAGTTTAAGAATACCGTATTGCCAATTCATACACAATTTTCTCAAATTACTGAATAACACAGTTTTTTTCCAATCAATGACACAATTTGATAAAAAAACTGAATAATACCATTTTGCAAATCAATAACAAATCCGATCAAATAACTGAATAATATCGTTTTGCAAATCAATAACACAATTCGATCAAATAACTGAATAATATCGTTTTGCAAATCAATAATACAATTCGATCAAATAACTGAATAATATCGTTTTGCAAATCAATAACACAATTCGATCAAATAACTGAATAATATCATTTTGCAAATCAATAACACAATTCGATCAAATAACTGAATAATACAATGTTGCCAATCAATAACACAATTTAGGTCATGACACAAATTTTTCCATATATGCCGTGTTGTATACCACGACAAGACATACTCACCCCAATAATCGAAATCAATGAGGGAGGAAGCTAGCTATATAATGAGAACTCATCCACACTCACCTCAGACTGGTAAGTCAAGGAGGGAGGAACATAATCATACTCACCCCAGACTGATAAGTCAAAGAGGGAGGAATAATCACACTCACCCCATTAATGGAGGAGGAACATAATATCCGTGTCATGCCAATTGTGAGTCAAAACAATTCCAAACATTTTATTCAAATGATCCGTAAGAATCCAATAAATTTCCAAAGTTATAATTTCATTCACAAAATGGCAACACAATTCGTAATTCACTTCAATTTCCACAAAAACCATTTACAGTGCTTTTCAATCAATAAGTATCCATCAATATCATTCAAACAATTTTTCACAGTTTCAAACCATTCACAATGTTTTTCAATCAATAAGTGTCCACCAAACACATTTCCACAATTTAAAACAATAATATACAAATAGTCATAATTTATTTTAATTGAAAAATTCAAAAGAAATAGCCGTTGTGCACAAACCTCTGATATTTGTCTCCTGGTCTTGACTCAGTATTTCTTTCCCTTTTGCTGAGTCCTTGTTAACTGAGAAACACAATTTGAAGTGTTTCAGTGCTAAATTAATTTGCCTCTAACGATAGTGTTCGATAAATAATTCACTGAATACCTTTATTTGCTTAATCACCTAATATACCGACCCTCGATGTTTTCTAGGTAAATTAGGTTTTAGTGTCCTTTATATGTCACATTCGATAGGGTTTTAGGGTTGGTACGTGTTACCAAACTCAATTCTATGTATATTATGCTTTTCTTGCATTTTATTGCAAATTGCTGGATTTCGGGATACTAGTTTGACCTAGCCGGACGGTCTAGTTCCCTCGGTTTTTGGGTTTCGGTCAAAACTACAAACTTGTAGATCTATGTCTTATGGACCGTGGTGCAAAATTTTAGGTCAATCCGAGTTAAGTAGACCAAGTTATGGTCATTACACTATTGCTGGTCAAATGGTACCAATTTAGGTCAATTTTAGGTCAATTTGGTCAACTTTGGTTCGGCCAGTTTTTGGACCCGAACTTGTGCAAGCTTTTTGACTTGCTTCTGGTCATTTCTGAGTTTTGGTGTCTTCATAAGACTTGTAGGTGTGGGTCTTAACTATTCATGGTTAAAATTTCAGGTCAATTGGACCTGTTTTGAGTGAGTTATGGCCTAAACACTCACTGCTGCCCAATTGGTCATTTTTCAGGTCCTAATTGCACCTAATCCGAATTGGTCATTTTCTTAGGTCACCTTACAAGCAGAATTTTGGTATGTTTTCTCAATGAAAGTTGGCACATTTTGTGCCTAGTTTCACCTCCAATTGGTCTCATACCAATTGAGGTTACACATTTAAAGTTATAGGTCTATTTTCACACTGCCCTCTATATGTCTTTCAAACCCCAATTCAAACACACATTTAACTTGCTCTACTTTAAATCCCCATACCTAATTCTGATTTTATACCATTCCATATTCATTTATCACTTCTTACTATGGTCAATTTGGACAGAATACAAACATTCTCAATACATCAAATACAACCCTAAACCACAAAGTCCAAATTTAGCAATATATGTACATAAATACACTTAATCATTACATATAATCTCCACTACTAATTTACATATACATTCATCAATTCTTCTATGTCAACATTCTGCCAACACTTCCATCAATACATACAATTATTCAAGGGTTCCCAAGCTGCCGAAAACCTTCTTCAACACCACATTGCCTACAATTCATCAATTCTCATCCAAGTGCCAAAATCACCATATAAACATGAAGTAATTCACTAGGTTATTAAATCATCATGATCAACACCATTTCTCATCAATTATATGCACAAATATCTCATCAAAAACGTGACTCCATGGCTGTCCAAAATGAAAACAACAATAACTCTTCAAACTCAAAAATTTTCTTCACAAATCCAACACCCATAACATGCACACAAAACTTAACAAAGCTATCTTCAAAAATACTAACTTACCTTATGGTTGAAACTTGCCAAACCTTGATTAAACTTCTTAAAATTGGTATCAAGTTCTTCCTTATAATGTGTAGACAATTTTTGATGAAGAAATCTAAGTGATTGGAGGTGGAATGGAGGGGTGGATCAAGCTTGAATGAAAATGGCCATGGTGGTTTCTTCACTTCTTCAATTCGGTAATGTTGAGGAACCTTGGAGAAGATGAAGTTTGATGGAAGCAATCTGCCCACTTAGCATATATTTTAATCCCATAGTGCCCCACTTACTTAAGAAAAATGATTTAATAAGATTTAAGTGCTAATTACACAATTTTCACTCCACTTTTGGCTATTTACATTAGGTACCACTAAACTAATTTTTCATTTTATTTTCTAAGTGTAATGTTATTTATTTTTAATGGACATTTAGGTCAAAAGACACTTCGGTATGTCAAATGACCATAATGCCCCTGTTCGGGTTGCATTCCCGATTTTTCGGTAATACCGGGTTTTGTCCGTTTTTCGATTTCTCACTTTTCTTTGTACTAATTATTTAATTTTTCTTTGATTTTTCTAATGATATTTATACTTCAATAAGGGTCTATTTAATTCCTAAAAATATTTTTCAGGGTTCCCCGCAGTCCAGGGCTAGTCAACGGTCCACGCCGTGACTTCCCGGTGCGGTCACCCATCGTTAGGTTTTCCCGGCTCACTTATTCGGTTACATTTCTTTGCTATGATTTTTCCTTTGTTTTTCTTGTATTTTCTTTTCTTGTATTTCATTATTTATGTCTCCTCTCTCATATCAAGGTGTGGTTCTAGGCATCCTAGCTGTCCGGACAGCACTGGTCACCGGAACAGCAGAACGCACTACCGAACTTAGGGGTGTTACATACAGCCTTGAGTCTATCTCTGATCAATCTGATCTTTTCCTCTGTCTGCTGAACAATTTCTGGCCCAATCATCTTCCTTTCACCTACTTCATCCCAACATAAGGGAGTTCTGCACTTTCTTCCATACAAAGCTTCATATGGAGGCATCCCAATGCTTGATTGGTAGCTGTTTTTATAAGCAAAATCAATCAAAGGCAAGTGTGTATCCCAACTACCTTCAAACTCAATCACACAAGCCCGTAGCACATCCTCCAATATCTGAATAACCCTTCGGTGGCCATCATGCATGGGTGGAATCTTGTTGAAGTTCAATCTAGTTCCTAGGGCTCTCTGAAGACTACCCCAGAATCTAGAAGTGAACTTAGGATCTCAGTCAGATACAATTGATACTAGCACTCCATGCAATTTTACAATCTCATATATGTACAATCTGGCCAATCTTTCCAGGCTATAGTCCATCCGAACTGGCAAAAAGTGAGCAGACTTGGTCAGTTTGTCAACTATAACCCATACTGCATCATGACTACTCTGTGTCCTTGGAAGTCCTGTAACAAAATCCATAGTTATTCGTTCCCATTTCCACTC
This sequence comes from Hevea brasiliensis, assembly GCF_030052815.1. Lineage (NCBI taxonomy): Eukaryota > Viridiplantae > Streptophyta > Magnoliopsida > Malpighiales > Euphorbiaceae > Hevea > Hevea brasiliensis. The sequence continues at coordinate 17,528,355 of NC_079507.1, forward strand.
TGGTACTGACAAAGGGTGTAACAAACCAGCTGAAACTTGATGTTCTGCCTTTACTTGCTGACAAGTTAGGCATTTGGAAACAAACTCAGCTATATCTCTCTTCATACCCATCCACCAGTAATGTTCTTTCAGCCCTCTATACATTTTAGTTCCACCAGGGTGCATAGCAAATGGAGACTCATGTGCTTCCTTCATAATGATTTGTCTCAATTCCACATCACTAGGAACACACATTCTGCCCTGATGTAGTAATAAACCATCATCTCTCATAGAGAATTCAGGTTTCTTGCCTTGCTGGACTTCTTTCAGTAGCTTCTGATATTTATCATCACTCTGAGCAGCCATTCTGATATGATCAATCAACACTGGCTATACATGCCATGCAACTACTGTCTGTCCCTCATCATCAATCTCTAAACTGGCATGCTGTGCTTTCAATTCATATACCATGGACAAAGGAGAAACTCTGAGACTTGCCATAGTCTTGCGACTTAAGGCGTCAGCCACCACATTTGCTTTTCCTGGCTGATAGTCTATTAAGCAATCATAATCTTTAATGAGTTCTAACCATCTCCTCTGCCTCAATTTCAATTCCTTCTGGGTGCCTAAGTACTTCAAGCTCTTATGATCTGTGTAAATGTAGCATTTCTCCCCATACAAATAGTGTCTCCCGATCTTCAGAGCAAAAACAATAGCTGCTAGCTCCAGATCACGTGTTGGGTAGTTCCTCTCATGTGGTTTCAGCTGGCGTGATGCATAAGCAATGACATTCTGATCTTGCATCAGTACACAGCCTAACCCATTGTGAGAAGCATCACTATAAACTGTGTATTCTTTACCCGGAGTAGGTAAAGTGAGGACTGGAGCTTCAGTCAAACACCTCTTCAACTTATCAAAACTCTTCGACATTTATCATCACCTTGAAATTTTACATCTTTCCGAAGCAGCTTGGTCAGTGGAGAAGATAACATAGAAAACCCTTTCACAAACCGATGGTAATATCCAGCTAAACCAAGAAAACTGCGAATTTCTGTGATGTTCCTGGGCGGCTTCCAATTAAGGATAGCTTCTACCTTGCTGGAATCTACCTTGATCCCTTCAGCTGACACAACATGTCCCAAAAAGGAGATTTCTTTCAGCCAAAATTCACACTTCGATAATTTGGCGTATAGCTGTTTCTCCCTTAAAGTCTGCGACAATCCATGGATGTCTGTCATGCTCCTCTGCATTCCTCGAATATATCAAAATGTCATCAATAAACACCACCACAAATTGATCGAGATATGGTCTGAAGATAGTGTTCATCAGATCCATAAAAGCAGCTGGAGCATTTGTTAACCCGAATGGCATTACTAGAAACTCATAGTGGCCATACCGAGTTCTAAAAGCAGTTTTTGGAATACTCTGCTCTTGCACCTTCAACTGATAATAACCAGATCGCAAATCAATTTTGGAGAATACAGCTGCACCCTTCAATTGATCAAACAGATCATCAATGCGGGGCAATGGATATCTGTTCTTTATTGTCACCTTATTCAACTGCCAATAATCTATACATAAGCGGAGAGTACCATCCTTCTTCTTAACAAACAACATTGGTGCTCCCCAAGGTGACACACTAGGGCGGATGAAGCCCTTTTCAAGTAGTTCTTGCAACTGTATCTTTAACTCCTTCAACTCTACTGGTGCCATTCTGTATGGTGTTATGGAGATAGGATCCACACCCGGCATAACATTAATTTCAAACTGCACTTCTCTTTCCGGAGGTAATCCTGGCAATTCATTAGGAAATACATCTGGAAAGTCATGTACTGTAGGGATGTCTTTCAATGCTGGACTCCCCACTTGGGTGTCTACCACATGTGCCAAGTAGGCTTCAAACCCCTTTCTGATCATTTTTCTGGCTAGTGCAGCCGAAATGATGTTTGATGGCAATAATTGCCTCTCCCCATGTATTACAACATCAGCATCGAGGAGACCAAAAATGGTATCTTGACCTCTGATCAATCATGGCATGATGCCTGGCTAACCAATCCATGCCCAAGATGATATCATAATCTCTGAAGGGCATTTCAATGAGATCAGATAGAAAACTGTGTCCTTGGATCACCAAAGGACAATCTCTATACATTCTATTAACCCTGACCTCCTGTCCTAGCGGACTTGTTACTAGCACCTCAAAGTCCATTTTTGTACATGGAACAGCAATGCAATCAATGATGCTAGCACTCACATAAAAATGGGTAGAACCCGGATCAAATAACACAAATATATCTTGATTAAAAGTTGAGAAGGTACCAGCCACAACATCAGATGTCTCTGCCTCTTCCCTCTGTCTCATTGCATAGATTCTGACTGGAGCACTGTCTTGCTCTGAATGTTTCACTGTGCCTTGGCTGCCTGCTGGGCTACCTCTACCCCTGCCTCTACCTCTGTTGGGTGGTTGTGAACTTCTGGTGACAGGGCTCTGAACTGACCCTTCTGCAGTAGTAGGAGGTGGTCCAACTCTGCGACTACTGGTGCAGTCCTTGGCAAAGTGTCCTGTACCTCCACAGTTATAACAGGCTCCAATAGCCTTGTAGCAGATCCCACCATGATTTCTTCCACATGTTTCACATTGGCAGGGAGGGTAGGAACCTCTGGTACTCTGCTGACCAGATAGAGGAGGCTTCTGTCCTGAATATCTTCCCCTACCAGACTTCTTGCCACCTCTGCCATGTCCCCCATGATTCTTCCTCTTTCCAGTAGGACCACTGGAACTCTGTTCTACTGATTTTCCCTCTTTCTCTGTCTTTTCTGATTTCTTTTTCTCAGGAGCTGCTTCAGACTCAATTATTTCCAACTCTAGGGCTTGAGAAACAAGTTTAGAGAAGTTAGTGTGTCTGAAGTCGACCACTTGTAATCTGATACTGGGCTTCAAGCCAGTTTCAAACCTCTTGCATCTCTCCCTGCTGGTAGCAAGTAAACTTACTGCATAATGGCTCAGGCAGGAAAATTCTCTTTCATACTCAGCCACTGATCTGCTCCCCTGTTTCAGACTTAGAAACTCTTGCAACTTCTGGTCTACATAAGCATCAGGGACATATTTTTATCTGAATTCCTTGAGAAAGTCATTCCATGTTAGCACTGCAGGTTCTACCAGACTGTGGGGAATGGTTTTCCACCAGTCATAAGCATCCCCCTGTAGCAAAGATACTGAGTATTCAAATCTAAGCTCCTCTGTATAATGTAGCTTCTTGAACACCCTATCCATCCTCTCTAACCACTGTTCAGCCTCTAGAGGATCTACTGTGCCCTTAAACTCTGTAGCCCCATATTTCATCAATTTGTCATACTGCCTAATAGGAGAATGTGGTTGTACCACTGGTGGCTGTATTGGGACTTGAGTAGGCACATTACCAGCCATTTGTTGGAACATTGCAGCCATCTGCTGAGCGAACTGAGCAGAAGCTGCGATGCTGCGGTGGTGCTCTTGAACCACTGACATTGTGTAGGCCTGGGGCATCCCCTTGCACCTCAGCCTCAATAGATTGATCGACTGAACGATCACCCTCTTCCATATTCAATTCAAGGATCTTAGACCACCTGAACAATTAACACAAGGAGATTTCCTCCCGTTAGTGCATATTTATAATGTAATGTACTGTATGTATCAAACAATGATATTGAGCAGTTGTACTATGAAGAAAGAATATTCAAATAACAGGTGAAAACAGAATTTAAAAACTTTGCTCTGATACCACTTAAACATGTCACACCCTACCCCTCTGTAAGGCATGACATGATCCCATAGTATACCTAATGAATTACCAACTCCGTCTACTAATAACCCATTAAATACACTACAAGGGATTTTAAAAACTTTTCTTACTTCTTTTACAGTGGTGAGCACTATTTACAGGTGTTAAAAACCTTTTTGAATAGTGATAGAACTAACACATTTGAATTATTTGGAATTTCAGTAAAAATTTTGTGAGTGCCATCTGTATTTTGGATAAAGCAGTTCTTGAAAACTGTAAAAAGCACTTCAATATATTTCCAAATCTCAACTCCAACATATTTCTCAACACAACATATTTCTCAACTCAAATCCACGTGATTTTTCAAAGATGAGATACAAGAAATATAATACAATTTTACAAGTCAAAATAACTAATAATTTACTTTACAACTTCAATGTACAATTTGAATTTACAATGCTCAAAACCAAGAACAATATGTACATACGGTGGTCATACATTCTGATTACAAAATGCAAAATGTGGTATACTCATTATACCCGATAATCTCTCGCTGGATGTTCTAGCAGCCTAGTCTGCTGCCTTGTCCGTCTGTCTACTGCGGCGGACAATAAAAGCTATCATTTGAGACAATGTCTCAGTGGTGCACAACATTAACCAAATACAACTTTAAATCACAATTCATAAATCATATAAATAGTGGATACTTAAAACCATAGTTAAATTCAAGACAGTAAATGTTAACAAGAATTTAAATTCCATTTCTCAATATCACAATAATTTCAATAAATCAAATCACGATTAAATTCAAAAGACAGTGAATGTCAATAAGAATTTAACTCCATTTCACAATCTCATAATACATATCAATAAATCACACACAACTTAATCATGTTCCAAAGTTCAATTCATCCCAAAAGTCGATGACTAATGAGGAATAACATAGCTAGCTAGCAAAAATATGAGTACTCATCCAATTCATCCTCAACAGGCACACACCTCAACACTTCAGCCAGAGAGGGAATTCAATTCGTCCCACTAGACAAGCTAGCGAGGAATACAATCAATATACATGATAGGTGTGGTTTCAAACCATTTCCAATGCTTTTCAATCAATAAATATCCATCAATATCATTCAAATAATTTCTCACAATTTCAAACCATTTACAGTGCTTTTCAAGCGATAAATATCCATTCAAACACATTTCCACAATTTAAAACAATAACGTACAAATAGTCATAATTCATTTCAATTGAAAAATTCAAAAGAAATAGTTGTTGTGCACAAACCTCTGATAACTGTCTCCTGGTCTGGACTCAGTGGCTCCTTCCCTTTTCCTGAGTCTTTGCTAACTGAGAAACACAATTTGAAGTGTTTCAGTATTCATTTAAACTGTCTCTAACGATAATGCTTGATAAGTAATTCACTGAATTGTAATATTTGCTTAGTCAACCTAATATGTCGACCCTTGATGCATTCTAGGTAAATTAGGTTTTAATGTTGTTAATATGTCACATTCGATAGTATTTTAGGGTTGGTACATGTTACCAAATTCATTTCTATGTATTTTGCATTTTCTTGCAATTTGTTGAATTTCGGGATACTAGTTTGACCTAGCCGGACGACCTAGTTCCCTCAGTTTTCGGGTTTCAGTCAAAACTACAAACTTGTAGATCTATGTCTTATGGAACCTGGAGCAAAATTTCAGGTCATTCTGATTTATGTAGGCCAAGTTATGGTCATTTTACTATTGCTGGTCAAAATGCATCAAAATTGGTCACTTTAGGTCACTTTAGGTCATTTTAGGTTCGGCCAGTTTTTGGACCCGAACTTGTGCAAGCTTTTTGACTTTCTTATGGTCATTTCTGGGCTTTCATGTCTTCATAAGACTTGTAGATATGGGTCTTAACTATTCATGGTTAAAAGTTCAGGTCAATTGGACCTGTTTTGAGTGAGTTATGGCCTAAACACTAACTGCTGCCCAAATGGTAAATTTTCAGGCCTTATTTGCACTTAATCCGGATTTGGTCATTTTTCAAGCTACCTTGCAAGCAGAATTTTGGTATGCTTCCTTCATGAAAGTTGGCACATTTTGTGCCTAGTTTCACCTCCAATTGGTCTCATACCAATTGGAGCCACCTGATAAAGTTCTAGGCCTAAAACTCAAACTGCCTTATTGAAATTCTTGCATACACATCAAGCATCACTTTTAACACTCACCAAACTTAACATTCAAACCAATTCTGGTTGTACCACAACCTAAACATAATTTATAACATATTATAGGTCATTTTGGCAGCTTGCAATTACATTCAATGTGCACCAACAAGTGCAGAATTTGTCTAATTCAATTTACAATAATTCAATCACCAATTCATGCTCATTTACATGTCCCACTTCACACCACCATACATACACTCAAACTGTCATAACAACCAACACATTTTAACATCATTATTCCATAAACCAAGCATGAATTCCAGCATTCCTCAAGAGTTAGCAAACTGCCACAATGGTACACTTACATTCCATTACTTTCCAAGCTTTAAATCTCATTTTACATTTACATATACTAAGTATACATCACCCAAACAATTTCCTGCACAACATACATTTAATCAATCATTTAATTCACCATTTACAAGCACAAATAAACTGCCTTCAAGGTGTTTCCATGGCTGCCAAAAGTACACACCATCATAACTCACCAAAAACTCAAAATTTCTTCATCAATCATTTTATCTCAAGCTTCCCTCAAACTTTACTTAAGAAAAAATATAATTTAAACACTTACCTATTGTTGGGGCTTGTTAAATCTTCACCAAATTTCTTTCTTTTTGTTCCCTATAATCTACCCAAGAGGTGTGGACCAAGTTCAATGAAGAGAATTTATGGTTTTATGTTGAAAATGGGAGAGAATTAGGCTTTGCATGGAAAATTTTCCATGGAGAATTGGGAGTGACAATCGGCCATTGTTGGAAGCTTGAAGAAAATGAGTTAGTTAGTGGAGAAATCTGCCCATTTAATGGTTATTATAATCCTTAGTGCTCCACTCACCAATTATAAACTATATTATATGTTTAAATGTGTTAATTAGTCAATTTACCCTCCATTTTTACTATTTACATTAGGTACCCCTAAATTAATTTTTCATTATATTTTCCAAGTGTAATATTATTTATTTTTAATGGAAATTTAGGTCAAAAGACAACTCGGGATGTCAAATGACCACAATGCCCCTGTTCGGGTTGTATTCCCGATTTTTCGGTAACACCGGGTTTTGTCCGTTTTTCGATTTCTCACTTTTCTTTGTACTAATTATTTAATTTTCATTTAATATTTATAATGATATTTATACTTCAATAGGGGTCTATTTAAGTCCTAAAAATATTTTCCAGGGTTCCCCGCGGTCCAAGGCTAGTCAACGGTCCACGCCGTGACTTCTCGGTGCGGTCACCCATCGCTAGGGTTCTCGGCTCGTTTAACTTGATTACATTTCTTTGCTATTATTTTTCCTTTGTTTTTTCTTGTATTTTCTTTTCTTGTATTTCATTATTTTATATCTCCTGTAACACCCCTAAGTTCGGTAGTGCGTTCTGCTGTTCCGGTGACCAGTGCTGTCCGGACAGCTAGGATGCCTAGAACCGTACTTCAATATGAGTGAGGAGACATAAAATAATGAAATACAAGAAAAGAAAAACAAAGGAAAAATCATAGCAAAGAAATGTAACCGAGTAAGTGAGCTGAAACCTAGCGATGGTGATCATGACCGGAAGTCACTGTGGACCGTTGACTAACTCCTAGATCATGGGAACCTGAAAACATTTTTTGGTCATAAATAGACCCTTATTGAAGTATAAATCTCATTAGAAAGATCAAAGAAAAATTGAATAATTAGTACAAAGAAAAGTGAGAAATCGAAAAACAGACAAAATACTTGTTACTAAAAATCGAAAGCCACCGAACAGGGGCATTATGGTCATTTGACATCCCGAATTGTCTTTTGACCTAAATGTCCATTAAAAATAAATAGTATTACACTTAGAAAATGAAATGAAAAATTAATTTGATGGTACCTAAAATAAATAGTGGAAATAATGGGTTAAATGTGGATTAATTGAAAGTTAACTTATAATATGTTTTAATTTTAGTTAGTGGACCACTATAGGATTAATTTATCATTGAAATATGGCTGACATGGTCCACTCACCATCTGAAATTCCATCTTCCTCAAAATTCTCTCAAATGGCCGAATTGAAGAAACCTTGAAACTACATTGACGTTTTTCTTTGAGCTTCATTTCCTCTCTCCATTTCAACTCCATTCTCTTAGGTTCTTTCATGAAAAATGGTCTACACACCACAAGGAAGATATTGATACTAATTTTGAGAAGTTTGGTGAAGGTTTAGCAAGTTACAAATAAAGGTAAGTTTGCATTTTTGAGAAATCATTTGTTAAAGTTTTTATGCATGTTATGGGTATTGGTTTGGTGAAGGAAAATTTTGAGTTTGAAGGGTTATTGTTGTTGCCATTTTGGACAGCCATGGGTCACGTTTTTGATGAGGTATTTGTGTATATAATTGATGAGAAATAATGTTAATCATGGTGATTTAGTAACCTAGTGATTTAATGCATGTATATATGGTGAATGATGCACTTTGATGGGAATTGGCATATGGTACGGCAATGTGATGTTGATGAATGAATTGTGGTAGCTTGTGGACACTTGAATAATGGTGTATATTGAAGGGAGTGTGGGTAGCATATTGACCTAGAAGGATTGATGATATGTATGTCAATTTACATTGTAAAGTGTATGTAAAGTTTGTAATGTTTAGGTGTGTTTGTAATGGTACTTAGAAATTGTAATTGTGAATGATATTTGGTGTGTTGAGGGTGATTGGAATCTGCCCAAAATAATGCTAATGTTATGTAGAAAATGTTGTTGGTAATGTGCCAAAACAGTTTGGTAGGGAATGGAAGTAAACCTTGCAAAGGTAAGTGTGTGTTTGAAGTTGGGATGTGTAATGCATATTAAGGGCAGTGTATATTTTGGCCTATAACCTTGAATGTGTAACCTCAATTAGTATGAGACCAATTTGAGGTGAAACTAGGCACAAAATGTGCCAACTTTCATTGAGAAACCATGCCAAAATTCTGCTTGCAAGGTGACCTAAAAATTTGACCAATTCCGATTAGATGCAATTAGGACCTAAAAAATGACCAATTGGGCAGCAGTGAGTGTTTAGGCCATAACTCACTCAAACCAGGTCCAATTGACCTGAAATTTTGACCAAGAATAGTTAAGACCCATACCTACAAGTCTTATGAAGACACCAAAGCCCAGAAATGACCATAAGCAAGTCAAACAACTTGCACAAGTTCGGGTCCAAAAACTGGCCGAACCAGAATTGACCAATTTGACCTAAAATTGACCTAAAATGGTACCACTTGACCAGCAATAGTGTAATGACCATAACTTGGTCTACTTAACTCGGATTGACCTGAAATTTTGCACCGCGTGCAATAAGACCTAGATCTACAAGTTTGTAGTTTCGACCGAGACCCGAAAACCGAGGGAACTAGATCGTCCGGTTAGGTCAAACCAGTGTTCCTGAATCCAACAATTTGCATTAAAATGCACTAAGCGAGGAAATGACTTTGGTAAAACATACCAAACCTAAAACCCTATCGAATGTGACATATTAACGACACTAAAACCTAATTTACCTAAAACGCAACGAGGGTCGGTTTATTAGGTGATTAAGTGAATAATTGAGTTCAGTGCATTATTTACCAAACCCCATCGATAGAGACAGTTTAATTTGGTACTGAAACACTTCAAATTGTGTTTCTCAGTTAACGAGGACTCAAAGAAAAGGGAAAGAAATACTGAGTCAAGACCAGGAGACAAATATCAGAGGTTTGTGCACAACAACTGTTTCTTTTGAATTATTTTCAATGGAAATAAATATTGATTATTTGTATATCATTATTTTAAATTGTGGAAATGTGTTTGAGGAATATTTATTGATTGAAAAATATTGTGAATAGTTTGAAACTGTGAAAAATGGTTTGAATGACATTGATGGATACTTATTGATTAAAAAGCATTAGAAATTGTTTGAAACAACAGATATCATGTATATTGATTGTATTCCTCTCTATATTTTCTAGTGTGATTAATTGAATTCCCTCTATGGCTTAAGTTTTGAGGTGTGTGCCTGTTGAGGACGAATAGAATGAGTACTCATATTTTTGCTAGCTAGCCATGTTATTCCTCATTAGTCATCGACTTTTGGGATGAATTGAATACCTCATTAGCCATCGGCTTTTGGGATGAATTGAATTATGGATCATGATTAAGTCGTGTGATTTATTGATGTGTATTGTGAGATTGTGAAATGGATTTAAACTCTCATTGACATATACCGCCTTTTGAATTCAAACCCGATCCGACTTATGGAAAATTATTGTGATATTGAGAAATGGAGTTTAAATTCTTGTTGACAATTATTGTCTTGAATTTAATTATGATTTTAAGTATCCACTATTTACATGACTTATGAATTGTGATTTAAATTGGATTTGGTTAATGTTGTGCACCACTGAGACATTGTCTCAGCGATAGCTTTTTATTGCTGTCGCAGTAGAGATAGACAGGGCAGCAGACTAGGCTGCATATACATCCAGCGAGGGATTACCTGGTATATTGAGTATACCGCTTTTGCTTTTTGTACTGTAATGTATGACACTGTATGTACATATTGTATTTGGTTTTGAGCAGTTGTAAAATAAATTGTACCTTGAAGTTGTAAATTAATTATGAGTGTTTTGGATTGAAAAAGTTGTATTATATTTCCTTATCTCAGACTTTGAAAAATTTCTATGGAATTGAGTTGATGAATTGTTGTGTTGAGAAATGTATTGAAGTTGAGATTTGGAAAATTATAGAAGTGCTTTTACAGGTTTTCTGAAGAACTGTTTTATCCAAAATACAGAGGGCACTTTGCCAAAATTTTTACAGAAATTCCAAATAAACCAAATGAGTTAGTTATTTCACTTCAGTTAACCAAAGGTTTTGAACACCTGTAATTAGTGCTCACCACTGTAAAAGAAGTAAGAAAAGTTTTTAAAATCCCTTGTAGTGTATTTAATGAGTTATCAGTAGACGGAGTTGGTAATTCATTAGGTATACTACGGGATCATGTGATGCCTTACAGAGGGGTAGGGTGTGACATGTTTTAGTGGTATCAGAGCAAAGTTTTTAAATTCCGTTTTCACCTGTTATTTGAATGTTCTTTTTGCATAGTACAACTGCTCAATATCATTGTTTGATACATACAGTACATTACAGTATAAATATGCACTAACGAGAGTGAATATTCTTGTGTTATTGTTCAGGAAAGCTAAGATCCTCGCATTGAATATGGAAGAGGGTGATCGCTCAATGATCACCTATTGAGGCCGAGGTGCAAGGTGATGCCCCAGCTGTACAAAATGTCGTTGGTTCAAAGAAGACTACCGCAGCATCGCAGCTTCCTCGCTTCGCTCACAGATGGTCGCAATATTCCAACAAATGGTGGTAATGCGCCTACTCAAGTCCCAATACGCATACACGTGGTACAACCACGCCTCCTACGAGGCAAGATGACAAATTGATGAAGTATGGGGCTACAGAGTTTAAGGACAAGAGATCCTATAGAAGTTTAACAGTGGTTAGAGAGGATGGATAGGGTGTTCAAGAAACTTCATTGTACAGAGGAGCTCGACTTGAATACTCAAGATCCTTACTACGGGGATGCTTATGATCGTGGAAAACCATTCCCACGCTTTGGTAGAGCTGCAGTGCTAACATGGAATGACTTCCTCGGGAATTCAGCAGTAAATATGTCCTCGATGCCTATGTAGACCGAAGCTACAAGAATTCTTAAGTCCAAACAGAGAATAGATCAGTGGCTGAGTATGAAAGAGAATTCTCCCGCCTTAGCCACTATGCAGTAAGTTTGCTTGCTACCAGCAGGGAAAGATGCAAGAGGTTTGAAACTGGCTTGAAGCCTAGTATCAGAGTACAAGTACTCGGCTTCAAACACACTAACTTCTCTGAACTTGTTTCTCAAGCCCTAGAGTTGGAAAGAGTTGAGTTTGAGACTGCTCCTGAGAAGAAGAGGTCGAGAAGACAGAGAAAGAGGGAAAATCAAGAGATCGTAGTTCCAAAGTGGTCATACGGCAAAGAGCAAGAACTCTGGGTGACATGGCAGAGGTGGCAAGAAGTCTGGAAGTCGAAGATATTCATGACAGAGACCTCCCCCATCTGGACAGCAGAGTACCAGAGGTTCCTATCCTCCTCGCCAATTTGAAACATGTGGAAGAAATCATGGTGGATCTGCTACAAGGCTATTGGAGCCTCATAACCGTGGAGGCACAGGACACTTTGCCAAGGACTGCACTGAGTCGCAGAGTTGGACCACCTCTTACTACGCAGAAGGTCGGGCCTGAGCCCTGTCACCAAGCTCACAACCACCTAGCAGAGGTAGAGGCAGGGGTAGAGGTAACCCAAAGAGCAGCCAAGGCACAAGAAACAATGTAACAAGACAAAGGCTCCAATGCAGTCTATGCCATGATAAAGAGAGAAGAGGCAGAGACATCTGATGTTGTGGCTGGTACCTTCTCAACTTTTAAACAGAATGTATTTTTGCTATTTGATCCGGGTTCTTCCCATTCTTATGTGAGTGCTAGCATCATTGATTGCATTGCTGTTCCATGTACAAAAATGGACTTTGAGGTGCTAGTAACAAGCCCGCTAGGACAGGAGGTCAGGGTTAATAGAATGTATAGAGATTGTCCTTTGGTGATCCAAGGACACACTTTTCTGTCCGATCTCATTGAAATGCCCTTCAGAGATTAGGATCTCATCTTGGGCATGGATTGGTTAGCTAGACAACATGCCATGATTGATCAGAGGTCAAGATACCACTTTTGGTCTCCTCAAGACAGTGATGTGGTAATACATGGGAGAGGCAAATATTGCCATCCAACATCATTTCGGCCGCACTAGCCGTAAAAATGATCGTAAAAGGGTGTGAAGCATACTTGGCACATGTGGTAGACACCCAAGTGGGGAGTCCAAAGATTGAAGGACATCCCTACAAGACATGACTTTCCGCACGTGTTTCCGATGAATTGCCGTGATTACCTCCGAAAGAGAAGTGCGCTTGAAATTAATGTTCGCTCGTGTGGATCCAATCTCCATAACGCCATACGTAATGGCACCAGCAGAGTTGAAGGAGTCAAGATACGCTACAAGAATTACTTGAAAAGGGCTTCATCCGCCTAGTGTGTCACCTTGGGGAGCACCAGTGTTGTTTGTTAAGAAGAAGGATGGTACTCTCAGCTTATGCTTTGACTACAGGCAGTTGAATAGGGTGACAATAAAGAACAGATATCCATTGCTCGCATTGATGATCCGCTCGATCGCTTGAAGGGTGCAGCAGATTCTCCAAAATTGATTTGCGATCCGTTATCATCGCTGAAGGTGCAAGAGCAGAGTATCCCAAAATCGCTTTAACTCGGTATGGCCACTATGAGTTTCTAGTAATGCCATTCGGTTAACAAATGCTCCACCGCTTATGGATCCGATGAACACTATCTTCGCACCATATCTTGATCAATTTGTGGTGGTGTTTATTGATGACATTTTGATATACTCGAGGAGTGCAGAGGAGCATGATAGACATCTCATGGATTGTACTGCAGACTTTAAGGGAGAAATGCTTGTACGCCAAATTGTCGAAATGTGAATTTTGGTCAAGGAAATCTCCTTTTTGGGACATGTTGTGTCACCAAGGGATCAAGGTAGATTCCAAAGCAAGGTAGAAGCTATCCTTAATTGGAAGCCGCCAGAACATCACGTAAATTCGCAGCTCGGGCTTAGCTGGATATTACCGTCGGTTTGTGAAGGGATTCTCTATGTTATCTTCTCCACCACCAAGCCGCCGGAAAGATGTAAAATTTCAGTGGACCGATAAATGTCACAGAGTTTTGATGAGTTGAAGAGGTGCTTAATCAAGCTCCAGCTCACTTTACCTACTCCGTAAAGAATATACGCTTTATAGTGATGCTTCTCACAATGGGTTAGGCTGTAATCGATGCAAGATCGAATGTCATTGCTTATGCATCACGCCACCAAACCGCATGAGAGGAACTACCCAACACATGATCCGGAGTTAGCACTATTGTTTTTGCTCAAGATCCGAGACACTATTTGTATGGGGAGAAATGCTACATTTACAGATCACAAGAGCTTGAAGTACTTAGGCACCCAGAAGGAATTGAATTTGAGGCAGAGGAGATGGTTAGAACTCATTAAAGATTATGATTGCTTAATAGACTATCAGCCAGGGAAAGCAAATGTGGTGGCTGACGCCTTAAGTCGCAAGACTATGGCAAGTCTCAGAGTTTCTCCTTTGTCCATGGTATATGAATTGAAAGCACAAAGATGCCGCTTTAGAGGTTGATGATGAGGGATGACAAGAGTTGCATGGCATGTACAAACAAGGTTGATTGATCGATCGTAATGGTCGCACAAAGTGATGAAAAATATCAGAAGTTGCTGAAAGAAGTCCAACAGGGCAAGAAACCTGATTTCTCTGTGAGAGATGATGGTTTATTGCTACATCAGGGCAGAGTGTGCATTCCTAGTGATGTGGAATTGAGACAAACCATTTTGAAGGAAGCACATGAGTCTCCATTTGCTATGCACCCTGGTGGAACTAAAATGTACAGAGGGCTGAAAGAGCATTACTGGTGGATGGGCATGAAAAGAGATATAGCTGAATTCGTTTCCAAATGCCTAACTTGTCAGCAAGTAAAGGCAGAACATCAAGTTCCAACTGGTTTATTACATCCTTTGTCGCATCAGAGTGGAAATGGGAACGAATAACTATGGATTTTGTTACAGGACTTCCAAGGACACAGAGTAGTCATGATGCAGTATGGGTTATAGTTGACAGATTGACTAAGTCTGCTCACTTTTTGCCAGTTCGGATGGACTATAGCCTGGAAAGATTGGCCAGATTGTACATATATGAGATTGTAAAATTGCATGGAGTGCCAGTATCAATTGTGTCTGACAGAGATCCTAGGTTCACTTCTAGATTCTGGGGTAGTCTTCAGAGAGCCCTAGGAACTAGATTGAACTTCAAAGACAAAGATTCCACCCACGCATGCATGGCCACCGAGAGGGTTATTCAGATATTGGAGGATATGCTACGGTCTTGTGTGTTTGAATTTTTAGTTAGTTTGGATACACACTTGCCTTTGTTTGAGTTTGCTTATAACAACAGCTACCAATCAAGCATAGGGATGCCTCCATATGAAGCTTTGTATGGCAGGAAGTGCAGAACTCCCTTATGTTGGGATGAAGTAGGTGAAAGGAAGATGATTGGACCAGAAATTGTCTAGCAGACAAAGGAAAAGATCAGATTGATCAGAGATAGACTCAACGTCGCATCGCATCGCCGTAAGTCCTATGTTGATCTCAAGAGAAGAGATATTGAGTATGCAAGTGGGTGATAAGGTATTCCTCAAAGTTTCTCCTGGAAGAGGATTATGAGATTTGGCGTAAAGGGGAAACCGAGTCCTCGTTTCATCTGACCATATGAAGTTCTGGAAAGAGTGGGTCCCTTGGCATACCGGTTGGCATTACCTCCAGAGCTAGCAAGGATACACGTTGTCTTCCATGTGTCCATGTTAAGGAGGTACAGTCGACCCATCTCATGTACTATCAGTTGAAGAGATTGAAGTAAATCCAGACCTCTCATATGAGGAAGAACCCATAAAAATTCTGGCTTATGAGGTGAAACAGCTGAGGAACAAACAGATACACCTGGTTAAAGTGCTGTGGAACCATCATTCAGGCCAGGAAGCAACTTGGGAACGTGAAGAGGATATGAGGAGACAGCACCCACAGCTGTTCAGAGACTAATGCCAGGTAAAATTTCGAGACGAAATTTATTTAAGGGGGGGAGAATTGTAACACCCTAAGTTCTGTAGTGCTCATTGCTCGGTGACTGTCTTGTCCTGGACAACTAGGATGCCTAGAACCGTACCTCAATATGAGTGAGGAGACATAAAATAATGAAATACAAGAAAAGAAAAACAAAGGAAAAATCATAGCAAAGAAATGTAACCGAGTAAGTGAGCCGGGAAACCTAGCGATGGGTGACCGCACCGGGAAGTCACGGCGTGGACCGTTGACTAACCCTGGACTGCGGGGAACCCTGGAAAACATTTTTTGGACATAAATAGACCCTTATTGAAGTATAAATCTCATTAGAAAGATCAAAGAAAAATTAAATAATTAGTACAAAGAAAAGTGAGAAATCGAAAAACAGACAAAATACGGTGTTACCGAAAAATCGGGAAAGCCACCCGAACAGGGGCATTATGGTCATTTGACATCCCGAATTGTCTTTTGACCTAAATGTCCATTAAAAATAAATAGTATTACACTTAGAAAATGAAATGAAAAATTAATTTGATGGTACCTAAAATAAATAGTGGAAATAATGGGTTAAATGTGGATTAATTGAAAGTTAACTTATAATATGTTTTAATTTTAGTTAGTGGACCACTATAGGATTAATTTATCATTGAAATATGGCTGACATGGTCCACTCACCATCTGAAATTCCATCTTCCTCAAAATTCTCTCAAATGGCCGAATTGAAGAAACCTTGAAACTACATTGACGTTTTTCTTTGAGCTTCATTTCCTCTCTCCATTTCAACTCCATTCTCTTAGGTTCTTTCATGAAAAATGGTCTACACACCACAAGGAAGATATTGATACTAATTTTGAGAAGTTTGGTGAAGGTTTAGCAAGTTACAAATAAAGGTAAGTTTGCATTTTTGAGAAATCCTTTGTTAAAGTTTTTATGCATGTTATGGGTATTGGTTTGGTGAAGGAAAATTTTGAGTTTGAAGGGTTATTGTTGTTGCCATTTTGGACAGCCATGGGTCACGTTTTTGATGAGGTATTTGTGTATATAATTGATGAGAAATAATGTTAATCATGGTGATTTAGTAACCTAGTGATTTAATGCATGTATATATGGTGAATGATGCACTTTGATGGGAATTGGCATATGGTACGGCAATGTGATGTTGATGAATGAATTGTGGCAGCTTGTGGACACTTGAATAATGGTGTATATTGAAGGGAGTGTGGGCAGCATATTGACCTAGAAGGATTGATGATATGTATGTCAATTTACATTGTAAAGTGTATGTAAAGTTTGTAATGTTTAGGTGTGTTTGTAATGGTACTTAGAAATTGTAATTGTGAATGATATTTGGTGTGTTGAGGGTGATTGGAATCTGCCCAAAATAATGCTAATGTTATGTAGAAAATGTTGTTGGTAATGTGCCAAAACAGTTTGGTAGGGAATGGAAGTAAACCTTGCAAAGGTAAGTGTGTGTTTGAAGTTGGGATGTGTAATGCATATTAAGGGCAGTGTATATTTTGGCCTATAACCTTGAATGTGTAACCTCAATTAGTATGAGACCAATTTGAGGTGAAACTAGGCACAAAATGTGCCAACTTTCATTGAGAAACCATGCCAAAATTCTGCTTGCAAGGTGACCTAAAAATTTGACCAATTCCGATTAGATGCAATTAGGACCTGAAAAATGACCAATTGGGCAGCAGTGAGTGTTTAGGCCATAACTCACTCAAACCAGGTCCAATTGACCTGAAATTTTGACCAAGAATAGTTAAGACCCATACCTACAAGTCTTATGAAGACACCAAAGCCCAGAAATGACCATAAGCAAGTCAAACAACTTGCACAAGTTCGGGTCCAAAAACTGGCCGAACCAGAATTGACCAATTTGACCTAAAATTGACCTAAAATGGTACCACTTGACCAGCAATAGTGTAATGACCATAACTTGGTCTACTTAACTCGGATTGACCTGAAATTTTGCACCGCGTGCAATAAGACCTAGATCTACAAGTTTGTAGTTTCGACCGAGACCCGAAAACCGAGGGAACTAGATCGTCCGGTTAGGTCAAACCAGTGTTCCGGAATCCAGCAATTTGCATTAAAATGCACTAAGCGAGGAAATGACTTTGGTAAAACATACCAAACCTAAAACCCTATCGAATGTGACATATTAACGACACTAAAACCTAATTTACCTAAAACGCAACGAGGGTCGGTTTATTAGGTGATTAAGTGAATAATTGAGTTCAGTGCATTATTTACCAAACCCCATCGATAGAGACAGTTTAATTTGGTACTGAAACACTTCAAATTGTGTTTCTCAGTTAACAAGGACTCAACAAAAGGGAAAGAAATACTGAGTCAAGACCAGGAGACAAATATCAGAGGTTTGTGCACAACAACTGTTTCTTTTGAATTATTTTCAATGGAAATAAATATTGATTATTTGTATATCATTATTTTAAATTGTGGAAATGTGTTTGAGGAATATTTATTGATTGAAAAATATTGTGAATAGTTTGAAACTGTGAAAAATGGTTTGAATGACATTGATGGATACTTATTGATTAAAAAGCATTAGAAATGGTTTGAAACCACAGCTATCATGTATATTGATTGTATTCCTCTCTAGCTTGTCTAGTGGGATGAATTGAATTCCCTCTCCGCTGAAGTGTTGAGGTGTGTGCTGTTGAGGACGAATAGAATGAGTACTCATATTTTTGCTAGCTAGCCATGTTATTCCTCATTAGTCATCGACTTTTGGGATGAATTGAATACCTCATTAGCCATCGGCTTTTGGGATGAATTGAATTATGGATCATGATTAAGCTGTGTGTGATTTATTGATGTGTATTGTGAGATTGTGAAATGGATTTAAACTCTCATTGACATATACTGTCTTTTGAATTCAAACCTGATCTGACTTATGGAAAATTATTGTGATATTGAGAAATGGAGTTTAAATTCTTGTTGACAATTATTGTCTTGAATTTAATTATGATTTTAAGTATCCACTATTTACATGACTTATGAATTGTGATTTAAATTGGATTTGGTTAATGTTGTGCACCACTGAGACATTGTCTCAAATGATAGCTTTTATTCTTTGTCGCAGTAGAGAGATAGACAGGGCAGCAGACTAGGCTGCCTATACATCCAATGAGGATTACCGGTATATTGAGTATACCGCTTTTGCTTTTGTATCAGAATGTATGACACTGTATGTACATATTGTATTTGGTTTTGAGCAGTTGTAAAATAAATTGTACCTTGAAGTTGTAAATTAATTATGAGTGTTTTGGATTGTAAAAGTTGTATTATATTTCCTTATCTCAGACTTTGAAAAATTTCTATGGAATTGAGTTGATGAATTGTTGTGTTGAGAAATGTATTGAAGTTGAGATTTGGAAAATTATAGAAGTGCTTTTACAGGTTTTCTGAAGAACTGTTTTATCCAAAATACAGAGGGCACTTTGCCAAAATTTTTACAGAAATTCCAAATAAACCAAATGAGTTAGTTATTTCACTTCAGTTAACCAAAGGTTTTGAACACCTGTAATTAGTGCTCACCACTGTAAAAGAAGTAAGAAAAGTTTTTAAAATCCCTTGTAGTGTATTTAATGAGTTATCAGTAGATGGAGTTGGTAATTCATTAGGTATACTACGGGATCATGTGATGCCTTACAGAGGGGTAGGGTGTGACATCTCCTCACTCATATCGAAGTGTAGTTCTAGGCATCGTAGCTGTCCGGACAATACTGGTCACTGGAACAGTAGAACGCACTACCGAACATAGGGGTGTTACAAGATTGGTTTGGATAGCTTGGCATGCCAATAGGGTTCTGTTAGCAGTACTGCATATGGCTTCATGCCATTCTGTGTTTCATGGCTTCCCATGCCATTTCTGTGATAAAATAGCCTTTGGCTCTGTTATTTGAATTATTACACTTGGATTTTAACCCCGCTAATTATTACAGCTTATTAGCTGTTTTGTTGCACACCGGGAGACATAATGTGACCGATGTTGTGATGGTCCGAGATACTTAGTACCCAGTGCCAGTTTGCCCGTTTATCCAGTCCAGTCGACTAATATAGGTTACTTGGGCAATGATAATAAGCTTTATAGAATTTTAAATGGATAATACTGCAATTACTAGCAGAAATTAAGTCTACCCAAAAATGTAAACATACATTCTACATATTTATTTTTATTTCATTTTATTTTATTTTATATTGTCACCACTAAGTAGAATTGCTTACCGCGTCGCTTTGCCATGCGCAGGTACTGGAGACCTAGCTGGGGAGCTCAGCAGACATCAGACAGGGTGAGCATTCAGAGCTGCATCCAGAGTCCAGAGTCACCTCACATCTGCACTGCATATGGTAGGATATTAGGATTTTGGGTAGCATTTTATATTTTGCATTTTGTTTTAGCTTTGGGTTGTAACTATAAACTCTTGTAATTATGTATTAATGTAAATATATGAAATTTCATGTTATTGAGATTTTCTGCATGATGTATGTTGTTAAATGAAATGTTGAGAATTATTTGTGAATATGTTTCAAGTGATGAAGTGAACAGAAAAGTTTTGAAAATAGTATTGTGATTTTGAGATTGACTTGAATGTGTATAATGGAGTTTGGATTTGAAAATGATTTTGGAAGTGTTTTTAAACAGGTTCAGAAGAACTGCTTTTCTAATTTATAGCCGGCATCTGCCGGATTTTCTATAAAATTGCGGATAAATTCAGATTTATTAAAATTAAAAATAAATAAATTTTAAAGGGATAAATTGTAATAGAAACATAAATTGGTGCTCAGGCACACTGAGTGGCATAACTTGCTCAGCTATATTGTAGACGGGTAAGGGGTGTCCCATTTAGTGGTATCAGAGCATCGGTATAGGCGTTTCTGGGCCTAGATAGAGTACATACCATTGCATTGCATTTGTAAGTGTTGAGGTGACATTGATGCAGATCTGTTTGTTTTCTTATTTTGAATAGGATATGGATCCTGCTTCGCAAAGAGCAGTTGAGGAAGAGCTGGAGAGTCATGCTCCACCAAGGGCTGAGTCTGAGGGTAGGGGAGAACCTGCTCCACCAGCAGTAGGCACCTGCCCAACCTCAGTTTGCACTATTTCAACAAATGACCGAGTTTTATCGGTAAATGATGGGGGCAATTCCACCACCAGCACCACAGCCACAACCTCCACCAGCACCACAGAAATCTCATTTGGAGAAATTGAGGAAGCATGGGGCTGTGGACTTCTTTGGGAAGAGGGAAGATGATCCCATGGCCGTAGAAAATTGGTTGGATAGAACCATCAGAGTGCTAAAACAGCTAAATTGCACCCCCGAGCAGAACTTGGTGGGTACTGTGTCCCTACTTCAGGATGATGCATATCAGTGGTGGGATACAGTAACCAGTGAGGTGCAACCTGAACAGATCACCTGGGATTTCTTCTTCACAGAGTTCAGGAAGAAATATATTAGCAAAGTGTATTTAGAAGAGCGAAGAAGAGAATTTATCAGTCTGAGACAGAGACAGTTGTCAGTGGTTGAGTATGAGCGTGAGTTTGTCAGACTAAGCAGATATGGGAGGGAGATAGTCCCTACAGAGGCATAAAGGTGCCAAAGGTTTGAAGAAGGACTCAATGACAACATCAAAGTCATGATCACAGCATTGGAGATCACAGATTTTGCTAAGCTAGTGGATGCTGCATCAAAAGTGGAAAGGGTCAGAATCAATTAACAAAATAGAAGGGAAAGACAGCAGAAGAGGGGTCCAGGTCAGTCCAGTACATTTTTTGCTCCTAGCAAGAAGAGTAAGGGTCCTCCTGCTTAGAGTTCAGGACCACCACAGGGTCAGGGTCAGGATCAGTCTCAGGGGCCCAGACCACAGTTCACACCAAGGAGAGGCTAGTCCACACCATCAATGGGCAGCTCTTCAGGGACGGTGTTTAGGGGACTAGCCCCTGTATCTTCTGCTTGTCAGTACTGTCAGAAGTGGCACAAGGGGGATTGTTGGCAAGTGACCAGTGCATGCTTACAGTGTGGATCGACAGAACACCAGATCAAGAATTGTCCGAGGAGGACTACTACAGTTGCTCCAACACAAACTGATAGACCTGCTCCTGCACCACAAAGGGGTAGGAAGCCTGGTAAACCTGAGGCAGCTGGTCCATCACTGAGGCCTGTATCTGAGTTAGCTGAGAGGCCAGACACTAGAATACCTGCCATGGCCTATACCATCAGAGCTCAGGAGGAGCAAGATGCCCCGGATGTCATCAGGGGTACATTTTCCCTCTACAACACTTCTGTACATGCATTGGTGGATCCTGGATCCACTCATTCCTACATTTGCATCAAACTACCCATAGAGAGGGAAGTTCCAGTAGAGGAGAGTGATCAAGATATTCTAGTCACAAATCCACTAGGCCACAGTGTGGTAGTGAATAAGGTGTATAAAGGTTGTCCGTTGAGGATTCAGGGGTATGAATTCTCGACAGACCTAATTGAATTGCCCTTCCACGAGTTTGATGTTATTTTGGGTATGGACTGGTTGTCACGTCATCAGGCAATAAATGATTGCAAATTGAAAAGGATTTCTCTGAAAACTACTGAGGGTAATCAGATCACTATTGTGGGTGAAAGGACAGATTTCCTATCCAATGTTATCTCAGCCACAGTTGTAAGAAGATTGATGAGAAAAGACTATGAAGCTTACCTAGCACACGTAGTTGATACTAGGCAAGCTAAGCCAAACCTGTGTAATATACCCGCAGTAAGAGAATTCCCAGATGTATTTCCTGAAGAGTTGTTTGGTTTACCCCCAGAAAGGGAAGTCGAGTTTGCTATTGAGGTAATGCCAGGTACAACACCCATTTCTATTGCTCCTTATAGGATGGCACCCACTGAATTGAGGGAGTTGAAAACTCAGTTGCAAGTGTTACTTGATAAGGGGTTCATACGCCCCAGTGTGTCACCATGGGGAGCCTCGGTGCTATTTGTGAAGAAGAATGATGGAACCTTGAGATTGTGTATTGATTACCGGTAGTTGAATAAAGTAACTGTGAAGAACAAATATCCATTGCCCAGAATCGATGATCTGTTTGATCAGTTGAAGGGAGCCAGTGTATTTTCAAAAATTGATCTCAGATCAGGGTATCATTAATTGAGGGTAAAGGATGCAGATGTGTGAAAAACTGCATTCAGAACCCGGTATGGACACTATGAATTTTTAGTGATGCTGTTTGGGTTAACAAATGCACCAGCAGCATTTATGGACCTTATGAACCGTATCTTTTGTCCATACTTAGATCGGTTTGTAGTGGTCTTTATTGATGATATTCTGGTGTATTCCATGACCAGGAAAGAACATGATGAACATTTGAGGATTGTTCTGCAAACCCTACGAGAAAAGAAGCTGTATGCTAAGTTGTCCAAGTGTGACTTCTAGATGAGTGAGATCTCTTTTCTTGGACACATAGTATCAGCCGAGGGGATTAGAGTGGATCCCAAAAAGATAAAAGCAGTGATGGAATGGAAGCCTCCCAGAAATACAACTGAGGTTAGAAGTTTCTTGGGGCTAGCTAGGTATTACAGAAGATTTATGAAGGGGTTCTTTCTTATAGCTGCTCCAATGACCAAGTTGTTGCACAAGAATGTGAAATTTGGCTGGAACGATAAGTGCCAAGCCAGTTTCGAAAGGCTGAAGGCTATGTTGACAGAAGCACTAGTGTTAACACAGCCAATGTTAGGAAAAGACTTTGTGGTCTACAGTAGTGCCTCACATAATGGGCTAGGGTGTGTATTGATGCAAGAGGCGAAAGTGGTCGCCTATGCTTCCAGGCAGTTAAGGCCACATGAACAGAACTACCCTACTTATAACCTGGAGTTAGCAGCAATTATCTTCGCACTGAAGATATGGAGGCATTATTTATATGGTGAAAAATGCTACATCTATACAGACCATAAGAGTCTAAAATATTTGCCAACCCAGAAGGAGCTCAATCTTAGACAGAGGCGATGAATTGAGTTCCTAAAGGACTATGATTGTGTGTTGATTATCATCCTGGGAAGGCAAATGTAGTTGCAGATCCTTTAAGCAGGAAGTCCATCACAGCTTTAAGATCACTAAATGCTGTCTGTCTTTAGCTCAATATGGAGCTATTTTGGCTGAATTGCAAGTGAGGCCAACCTTGCTACAACAGATACAAGATGGGGCAGAGGGCAGATGAAAAATTAATGACCATTGTGTGCAAAATTCTAGAGGGAAAGGAAAATTATTATAAGGTGAAAGCATATGGGTGTCTGTACTACAGAGGAAGTGTGTGTGTACCAGATGATGGGGAACTAAAGACTCGCATTCTGAAAGAAGCACACACTAGTGTTTATGCTATGCACCCAAGAAGCACAAAAATGAATAATAACTTGAAGCCTCATTATTGGTGGCCTGGTATGAAAAGGGATATAGCTGACTATGTGACTAAGTGTTTGACATATCAGCAAGTTAAAGCAGAACATCAAGTTCCATCAGGATTGCTACAGCCTATAAGCATACTTGAATGGAAATGGGACCGGGTCACTATGGATTTTGTTAGTGGTCTACCTCTCACCCAAAGGAAGCATGATGCAGTGTGGGTGATAGTGGATAGATTGACGAAGTCAGCACATTTTCTACCAGTTAGGACTAACTACTCACTGGAGAAGCTAGCAGAATTGTATATCAGTGAGATAGCTAGACTGCATGGAATCCCACTCTCCATCATATCTGACCGAGACCCAAGGTTTACATCGAGATTTTGGAAAAAGTTGCAAGAAGCCTTGGGCACACAATTCTGCTTTAGCACTGCTTTTCATCCCCAGACGGATGGATAGTCAGAACGAGTAATCTAGGTAAACCCAAGAACTAATTAAATTTTCACAATTAATAAATTGAAATGATAGTAACAATGTGAATTATGTGATAGATCCTGGAGGATATGCTAAGAAGTTGTGTCATTGAGTTTGAGGGGAGTTGGGATAGATACCTCCCACTGGCAGAATTCGCATACAACAATAGCTACCAAGCTAGCATTCAAATGGCTCCGTATGAAGCACTGTTTGGGAGGAAATGTAGGACCCCAGTGTGTTGGACTGAATTGGGTGAAGATAAGCTGGTAGGACCAGACCTGGTGAAACAGACTGAGGAAAAAGTGAAGATAATCAAAGCTAACCTGAAGATTGCCTCAGATAGACAGAAGTCTTATGCCGACCTAAAAAGAAAAGAGATAGAGTATACAGTTGGCGATAAAGTGTTTCTCAAAGTCTCACCGTGGAAGAAAGTATTGAGGTTTGGAAGAAAGGGTAAGTTAAGCTCTAGGTTTATTGGCCCATATAAAGTCACTGAACGTGTGGGACCAGTGGCCTATCGATTAGCTTTACCACCAGAATTGGAAAAAATTCATAATGTATTCCATTTTTCCATGCTGAGAAGATATCACTCAGACCCTTCACATGTCATTTCCATGGAAGAGATTGAAATCCAACCGGACTTGACATATATAGAGGAACCTATACAGATCCTAGCTCGGGAAGTGAAGGAACTGATAAATAAACAAATTCCACTGGTGAAAGTGCTTTGGAGGCACCACAACACTGAAGAGGCAACTTGGGAAAGTGAAGAGATAATGAGGCAACAATTCCCTCAACTGCTTGCATCAGGTAAATTTCAAGGATGAAATTTTTCTTAGAAGGGAAGAGTTATAACATCCTCATTTTAGCTAGTCCGTATAGTCTACTATTCCGGTGACTAGTGTCGGTCGAGACAGCTAGAACGTTCGGAAAAATATTTAAACTAAAGTAAGGAACCAAAAATTAACTCAAATATTACTAAGAAAAAAAATTTAAGAAAAATTATAAAATAATTTTTGGGACTCCATAGAAAGGTCATAGAAGTTCTTACGGCATTAGAATACCAAGAAAATACTTAGAAAAAATTTTCAATTGGTATAGACAATTTTGGCCCGTTAAGTCAAACGGAGGGCATTTTGGTCATTTCGTCTTCAGAGATGATTTTTGGGCTAGCTTGTCCAGTTAAATAAATAATTTATATAACATAAAATATAAATAAATGTTGTCAAAAATTTAATTGCAATTAAATAGACAAGAAATGGAGAGAAAATGAGAAAATAAACATATATAAAAGAGGTAAATGGGCTGAAAAAAGAAAGAAAAAAAAATTAGAACTCCCTTCTTCTCTTCTTCTCCTTGACGTAAAACACTCCCACCATGGCCACCATGAACAATTTTTCAAAGCTTGATTTATCCCCACTTTTACCCAATTAAACCCTAACCTAGCAACACAAAAAAGTGTTCTTATACCTTGGAGATTCTTTTGGGAGCAAAAAGAAAAGGAAAGAAAGAAATCTATCAAGTGGAGAAGCTTCACTCCATAAAGGTTAGTGACCTAACCATGAATTTTTCTTTAAATTCATATTAAGAACTTTGAATATGTGTAAATTGCAAAGAAAAAAAATTATTGAATACCATTTGTGTGTAAACCCTAGATTTTTGGTAGCCATGGATAAGGTTTGATTGTTTTGAGTTTAATGAAATTAAAAGACTATCATGGCTGCCCATAATATGTATTTACCAAGTGGATTGAAGAAATGTAATGAAAATGCATGAAGGGTAATGTGTGAGTTAGGGTTTGGAGTGGAAAAATGAGATTTTAACCATGTGATGATGAAAATAGGTTTTAATGGTCAATTAGTGACCATTTAGTTCCGTTTAAATAAAAAATGAAGTGTGTTGAGTGATGGGATTGGGTTTGGTGTGGCTGCCATGAAAGTGACCTGCAGAATGGAGTGACCTGCAGAATTGGACTTGAGTCCAGTAGGTTTGGGTAGCCATAACTTGAATTGTAGAGGTTCAATTAGTGCAAGGCTAATTGGAAATGAAACTAGACACATAATGGCACAACTTTGGTGAAGAAACCATGCCTATAAAACCAAACCAAGTGGACCAAAAGCTTGCCCTAATCTGGGTGACCTGCAGTCTGTTTCTGTAGAATGACCAAATGAATAGTGATTGTTCATTTGTCCATAACTCAATGTAGAAAGGTCCAATTGACATGAAATTTTACCAGCAATAAGCTGAGATATAGACCAACAACTTTCATGAAGGAACCTAACCCAAATTATGAACAAAACCTATCCAACAAGTGAGTTGCAGTCACTATTCACTGCACTATAGATATGGTCAGTCCAGAAAAATTTCAATCCGGCCAGTTGTGGTTTTTGGACCATAACTTGAGATACAAAATTCCAAATGGAGTGATTCAAAAAAGAAAATTCAACTAGACAAAATAAGGAACAACTTTCATGTCGATTATTTTGCCAAATTCCCACTGCAAATATGACCAATGGAATAGTAAAGATAAGGTATGAAAACTGAAAATTCTGCTGAATTAACTTTAAGCTTAGAAATGGTATTAGCAACCAATACCAACAAATTTTGAATGCAAAATGTGGTATGTTGGGAGTCTTAAAACCAATGTACCTATTGTCTATACAAAATTCAACATTTTGGTTGACTAATGAAGTGAATAGTAACACCAAAACTTGAAATTCAAAGATTGTAAAACTTAAAAATGTAAAATGCCCTAGTATACCTAACAAGATTGGTTTGGATAGCTTGGCATGCCAATAGGGTTCTGTTAGCAGTACTGCATATGGCTTCATGTCATTCTGTATTTCATGGCTTCCCATGCCATTCTGTGACAAAATAGCCTTTGGCTAATTATTACACTTGGGTTTTAACCCCGCTAATTATTACAGCTTATTAGCTGTTATGTTGCACACTAGGAGACACAATGTGACCGATGGTGTAATGGTCTGAGGTACTTAGTACCCAGTGCTAGTTTACCTGTTTATCCAGTCCAGTCGACTAATATAAGTTACTCGGGCAATGATAATAAACTTTACAGAATTTTAAATGGATAATACTGCAATTACTAGCAGAAATTAAGTCTACCAAAAAATGTAAACATACATTCTACATATTTATTTTTATTTCATTTTATTTTATTTTATATTGTCACCACTAAGCAGAATTGCTTAGCGCATCGCTTTTGCCACGTGCAGGTACTGGAGACCTAGCTGGTGAGCCTAGTAGACATCAGACAGGGTGAGCATTCAGAGCTGCATCCGGAGTTCAGAGTCACCTCACATCTGCACTACATATGGTAAGATATTAGGATTTTGGGTAGCATTTTATATTTTGCATTTTGTTTTAGCTTTGGGTTGTAACTATAAACTCTTGTAATTATGTATTAATGTAAATATATGAAATTTCATATTATTGAGATTTTCTGCATGATGTATGTTGTTAAATGAAATGTTGAGAATTATTTGTGAATATGCTTCAAGTGATGAAGTGAATAGAAAAGTTTTGAAAATAGTATTATGATTTTGAGATTGACTTGAATGTGTATAAT
The DNA here is from genome assembly GCF_030052815.1 of Hevea brasiliensis. Classification (NCBI taxonomy): domain Eukaryota; kingdom Viridiplantae; phylum Streptophyta; class Magnoliopsida; order Malpighiales; family Euphorbiaceae; genus Hevea; species Hevea brasiliensis. Next base: position 17,556,584 of record NC_079507.1, read on the forward strand.
GGAGTTTGGATTTGGAAATTATTTTGGAAGTGTTTTTAAACAGGTTCAGAAGAACTATTTTTTCAATTTATAGCCGGCACTCTGCCGGATTTTCTATAAAATTGCGGATAAATTCAGATTTATTAAAATTGAAAATAAATGAATTTTAAAGGGATAAATTGTAATAGAAACATAAATTGGTGCTCCGGCACACTGAGTGGCATAACTTGCTCGGCTATACTGTAGATGGGTAAGGGGTGTCACAAGTATGCCCTAAAGCATATTATTTTGTATGTATTTTGTATATATATATATTTAATTAATAAAAGACATTTTCACTTTTCTGTTTACATAATTCATTTATGTGTAATTGAAAAGGTCCATTGATATTTTGTTAAAAATTCTATTCTCAAGTTGTTAAGAATATGAGTGACAGTATTTCTAGTACAAAGTATCATAAATTGGTTCATAATCGAGGATACTTCACAAAGGACATGACTTATCCAGAAAGATTATAATCATGTTTGTTCCCAAAGCATTAATATGAGATATAAATAAGTTAGAGTGGTGAGTCTCATGCCATATAACAAACATGATAGGCACTTATACACTACAAGTAGACCGAACCAGTGACGCTTATGACAAGCACATGGAGTTTGCTCTTGTTAATGCATTTTCATATATCATATTAGTGTATATAATCTTTATACCTAAGATAACACAATTATCTTATATATAGGTGGTTTGCGTTTGATACTACTTTCATACTCGTACTGTGTATGGGTATATAGGCATGTGTTGGCTCCTGCTAGTTATATATGGAGATAGGTGTTGATCAAGATGGAATCCGTTACCATAAGTAAATAGAGATAAAGTCCTATGTTCATTTAATTATTCTTGATGATCTAAGTTCCCAGCCAGGACATAAAGATTCAGTCAGAAAAGAGTTTATGATAAGAAAATCTAATTAATCAAGAATTGAAATTAAAAGAGAACATAATGTTCGTAGAAAATGGAGTTTGACATTAACCATGACTTCAGCTGGAATTGGGATTTTGTAACGGAGAGATTTTAGTGCATGGTAACATATGATTAAAAGTTCTTTTAAGGTATTTCTTATTATTGATTGGGTAGCCATGGCATGCTATGCTAGGTCTCAACCATGGTCTATGAGATGCCTAAAACAATTTAGAGAAATCGTTTACGATAAGAAAGAGTTCTAATGATATTAAGAGTTAATATCATTTCTCATTGCCAATTAGTAATGAGCCTAGTAAGTCACATACCTACACAAGTTATTCACCAAGTAAAATATGATTTAATTGATTAATTAAGGAGTTTAATTAATTAATTAAATAGGTTTGGTTTGCAATAAGATTGCAAAGTCTCTAGCATGACTTGAAACCAAATCTTGGTTAATGGATGTATGGTATAAATTAAATTTATGTTTAAAGTATTTAAATATGAATTTAATTATGAGAAATTAATTAATGGAGATTAATTAATTAATTAATTTATATTTGATATAAATTGATTTGAAGAGGAGAAATTATAATTTTGGGTTGAGAACTCAAATTAAAACATAAGGGTAAATTGGTCTTTTCACATGGTGACATATGGCACCATGAGATGGTGACATATGGCACCATATAAGCTTGCCATTTGCCTTCCAATCATGAAAGATGATAAAAAGTCAATATTAAATCTACCTTTGACACTTGGCTTGATGAGATTAAGTCAAACAAAAGTAAGATAAGATCATGGGGTGACATGTGGCAAGGGAGTAAGTAAACTTTGACCTGAGTATATAAGTGAGAGGAAGAAATAAAAAGAAAAATCTTCTTCCTTCTCTCCCATTTGGACGGTAACTTTGGGTTTGTCTCTCCTCTCTTCATTTCTCATCCAATTCAAGAAAAAAACCTTGATTTGTTTTGAATTAAAATTGCTAAAAAAGATTTTTAGTACCCAATACATTCATTAACCCTCACCAAAGCAAACCCCTCTAATTCTAAGTGGTTGGCAAGAGCTAGAAGGACATCTAGATGCTGCCATTGGTGCAAGTTAGTGAGCTTGTGGTGGAAAAGCTAGAGGGACTACAATTAGAGTCCTAGAAGCACCCAAGGGAGCAAGATAGTTTGATTCTTCACCTTAGAGGTAAGAAATCAAAAACCCCTCTTTTAGTTAGGGTTTAATTAATTAAATTCCTAAAGTTCAATTTTTGATGGCAAATGAATCTTTAGTGCATGCTAAAATGTGTTTTGGTATGCTTTTGGGCATTGAAAATTGGTTAGGCACATAACTTATCAAGTATGGTGCGTGTAACCCTAGATTGAATTTTAAATTTTAATGCTCTAATGCCCTAAATTCCATGCTTCCATACCTTTAGATATATTTCCTAATGATTTACCACCAAGCTTGCCACCAATTAGAGGTATTGAGCACCAAATTGTTCTTGTTCCTAGAGCTGTAATTCCCAATAGACCAGCTTATAGAAGTAATCCAGAGGAAACGAAAGAATTACAAAGGCAAGTTGATCAGCTGTTTATCAGTAGTATGCCCTAGAGTATATCATTTAGTATGTATCTTGTGCATGTTTTTATTAATAAAAGGCATTTCCACTTTTCCGTTTACATAATATATTTATGTGTAATAGAAAAGGTCCATTGATATTTTGTTAGAAATTCTATTCTTAAGTTGTTAAGAATATGATTGATAGTATTTCTAGTACAAAGTATCATAAATAGGTTCACAATCGATGATACTTCATATTAAGGACATGACTTGTCCAGAAAGATTATATTCATGTTTGTTTCCAAGTTATTTGTATGAGATATAAATAAGATGGAATGGCGAGTCTCATGCCATATCACAAACATGATAGGCACTTACACAGGATAAGTAGGCAGAACCAGTGACACTTATGACAAGCACATGGAGTCGAGATAGAAATAGAGTTGGTACTCCTCACCACCATAACACAGTGAATCAACCCGAATATAGTAGTGCACCAGTCAGAGCGTCCACTGTGCGCCAAGGGCAAAGAACAGAAACTTCGGATGTAGCTGCTGGTAAGTTCTTAATTTTTGAAAGAAACAATTAGTTATTATTTTATCCCCCACTACTTAGTTGTGTGCTAGTGTTAGAACTATATGTTCTGTTGCTATTCCTTTACATGGGAATAAATTTTGATGCAGTAGTGATTAGTCCTTTAAGATAAGAAATGTGATAATAAGTGAAATTAATTCTGGAAGAGTTTATCAGCGAAAAGTATTTTCTAACACACCATAAATTATAAAGTTAAATGGCAAGCCTATTAATGTAAGGCAAGAGGACCTAAAAGTAAGTTACGGTAATATAATTGCTCTAGATGAGGGCAAAGATGTTACTGTTAGTAATTGTCAAGGGATATTGTAATCAGAATCGGTTTAGGATATTAATGGATTCGAAAAAGATAAGATGTTAGAAAACCTAGTCCATGAGGTTATAACGTAGTGACTATGTAATGTTCTCGATGTTTGTATTGTAAGCTGCAGATTACAGTACCGACACGGGATTATTGTGTAGAGCTACGTGCTTCCTTGTGGTACAATAAAATAAGAATATTTGTAAGTAATCTATAAATTGATACTGTTACGCCCGAATAGAGTGCTATTACGGGAAATAAATGTGAAAATTTTAGTCAGAAATTTAAAACTTCAAAACTAGCCTGTCGAAAGACTACACTTGTAAGGTAGCTAGAGTTAGTAACTCAGATTCAACAATGTGAACTACCTATACCATAGTAATTGCTATAAGTTTAGAGATATCAGTACGACTTATCATCCTCAGACGGATGGACAATCAAAACAAGTAATTCAAGTAAATTCTGAAACTCATTGAGTTTCTGTAAATAATGAAATGAAATAATAATAATAACCTGTAAAATGTAATAAGCCCTCGAGAATATACTGAGAACCTGTATCCTTGAATCCGAGGGGAGATGGGACAGATACCTCCCACTAATAGAATTTGTATACAATAATAAGTGTCAAGCTAGCATACAAATGGCATCCTATGAAACATTGTCAGGGAATGGATAACTATGGATTTTGTGATGGGACTTCCAAGGACACATAATAGTCATGATGCAGTATGGGTTATAGTTGATAGACTGACCAAGTCTACTCACTTTTTGCCAGTCCGGATGGACTATAGTTGGAGAGATTGGCTAGATTATACATAAATGAGATTGTAAAACTGCATGGAGTGCCAGTATCAATTGTATCAGACAGAGATCCTAGGTTCACTTCTAGAATCTGGGGTAGTCTTCAGAGAACCCTAGGAACTAGATTGAACTTCAGCATGGCATTCCACCCACAGACAGATGGCTAGTATGAGAGGGTAATTCAAATATTGGAGGATATGCTATGGGCTTGTGCGATTGAGTTTGAAGGTAGTTGGGATATACACTTGCCTTTGATTGAGTTTGCTTATAACAGCAGCTACCAATCAAGCATTGGGATGCCTCCATATGAAGCTTTGTATGGCAGGAAGTGCAGAATTCCCCTATGTTGGGATGAAGTTGGTTAAAGGAAGATGATTGGGCTAGAAATTGTTCAGCAAACAGAGGAAAAGATCAGATTGATCAAAGATTGACTCAAGGTTGCATCAGACCGTTAGAAGTCCTATATTGATCTGAAGAGAAGAGATATTGAATATGCAGTGGGTAATAAGGTATTCCTTAAAGTTTCTCCTTGGAAGAGGACATAAGGAGACAGCACCCACAACTGTTCAGAGACTGATGCCAGGTAAAATTTCGAGATAAAATTTATTTTAAGGGGGGGGGGGAGAGAATTGTAACACCCCTATGTTCGGTAATGTGTTCTACTATTTCGATGACCAGTGTCTGTCCAGACAGCTAGAATGCCTAGCACTATATTTAAATGTTAGTGAGGAGACATAAAATAATGAAATACAAGAAAAGAAAATACAAGAAAAATAAAGGAAAAATAATAGCAATGAAATGTAACCAAGTTAAACGAGCCGAGAAACATAGCGATGGGTGACCGCACCGGAAAGTTGCGGCGTGGACTGTTGACTAGCCCTGGATCGCGGGGAACCCTGGAAAATATTTTTAAAAATTAAATAAACATCTATTGAAGTATAAATGTCATTAGAAATATCAAAGAAAAATTAATTAATTAGTACAAAGAAAAACGAGAAATTGAGAAAACGACAAAACTCGGTGTTACCGAAAAATCAGGAATGCAACCCAAATAGGGGCATTTTAGTAAATTGAGACTCGAGTTGTCTTTTGATCTAAATTTCCATTAAAAATAAATGATATTAAACTTTGAAAATGTCATAAAAAAATTAAATTGTGGTACCTAATATAATTAGTGAAAGTGTGGTGGCCAAATTGCAAATTTTGGAAACCTTGTATAATTAAACATTTGATTATTGTTTAGTGCTCCACTAAGGCAAATTTGGGACACCTAGTTAAGCTAAATGGGACAGCAAAAACTCATCTTCAACCTTTAATCACCACATTGCCGAATTATATTCTCTCTCAAAGGAAAACTCCATGGATGTCCCAACCAAGCTTTCTCTCTCCATGATCCAAGCTTTCCTTTGTTAAAGTTCCTTCACTAAACTTGTTCTACACACCTTGGGTAGCATACTTGGAGCAAGAAATATAAGTTTTGGTGAGGTTTTGAAGAACTTCAAAAGTGGTAAGTGAGTGTTTTCAATTCTTGTTTCATTAAAAGTGTAACTAAGGTTGTGGGTAGTTGATTTATGGAAGAAATTTTGAAGTTTGATGTTTTAATAGAGATGTACATTTTGGCAGCCATGAAAATTTAGTATATATAGCTTGTTTTTACTTGTTTATAGTTGTTTAAGATGTTGTTATTGATGGCAGTATGGATATGTGTATAATGGTTTGGAATTGGGTATGTAAATGGGGTATGTTCATGTGGTTAAATGATGTAAATGGACTTTAGAAAATTTTGTATTATAGTGTGCATATTGAGAATGGTTACAAGCTATCCAAAATGACCAAAAATGTGTTGTTAAAGGTGTTAATGGTAAGGTACAAACCAGAATTAGCATGAAGGAAGTAATTTGGTAAGTGTTGAATATGTAATTGGTAAGTGATGAGAAGTGTGTAGTAGGGCAGTGTATGTTTTAGCTTAGAACCTAAAGTGTGTAACTCCAATTGGTATGAGACCAATTGGAGGTGAAACTAGGCACAAAATGTGCCAACTTTCGTAAAGGAAGCTTACCAAAATTCTGCCTAGAAGGTGACTTGAGAAATGACTAAATCTGGATTAGTGACTTGAAAGCCTGAAAATTGACCATTTGGACAGTAGTTAGTGTTTTGGCCATAACTCTCTCAAAACAGGTCCAAATGACCTGAAAATTTTACCATGAATAGTTAGACATAGATCTACAATTCTTATGAAGACACCAAAGCCCAGAAATAGCCAGAACCAAGCCAAATAGCTTGCAAAATTTCAGGTACCAAAACTGGTCGAACCAAAAGTGACCTAAAAATGACCTAAGCCTACCATTTTAGTGCATTCTGTCCAGCATTGGTAAATTGACCATATCTTGGTCTACACAACTCAGAATGACATGAAATTTTGCCCCACGTGCAATAAGACATAGACCTACAAGTTTGTAGTTTGGACCAGAACCCGAAAATCGAGGGAACTAGGTCATCCGGCTAGGTCAAAATAGTGTATTGAAATCCGGTAAATTACAATAAAATGCAACACACTTGAAAATGATTTTGGTAACATATACCAACACTAAAGGGCTATAAAATGTGATATATTGGTAACATTGGAATTGACTCACTTAGAGTGCATCAAGGGTCAACATTATAAGTTGACTAATAAAATGAATTGAAGGGAATAATACCAAGAAAATTTAGATATTGGATTTTATGGTTGGAAACAAATTCATTGAGTACTGAAACACTTTAAATTGTGTGTTTCAGTTGATAAGGATATTGAGAAGCATAAAGAACATTGAATGAAGGCCTAGGAGTGACTCAAATTAGGTTTGTGCACAACTAGTTTTTAACTAATTTTGTTCTGAATATTTCATATGATTAAATGACATATTTTTCTTATGTATTATGTTTAACAAGCATTGGATTTAATTCAATGATTATTGAAATTATTATAGTATGTATGAATTTAGCTTTGTGAAATGGTATTTCCACATGTATTAAGCATTGTTGTGAATTGAATAAATTATGCTTTTGGAAAATTGTGATAGAACATGTTTTGAATTGTGATGGGCAATTTGCATGGAAAAATGCAAATTTATGATTTGAATTGTGATGAGTATAAAAATTATTGGATATTGCAATTGACTTTGAATCGAATTGTATTGTGATTTATGCTCACTAAAAGGATTTTGATATTGTTTTATAACTCACTATAGATGCTTGACTAGGTTATTACCCATCTCTCTCATTTGTTGAGAAGACAATGGAGTTAGTTGTGTTTTGATTACCATGGTACGTGCACAGGCTTATATTCTCCTCTTATTAGAGGTTAGATCTAAGTTTTTATGTTATGGCCCTTTTGGAAGATTCATTATTGTGATGTGTACTATGCACGATTATTCAACCTCCCCGACCATAGGGAGTTAGAATCCGATTCGACCTCCCCAACCATAGGGAGTTAGAATCACCTCGAAGATGGCCCTTTCGGATTAGTCTTGCATAGTTGGTGAGATAAAGAATGGTTTTTGAGATAAAGAATTGTTTTGAATAGTAAAGAATTGTGATTTCAATTATGATTTATGTATAATTGATTTTGTTGGAATTACCTAAAATGTTTGGTTGTGATTTGATAAATTGAATTTCATGATCAAAGTCATTTCATACAAATGATTTATGTTATTGGCAATGAATAATTTGACTTTTGGAATTTGATGAGTATCCTGATTTCCAAATTATTTGCTGTAATTTTGCTAAGGTATATTGAACTATGTTTTAAGTTATAGTTGTGCACCACTAAGTTCACCACTCAGCAATAGCTTTGTATGCTATCGCAGGTGAAAAGAGCATAGAGCAATTGAGTAAGCTTCTTTGAAGACACATTCAGATTAGCTCTAGGTTTACCCATGTACACAGGTTTTGATGTATGCATGTAATAATATGTATGTAAATTATTTGAGCAGTTGTATAAAAACTCTTATAAAATATTTTGGTATGTAATTAAATGTAAATTATTGTAAATGAAAATTTGAGATTTCATTTACCTGTATGGTTTTGTAATATTAATTTTTGAGTTTTGTAATTAATAAAAAGTTTCTTTTATGATTTGACTATTGAGATTTGAATGTGAGTTGAAATGAAGTTAGTGGAGTTGTATTTGAGAAAACATATTGGGAGTATTTTCCTTTACAGGTTTGAAGAACTGTTTTCTCAAAATACAGTCGGCACTTTATCGAAATTTTGAAAAATTTTTATAATACCAGATTTTAATCGATGATTTAAATTTCACGAAAATTGTTTTAAAATCCCTTGTAGTATATCTAATGGGTTATCGGTAGGCGAAGTAAGGTAATTCATTAGGTGTACTACAAGATCATGTTATATCTTATGGGAGAGTAGGGTGTGACACCAATTGGTGTGAGGCCAATTGGAGGTGAGACTAGGCACAAAATGTACCAACTTTCATGAAAAAAGCCTACCTAAATTCTGTCCAGAAAGTAACTTGAGAAATGACCAAATCCGAATTAGTAACTTGAAAGCCTGAAAATTGACCATTTGGGCAGTAGTTAGTGTTTTAGCCATAACTCACTCAAAACAGGTCTAAATGACCTGAAATTTTTACCATGAATAGAATAGACATAGAGCTACAACTCTTATGAAGACACCAAAACCTAGAAATGACCATAACCAAGTCAAAATGCTTGCAAAAGTTCAGGTATAAAAACTGCCAGAACCAGAAATGACCTACAAATGACCTACAAATGACCTAAAGTTGCCATTTTAGTGTAATCTATCCAGCTTTAGTAAATTGACCATATCTTAGTTTATACAACTCAGAATGACCTGAAATTTTGCCCTGAGTGCAATAAGACATAGAGCTATAATTTTTCTTCTTTGACTATAAGCTAAAAACCAAGAGAAATAGGACTTTAAGCTAGACCAATCTAGCACACAAAAATTGAGAACTTGACATTTACATACAATGATGCTTGAAATAGTTTGGCAATGAATGCCAACTTGTAAAAATGGTAAATTGCACTATATTGGTAGCATATTGAAATGCAAAATGTGATATATTGGTAACATTAAACCTAATTCACCTAGAGTGCATCAAAGGTCAACATTATAGGTTGACTAAGGAAAACAATAGAATTAAATAAATTAATTATTGAACCTTATTGTTAGAGACAGTTTAAATGAGTACTGAAACACTTTAAATTGTGTGTTTCAGTTAACAAAGACTCAGGGAAGGGAATGGAAACACTGAGTCAGGGCCAAGAGGTTATACTTCAGAGGTTTGTGCACAACAATTATTTCTTTTGAATTTTTTAATTGAAATAAATTATGATAATTTGTTTGTTATTGTTTTAAATTATGGAAAATTGTTTGAATGGAAATTTGATGAATACTTATTGCTTGAAAAATATTACAAATGGTTTGAAACCACAGCTATCATGTATATTTGATTGAATTCCTCGCTAGCTTATCTAGTGGGACGAATTGACTTTGAATTCCCTCTCTAGCTAAAGTGTTGAGGTGTGTGCCTGTTGAGGACGAATAGGATGAGTACTCATTTATTTGCTAGCTAGCTATGTTATTCCTCATTAGCCATCGGCTTTTGGGACAAATTGAACTATAGAATCATGATTAAGCTATGTGTGTGATTTATTGATATTTATTGTGATATTGTGAAATGGAGTTTAACTCTTTATGGCATTCACTGTCTTTTGAATTCAACTATGATTTTAAGTATCCACAATTCATATGATTTATGGTTTATGGTTTTAAATTGTATTTCCTTAATATTGTGCACCACTGAGACATTGGCTCAGCGATAGCTTTTTCATTGCTGTTGCAGGTAGACAGACAGACAAAGCAGCAGAGTAGGCTGCTTGTGTCACATTTTGAGATTTCGCCGGGTATATCAAGTATACCATATTTTGTAGTTTTTATTGTAATGTATGTGCACTGTATGTATATATTGTATTTGGTCTTGGGCAGTTGTAAACTAAAATTGTAAATTATTTTGGCTTGTAAAAATATTTTGATATATTTATCTTATCTCAGCTTTTGGAAACACTGGAAAATTGATATTGAACTGAGTTGATAAATGTTGAGAAATTTATTGTGTTAAACTACTATTGGAGTTGGGATTGAACAAATTATTGGAAGTGCTTTTTACAGGTTTTTGAAGAACTATTTTATTCAAAATACAGATGGCACTCTGTCAAAATTTTTACAGAAGTTATTGATACTCAGATTTGTTATTTTGTTTTACTTCAGTTAAAAATTTTTAACACCTGTCAAAAGTACTCACCACTGTAAAAAGAAATAAGAAAAAGTTTTAAAATCCCTTGTAGCGTATTTAATGAGCTATCAGTAGGTAAAGTTTGGTAATTCATTAGGTATACTATGGGATCATGTTATGCTTTATGGAGGGGTAGGGTGTGATATGTTTTAGTGGTATCAGAGCTAGTTTTTAAATTCTATTTTGACCTGTAATTTGAATATTCTTTATACATAGTACAACTACTCAATGTCATTGTTTGATACATACAATACATTACATTATAAATATGCATTAACAGGAGGAAATCTCCTTGTGTTATTTATTCAAGAGGTCTAAGATCCTCAAATTGATTATGGAAGAAGGGGATCGTTTAATCGATCAATCAATAGAGGCTGAGGTACAAGGGGATGCCCCAGCCCTACACAATGTGAGAGGATCAGCCGCACCAGCCCCCTCAGTCCCACAGTTTTCTGCTCAGTTTGCTCAGCAGATGGCTGCAATATTCTAACAGATGGTTGGTAACATGCCTACTCAAGTCCCACTACAGACACCAGTGGTACAACCACAGTCTTCAGCTAGGCAGTATGACTAGCTAATTAAATATGGGGCTACTGAGTTCAAGGGGACAATAGATCCTTTAGAGGCAGAACAATGGTTAGAGAGAATGGATAGGGTGTTCAAGAAACTACATTGCATAGAAGAGCTGAGATTTGAGTATTCAGTGTCACTACTACAGGGAGATGCATATGACTGGTGGAAAACCATTCCTCATAGTTTGGTGGAACCTCCAGTACTAACCTGGGATGACTTTTTGCGGGAGTTTAGACAAAAATATGTCCCAGATGCCTATGTGGACTAGAAGTTACAGGAGTTTTAAGTCTGAAATAGGGAAGTAGGTCAGTGGCAGAATATGAAAGGGAATTTTCTCGCCTGAGCCACTATGCAGGAAGTCTCCTTGCTACTAGCAGGGAAAGATGTAAGAGGTTTGAAACTGGCTTGAAGCCTAGTATCAGATTACAAGTGGTTGGATTCAAACATACTAACTTCTCTGAGCTCATTTCTCAAGCACTGGAATTAGAAAGAATTGAGTTAGAAGCAGCCCCAGAGAAAAAGAAATCAGAGAAGACAGAAAAAGAGAAAGAGGAGAAGTCTGTAGATCAGAGTTCCAGTGGTCCTACTGGGAAGAGGAAGAACTTTGGGGGACACAACAAGGGTGGTAAGAAGTTCGATAGGGGAAGATATTCGAGACAGAAACCTCCTCCATCTGGTCAGTAGACTACCAGAAGTTCCTATCCTCCCCACCAGTGTGAAACTTATGGTAGAAACCATGGTGGGGTATGCTATAAGGCCACAGGAGCCTTTTATAACTGTAGAGGCATAGGACATTTTGCCAAAGACTGCACCAGTGTCCATAGAGTTAGGCCACCTCCTACTACTACTGAAGGGTCAGTTCAAAATCCTGTCACCAGAGGTTCATAACCACCTAGCAGAGGTAGAGGTAGGGGTAGAGGTAGTCCAGCAGGCAGCCAAGGCACAGTGAATCAATTAGAGCAAGGCAGTGCTCCAGTCAGAGTCTACGCAATGAGACAGAGAGAAGAGGCTGAGACATCTGATATTGTGGCTGCTACCTTCTCAATTTTTAATCAAGATGTGTTTGTATTATTTGATCTGGGTTCTACCCATTCCTATGTGAGTACTAGCATCATTGATTACATTGATGTTTCGTGTGTGAAAATGGACTTTGAGGTGCTAGTAACAAGTCCACTAGGACAGGAGGTCAGGGTCAATAGAATGTATAGGGATTGTCCTTTGGTGATCCAAGGACATACTTTTCTGTCTGATCTCATTGAAATGCCCTTCAGAGATTATGATATCATCTTGGGCATGGATTGGTTAGCCAGGCATCACGCCATGATTGGTATGGCGAAGATAGTCACTTTTGGTCTCCCTCAGTACAGTGATGTGGTAATACATGGGGAGAGGCAGCTATTGCCATCAAACATCATTTCGGCCGCACTAGCTAGAAAAATGATCAGAAAGGGGTGTAAAGCATACTTAGCACATGTGGTAGACACCCAAGTGGAAAGTCCAGCATTGAGGGATATCCCTACAGTATATGACTTTCCAGATGTGTTTCCTGATGAATTGCCAGGATTACCTCCAGAGAGAGTAGTGTAGTTTGAGATTAATGTTATGCCTAGTGTGGATCCAATCTCCATAACACCATACAGAATGGCATCGATAGAGTTGAAAGAGTTAAAGGTACAGTTGCAAGAACTACTTGAAAAGGGCTTCATCCACCCTAGTGTGTCACCTTAGGGAGAACCGGTATTGTTTGTTAAGAAGAAAGATGGCACTCTCCGCTTATGTATTGACTACCGGCAGTTGAATAAGGTGGCAATAAAGAATAGATATCCATTGCCTCGCATTGATGATCTGTTTGATCAGTTGAAGGGTGCAGCTATGTTCTCCAAAATTGATTTGCGATTTGGTTATTATCAGTTGAAAGTGCAAGAGCAGAGCATTCCAAAAACTGCTTTCAGAACTCGATATGGCCACTATGAGTTTCTGGTAATGCCATTCAAGTTAACTAATGCTCCAGCTGCTTTTATTGATCTGATGAACACTATCTTCAGACCATATCTCAACCAGTTTGTGGTGGTGTTTAATGATGATATTTTGATATATTCAAGGAATGCAGAGGAGCATGACAGACATCTATGGATTGTACTACAGACTTTAAGGGAGAAACAACTATATGCCAAATTGTCAAAATGTGAATTTTGGCCAAAAGAAATCTCTTTCTTGGGACATGTTGTGTCAGCTGAAGGGATCACGGTAGATTCCAGCAAGGTAGAAGCTATCCTTAATTGGAAGCCACCCAGAAATATCACAGAAATTCACAGTTTTTCTAGGTTTTGCTGGATACTACCGTCGGTTTGTGAAAGGGTTTTCTATGTTAGCTTCTACACTGACCAAGCTGCTTTGCAAAGATGTAAAATTTCAGTGGACAGATAAATGTCAGCAGAGTTTTAATGAGTTGAAGAGGTGTTTGACTGAAGCTCCAGTCCTTACTTTACCTACACTGGGTAAAGAATACACAGTTTATAGTGATGCTTCTCACAATGGGTTAGGCTATGTACTTATGCAAGATCATAATGTCATTGCTTATGCATCACGCCAACTGAAATTGCATGAGAGGAACTACCCAACACATGATTTGGAGCTTGCAGCTATTATTTTTGCTCTGAAGATCTGGAGACACTATTTGTATAGGGAGAAATGCTACATTTACACTGATGACAAGAGCTTGAAGAACCTAGGCACCCAGAAGGAATTGAATATGAGGCAGAGGAGATGGTTAGAACTGATTAAAGACTATGATTGCTTAACAGACTATTAGCCAAGGAAAGCAAATGTGGTGGCTGACGCCTTAAGTCACAAGACTATGGCAAGTCTCAGAGTTTCTCCTTTGTCCATGGTATATGAGTTGAAAGCACAGCATGCTAGTTTGGAAATTGATGATGAGGGACAGACAGTAGTTGCATGGCATGTACAGCCAGTGTTGATTGATCAGATCAGAATGGCTACTCAGAATGATAAAAAATATCAGAAACTACTGAAAGAAGTCCAGCAGGGCAAGAAACCTGAATTCTTTGTGAGAGATGATGGTTTACTACTACATCAAGGCAGAATGTGCATTCCTAATGATGCGGAATTGAGACAAATCATTATGAAGGAAGCACATGAGTTTCCTTTTGCTATGCACCCTGGTGGAACTAAAATGTACAGAGGGCTGAAAGAGCATTACTAGTGGATGGGTATGAAAAGGGATGTAGCTGATTTTGTTTCCAAATGCCTAACTTGTCAGCAAGTGAAGGCAAAACATCAAGTACCAGCAGGTTTGTTACATCCATTGCCAGTACCAGAGTGGAAATGGGAATAGATAACTATAGATTTTGTGATGGGACTTTCGAGGACACAGATTAGTCATAATATAATATGGGTTATAGTTAATAGACTAACCAAGTCTGCTCACTTTTTGCTAGTCCGGATGGACTATAGCCTGGAAAGATTGGCCAGATTGTACATAAATGAGATTGTAAGGCTGCATGGAGTGCCAGTATTAATTGTATCTGACAGAGATCCTAGATTCACTTCTAGACGTTGGGGTAGTCTTCAGAGAGCCCTAGGAAATAGATTGAACTTTAGCACGGTATTCGACCCACAGACAGATGGCTAATCTGAGAGGGTAATTTAGATATTGGAGGATATGCTACGGGCTTATGTGATTGAGTTTGAAGGTAGTTGGGATATACACTTGCCTTTGATTGAGTTTGCTTATAACAATAGCTACCAATCAAGCATTGGGATGCCTCCATATGAAGCTTTGTATGGCAGGAAGTGTAGAACTCCCCTATGTTGGGATAAAGTAAGTGAAAGAAAGATAATTGTGAAGGAACGGAAGCGTGAAAAACACAAGATTATACCATTGAATTCAAAAAAAATTTCGCCTTGGGTCACATGCACCATGCAAGATTTATTTTTATCTATTTGATTTCAATGATAAACAACATATTAAAACTCTTTTAATATGTTTTTGGATCTGTATTTGCCATTTAAGATTTTAAAATTAATCAGATTAATTTTAGAACCCTAGATTAAATCAAGAACGATTACACTAAACTCTTGATGCCTTTGCAGCGTGTGCGCCTTTGAGATTCGTCTTCAGGACACCAAATGTTGTCCCTCTAGCTTGTCCACACCAAGAACACCTATGGCAGCCCTTGAACAGCCTCTAAAGCTTTTTCTATTAATTAGAAATTCAAGTTCTGCCTTTTAAGAGATTAGAGATGTAAACAGGACACTAGAAACAATTTCTAGTGTTCTTAATTCAAGAGATTGATGGCTAATCTCATTGAATTGATGAGAGATGACGAGAAAAAGCTGGAGGCTCAAAGTGGCGTGACAAATGAGAGGAGAGGCTGCTGGTTATTTTTCTTTTCATAACCACACTTAAATAGCTAGGTTAACACATTAAACCCTAGCCACATGTCACCTTTTGATTAGCTCTAGGTTTAAGTGACCCAATCACATTGTGCCAAGTTTCAAACCTATATTTAATCTTGATTTTAATCATCTTACATGATTAAAAAACATTGGGCAAGCTGATGTGTAATCCCATGTGTCCCTATCTCATGGTGCCACGTGTCACACGTTGAACTGACCAAATTGCCCCTGTGTCTTAATTTTGAGTTCTTAACCCAAAATAATTATTTTCTTCTTCTAATTAATTTATATCAAATATAAATTAATTAATTAATCTCTATTAATTAATTTCTCATCAATTAAATTCATATTTAAACACTTTAAATATAAATTTAATTTATACTACATCCAATAATCTAGATTTGGTTTCAAGTCATGCTAGGGACTTTGCAATTTAATTGCAAACCAAACCTATTTAATTAATCAATTAAACTCTTTAATTAATTAATTAAATCATATTTAAATAGGTGATAACTTGTGTATGTGTGTGACTTACTAGGCTCATCACTAATTGGTAATGAGACATGATATCAACTCTTAATATCATCAGAACTCTTTCTTACCATAAATGATTTCTCTAAATCATTTTATGAACCTCATAGACCATGGTTAACACCTAGCATAGCATGCCATGGCCACCCAATTAGTAATAAGATTTACCTTAAATGAACCTATAATCATATGTTACCATGCACTAGAATCTCTGTTACAAAATCCCAACTCAAGCTGGAGTCATGGTTTATGTCAAACTCCATTTGCTATGAATATTATGTTCTCTTTTAATTCCAGTTCTTGATTAAAAGATTTTTCTCATCAGAAATTCTTTTCTGAATAAATCTATCTGTCCTGGCCAGGAACTTGAAACATCAAGAACAATTAAATGAACATAGGATTTTATCTCTATTTACTTAGAGGAACAGATTCCATCTTGATCAACACCTACCTCCATATATAACTAGCAGGAGCCAACACATGCCCATATACCCATACATATGACAAGTATGAAAGCAGTATCAAACTCAAACTACCTATATACAAGATAACTGTGCTATCTCAGGTCTAAAGATTATATGCACTGATATGATTTATGACAAAACATTGACAAGAGTAAACTCCATGTGCTTGTCATAAGTGTCACTGGTTCGGCCTACTTATCATTTATAAGTGCCTATCATGTTTGTTATATGGCATGAGACTCACCATTCCATCTTATTTATATCTCATATAAATAACTTGGGAACAAACATGAATACAATCTTTCTGGATAAGTCATGTCCTTATTATGAAGTATCCTCGATTGTGAACCTATTTATGATACTTTGTGCTAGAAATATTGTCACTCATATTCTTAACAACTTAAGAATAATATTTCTAACAAAATATCAATGGACCTTTTCTATTACACATAAATATATTATGTAAACGGAAAAGTGGAAATGCCTTTTATTAATAAAAATATGTACAAGATACATACTAAATGATATGCTCTAGGGCATACTACTAACAATCTCCCACTAGCACTAGAGCCATTCATTACAATACCTTAGACCCATCTTCTCAAGATGTCAGTCTAACTGAGCTTGTGACAAAGGCTTAGTGCATGGATCAGCTGAATTTTTTCAGCTGATGCTATTTTCTGCATGGCTATATCGCCTTTGCCCAACTATATGTCTGATAATGTGGTAGTGCCTTTCTATGTGTTTGGATTTTGGGTGAGACCTTAGTTCCTTAGCCTGTATGACTGCTCCATTGTTGTCACAGTGTAGTGGGCTAGCGACTCAATGGAAGGAACTCTGTAAGTTCTGTCACGAACTTCCTTATCCAAACGACTTCCTTTGCGACATCGATGCGAGAATATACTCGACCTCGATGAGTGGAATCTGCGATGCGTGCTCTGTTTGGAACTCTTCCAACTGACTGCACCTCCATTACAAATGAACACATATCCAGAGGTAGACTTTCTATCATCGATATCTGATTGGAAGTCAGAATCAGTATAACCATCTAATTGCAAGTCTCCACCTCCATAAATCAAGAATAAATCCTTATTTCTTCTCAAGTACTTAAGGATATTCTTGGATCGCTATCGATGTTCCAAACCTGGATTGGATTGATACCTGCTAGTCAAACTAACAGCATATGCGATATCCAGCCTAGTACACAACATTGCATACATTATACTTCCAATAGCCGAAGCATATAGAATCCTGGCCATCTTATCTCTTTCTTCGGGTGTCTTTGGAGACATCTCTTTAGAAAGATGGATACCATGTCTCACTAATGTGATCCTCTCTTGGAATCAAGCATGTTAAACCTCTTTAACACCTTTTCCAAGTATAGACTTTGGGATAAACCTATTATTCTTTTCGCTCTATCTCTATAGATGCGAATCCCAAGAATATAGGTTACCTCCCCTAAGTCTTTCATGGAGAATGTATTTGACAACCATACCTTTATAGTTGTCAACATACCTGTGTCATTACCTATCAATAGTATGTCATCCACATATAAGACAAGGAAAGTGATAGCTCTGTCACTAACCTTCTTATATACACATGGCTCATCCTCATTTTTGATAAAACCAAAGGATTTAATGGCTTCATCAAAACGGATGTTCCAACTCCTCGAAGCTTGTTTCAACCCATAAATGGATCGCTTTAGCTTGCATACCTTGGAACCATCTTGGGATTCAAATCCCCTAGGTTGTTCCATGAAAATGTTTTCTTCAATGTATCCATTGAGAAAAGTCGCTTTGACATCCATCTGCCAAATCTCATAATCATAGTATGCAGCTATTGCTAATAAAATCCTAATTGATTTAAGCATGGCAACAGACGAGAAAGTCTCCTCATAGTCTATTCCTTGCCTTTGGCGAAACCCTTTCGCTACTAGCCTTGCCTTATAGGTCTCTACCTTTCCATCAGAACCAATTTTCTTCTTGAAAACCCATTTGTTCCCTATAGGTACAATACCTTCTGTGGGTCAAAAAGATCCCAACCTTGATTCTTATACATGGAATCAATCTCGGATTTCATAGCATCAATCCATTTTGAAGAGTCTATATCTGATATAGCTTCTTCATAGGTAAGTGGATCATCTCCATGATCTACTTCTTCATGAGTAGACAACTCTTGTTCTTCTTCATGAAGAAAAACATATCTCAGTGGGTGAGATACCACAGTTGTTCTACGAGGAACAGCTGTAGATGTTTCATCAATGGGTATAGGTTGACTGGATGGATTTATATCCATCTGATCTGTTGGTTGGTCAGAATTCTCCAATTCTAACTCTATTTGCCTTCCTTTGCCTCCTTCTTGAACAAACTGTTGTTCAAGAAATGTGGCATCTCTACTTATCACAACCTTTTGTGAAGTAGGCAAATAAAAATAATATCCAAAACTATCTTTTGGATATCCAACAAATCGACCTTTTACGATCCGTCTCCAATTTATCAGTGTTCAGCTTTTTGATATAAGCTGGACAACCCCAAATCTTAACATGCTTTAGACTTGGTTTTCTTCCATGCCATATCTCATAAGGTGTGGAAGAAATTGATTTTGATGGAATCCTATTCAGAATATACAAAGCTGATTCTAATGCAAATCCCCAAAAGAAAATTGGCATATCAGTATAGCTCATCATACTACGTACCATGTCACATCCCGACTTAGCGGGCCCCAGCTCAAGCCCCTCTCTGGGTGGCCATCTTGCGGCGTACCCCCCTAGAGGCCGGCGGTGCGACTCACAAGGTACTGTCCGCTCTGGTGGAGTTCAATCCCTTCGCCCTGCAGAGCTAGGATTCGAACCCATATCACCTCACGGGTTTGCTTCGCCTCTTACCAATTGAGCTGTCACACCCCGGCTTAGTGGGCCCCAGCTCAAGCCC
The DNA here is from genome assembly GCF_030052815.1 of Hevea brasiliensis. NCBI lineage: Eukaryota > Viridiplantae > Streptophyta > Magnoliopsida > Malpighiales > Euphorbiaceae > Hevea > Hevea brasiliensis. The sequence goes on from NC_079507.1 coordinate 17,576,003, forward strand.
CTCTATGGGTGGCCATCTTGCCGGCGTACCCCTCTAGAGGCCGGCGATGCAACTCAAATCGGTACAGACGATTTTGACCCGTTAAGCCAAACGGAGGGCATTTTGGTCATTTCGCCTTCCGAGGTGATTTTTGGCCGACTTGTCCAGTTGAGTAAATAATTAATATAACATAAAATATGAATAAACATTACTAGAAATCAAATTGAAAATGAGTAGTGGAGAAAAGGAAAGAAAATGAGGAAAAAAGCTTAATTATGGCATCATGGTGATGTCATTAAGGTTATTTGGACCAATCACAATTTAACCACCCTTTGACTAACTAAATAAAAGACTAAATGAATACTAAATTTACCAAAATTTGCAGCAGCCCCTCTTCATTCCCTACCCAGCCGAAACACACCTAGAAACCTCCATTGAAGTTCAAATAAGCAAGCTCAAATTCCTACCTTGTTTCACCCTAAAATCATAACCTAGCTTCACTAAAGTTTGTTCTAGTACCTTGCATGGTCTCTTGGCAGCCTAGAAGAAGGAAGAAATTGGAGTTTAGGGCTTTGGAAATTCTGCCCAAACAAGGTTAGTGCATATATGAAGTTTAAAACTCATTAGTTCCATGATCTATGCTTGTAATGAATGAAAAATTGTGAAATAATGAAACAAATCCATGTGTATCTCTACTAAAGAATTTAGGCAGCCCTATGGGAGATTGAGGTTGATTGTTTGATAAGCTTAGAATGGTTGGAAATCATGGTTAAAGTATTAATATGCATGGAGACTTAAGTAAGTATGTTAATCAAAGTGTATGAGTAATGAGTTTGGACATTAGGGTTGTGTAGGTGAAATTGTGACTTAGCTTAGGAAATGGTTAGGGAACTTTTTAATGGTCAATTAGTGACCATTTTAGGTAGGTTGACCCTAATTAGAACTGAAAAATGAGATGGTAAAGTGAAAGTATAAACTGCCCTATGGACAGCAGCATAGGGACTGAAATTTCAGTCCCTTTGCACTGCCATAACTTGGGCTGTGCTTGTCCAATTGATGTTTGGCCAATTGGACATGAAACTAGGCTTATAGTGGCACATTTTTGCTGAAGAAACCATGCCCAAAAGACCAAAGCAAAAGGGTCAAAACTCAGCCACAATCCGGAACCCTGAAATTGCCTCTGCAGAATTTGACCAAATGAACAGTAACTGTTTATTTGGCCATAAGTCACTGTAGATTTGGTCAATTGGTCTGAAATTTGTACAGAAACAAGTTAAGACATAGACAAACAACTTTCATGAAGGAACCTACCCCAAATTATGGCCAAAACCCATTCAACCAAGTGACTCAAGTCACTGTTCATGCACTGTAGATATGGTAAAATTCTGCAGACTGCATATCCGGACAGCCTGGGTTTTTGAGCCATATCTGGAGCTACAAAACTCCAAATGGAGTGATTCAAAAAAGGAAATTCAACTAGACAAAATAAGGAACAACTTTCATGTTTTACATTTCCTCAAATTCCAACAGTAACAGTGTCCAATGGAACAGTGAAGTTGACTCACCAAAACTGAAAAATCTGTTTGTGTTGAGTTACACTTTGGAATGGCAAAAACACTTAATGCCAACAAGTTTTAAACACCAAATGTAGTATGTTGGGAGTGCCAAAGTTGATGTACACATTTTTATTCTAAAAGTCAATATTTTTGTTGACCAATGATGAATAGTAACACCAAAAAAATTGAAATTCACAAATTGACGAATTTAAGAGTTTCAAATGCCCTAGTATACCTAACAAGATTGGTTTGGATAGTTTGGCATGCCAATAGGGTTCAGTTAGCGATCGCACATGGCAAAAATTCCATTCTGTGATTTCATGGCTTTTAGCCATTCGACTTTGCATTGAGACTTGGCCTTGTGCACGATATTATTCTGACTTGTTAGCCGCTCATTTACACCGGGAGATGCATATGTGACCGATGGTGTGATGGCCCGAGGTACTAGGTACCCAAAGGCGGTTACCCGTTATCCATCCGATGCCTAGTGTAGGTTACTTGGGGCAACCAAATGAATAAAAGTGAACAAAGTTAATGAATTAATGAATATACCAAAATCAAACAAAGAAAGCATACACTTTGCATACACATTTATTTTCTTGCCAATTTCTTCTATTATATTATTGCACCACTAAGAATTATTGCTTATCGCGTTGCTTTGCCACGCGTAGGTACTGGAGATTCCGACCGTGAGCCCAGAGACCACGACTGGGTGAGTCCATCTAACAGATTACGCTCGATGTCCGTGTCACCTCACTACTGCATTGCATCGGTAGGGCACTAGGTGTCATTTTGTCATTTTGATATTTTGTAGCAGATTTGTATTTTCTCATATGTACTTGAACTCATGTAATATATTTTGATGTTTATGTAAATAATGAAAGTTATGACTATGAATGCAAGATTTGAGCATGTATTTATTGCTTGTATATGAGAAATGGATGTTGAGAAATGAAAAGGTTGTTGAAACTCAAAATCAAAAATTGTTCAAATCTTGATATTGAGTTTTGTGATGATATTGAAGTTGAGAATGAATGAATTTGTTTATTGGAAGTGTTTTAACAGTTCAAGAACGGTTTCTCCATTTTTAGCCAGATCTCACGGATTTTCTTTAAAATTTTCGGAACCTTAAATGAATAATACTTTTGATAAATGGCTTAAACAAATTGTATTTCATAAATTATATGCAAAAGCATGATATAAATTAATTGAGGAATATTAGAGTGTGCCGGTACACCGTGTGGCATTACTTACTCGGGTATACTGTACACGGGTAAGGGGTGTCACATACCATATCCAATAGGGTACGATTTCTCCTTTCAGATACACCATTCAGTTGTGGCGTTCCTGGAGGAGTCAGCTGAGAAACAATGCCATGCTCTCTCAAGTATTCATCAAATTCAGTACTCAAATATTCACCTCCACGATCTGATCGAAGAGCTTTAATATTCTTTCCTGTTTGATTTTCTACTTCAGATTTAAATTCTTTGAACTTTTCAAAATATTCATGTTTGTATTTCATCAAATACAAATACCCAAACCTTGATTTATCATTAGTAAAGGTAATAAAATAATGAAAACCCCCTCTAGTCATTTCTTTAAATGGACCACATACATCACTATGTATTAGCACCAAAATATTTTCAGCTCTTAGCCCCTGTCCAACAAAGGGTGATCTAGTCATTTTGCCCTGAAGGCAAGATTCACAAGTTGGAGTAGGCTCAGAGCCCAATGAGGATAGAATCCCCATTTTCTCCAATTTTGCAATCCTATATTCTGCAACATGACATAACCTTAAGTGCCAAATATATTTTGAACTTGAGTTGGTTTTCACCATGGCATTGCATTCATTTAGATTACTATACTTTGGCCAGTGGAAACACTTTCTTACTGGCAATGGAAACACTTTCCTGTTGGCAGTGGAAACACTTTCCTTTGCCTTTGTCAGCTTTGGTCTTCCCTTTCTGTTTAGCTATTTTTTTGGAAGGACCAGGAATCTGAGGTTTCTTTTTCTTATTGCCCTTCTTCTTGTTGGACTTTCCAGCAGAAGAAGATGCAACCAAAGCTGCCTCTTTTCCTTTATTGCCTGGCATATTCTTTTGGGCAATAACCAGCATGTTGAGTAAACCAGCTAAGGTGCATTCCTGTTTAGTCATATGGAAATTTGTCACAAAATTCCCAAAAGACTCAGAAGGGATCAAGGATCAAATCCGTCTGTAGTTGCAAATCCATGTTGATGTCAAGATTTTCCCACTGCTAAATCAGACGAATCATCTTGTGGACAAGATCCCCAAAATTCAGTCCCTAAGACATCCTCATGCGGAACACCTCCCTAGATATCTCATACCAAGCAAACCTGCTCTGCTCACCATATAACTCTTGTAGGTGAAGCATGAACTCACTCGCACTGCATGTTCTCATGTTGCTTCTGTAACTCATTACTTATGGAAGCAAGCATGTAACACTTAGCTCTCATATCATGCTCCTTCCACTTGTCCAAAGTTTCATGTTCCTCTTGTGTGGCCTCTGGAGGTAAGGGACCAGGAACATTTGAATCTAGAACATATCCTATATGTTCAAGGTTCAGACAAGTTTCAAATTTCTTAGCCAATCAGATGATTAGGTCCTGTCAACCTATTGTGATCAAGTATGCTTGCAAGGATATTGGATGGTGGTGGTTGTTTTGTGCTCATTTTTATCGTAAAATTAAGCTGAGAAAATAACCAGATTAATTAGTAAATGTATCATGTAATTAACCAAAATGATTATGGTCTTTTAATCAAATTGGTCCTCCCACTAACTTAGCGAATCCTACACTTCCAAAGTAGAAAACGGAAATCCTAGTTGGATGGATTTCTAGTGGGTGATTGAATTCTTATAATTCTATTGATCATCCTCAGGTACATCCATTATTGGAATTACAATAAACTATAAGTGACCAACTCCTTGCCCATCACATCTCATGTGAGGTTCAATCCTTTACCTAGCCCCTAATGCTCAAAATCTCAGTACATCCATTATTGACTTATCTTGCATTAGTTAAGTTGATCCCATTGAGCCGAATTATGCAAATAATTTTAATGTCCTCAGGTACATCCAATATTGGCCACTAAACCATTTACATATTTACAACATCTCATGCTTAACAATTATTCTTAAGAAAATCTCTTAAATAAATTGCATCTTATGCAACTATTTAAAATTTCTTAAAATAATTGCCCCAATGGAGGGCCTATGTTATAATTACTTTAATTATAGCATTTCCAACTTAATCATTTGTTTGGAAGATTTTATGGTCATTCTATTTACTATTAAGGTCTCACTTTGCACATTATCCATTTAGCATACATATATCATATAATTGCATACATTCCCATACATCTCATGCATTCATGGATAAGCGAAATATGGTATGATCATGGACTTTCTAAGGGATTCAATTCGAGCCACCAAGAATTGAATCAGGCGTTCCTAGGTGCATTTCATTCATTCATTTTACAAGAGTTGTTGAAGGAGTACATAATCAACACTTGATCTTGAATTCCTCCCACTGGTCCCACCAATGCTCTTGACCTCCTTGAACTTCTTGCAATCCAATATTACATAGTAATCCTTGGCATACCAAGGCGAATTTACAAGAACTTAAATAAATGAAATTACAACCCAAAATTATTACAAACTTAATAATACATGCCCAAAATAAATTAAAATAAATTAATTAATTTACAATCCCAAAGAAACATAAAAGAAATAAATCCAATCACATTGGTCTTTTATAGTCCATGATCATCCATCATGCATATCACTATTTAACAATTAAATAAAATATACATACTTAAATTAAATTGAATATCTCATATTCAACTTAAAAATCCAGATTTGAATATGATTCAAATAAATTTAAAAATTCAGATTTGAATCTCATTCAAACAAATTTAAAAATTCATATTTGAATCACATTCAAACAACTTCAAAAATTCAGATTTGAATCACATTCAAACATTTTTTAAAAAATCAGATTTGAATCACATTCAAATATTTTTTAAAAAATCAGATCTGAATTTTATTGAATCAATTTTAAAAAATCAGATTTAAATATGATTCAAACAACTTTAAAAATTCAGATTTGAGTCACATTCAAACAACTTTTAAAATTCAGATTTGAATCACATTCAAACAATTTTTAAAATTCTGATTTGAATCATAATTTAATTGTGTGATTAAAACTACTAATTAAACACTTTAATTAGTCAAAGAATAGGCCTTAGATCATACAACAATTGCAGAATTAAAAGCCAAACATTGAACCACCCATGGAACCATAGTTGCCGCCACCAATGGTGGCTTCACCATGTGTGCCACCACACCTCTTGATCCAACCAGCAATGAATCAATCATCTCATGATCAAATCACACAATTCAATCATATAATCAACAATCTAAATGGCAAATATAGTAGCTCTGATACCAATTGAAGGAACGGAAGCGTGAAAAACACAAGATTATACCATTGAATTCAAAAAAAATTTCGCCTAGGGTCACATGCACCATGCAAGATTTATTTTTATCTATTTGATTTCAATGATAAACAACATATTAAAACTCTTTTAATATGTTTTTGGATCTGTATTTGCCATTTAAGATTTTAAAATTAATCAGATTAATTTTAGAACCCTAGATTAAATCAAGAATGATTACACTAACCTCTTGATGCACTGCAGCGTGTCTGCGCCTTTGAGATTCGTCTTCAGGACACCAAATGTTGTCCCTCTAGCTTGTCCACACCAAGAACACCTATGGCAGCCCTTGAACAGCCTCTAAAGCTTTTTCTATTAATTAGAAATTCAAGTTCTGCCTTTTAAGAGATTAGAGATGTAAACAGGACACTAGAAACAATTTCTAGTGTTCTTAATTCAAGAGATTGATGGCTAATCTCTTTGAATTGATGAGAGATGAAGAGAAATAGCTGGAGAGGCTCAAAGTGGCGTGACAAATGAGAGGAGAGGCTGCTGGTTATTTTTTCTTTTCATAACCACACTTAAATAGCTAGGTTAACACATTAAACCCTAGCCACATGTCACCTTTTGATTAGCTCTAGGTTTAAGTGACCCAATCACATTGTGCCAAGTGTCAAACCTATATTTAATCTTGATTTTAATCATCTTACATGATTAAAAAAACATTTGGCAAGCTTATGTGTAATCCCATGTGTCACCATCTCATGGTGCCACGTGTCACACTGTGAAATGACCAAAATGCCCCTGTGTCTTAATTTTGAGTTCTTAACCCAAAATAATTATTTTCTTCTTCTAATTAATTTATATCAAATATAAATTAATTAATTAATCTCTATTAATTAATTTCTCATCAATTAAATTCATATTTAAACACTTTAAATATAAATTTAATTTATACTACACATCCAATAATCTAGATTTGGTTTCAAGTCATGCTAGGGACTTTGCAATTTAATTGCAAACCAAACCTATTTAATTAATCAATTAAACTCTTTAATTAATTAATTAAATCATATTTAAATAGGTGATAACTTGTGTATGTGTGTGACTTACTAGGCTCATCACTAATTGGCAATGAGACATGATATCAACTCTTAATATCATCAGAACTCTTTCTTACCATAAATGATTTCTCTAAATCATTTTATGAACCTCATAGACCATGGTTAACACCTAGCATAGCATGCCATGGCCACCCAATTAGTAATAAGATTTACCTTAAATGAACCTATAATCATATGTTACCATGCACTAGAATATCTATTTTACAAAATCACTTATCAATCTTGATTCATGTTTTTTGTCAATCTCCATTTTATATTAATATTATTTTCTGTTTTAATTACAGTTATTGATTAAAAGATTTTTCTCATCGAAACTCTTTTACGAATAAATCTATCTGTCTGGCCAGAACTTGAAACATCAAGAACAATTAAATGAACATAGGATTTTATCTCTATTTACTTAGAGGAACAGATTCCATCTTGATCAACACCTACCTCCATATATAACTAGCAGGAGCCAACACATGCCCATATACCCATACATAGTACAAGTATGAAAGCAGTATCAAACTCAAACTACCTATATATAAGATAACTGTGCTATCTCAGGTCTAAAGATTATATGCACTGATATGATTTATGACAAAACATTGACAAGAGTAAACTCCATGTGCTTGTCATAAGTGTCACTGGTTCGGCCTACTTATCATTTATAAGTGCCTATCATGTTTGTTATATGGCATGAGACTCACCATTCCATCTTATTTATATCTCATATAAATAACTTGGGAACAAACATGAATACAATCTTTCTGGATAAGTCATGTCCTTATTATGAAGTATCCTCGATTGTGAACCTATTTATGATACTTTGTGCTAGAAATATTGTCACTCATATTCTTAACAACTTAAGAATAATATTTCTAACAAAATATCAATGGACCTTTTCTATTACACATAAATATATTATGTAAACGGAAAAGTGGAAATGCCTTTTACTAATAAAAATATGTACAAGATACATACTAAATGATATGCTCTAGGGCATACTACTAACAAATTGAGCCAGAAATTGTTCAGCAGACAGAGGAAAAATCAAATTGATCAGAGATCGACTCAAGGCTGCATCAGACCGTCAGAAGTCCTATGTTGATCTGAAGAGAAGAGATATTGAATATGCAGTGGGTGATAAGGTATTCCTCAAAGTTTCTCCTTGGAAGAGGATTATGAGATTTGGCAGAAAGGGGAAACTGAGTCCTCGTTTCATTGGACCATATGAGGTTCTGGAAAGAGTGGGTCTCTTGGCATATCGGTTGGCATTACCTCCAGAGCTAGAAAGGATACAAAGTGTCTTCCATGTGTTCATGTTAAGGAGGTACAGATCTGACTCATCTCATGGTCTATCAGTTGAAGAGATTGAGGTAAATCCAGACGTCTCATATGAGAAAGAACCCATAGAAATTCTGGTATATGAGGTGAAACAGCTGAGGAATAAATAGATACCCCTGGTTAAAGTGCTGTAGAATCATCATTCAGGCCAGGAAGCTACTTGGGAACGTGAAGAGGACATGAGGAGACAGCACCCACAGCTATTTAGAGATTGATGCCAGGTAAAATTTTGAGACAAAATTTATTTTAAGGGGGGGAGAATTTTAACACCCCTATGTTCGGTAGTGCGTTCTACTGTTCCAATGACCAGTGTCTGTCCGGACAGCTAGAATGCCTAGAACTACACTTAAATGTTAGTGAGGATACATGAAATAATGAATTACAATAGAGGAAAATACAAGGAAAATAAAGGAAAAATAATAGCAATGAAATGTAACCAAGTTAAATGAGCCGAAAATCGTAGTGATGGATGACCGCACTGGGAAGTTGGGCGACTAGCCTTGGACTGCGAGGAACCCTGAAAAATATTTTTAAGACTTAAATAAACATCTATTGAAGTATAAATGAGATTAGAAATATAAAAAAAAAATTAATTAGTATAAAGAAAAATGAGAAATCGAGAAACTGACAAAAAACGGTGTTACCGAAAAATCAGAAATACAATCTGAATAGGGGCATTTAGGTAAATTGACACCTCGAGTTGTCTTTTGACCTAAATGTCCATTAAAAATAAATGATATTAAACCTTGAAAATATCATGAAAATTAAAATGGTGGCACATAGATTAAATAATAAAAGAAATGAGGTAAAATGTGGGAATTTAGAAACTTTGGATTATTAAATCCTTAACCAAACTTAGTGCTCCACTAAAATTGTATTTGGGACACCTAGAGACTGAAGTGGGACAGGTGTCGGACCATTTGCCTTCTTCTTCCTCATCACCTTCACTTGGCCGAAATCCTAGCTCCATGAAATCCTCCATTTCCGTCCACCATCAAGTTTAAGTCCACCATGATTTAGCCATAAAAAACCTTAAGTTCCTTAATTAATCTTTGCCTAAACACCTTGGGCAGCAATAAGGGAGTAAGAAAGATAAGTTTTGGTTGAGTTTTGAAGAAGTCTGAAAGAGGTAAGTGGTTATTTTCAATTCTTGTTTCATTAAAAGTGTAACTAAGGTTGTGGTTGTTTGATTTATGGAAGAAGTTTTCAGTTTTGATGAGTTAAGGTGCTGTACCATTTTGGCAGCCATGAAAGTTAAAATGTTTAACTTGTTGTTTACATGTAAATGATGGGAAAATATATTGATTAATGTTATAAGATGTTGTAGTCAATGTGTATTAAGTGTATGTGGTGATTGAGCCATTGATCTTGAAATTGAAGAAAGTATGGGAAACTTTGGTAAATTAGGGCATATCGGTAGCCTTGAGAAAGTCATGAGGAATGCTTGAATTCATGAAGATTATTTGATGTAATGTGATTTTAGAGTTGCTAAGTATGTATGTAATTTATTAGTGAAATTATATGTAATAATTAGGAATGTTTATGTGTGTACTTTGTTGGATTTGGACTTTGTGAATTTTGATTGCATTTGGTGCATTTTGAAGTGGTTACATTCTGTCCAAGTTGACCTATAATGTAAAGAAGTGAATGCTTTTGGTTAGTGCCAAATGCAGAATGTTGTGGGGAAGTGAAGATGTAATTGGTAAACATGTGTTTGGTTTGGTGTTTGAAAGGCATGTAGAGGGCAGTGTGCAAATGGGCCTATAACCCTAAGTGTGTGGCTCCAATTGGTATGAGGCCAATTGGAGGTGAAACTAGGCACAAAATGTGCCAACTTTCCTGAAGAAAGCCTACCTAAATTCTGTCCAGAAAGTAACTTGAGAAATGGCCAAATCCGGATTAGTAACTTGAAAGCCTGAAAATTGATCATTTGGGCAGCAATTAGTGTTTTGGCCATAACTCATTCAAAACGGGTCCAAATGACCTGAAATTTTTACCATTAATAGATTAGACATAGAGCTACAACTCTTATGAAGACAAAAAAACTCAGAAATGACCATAACTAAGTGAAAATGCTTGCACAAATTCGGGTATAAAAACTGCTAGAACCAGTAATGACCTAAAAATGACCTAAAGTTGCCATTTTAGTATAATCTGTCCAGCTTTAGTAAATTGACCATATCTTGGTCTATACAACTCAGAATGACCTGAAATTTTTCCCTGAGTGCAATAAGACATAGAGCTACAATTTTTATTCTTTGACCAGAAGCTAAAAACCAAGAGAAATAGGACTTTAAGCTAGACCAATCTAGCACACAAAAATTGAGAACTTGACATTTACATACAATGATGCTTGAAATAATTTGGCAATGAATGCCAACTTGTAAAAATGGTAAATTGCACTATATTGGTAGCATATTGAAATGCAAAATGTGACATATTGGTAACATTAAACCTAATTCACTTAGAGTGTATCAAGGGTCAACATTATAGATTGACTAAGGAAAACAATAGAATTAAGTAAATTATTTATTGAACCTTATTGTTAGAGACAGTTTAAATGAGTACTGAAACACTTCAAATTATGTGTTTCAGTTAACAAAGACTCAGGGAAGGGGAAGGAAACACTGAGTCAGGGCCAAGAGATTACACTTCAGAGGTTTGTGCACAACAATTATTTCATTTGAATTTTTCAATTGAAATAAATTATGACAATTTGTATGTTATTGTTTTAAATTGTGGAAAATTATTTGAATGGAAATTTGATGGATACTTTTTGCTCAAAAAATATTGCAAATGGTTTGAAACTACAGCTATCATGTATATTTGATTGAATTCCTCACTAGCTTGTCTAGTGGGACGAATTGAGTTTGAATTCCCTCTCTTGCTGAAGTGTTGAGGTATGTGCCTGTTGAGGACGAATAGGATGAGTACTCATTTATTTGCTAGCTAACTATGTTATTCCTCATTAGCTATCGACTTTTGGGACAAATTGGACTATGGAATCATGATTAAGCTGTGTGTGTGATTTATTGATATTTATTGTGATATTGTGAAATGTAGTTTAATTCTTTATGACATTCACTGTCTTTTGAATTCAACTATGATTTTAAGTATCCACAATTCATATGATTTATGATTTATGGTTTTAAATTGTATTTCCTTAATGTTGTGCACCACTGAGACATTGGCTCGATGTGACTTTTCATTCTTTATGCAAGTAAGCAGACAGAGAAGCGTGAGTAGGTCGCTTGTGCCACATTTTGAGATTTCACCGGGTATATCGAGTATACCATATTTTGTAGTTTTTGTTGTAATGTATGTGTACTGTATGTATATATTATATTTGGTCTTGAGTAGTTGTAAACTAAAATTGTAAATTATTTTGGCTTGTAAAAATGTTGTAATATATTTATCTTATCTTAGCTTTTGGAAACACTAGAAAATTGATATTGAACTTAGTTGATAAATGTTGAGAAATTTACTGTGTTGAACTACTATTGGAGTTGGGATTGAACAAATTATTGGAAGTACTTTTTACAGGTTTTTGAAGAACTATTTTATTCAAAATACAGATGGCACTCTACCAAAATTTTTACAGAAATTATTGATACCCATAATTGTTATTTTGTTTCACTTCAGTTAAAAATTTTAACACCTGTCAAAAGTGCTCACCATTGTAAAAAAAAATAAGAAAAGGTTTTAAAATCCCTTGTAGTGTATTTAATGAGCTATCAGTAGGTAAAGTTTGGTAATTCATTAGGTATAATACGAGATCATGTTATACCTTACGGAGGGGTACGGTGTGACATAAATTAGGTCATAAGTGCAAAACTATGAACCCAATTGGTATGACGCCAATGGGGGGGTGAAACTAGACATCAAATAGGCCAACTTTCATGTAGAAATATTGCCAAAATTCTGCCTAGAACTGACCTTAAAAATGACAAAATCCAGAATGGCAACCTTGCAAACCCAGATTTTTGACCATATGAACAGTAATCATTAGGATGACCATAACTCACTCAAAATAGGTTCAACTGACCTGAAATTTTTACCATGGATAGCTTAGACATAGAGCTACGATTCTTATGAAGACACCAAAGCCCAGAAATGGCCAGAACAAGTCAAATAGCTTGCACAAGTTTGGGTACCAAAACTGTTAGAACTAAAAGTGACCTAAAATTGACCAAATTTTGCACTAAAGGTGCAATCTGTCCAGCTTTAGTAAATTGATCATATATTGGTCTATACAACTCAAAATGACCTAAAATTTTGCCCAGAGTGCAATAAGACATAGAGATACAATTTTGCTTCTTTAACTAGAACCTAAAAACCAAGAGAAATAGGACTTTAAGCTAGACCAATCTAGCACACAAAAATTGAGAATTTGACATTTACATACAATGATGCTTGAGGTAATTTGGCAATGAATGCCAACTTGTAAAAAGGGTAAATTGCATTATATTGACAGCATATTGAATTGTAAATTGTGACATGTTGATGCTAGAATTAACTTATCCTTATTATATAAAAAGGTCAACATATGCATTAACTTATGAAATTACATAATAGCTAGTAAACTCTAGAAATTGAAGAATTAAACTATTAATTTATAATGTGCCCTCGTTTGCCTAATTGACTAGTTTGCATAGTTTGGCATGCCAAAAGAATTCTGACAGCTGTTCTGTAAATGGCTTTGTGCCATACTATGTTTTTATGGCATATTATGCCGCACTGTGACTTTAATAGCCTACGGCTATACGTATTGTGTTATTATACTTGGCTTATAGCTAGATTGATTATATGGCTTTTTAGCCACACTATTTGCACACCAGGAGACACTTTGTGGCCGATGGTGTGACGGCTCGAAGTACTAGGTACCGAGTGCCAGTATATCCGTTTATCCAGTCTGGTCAGTGTATAGGCTACATGGGCAGTTAATTTAAGCACTACTAAACTCAAATAGCTAAATCCTGTCTACTGACATACAACACTACCAAAAATTAGCAAATATTGAAATGTTAGCAAATAAAAGTAGAATCAACAACTGTAAAGAATATCGATGTCATAAATTCATAAACAATTCATTTACTCTATTTTAATGTATATTTCTTTATATTTGGCACCACTAAGCAAAATTGCTTAACGCATTGCTTTTGTAATGCGTTGGTATTGGAGACACAGCTGGGGAGCCCAGCAGACCTATGACCAGGTGAGACATCAGATCTGCACAAGAGTCCAGAGTCATCTACACTGCATTGCATACATGGTAGGACTTATGATATCTTGTATTTTGTACTTCTGTTGTATTTTTGAAATTTAGCCTTGTATTTTGTAATATTATGAAAGCTCTAGAGTTTATAATATTTTGTACATATTAAATAACATAGAGATTTTCTGGATATATTTAAATTATTATGGATTGTATTATGGAACTGTTTAATGACTATGAAAGTCTATTGACTTTACTGAGAAATCGAGACTGCGAAATAGTTGAGATTTTGATATTATTATATTGAACTATTTTTAACAGGTTTGGAAGGACAGTTTGTCCGAAATACAGATGGTACCTTACTAAATTTTTATTACCATTTTTGAAACACTAATTTTGTTAAAGTATGAAAATAGTATCAGCATGTTATGAATATCACATATAGACTTCTTAAATCAAATTGAGTTCAGGAAATCAGATAATTACAGACTAGGAGTTCCGGCACGCCGTGTAGCACGCTTTACTCGACTATACTGTAGACGGGCGAGGGGTGTTATAGGGGAGTTCCGAAAGAGACTATCATGCTAACTGTGGTTTCAAAACAATTTTCAAAAGTTTCTCAACCAACAATCACATTTGCAAGCCAATAAGCACATTCAAATCATCATAAAACCCATATAGAGGTGGCAACACCCAATTTGTTAAATGAAAGAGAAAAATCATATCTCATTCAAATTAAACTCATTCAAATCGATTTACAAGGCTAAAAACAAAGAAAAAAGTTAGTTGCGCACAAACCTTCAATGAACTTTTTTCTCCTTACTTCTCCTTATGCATCCCAACTTCTTTTTCTACTGAAAACACACATATAGAATACCTCAATACTCATCTTAGTTACTGCCAAGAACTCATTACAAGAATGTCTAATACATCCCAAGTTAGCATTGCAAATTTTAGAAAGTTTTGGTTTTCTAGTAGCTTGGTACATTAAATTTTAAACCCAATTTTTACCTAGTTCCAATCATAATTTGGTGAAGTGTTCTTCATGAAAATTGTTTCTCTAGGTCTTAAATTTAGTTTCCTTTTTGAATCACCTCATTTAGAGTTTTTTAGCCCAAGTTATAGTCAAAGTAATTTTACTATTCACATAGACATATTCTGTAGATTTCAGGATTTTCAGAATTTTACACAATTTTTCATCTAACATTCCAGCCTCTTACGTTCATAATTTGATCCAGGTCCTTAAAACAATATTATAGATCTCTGTCTTAGGTTTCGAACATTTTTTAATCACTCCAATTGGAGTTTTGTAGAGAAAGTTATGACCTGTTGACCATGCTAGGGTCATTAGGCCATTTAGCTGAATTGCAGGAATCTAGCCTAGGCATTTCTATTTTCTCTAGTAATTTTTCTAAGTTGCCCTAATATCTAGATTCTAGTCAAAATATAAAAGTTGCAGTTATAAGTGTTATAAAAATTTTGGCTTTGGAATCATTGCATTTCCAGTTTTGTAGACCAAGTTATGGCAAATTTCCCAGAACTGGTCGGATGGCCATTTTCCAGAATTTCAAGACTGGTCCAGGTTCTACAGATTTGTTAACCCAAATTTGCCCATCAATTTGGTTCGGTTAAGTTCATAATTTGGCCTTAAGTTCTTCATATGAAATGTTTTACTATATTTCAAAGTTCCATCGGTTTAAGAATCACCTAATTTAAAGTTTTTTAGAGTGAGTTATGACAATTCTAAGATTACTATTAACGTGGTCACTTTGTCAGGTCTAGAATTCCTACATCCGGATTCAAGGCTTATTTAGGGTAGCTTAACATCATTTTCTTGGTAGGGTATCTTCATGAAAGTTCTAGCCCTATGTCTTAAGTTTCATTTCCAGTTAGTTTCACACCAATTGGAATTGTGTAGCTCAACTTATAGGCTGCTAAGCACACTAGACTCAGTGTCCAGAATTTCAGCCCTAAAGTTCAATTTTCATTTCCTTCAATTACTTCTACTAACCAACCTCAATTCACATTTAATTCACCCTAAATGACCATAATTTAACATTAAACACATCAATGGCACTTCCTAGCAAAACACCCCTAATTTTTCGAAACCCTAGTTTGTAATTTCCCTAATCCATACAACTCCATCAATTCACACTCAAGGCACCTCAAATGACCTCAATTTGTCATTATAAACACTAATTACACTTCATACAATAAAAGCCCTAATTTTCCATGAACCGTAATCTTCCATTTTTCAATTTATGCAAATCCCATGCAATCTCACTACCCTAATCATGCATACTACTTCCATTAAACTTGAATTCATCACCAATTAAATTAAAACACATCAAACCCTAAGTTTTCCCTAAGTTAGCTAAAAATTCCCCTCTCCATAAATGCATGATTCTCATACTTTCTCATGTAATTTTATCACAATCTAACTTTAAATAAGCTTGTATAACTAATTAAGCATGAAAGAAACTTACCTTTTGATGATTTTTCCCAATTTTAAATTTTCTTCCAATTCTCTTGTTCTTCTTGCTTCATTCCCTCTATTAAAGATTTCTTTAATGTTTTCTTCTAGTGGGCTATGGGATTTATGGAGAAAATTCAAGGGAATTAAAAGTTTGGAAGGGAATTAATGGTGGAAGAAGGAAGGAGAAGAAGAGAGAAAGAGAGAGAGGGAGAGAGACAGGGGTGGCGGCACAATGGGGAAGAGAAGAGATTTTATTTTCTTTTTATATTTATCCCTAATCTTAATTCATTTAATTAAGTTGTCCAAAACCCATTGATCATAAATTTTTAATTAAGTCATAATGGGATAAAAATTTTAAGTTTTCACTTCTTTTATTTCCTTTACACATATTTATTTGAATTTTTCCTCAAAGATTACTTTATAATTCAATTCATTAATTTCATTTAATTTAATTGACATTTTGGTCAAAAATCAATTCTTGAAGTGAATTGATCAAAATGCTCCTCATCGGGTTATAATCCATCTTTTCATAAATCCCCGACTAGTCCTTAGGTATTTGGTTCACTTGAATTTTTATTATGTCTATCTCAATTAATTTTTCCTTAATTTTTAGTCCCCAAGGTCGCCTTGAATAGTACTATTCACATACTAAAAAATGTACTATTCAAAGCTTATAGGTTCAGAGTGTTACAATTCTTCTCTCCTTAAAAATAAAATTTCATCCTCGAAATTTACCTAGTCTCGGTCTCTAAATAGTTGTGGGTGCTGCCTCCTCATGTCTACCTCACGCTCTCATGTAGCCTCCTAGCCTGATTAATGGTTTCACAACACTTTAACCAGTGGTATTTGCTTGTTCCTTAGCTGCTTTACCTCATGTGCCAAGATCCTTATGGGCTATTCATTATATGTTAGGTATGGATTCACCTCAATCTCCTCTACTGGCAAGATGTGAGAGGGGTCTGATCTATACCTTCTCAACATGGAGACATGAAAGACATTGTGAATCTTTTCCAACTCTGGAGGCAATACCAATCTATATGCCAATGGACTCACTCTTTGCAGAACCTCATATGGCCCGATGAAGCGAGGACTTAGTTTCCCCTTTCTACCAAACCTCATGATCTTCTTCCAAGGAGAAACTTTAAGGAATACTTTGTCACCCACACTATACTGAATATCTCTTCTCTTTAGATCAATGTAGAACTTCTATCTATTCGATGCAGACTTGAGTCTGTCTCTAATGAGCTTAATCTTTTCTTCCGTCTATTGCACAAGTTCGGGGCCAATCATCTTTCTCTCACCCACTTCATCCCAGCGCAAGGGCGTTCTACCCTTTCTGCCATAAAGTGCTTTATATGGAGGCATCCCAATGCTTGACTGATAACTGTTGTTGTAGGCAAATTCAATTAAAGGCAAGTGTGTATCCTAATTTCCTTCAAACTCAATCACACAAGCCCGAAGCATGTCCTCCAAAATCTAATGATCCTTTTAGACTGGCCATCTGTCTGTGGATGGAATGCTATGCTGAAGTTTAATCTAGTTGCTAGGGCATTTTAGAGACTATCCCAGAATCTAGAAGTGAACCTTGGATCTCCATCTGATACAATAGACACTGGTACTCCATGCAACCTCACCACTTCATCAATATACAATTTGGCCAATCTATCTAGACTATAATCCATCCTCACTGGCAAAAAGTGTGCAAACTTAGTCAATCTATCAACAATAACTCAAACTGCATCATGATTCTTCTGTGTATGTGGAAGTCCTATTATGAAATCCATAGTGATTCTCTCCCATTTCCACTTGAGAATTGGCAATGACAAGTTAGGCATTTGGTAACATATTCTGTAATATCCTTTTTCATTCCCCTCCACCAATAGTGGTCTTTCATGGTTTTGTACATTTTGGTTCCTCCAGGATGCATAGCAAAAGGTGAATCATGTGCTTCTTTTAAAATGATCTGCCTTAATTCAACATTATCAGGATGCACATTCTGCCCTGATGTAGCAACAAACCCTCATCATTCACAGACAACTCTGGTTTCTTGCCATCCCTAGCCTCTTCCATCAATTTTAGGTACTTCTCATCATTCTGAGTACCTACTTTAATTTGATCAATCAACACTGGCTTCACCTGCTAAGTAACTACCATCTGCCCATCTTTATCAATCTCCAAATTGGCATGTAAAGCCCTTAAGCCACGTACCATGGATAAAGGTGAAACTCTCAAACTAGTCATGGTCTTACGACTTAAGGCGTCTGCCACCACATTTGCTTTCTCAGGTTAGTAGTCTATCATGCAATCATAATCTTTTATCAGCTTTAAGCACCTCTTCTGCCTCAAATTCAACTCCTTTTGTGTGCCTAAATAATTCAAACTCTTATGATCTGTGTATATATAACATTTCTCCCCATACAAGTAATGTCTCCAGATCTTCAAGGCAAAGACAATGGCTATTAGCTCCAAGTTGCATGTAGGATAATTCCTCTCATGTGGTTTAAGCTGGTGAGAAGCATAAGCAATGACGTTCCTATCTTGCATCAACACACAACCTAATCCATTATGAGAAGCATCACTATATATGGTGTACTCTTTACCCAAAGTAGGCAATGATAAGACTGGAGCTTCAGTTAAACACCTCTTCAACTCATCAAAACTATCCTGACACTGATCAGTCCACCAAAATTTCACATCCTTCCTAAGTAGCTTAGTCAGTGGAGATGCTAACATGGAGAATCCTTTCACAAATTTGCGATAATACCCAGTTAAACCAAGGAAACTCCGAACTTCAGTGACATTCCTGAGTGGCTTCTAATTAAGAATAGCTTCTACTTTGCTAGGATCTACCTAGATACCCTCTGCAGATACAATATGCCCCAAAAATGTAATCTCCTTAGCCAAAACTCACATTTCGACAGTTTGGCATACAGTTGTTTCTCCCTTAAAGTTTGCAATACTATCCTTAAGTACTTGTCATGTTCCTCTGTATTCTTTGAGTACACCAAAAAATCATCAATGAACATCACAATAAATTGATCCAAATATGGCCTAAAGATAGTATTCATGCCGCCCATAAATGCAATCGGAGCATTAGTCAACCCGAAGGGCATCACTAAGAACTCATAGTGGCCATATCGAGTTCGGAAGGTAGTTTTAGGAATACTCTGCTCCTGCACCCTCAACTGCTAGTATCCCGATCTCAAATCAATCTTGGAAAATACAGTTGCATCCTTCAGTTGGTCAAATAGATCATCAATCCATGGTAAAGGATATGTAACACCCTCCCTGTAGCAACTCTATACATTCTACTATTCCAATGACCAGTGTCGGTCCGGACAGCTAGAACATCTGGAAAAATATTTAAACTAAAGTGAGGAACCATAATTAACTCAAATATTAATAAGAAAAATTTAGAAAAAATTTTAGAAATAAAATACAACCAAGTTAAATGAGCCGGTGCCTTAGCGATGGGTAACTCAGTGGGAAGTTGCGGTTCTCACAACTAGGAGCCCTAGACCCAGGGGAAAATTCATAAAATAATTTTTGGAACTCCAGAGAAGGGTCATTGAGGTTCCTATGGTATTAGAATGCCAAGAAAATATTTAGAAAAATTTTTCAATCGGTACAGACAATTTTGGTCTATTAAGCCAAACGGAGGGCATTTTGGTCATTTTGCCTTCAGAAGTGATTTTTGGCCAACTTGTCCAGTTAAATAAATAATTTGTATAACATAAAATGTGAATAAATATTGCTAAAAATTGAATTGAAATTAAGTAGAAAAGAAAAGAAAAGAAAATTGAAAAAAATGGGACTTTTGACATCACATGAGGTAATTAAATAACTCTCCACCAATCACAATTAAGCAAACTCATTAAAATGGGATAAATGAGACAAAAATGAACAAAAGAAATCTGCATCCCTTACCCATCTTCTTCCTTGGCATGACCATTCACCAAAGAGACTCCACCATTTCCATCCCAACCAAGCTTCCTTTCCCACCATTTTACACCATAAAATCCCTTACTCCTTTCATTAAAAATTTTCCTTACACCTAGAGCAAGTTTTGGGCAGCAAAAAGAAGAAGGAAAAGAGAAGTTCTCAAGCTTTGGAAATTAGCTAAATCAAGGTTAGTGCCCAATTTATTCTCTCTCTCATTCAATTCATGTTTAAGAACATGATCTAAGTTGAAATTATAAGTTTAATGCATAAATTAAACTTTGAGAACTTGGAGACTTAAACAAAATTAGGGTTTGCTCATGTAATGGTATATGAACATTGTAATGGTCAATTAGTGACCATTTGAATGTGTGTGAGGAGGTGAAGGAACGGAAGCGTGAAAAACACAAGTTTATACCATTGAATTCAAAAATTTTCACCTAGGGTCACATGCATATGCAAGATTTATTTTTATCTATTTGATTTCAATGATAAACAACATATTAAAACTCTTTTAATATGTTTTTGGATCTGTATTTACCATTTAAGATTTTAAAATTAATCAGATTAATTTTAGAACCCTAGATTAAATCAAGAACGATTACACTAACCTCTTGATGTCTTTTGCGTGTCTGCGCCTTTGAGATTCGTCTTCAGGACACCAGATGTTGTCCCTCAAGCTTGTCCACACCAAGAACACCTATGGCAGCCCTTGAATAGCTTCTAAAGCTTTTTCTATTAATTAGAAAATCAAGTTCTGCCTTTTAAGAGATTAGAGATGTAAACAGGACACTAGAAACAATTTCTAGTGTTCTTAATTCAAGAGATTGATGGCTAATCTCTTTGAATTGATGAGAGATGAAGAAGAATAGCTGGAGAGGCTCAAAGTGGCGTGAAAAATGAGAGGAGAGGCTGCTGGTTATGTTTTCTTTTCATAACCACACTTAAATAGCTAGGTTAACACATTAAACCCTAGCCACATGTCACCTTTTGATTAGCTCTAGGTTTAAGTGACCCAATCACATTGTGCCAATTGTCAAACCTATATTTAATCTTGATTTTAATCATCTTACATGATTAAAAAACATTTGGCAAGCTTATGTGTAATCCCATGTGTCACCATCTCATGATGCCATGTGTCACTCTGTGAAATGACCAAAATGCCCCTGTGTCTTAATTTTGAGTTCTTAACCCAAAATAATTATTTTCTTCTTCTAATTAATTTATATCAAATATAAATTAATTAATTAATCTCTATTAATTAATTTCTCATTAATTAAATTCATATTTAAACACTTTAAATATAAATTTAATTTATACTACACATCCAATAATCTTGATTTGGTTTCAAGTCATGCTAGGGACTTTGCAATTTAATTGCAAACCAAACCAATTTAATTAATCAATTAAACTCCTTAATTAATTAATTAAATCATATTTAAATAGGTGATAACTTGTGTATGTGTGTGACTTACTAGGCTCATCACTAATTGGCAATGAGACATGATATCAACTCTTAATATCATCAGAGCTCTTTCTTACCATAAATGATTTCTCTAAATCATTTTATGAACCTCATAGACCATGGTTAACACCTAGCATAGCATGCCATGGCCACCCAATTAGTAATAAGGTTTACCTTAAATGAACCTATAATCATATGTTACCATGCACTAGAATCTCTCTGTTACAAAATCCCAACTCAAGCTAGAGTCATGGTTTATGTCAAACTCCATTTGCTATGAATATTATGTTCTCTTTTAATTCCAGTTCTTGATTAAAAAGATTTTCTCATCAGAAACTCTTTTCTGAATAAATCTATCTGTCCTGGCCAAGAACTTGAAACATCAAGAACAATTAAATGAACATAGGATTTTATCTCTATTTACTTAGAGGAACAGATTCCATCTTGATCAACACCTACCTCCATATATAACTAGTAGGGGCCAACAGATGCCCATATACCCATACACAGTACAAGTATGAAAGCAGTATCAAACTCAAACTAGCTATATACAAGATAACTGTGCTATCTCAGGTCTAAAGATTATATGCACTAATATGATTTATGACAAAACATTGACAAGAGTAAACTTCATGTGCTTGTCATAAGTGTCACTGGTTCGGCCTACTTATCATGTATAAGTGCCTATCATGTTTGTTATATGGCATGAGACTCACCATTCCATCTTATTTATATCTCATATAAATAACTTGGGAACAAATATGAATACAATCTTTCTGGATAAGTCATGTCCTTATTATGAAGTATCCTTGATTATGAACCTATTTATGATACTTTGTGCTAGAAATATTGTCACTCATATTCTTAACAACTTAAGAATAATATTTCTAACAAAATATCAATGGACCTTTTCTATTACACATAAATATATTATGTAAACGGAAAAGTGGTAATGCCTTTTATTAATAAAATATGTACAAGATACATACTAAATGATATGCTCTAGGGCATACTACTAACAATCTCCCACTAGCACTAGAGCCATTCATTACAATACCTTAGACCCTTCTTTTCAAGATGTTAGTCTAACTGAGCTTGTGACAAAGGCTTAGTGCATGGATCAGCTGAATTTTTTCAGCTGATGTTATTTTTCTGCACGGCTATATCGCCTTTGCCCAACTATATGTTTGATAATGTGGTAGTGCCTTTCTATGTGTTTGGATTTTGGGTGAGACCTTAGTTCCTTAGCCTGTATGACTGCTCCATTATTGTCACAGTGTAGTGGAACTACTGACTTAATGGAAGGAACTACTGTAAGTTCTGTCACGAACTTCTTTATCCAAACAGCTTCCTTTGCGAGATCCGATGCATCAATATACTCACCTCAGTAGTGGAATATGCAGTCATGCTCGCTTGGAACTCTTCCAACCGATCGCACCTCCATTACAAATGAACACATATCCAGAGGTAGACTTTCTATCATCGATATCCGATTGGAAATCGTAATCGTGATAACCATCCAATTGCAAGTCTCCACTCCATAAATCAAGAATAAATCCTTAGTTCTTCTCAAGTACTTAAGGATATTCTTGACTATCTAGTGTTCCAAACTGGATTGGATTGATACCGCTAGTCAAACTAACAGCATATGCGATATCCGGCCTAGTACACAACATTGCATACATTAAACTTCCAATAGCCGAAGCATATGGAATCCTGACCATCTTATCTCTTTCTTCAGATGTCTTTGGAGACATCTCTTTAGAAAGATGGATACCATGTCTCACTGGTAACAATCCTCTCTTGGAATCAAGCATGTTAAACCTCTTTAACACCTTTTCCAAGTATAGACTTTGGGATAAACCAATTATTCTTTTCGCTCTATCTCTATAGATGCAAATCCCAAGAATATAGGTTGCCTCCCCTAAGTCTTTCATGGAGAATGTATTTGACAACCATACCTTTATAGTTGTCAACATACCTGTGTCATTACCCATCAACAGTATGTCATCCACATATAAGACAAGGAAAGTGATAGCATTGTCACTAACCTTCTTATATACACATGGCTCATCCTCATTTTTGATAAAACCAAAGGATTTAATGGCTTCATCAAAACGGATGTTCCAACTCCTCGAAGCTTGTTTCAACCCATAAATGGATCGCTTTTGCTTGCATACCTTGGAACTATTTTGGGATTCAAATCCCCTAGGTTGTTCCATGAAAATGTTTTCTTCAATGTATCCATTGAAAAAAAAACTGTTTTGACATCCATCTGCCAAATCTCATAATCATAGTATGCAGCTATTGCTAGTAAAATCCTAATTGATTTAAGCATGGCAACAGGCGAGAAAAACTCCTCATAGTCGATTCCTTGCCTTTGGCGAAACCCTTTCGCTACTAGCCTTGCCTTATAGGTCTCTACCTTTCCATCAGAACCAATTTTCTTCTTGAAAACCCATTTGTTCCTTATAGGTACAATACCTTCAGGTGGGTCAACAAGATCCCAAACTTGATTCTTATACATGGAATCAATCTCGGATTTCATGGCATCAATCCATTTTGAAGAGTCTATATCTGATATAGCTTCTTCATAGGTAAGTGGATCATCTCCATGATCTACTTCTTCATGAGTAGACAACTCTTGTTCTTCTTCATGAAGAAAACCATATCTCACTGGTGGGTGAGATACCCTGGTTGTTCTACGAGGAACAGCTGTAGATGTTTCATCAATGGGTATAGGTTGACTAGATGGATCTATATCCATCTGATCTATTGGTTGGTCAGAATTCTCCAATTCTAACTCTGTTTGCCTTCCTTTACCTCCTTCTTGAACAAACTGTTGTTCAAGAAATGTGGCATCTCTACTTATCATAACCTTTTGTGAAGTAGGCAAATAAAAATAATATCCCAAACTATCTTTTGGATATCCAACAAATCGACCTCTTTCTGATCTGGTCTCCAATTTATCGTTGTTCGACTTTTGATATAAGCTGGACAACCCCAAATCTTAACATGCTTAAGACTTGGTTTTCTTCCATGCCATATCTCATAAGGTGTGGAAGAAACTGATTTTGATGGAATCCTTTTCAGAATATACAAAGTTGATTCTAATGCAAATCCCTAAAAGGAGATTGGCATATCAGTATAGCTCATCATACTACGTACCATATCCAATAGGGTACGATTTCTCCTTTCAGATACACCATTCAGTTGTGGTGTTCCTGGAGGAGTCAGCTGAGAAACAATGCCACGCTCTCTCAAGTATTCATCAAATTCAGTACTCAAATATTCACCTCAACGATCTGATCGAAGAGCTTTAATACTCTTTCCTGTTTGATTTTCTACTTCAGATTTAAATTCTTTGAACTTTTCAAAAGATTCATTTTTGTATTTCATCAAATACAAATACCCAAACCTTGATTTATCATCAGTAAAGGTAATAAAATAATAAAAGCCCCCTCTAGCCATTTCTTTAAATGGACCACATACATCACTATGTATTAGCTCCAAAATATTTTCAGCTCTTAGCCCCTGTCCAACAAAGGGTGATCCAGTCATTTTGCCCTGAAGGCAAGATTCACAAGTTGGAGTAGGCTCAGAGTCCAATAAGGATAGAATCCCCATTTTCTCCAATTTTGTAATCCTATCTTCTGCAACATGACATAACTTTAAGTGCCAAATATATTTTGAACTTGAGTTGGTTTTCACCACGGCATTGCTTTCATTTAGATTGCTATACTCTGGCCAGTGGAAACACTTTCTTACTGGGAATGGAAACAATTTCCTGTTGGCAATGGAAACACTTTCCTGTTGGCAGTGGAAACACTTTCCTTTGCCTTTGTCAGCTTTGGTCTTCCTTTTCTGTTTAGCTATTTTCTTAGAAGGACCAGGAATCTGAGGTTTCTTTTTCTTATTGCCCTTCTTCTTGTTGGACTTTCCAGCAGAAGAAGATGCAACCAAAGCTACCTCTTTTCCTTTATTGCCTGGCATATTCTTTTAGGCAATAACAGCATGTTGAGTAAACCAGCTAAGGTGCATTCCTGTTGAGTCATATGGAAAATTTGTCACAAAATTCCCAAAAGACTCAGGAAGGGACTGAAGGATCAAATCCGTCTGTAGTTGGAAATCCATGTTGAAGTCAAGATATTCCAACTGCTCAATCAGCCGAATCATCTTGTGGACATGATCCCCAACATTTCGTCCCTCAGACATCCTCATACGGAATAGCTGTCTAGATATCTCATACCTAGCATTCCTGCTGTGCTGACCATACAACTCTTGTAGGTGAAGGAGGATCTCACTTGCACTCTATAAGTTTTCATGCTGCTTCTATAACTCATTACTCATGGAAGCAAACATGTAACACTTAGCTCTCATATCATGCTCCTTCCACTTGTCCAAAGTTTCATGTTCCTCTTAAGTGGCCTCTGGAGGTAAGGGACCAGGAACATTTGAATCTAGAACATATCCATAATGTTCAAGGTTCAAGACAAGTTTCAAATTTCTTAGCCAATCAGACAGATTAGGTCTTGTCAACCTATTGCGATCAAGTATGCTTGCAAGGATATTGGATGGTGGTGGTTGTTCTGTGCTCATTATTATCAGAAAATTAATTACAGAAATAACCAGATTAATTAGTAAATGTATCATGTAATTAACCAAATATGATTATGGCCTTTTAATCAAATTGGTCCTCCCACTAACTTAACGAATCCTACACTTCCAAAGTAGAAAACGGAAATCCTAGTTGGATGGATTTCTAGTGGGTGATTGAATTCTTATAATTCTATTGATCATCCTCAGGTACATCAATTATTGGAATTACAATAAACTATAAGTGAGCAACTCCTTGCCCATCACATCTCATGTGAGGTTCAATCCTTTACCTAGCCCCTAAGGCTCAAAATCTCAGGTACATCCATTATTGACTTATCTTGCATTAGTTAAGTTGATCCCATTGAGCCAGTAATTATGCAAATAATTTTAATGTCCTCAGGTACATCCAATATTGGCCACTAAACCATTTACATATTTACAACATCTCATGCTTAACAATTATTCTTAAGAAAATCTCTTAAATTAATTGCATCTCATGCAACTATTTAAAATTTCTTAAAATAATTGCCCCAATGGAGGGCTTATGTTATAATTACTTTAATTATACCATTTCCAACTTAATCTTTGTTTGGAAGATTTTATAGCCATCCTAATTACTATTAAGGTCTCACTTTGCACATTATCCATTTAGCATGCATATATCATATAATTGCATACATTCCCATACATCTCATGCATTCATGGATAATCAGTAAATATGGTATGATCATGGACTTTCTAAGGGATTCAATTCTGAGCCACCAAGAATTGAATCAGGGCATTCCTAGGTGCATTTCATTCATTCATTTTACAAGAGTTGCTGAAGGAGTACATAATCAACACTTGATCTTGAATTCCTCCCACTGGTCCCACCAATGCTCTTGACCTCCTTGAACTTCTTGCAATCCAATATTACATAGTGATCCTTGGCATACCAAGGCGAATTTACAAGAACTTAAATAAATGAAATTACAATCCAAAAATATTACAAACTTAATAATACATGCCCAAAATAAATTAAAATAAATTAATTAATTTACAATCCCAAAGAAACATAAAAGAAATAAATCCAATCACATTGGTCTTTTATAGTCCATGATCATCCATCATGCATATCACTATTTAACAATTAAATAAAACATACATACTTAAATTAAATTGAATATCTCATATTCAACTTAAAAATACAGATTTGAATATGATTCAAATAAATTTAAAAATTCAGATTTGAATCTCATTCAAACAAATTTAAAAATTCATATTTGAATCACATTCAAACAACTTCAAAAATTCAGATTTGAATCACATTCAAACATTTTTTAAAAACTCAGATTTGAATCACATTCAAATATTTTTAAAAAAATCAGATCTGAATTTTATTGAATCAATTTTAAAAAATCAGATTTAAATATGATTCAAACAACTTTAAAAATTCAGATTTGAATCACATTCAAACAACTTTTAAAATTCAGATTTGAATCACATTCAAACAATTTTTAAAATTCTGATTTGAATCATAATTTAATTGTGTGATTAAAACTACTAATTAAACACTTTAATTAGTCAAAGAATAGGCCTTAGATCATACAACAATTGTAGAATTAAAAGCCAAACCTTGAACCACCCATGGAACCAATGTTGCCGCCACCAATGGTGGCTTCACCATGTGTGCCGCCACACCTCTTGATCCAACCAGCAATGAATCAATCATCTCATGATCAAATCACACAATTAAATCATATAATCAACAATCTAAATGGGAAATATAGTGGCTCTGATACCAATTGAAGGAACGGAAGCGTGAAAAACACAAGTTTATACCATTGAATTCAAAAATTTTCACCTAGGGTCACATGCATCATGCAAGATTTATTTTTATCTATTTGATTTCAATGATAAACAACATATTAAAACTCTTTTAATATGTTTTTGGATCTGTATTTGCCATTTAAGATTTTAAAATTAATCAAATTAATTTTAGAACCCTAGATTAAATCAAGAACGATTACACTAACCTCTTGATGTGCTGCAGCGTGTCTGCGCCTTTGAGATTCGTCTTCAGGACACCAGATGTTGTCCCTCAAGCTTGTCCACACCAAGAACACCTATGGCAGCCCTTGAATAGCTTCTAAAGCTTTTTCTATTGATTAGAAAATCAAGTTCTGCCTTTTAAGAGATTAGAGATGTAAACAGGACACTAGAAACAATTTCTAGTGTTCTTAATTCAAGAGATTGATGGCTAATCTCTTTGAATTGATGAGAGATGAAGAAGAATAGCTGGAGAGGCTCAAAGTGGCGTGAAAAATGAGAGGAGAGGCTGCTGGTTATGTTTTCTTTTCATAACCACACTTAAATAGCTAGGTTAACACATTAAACCCTAGCCACATGTCACCTTTTGATTAGCTCTAGGTTTAAGTGACCCAATCACATTGTGCCAAGTGTCAAACCTATATTTAATCTTAATTTTAATCATCTTACATGATTAAAAAACATTTGGCAAGCTTATGTGTAATCCCATGTGTCACCATCTCATGGTGCCACGTGTCACTCTGTGAAATGACCAAAATGCCCCTGTGTCTTAATTTTGAGTTCTTAACCCAAAATAATTATTTTCTTCTTCTAATTAATTTATATCAAATATAAATTAATTAATTAATCTCTATTAATTAATTTCTCATTAATTAAATTCATATTTAAACACTTTAAATATAAATTTAATTTATACTACATATCCAATAATCTTGATTTGGTTTCAAGTCATGCTAGGGACTTTGCAATTTAATTGCAAACCAAACCAATTTAATTAATCAATTAAACTCCTTAATTAATTAATTAAATCATATTTAAATAGGTGATAACTTGTGTATGTGTGTGACTTACTAGGCTCATCACTAATTGGCAATGAGACATGATATCAACTCTTAATATCATCAGAACTCTTTCTTACCATAAATGATTTCTCTAAATCATTTTATGAACCTCATAGACCATGGTTAACACCTAGCATAGCATGCCATGGCCACCCAATTAGTAATAAGGTTTACCTTAAATGAACCTATAATCATATGTTACCATGCACTAGAATCTCTCTGTTACAAAATCCCAACTCAAGCTAGAGTCATGGTTTATGTCAAACTCCATTTGCTATGAATATTATGTTCTCTTTTAATTCCAGTTCTTGATTAAAAAGATTTTCTCATCAGAAGCTCTTTTCTGAATAAATCTATTTGTCCTGGCCAGGAACTTGAAACATCAAGAACAATTAAATGAACATAGGATTTTATCTCTATTTACTTAGAGGAACAGATTCCATCTTGATCAACACCTACCTCCATATATAACTAGTAGGAGCCAACAGATGCCCATATACCCATACACAGTACAAGTATGAAAGCAGTATCAAACTCAAACTACCTATATACAAGATAACTGTGCTATCTCAGGTCTAAAGATTATATGCACTGATATGATTTATGACAAAACATTGACAAGAGTAAACTTCATGTGCTTGTCATAAGTGTCACTGGTTCGGCCTACTTATCATGTATAAGTGCCTATCATGTTTGTTATATGGCATGAGACTCACCATTCCATCTTATTTATATCTCATATAAATAACTTGGGAACAAATATGAATACAATCTTTCTGGATAAGTCATGTCCTTATTATGAAGTATCCTTGATTATGAACCTATTTATGATACTTTGTGCTAGAAATATTGTCACTCATATTCTTAATAACTTAAGAATAATATTTCTAACAAAATATCAATCGACCTTTTCTATTACACATAAATATATTATGTAAACGGAAAAGTGGTAATGCCTTTTATTAATAAAATATGTACAAGATACATACTAAATGATATGCTCTAGGGCATACTACTAACAGGAGGAATTAAAGTGAGTAAGGATGTTGGAGTTCAACTTAGGCATGCTGCCCTTGGTAACCTGGAGGACTAGTTGTGAGTCTAGTAGGTTTGGGCAGCCATAAATGGAGTTGTATAGGTTCAATTGGTGCAACGCCAATTGGACATGAAACTAGACACATAATGACACAACTTTAGAGAAGAAACCTTGCCCAGAAAACCAAAAAGTTGGCCTAAAAAATGCCCTAATCCGGGTGGGTTGCATTCTGCCTGGGCAAAATAACCAAATGAATAGTGTTTATTCATTTAGTTATAACTCAGTGTCAAAAGGTCCAATTGACCTGAAATTTTACCAACATAAAGCTGAGACATAAACCTATAACTTTTATGCAGAACATAAATCCAAATTCTGATCATAACCTAGTCAAATTGCCAACCAAACTTAGGTTACCAAATCTGGCAGAACCAGTTTTTCCCAGAATTTTGGATTCTATCCAATCCGGCCAGTTATGGTGTTTAGGCCATAAATTGAGCTACAAAACTCCAAATGGAGTGATTCAAAAAAAGAAATATAACTAGACAAAAGAAGAAACAACTTTCATGAAGACAACTTTGCCAAAGTCCTACTGTATAAATGACCAATGGAACAGTAAACATAAGGCTTGAAATCTGAAAATTATGAATATTTAACACTAAGCTTAGAAATGGTATTGGCAACCAATACCCACAACTTTAGAATGCAAAATATGGTATGTTGTGAGCATTAGAACTAATGTACCTATTGTTTATGCAAAAGTCAACATTTTAGTTTAGTAAGGAAATAAATAGTAACACTAAACCTAAATTTCAAGAGTTGTAAAATTTAAAAGTGAAACATGCCCTAGTACACCTAGCAAGATTGGCTTGGATAGGTTGGCATGCCAATAGGGTTCAGTTAGCAGTACTGCACATGTCATTAGGCCATTCTGTGATTTTATGGCTTTTAGCCATTCTGACATTATGATGATACTGAAGGAGCGAAAGCGTGAAAAACACCAGTTTATACCATTGAATTCAAAAATTTTCACCTAGGGTCACATGCATCATGCAAGATTTATTTTTATCTATTTGATTTCAATGATAAATAACATATTAAAACACTTTTAGTATGTTTTTGGATCTATATTTGCCATTTAAGATTTTAAAATTAATCAGATTAATTTTAGAACCCTAGATTAGATCAAGAACAAGTACACTAACCTCTTGATGCACTGCAGTGTATTTGTACCATTCAGATGCGTCTTTAGGACATCAAATGCTGTCCCTCTAGCTTGTCCACACCAAGAACACCTATGGCAGCCCTTGAACAGCTTCTAAAGCTTTTTCTATTAATTAGAAAATCAAGTTCTGCCTTTTAAGAGATTAAAGATGTAAACAGGACACTAGAAACGATTTCTAGTATTTTTAATTCAAGAGAATGTTTGCTAATCTTTTGGAATAGACGAGAGATGAAGAAGAAGAGAGGGAGAGCTTCAAAGTGGCAGCACAAAGGAGGAGTAGCTATTGGTTGTATTTTTTCTCTTCATAACAACACTTATATTGCTAGGTTAACACATTAAACCCTTGCCACATGTCACCCTCTGATTGGTTCTAGGTTTAATTGACCAAATCACATTGTGCCAAGTGTTAAATCTATATTTAACCTTAATTTTAATCATCTTACATGATTAAAAGACATTTGGCAAGCTTATGTGTAATTCCATGTGTCACCATCTCATGGTGCCACATGTCACCCTGTGAAATGACCAAAATGCCCCTGTGTATTAATTTTGAGTTCTCAACCCAAAATAATTATTTTTCTTCTTCTAATCAATTTATATCAAATATAAATTAATTAATTAATCTTTATTAATTAATTTCTCATTTAAATTCATATTTAAACACTTTAAATATAAATTTAACTTATATTGTACATCCAATAATCTAGATTTAGTTTCAAGTAATGCTAGGGACTTTGCAATCAAATTGCAAACTAAACCTATTTAATTAAACTCTTTAATTAATTAATTAAATCATATTTAATTAGGTGATAACTTGTGTATGTGTGTGACTTACTAGGCTCATCACTAATTGGCAATGAGATATGATATCAACTCTTAATATCATCAGAACTCTTTCTTACTATAAATGATTTCTCTAAATCATTTTATGCACCTCATAGACCATGGTTAACACCTAGCATAGCATGCCATGGTTACCCAATTAGTAATAAGGTTTACCTTAAATGAACCTATAATCATATGTTACCATGCACTAGAATCTCTCTGTTACAAAATCCCAAGTCAAGCTGGAGTTATGGTTTATGTCAAACCCCATTGATTAAAAGATTTTTTCATCAGAAACTCTTTTTTGAATAAATCTATCTGTCCTGGCCAGGAACTTAAACATCAAGAAAAATTAAATGAATATAGGATTTTATCTCTATTTACTTAGAGGAACAGATTCCATCTTGATCAACACCTACCTCCATATATAACTAGTAGGAGCCAACACATGCCCATATACCCATACACAGTAAAAGTATGAAAGCAGTATCAAACTCAAACCACCTATATACAAGATAACTGTGCTATCTCAGGTCTAAAGATTATATGCACTGATATGATTTATGACAATGCATTAAGAAGAGTAAACTCCATGTGCTTGTCATAAGTGTCACTGGTTCGACCTACTTATCATTTATAAGTGCCTATCATATTTGTCATATGGCATGAGACTCACCATTCCATCTTATTTATATCTCATATAAATAACTTAGGAACAAATATGAATACAATCTTTCTGGATAAGTCATGTCCTTATTATGAAGTATCCTCGATTGTGAACCTATTTATGATACTTTGTACTAGAAATACTGTCACTCATATTCTTAACAACTTAAGAATAGAATTTCTAACAAAATATCAATGGACCTTTTCTATTACACATAAATATATTATGTAAACGGAATAGTGGAAATGCCTTTTATTAATAAAAACATGTACAATATACATACTAAATGATATGCTCTAGTGCATACTACTAACAATCTCCCACTAGCACTAGAGCTATTCATTACAATATCTTGGACCCATCTTCTCAAGATATCGGTCTAGCTGAGTCTATGACATAGGCTTAGTGAATGGTTCAGCTGGATTTTCAGTTGATGCTATTTTCTGCATGGCTACATCACCTCGCCCAACTATTTCTCTGATAATATGGTAGCGCCTTTTTATGTGTTTGGATTTCTGGTGAGACCTGGGTTCCTTAGCCTGTATGGCTGCTTCATTATTGTCACAGTGTAGTGGAACTGCTGACTCAATGGAAGGAACTATTGCAAGTTCTGTCACGAACTTCTTTATCCAAACAGCTTCCTTTGCAGCATCTGATGCAGCAATATACTCAGCCTCTATAGTGGAATCTGCAGTCGTGCTCTGTTTGGAACTCTTCCAACTGACTGCACCTCCATTACAAATGAACACATACCTAGAGGTAGACTTTCAATCATCGATATCTGATTGGAAATCAAAATCAGTATAACCATCCAATTGCAAGTCTCCACCTCCATAGATCAAGAATAAATCCTTAGTTCTTCTCGAGTACTTAAGGATATTCTTGACAGCTATCCAGTGTTCCAAACCTGGATTGGATTGATACCTGTTAGTCAAACTAATAACATATGTGATATCCGGCCTGGTACACAACATTGCATACATTAAACTTTCAATAGCCAAAGCATATGGAATCCTGGCCATCTTATCTCTTTCTTCAGGTGTCTTTGGAGACATCTCTTTAGAAAGGTGGATACCATGTCTCACTGGTAACAATCCTCTCTTGGAATCAAGCATGTTAAACCTCTTTAACACCTTTTCAAAGTATAGACTTTGGGATAAAATAATTATTTTTTTCGCTCTATCTCTATAGATGCGAATCCCAAGAATATAGGTTGTCTCCCCTAAGTCTTTCATGGAGAATGTATTTCACAACCATACCTTTATAGTTGTCAACATACTTGTGTCATTATCCATCAACAGTATATCATCCACATATAAGACAAGGAAAGTGATAGCACTATCACTAACCTTCTTATATACACATGGCTCATGTAACATCCTCCCGGTAGCAACTCCGTACATCCTACTGTTCCGGTGACCGGTGTCGGTCCGGACAGCTAGAACGTCCGGAAAAATATTTAAACTAAAGTCAGGAACCATAATTAACTCAAATATTAATAAGAAACACTTAGTAAAAAATTTTAGAAATAAAATACAACCAAGCAAAACGAGCCGGTGCCCAAGCGATGGGTAACCGGAGGGAAGTTGCGGTTCTCGCAACGAGGAGCCCTAGACCTGGGGGAAAAATTGTAAAATAATTTTTGAGACTCCAGAGAAGGGTTATTGAGGTTCCCATGGCATTAGAATGCCAAGAAAATACCTAGATAAATTTTTCAATCGGTACAGCCAATTTTGACCTGTTAAGCCAAACGGAGGGCATTTTGGTCATTTCGCCTTCAGAGGTGATTTTTGGCCGACTTGTCCAGTTAAGTAAATAATTAATATGACATAAAATATGAAGAACCATTACTAAAAATGAAATTGGAAATGAGTAGTGGAGGAAAGAAAAGAAAATGAAGAAAAAGGCTTAATAATGACATAAGGTGATGTCATTAAAAAGCCACCACCAATCACCATTAAGCTACCATTTGACTAAACCATTAAAAGACATAAAATGAAGACCAAATGGACCAAAAACCAGCAGCCAAAAATGTAGAGAGAGGGAGGAGAGGGTTTCCACCATAGCCACCTCCATGAAAGCTCTTTCAAGCTTTAAATTCCATGCTTCCTCACCCTAAAACCCATAAGTCCCTTCATCAAAAATTAATCCCACACCTAGACAAAGCTTTTGGCAGCAAAGGAAAGGAAGAAAAGTGAGGTTTAGGGCTTTGGAAATTCTGCCCAATCAAGGTTAGTGCATATGTACACTTAAAACTTTTAATTTCTATGTTAAGGACTTGAAACCAACAAGTATTTGTGAA
Source organism: Hevea brasiliensis (assembly GCF_030052815.1). Classification (NCBI taxonomy): domain Eukaryota; kingdom Viridiplantae; phylum Streptophyta; class Magnoliopsida; order Malpighiales; family Euphorbiaceae; genus Hevea; species Hevea brasiliensis. Next base: position 17,611,064 of record NC_079507.1, read on the forward strand.
TGAAATGAACCAAACTCATATGCATGTACAATATAGAATTCGACAGCCCTATTGAAGGTATAGGAATAAGTTTTTTGTTGGTCTTAAAGTGGACTAAAAAGGATGTTGAGGATATATATATATATATATATATATATATATATATATATATATATACATAGGAGATGAATTGGTATGCTAACTAAGGCACCTTGTAGAAATTATGTTGTGAAGCTAGGGTTTTGAAAGATGAAAATGAGATTTGGCTTAGGGAATTGTTAGAGAACTTGTTAATGGTCAATTAGTGACTATTTTAGGTATGTTGAACACAATTTGGACTGAAAAATGGTAGGGCAAAGTCAAGGTATAAACTGCCCTAGGACAGCAGCATAGGGACTGAAAATTCAGTCCCTTTGCACTGCCATAACTTAGGCTGTGCTAGTCCAATTGGTGTTTTGCCAATTGGACATGAAACTAGGCTTATAATGGCACATTTTTGCTGAAGAAACCATGCCCAAAAGACCAAAGCAAGAGGACCAAAACTTGGCCCCAATCCGGAACCCTGAAACTGATTCTGCAGAGTGGACCAAATGAACAGTAACTGTTCATTTGGCCATAACTCACTGTAGATTTGGTCAATTGACCTGAAATTTTTACAGCAACAAGTTAAGACATAGAAAAACAACTTTCATGAAGGAACCTACCCCAAATTATTGCCAGAACCCATCCAACCAAGTCACTCTAGTTATTGTTCATGCACTGTAGATATGGTAAATCTGCAGATTTGGCAATCCGGCCAGCTTGGGTTTTTGCACCATATCTGGAGCTACAAAACTCCAAATGGAGTGATTCAAATAAAGAAATTCAACTAGACAAAATAAGGAACAACTTTCATGTTTTACATTTCTTCAAATTCCAACAGTAACAGTGTCCAATGGAACAGTGAAGTTGACCCACCAAAACTGAAAATTCTGCTAGTATTGAGTTACACTTTGGAATGGTATTAACACTTAATGCCAACAAGTTTTAAACACCAAATGTGGTATGTTTGGAGTGCCAAAGTCAATGTACATATTTTCTATCCAAAAGTCAACATTTTTGTTGACCAATAAGGTGAATAGTGACACCAAAACCAAAAATTGGCAATTTTGCCAAAATGACCTAAGTTTTGAGAAAGTGACCAAAACTAACAAGTTTTAAATGCAAAATGGGGTACATTGGAAGTGTTAAAACCAATGCACCTATGTTCTAAGCAAAAGTCAACTTTTTGTTGACTAATGAAATGAATAGTGACATGAAAACTTGAAATTCAAAAATTGTGAAACTTAAAAGTGCAAAATGCCCTAGTAGGCCTAATGTGATTGGTTTGGATAGATTGGCATGCCAATAGGGTATTGTTTAGCAGTACTGCGAAAGGAAAGGCTTTATGCCTGTATTCATGGCTTTATGCCCGTATCCATGGCTTTTATGCCCGTATTCATGGCTTTTATGCCGATTATGTGATATCATGGCTTTTTAGCCATACTGACTGCATACGTGGTTGACGTTCTGCGTCCCATGGTATGACGGCCCGAGGCATCGGTGTCGAGTGCCAACGACCCGTTATCGATCCGATCGTCGAAGATAGGTTACTTGGGCATGAAAAAGTATAACTGTAATTGAACTGATTGTTAAAGAAAACACGAAAACTAAATATCAGGAATGATTACGATAGAATACAATGAAAACTTAAAATTCATGAAGAAGTTAATATCATAAAACGTAATTAGCCCTCGACTAAACATTAAGTTGGCAATTATTCAGTTCTTATGAACACAATGGCTAAGAAATTATGATTTTTATTTGCATATTATTTCTTTCTATTTTATTATTTGCACCACTAAGCTTTATGCTTAGCGCGTCGCTTTTGCAACGCGTAGGTACTGAAGATTGGACAGAGCGCCAGTAGACCACAGATTCGGTAAGGCAGTTCACAGTTCTGCATAGTGTCTGTGTCACCTCACCGCTGATGCATTGGTAGGACGCTAGATGTCATTTTGGTATTTTGTAATTGATTTTATTTTCTCATATGTATTTGAAACTTATATAATGTATTTTGATATTCATGTAAATAATGAAAAGTGTGGTTGTAAATGGAAAAGTGAATGTTTATCTATGATTTATGCATGGTATCATATGAGATGGATGAATGAGAACTGAGATTGAACATTGTTGAGAATTTGATAAATGGAGTTGAGATGATGGAAAATGAATATAGGAAGTGTTTTTCACAGGTTCCGAAGAACTGTTTTCTCCATTTTTAGCCGGCACTCCGCCGGATTTTCTATAAAATTTTCGGAACCTCAAATAAATAGTAATTTCGATAAATGGCTTAAAATGAATTATATTTCACAAGTTATATTCAAAAGGAAGAATAAAAAAATGAATTAAGATAAAATAGAGTGCTCGGCACACTGAGTGGCATAACTTGCTCGGCTACACTGTAGTCGGGTAAGGGGTGTCACAGCTCATCCTCATTTTTGATAAAACCAAATGATTTAATGGCTTCATCAAAACGGATGTTCCAACTCCTTAAAGCTTGCTTCAACCCATAAATGGATCGCTTTAGCTTGCATACCTTGGAACCATCTTGGGATTCAAAACCCTAGGTTGTTCCATGAAAATGTTTTCTTCAATGTATCCATTGAGAAAAGTTGTTTTGACATCCATCTGCCAAATCTCATAATCATAGTATGTAGCTATTGCTAATAGAATCCTAATTGATTTAAGCATGGCAACAGGTGAGAAAGTCTCCTTATAGTCGATTCCTTGCCTTCGGCAAAACCCTTTCGCTACTAGCCTTGCCTTATAGGTCTCTACCTTTCTATCAGAACCAATTTTCTTTTTGAAAACAATTTGTTCCCTATAGGTACAATACCTTTAAGTGGGTCAACAAGATCCCAAACTTGATTCTTATACATGGAATCAATTTCGAATTTCATAGCATCAATCCATTTTGAAGAGTCTATATTTGATATAGCTTCCTCATAGGTAAGTGGATCATCTCCATGATCTACTTCTTCATGAGTAGACAACTCTTGTTCTTCTTTATAAAGGAAACCATATCTCACTGGTGGGTGAGATACCCTAGTTGTTCTACAAGGAATAGCTGTAGATTTTTCATCAATGGGTGTAGGTTGACTAGATGGATCTATATCCATATGATCTGTTGGTTGGTCAGAATTCTCCAATTCCAACTCTATTTGCCTTCCTTTGCCTCCTTCTTGAACAAATTGTTGTTCAAAAAATGTGGCATCTCTACTTATCACAACCTTTTGTGAAGTAGGCAAATAAAAATAATATCCAAAACTATCTTTTGGATATCCAACAAATCGATCGTTTTCTAATATGGTTTCTAATTTATTAGTGTTCAGCTTTTTGACATAAGCTGGACAACCCCAAATCTTAACATGCTTAAGACTTGGTTTTCTTCCATGCCATATCTCATAAGGTGTGGAAGAAAGTAATTTTGATGGAATCCTATTCAGAATATACAAAGCTGATTCTAATGTAAATCCCCAAAAGGAGATTGGCATATCAGTATAGCTCATCATACTACGTACCATATCCAATAGGGTACGATTTCTCCTTTCAGATACACCATTCAGTTGTGGCGTTCCTGGAGGAGTCAGCTGGAAAACAATGTCGTGCTTTCTCAAGTATTCATCAAATTCAGTACTCAAATATTCACCTCTACGATCTGATCGAAGAGCTTTAATACTATTTCCTGTTTGATTTTCTACTTCAGATTTAAATTATTTGAACTTTTCAAAGGATTCATGTTTGTATTTCATCAAATACAAATACTAAAACCTTGATTTATCATCAGTAAAGGTAATAAAGTAATGAAAACTACCTCTAGCCATTTCCTTAAATGGACCACATACATCACTATGCATTAGCTCCAAAATATTTTCAGCCCTTAGCCCTTGTCCAACAAAGGGTGAGCTAGTCATTTTGCCTTGAAGGCAAGATTCACAAGTTGGAGTAGGCTCAGAGCCCAATGAGGATAGAATTCCAATTTTCTCCAGTTTTGCAATCCTATCTTCTGCAACATGACATAACCTTAAGTGCCAAATATATTTTGAACTTGAGTTGGTTTTCACCATGGCATTGCATTCATTTAGATCACTTGCATTCATTTTGTGTTTGTCATTATTATCCAAATAATAAAGACCATCATTCATATAACTCGAACCAACATATTTATTTCCTAAATAAATATTATAAATATCATCCATGAACTAAAATTCATAGCCATTTCTAGTTAAACTAGATATAGAAATGATGTTCTTAAAAGCATCAGGTACATATAAAATATTATCCAAACACAAAATATGTCCAGACATGTAAAAAGATTTAGATCCTATGGCTAAAGCTTCAACAGTTGAGCCATTGCCAATTCGGAGTCTAACATCTTGAGAATGTAAGCTGCTACAATTTGCCAGTTCCTACATATCATTAGAAATGTGAGAACTGGCACCAGTATCTAAAACCCAAGTTGTAGATGAACTATGAGTATCATCAGAATCTAAATAACAAGATATGGACATACCTTCCAAAGGTGTATCCTTCTTGTCCTGCAAAGAAGCAAGATACTCTGAGCAGTTTCTTTTCCAGTGCCCATCCTTCTGGCAGTGAAAACACTTTTCTTTGCCTCCATCAGCTTTAGTCTTCCCTTTCTATTTAGTTATTTTCTTAGAAGGACCAGGAATCTGAGGTTTCTTTTTCTTATTGCCCTTCTTCTTGTTGGACTTTCCAGCAGAAGAAGATGCAATCAAAGCAACCTCTTTTCCTTTATTGCCTGGCATATTCTTTTGGGCAATAACTAGGATGTTGAGTAAACTAGCTAAGGTGCATTCCTGTTTAGTCATATGGAAATTTGTCACAAAATTCCCAAAAGACTCAGGAAGGGACTAAATGATCAAATCCGTCTGTAGTTGGAAATCCATGTTGAAATCAAGATGTTCCAACTGCTCAATCAGCCGAATCATCTTATGGATATGATCCATAATATTTTACCCCTCAGACATTCTCATACGGAACAGCTGCCTAGATATCTCATACCTAACATTCCTGCTATGCTCACCATACAACTTTTGTAGGTGAAGGAGGATCTCACTCGCACTCTGCATGTTCTCATGCTGCATCTGTAACTCATTACTCATGGAAGCAAGCATGTAACACTTAGCTCTTATATCATACTCCTTCCACTTGTCCAAAGTTTCATGTTCCTCTTGAGTGACTTCTGGAGGTAAGGGACCAGGAACATTTGAATCTAGAACATATCCTATATGTTCAAGGTTCAGGACAAGTTTCAAATTTCTTAGCCAATTAGACAGATTAGGTCTTCTCAACCTATTATGATCAAGTATGCTTGCAAGGATATTGGATGGTGGTGGTTGTTCTGTGCTCATTATTATCAGAAAATTAACTGCAAAAAATAACCAGATTAATTAGTAAATGTATCATATAAATAACCAAAATGATTATGGTCTTTTAATCAAATTGGTCCTCCCACTAACTTTGCGAATCCTACACTTCCAAAGTAGAAAATGGAAATCCTAGTTGGATGGATTTCTAGTGGGTGATTGAATTCTTATAATTCTATTGATCATCCTTAGGTACATCCATTATTGGAATTACAATAAACTATAAGTGAGCAACTCCTTGCCCATCACATCTCATGTGAGGTTCAATCCTTTACCTAGCCCCTAATGCTCAAAATCTCAGGTACATCCATTATTGACTTATCTTGCATTAGTTAAGTTGATCCCATTGAGCTAGTAATTATGCAAATAATTTTAATTTCCTCAGGTGCATCCAATATTGGCCACTAAATCATTTATATATTTACAACATCTCATGCTTAACAATTATTCTTAAGAAAATCTCTTAAATTAATTGCATCTTATGTAAGTATTTAAAATTTCTTAAAATAATTGCCTCAATAGAGGACCTTTGTTATAATTACTTTAATTATAACATTTCCAACTTAATCATTTGTTTGGAAGATTTTATGGTTATCCTAATTACTATTAAGGTCTCACTTTGCGTATTATCCATTTAGCATGCATATATCACATAGTGCATACATTCCCATACATCTCATACATTCATGGATAAGCAGTAAATATGGTATAATCATGGACTTTCTAAGGGATTCAATTATGAGCCACCAAGAATTGAATTCAGGGCATTCCTAGGTGCACTTCATTCATTCATTTTATAAGAGTTGCTGAAGGAGTACATAATCAACACTTGATATTGAATTCCTCCCACTGGTCTCACCAATGCTCTTGACCTCCTTGATCTTCTTGCAATCCAATTACATAGTAATCCTTAGCATACCAAGATGAATTTACAAGAACTTAAATAAATGAAATTACTACCCAAAAATTATTACAAACTTAATAATACATGCCCAAAATAAATTAAAATAAATTAATTAATTTACAATCCCAAAGAAACATAAAAAAATTAATCCATTCACATTGGTCTTTTATAGTCCATGATCATCCATCATGCATATCACTATTTAACAATTAAATAAAACATACATACTTAAATTAAATTGAATATCTTATATTCAACTTAAAAATCCAGATTTGACTATGATTCAAATAAATTTAAAATTTCAGATTTGAATCTCATTCAAACAAATTTTAAAATTCAGATTTGAATCACATTCAAACAACCTTAAAAATTCAGATTTGAATCACATTCAAACAATTTTTAAAAAATCAAATTTAAATCGCATTCAAAAAATTTTTAAAAATTCAGATATGAATATTATTCAAACAACTTTAAAAAATCAGATTTAAATATGATTCAAACAACTTAAAAAATTCAGATTTGAATCACATTCAAACAACTTTTAAAATTCATATTTGAATCACATTCAAACAACTTTTAAAATTCTTATTTGAATCATAATTTAATTGTGTGATTAAAATTCTAATTAAACAATTTAATTAGACATAGGATGAGCTTTTAGATCATACAGGAATTGCAAATTAAAAAGCCAAACCTTGAGCCACACATGGAAGCCAAAATTGGCGCACCAAAAATGGTGTTCTTCAAGCATGCCACCACACATCCATTGCAACTGGCAATTGATAAATCATCTCATAATCAAAACACACAATTAAATCATAAAATCAACAATCTTAATGGCAAATATAGTGCCTCTGATACCAATTGAAGGAGCGAAAGCGTGAAAAACACAAGTTTATACCATTGAATTCAAAAATTTTCACCTAGAGTTACATGCATCATGCAAGATTTATTTTTATCTATTTGATTTCAATGATAAACAACATATTGAAACACTTTTAATATGTTTTTGGATCTGTATTTGCCATTTAAGATTTTAAAATAAATCAGATTAATTTTAGAACTCTAGATTAGATCAAGAATAAATTCGCTAACCTCTTGATGCACTGCAGTATATTTGTGCCTTTTAGATGCGTCTTCAGGACACCAGATATTGCCCTTTAGCTTGTCCACACCAAGAACACCTATTATAGCCCTTGAACAGCTTCTAAAGCTTTTTCTATTAATTAGAAAATCAAGTTCTGCCTTTTAAGAGATTAAAGATGTAAACAGGACACTAGAAACGATTTCTAGTGTTTTTAATTCAAGAGATTGTTTGCTAATCTCTTGGAATAGATGAGAGATGAAGAAGAAGAGAGGGAGAGCTTCAAAGTGGCGGCACAAAGGAGGAGTAGCTGCTGGTTGTATTTTTTCTCTTCATAATAACACTTATATAGCTAGGTTAACACATTAAACCCTTGCCACATGTCACCCTCTGATTGGTTCTAGGTTTAATTGACCCAATCACATTATGCCAAGTGTCAAACCTATATTTAACCTTAATTTTAATTATCTTAAATGATTAAAAGACATTTGGCAAGCTTATGTGTAATGCCATGTGTCACCATCTCATGGTGCCACATGTCACCCTGTAAAATAACCAAAATGCTCCTGTGTATTAATTTTGAGTTCTCAACCCAAAGTAATTATTTCTCTTCTTCTAATCAATTTATATCAAATATAAATTAATTTATTAATCTTTATTAATTAATTTCTCATTAATTAAATTCATATTTAAACACTTTAAATATAAATTTAACTTATACTGTACATCCAATAATCTAGATTTAGTTTCAAGTCATGCTAGGGACTTTACAATCTAATTGCAAACCAAACCTATTTAATTAAACTCTTTAATTAATTAATTAAATCATATTTAATTATGTGATAACTTGTGTATGTGTGTGACTTACTAGGCTCATCACTAATTGGCAATGAGATATGATATCAACTCTTAATATCATCAGAACTCTTTCTTACCATAAATGATTTCTCTAAATCATTTTATGCACCTCATAGACCATGGTTAACACCTAGCATAGCATGTCATGGCCACCCAATTAGTAATAAGGTTTACCTTAAATGAACCTATAATCATATGTTACCATGCACTAGAATCTCCCTGTTACAAAATTCCAACTCAAGCTGGAGTCATGGTTTATGTCAAACCCCATTTGCTATGAATATTATGTTCTCTTTTAATTCCAGTTCTTCATTAAAAGATTTTTTCATCAGAAACTCTTTTTTGAATAAATCTATCTGTCTTGGCCAGGAACTTAAAATATCAAGAACAATTAAATGAACATAGAATTTTATCTTTATTTACTTAGAGGAACAGATTCCATCTTGATCAACACCTACCTCCATATATAACTAGTAAGAGCCAACACATGCCTATATACCCAAACACAGTACAAGTATGAAGTAGTATCAAACTCAAACCACCTATATACAAGATAACTATGCTATCTCAAGTCTAAAGATTATATGCACTGATATGATTTATGACAATGCATTGACAATGTAGCACCCCTATGTTCGGTAGTGCGTTTTATTGTTCTTGTGACCAGTGTTGTCTGGACAGCTAGAATGCCTAGAACTACACTTCGATAAGAGTGAGGAGACATAAAATAATGAAATACAAGAAAAGAAAATACAAGAAAAACAAAGGAAAAATAATAGCAATGGAATGTAACTAAGTTAAATGAGCCGAGAACCATAGCGATGGGTGACCGCACCGGGAAGTAGCGGCGTGACCGTTGACTAGCCCTGGACTGCGGGAAACCATAGAAAATATTTTTAGGACTTAAATAAATTTCTATTGAAGTATAAATACCATTAGAAATATCAAAGAAAAATTAATTAATTAGTACAAAGAAAAAGTGAGAAATCGAAAAACGACAAAACTCGGTGTTACCGAAAAATCGAGAATGCATCCCGAACAGGGGCATTGTGGTCATTTGACACCCCGAGTTGTCTTTTGACCTAAATTTCCATTAAAAATAAATGATATTACACTTGGAAAATGTCATGAAAAATTAAATGGGTGGTACATAGTTTAAATAGAAAAAATTGGGAGCTTAATGTGGGAATAAGGAAAGTTATGAATAAACAATCATTAAATATCACTTAGTGCTCCACTCACACCTAAAGTGGACCACTTACTCTTCATTTTGGACAGCAGAATTCACCTTCTTCAACCTCTCAAAATTCCAGCCGAAACCAAAGAAAAATGGAAGAGAGAAGAATCCTCCATGGCCATCCATGGCCAAACTCCATGCAACCATGATCCAAGCCATTTTTCCACTAGCTCCCTTCACTAAAATTGCTCTACACTACTTGGGCAGTAGATAGGCAGCAAGAGGATCAAGTTTAGTCAAGGTTTTGAAGAGTTTCCAAAGTGGTCAGTAGGTATTTTTGATGCTTCCTTTATTAAAGTTTGTGTGGGTGTTTTGGGTAGTTGAATTGTGGAAAGATTTTTGGAGTTTGATGTTTGAAGGGAGATGTATATTTTTAGCAGCCATGGAAACTCCTTAAGGGCAGTTTATTCTTGCTTGCAAATGGTATATTAAAGGGTTGATTAAGTGTTTATGCGTGTAGGAATTAATTTGGGTGATGTATACTAAGTATATGTAAATGTGTACTTGAATTTGGAAGCTTAGAAATTAATGGAGAGAGGTGTATGAATCGGCAGCTTGAATGGTGAACCATAAAAATGTTATTCCATATTTGGTTTATGGAATATTAATGTTGAATTGTGGTACTTGTTATGGCAGCTTGTGTATATGTATGATGGTGTGAGGTTGGACATGTAAATGAGCTAATTTAGGTGATTGAATTATTGTAATTTGAGCTTGAAAAATTCTGTACTATATAGTGCATATTCAGTGTGATTATAAGCTGCCAAAATGACCAACAATATATTGTGAAATGTGTTTAGGTTATGGTACAAACCAGAATTGGCATGAATGTATAGTTTGGTAAGTGTTAAAAGTGTCCTTTGATGAGTAATGAATAAAATACAATAGGGCAGTTTATGTTATGGGCCTAGAACCTTAAGCGTATGGCTCCAATTGGTATGAGACCAATTGGAGGTGAAACTAGGCACAAAAAGTGCCAACTTTCATGAAGGAAGCTTACCAAAATTCTGCTTGTATGGTAACTTGAAAAATGACCAAATCCGGATTAGTGCAATTAAGGCCTGAAAATTGACCATTTGGGCAGCAGTTAGTGTTTAGGCCATAACTCACTCAAAACAGGTCCAATTGACCTGAAATTTTGACCATGAATAGTTAAGACATATATATACAAGTCTTATGAAGACACCAAAGCCCAAAAATGACCATAAATAAGTCAAACAGCTTGCACAAATTCGGGTCCAAAAACTGACTGAACCTAAAATGACCTAAAATGACCTAAAGTGACCAATTTTGATGCACTTTGACTAGTAATAGTAAAATGACCATAACTTGGTCTACATAACTCAGAATGACCTGAAATTTTGCCCCGCGTGCAATAAGACATAGATCTACAAGTTTTTAGTTTTGACCAAAACCCGAAAACCGAGGGAACTAGGTCGTCCGACTAGGTCAAACTAGTATCCCGAAATCCAGCAAATTGCAAGAAAATGCAATATACATGGAAATGAATTGGGTAACATATACCAATCCTAAATGGCTACAAATGTAACATATTAGTAACATTAAAACCTAATTTACCTAGAATGGATCGAGGGTCGACATATTAGGTTGACTAAGCAAATAATAGAATTCAGTGAATTAATTGTCAAGCATTATCTTTAGAGATAGTTTAAATGAGTACTCAAATACTTCAAATTGTGTTTCTCAGTTAGCAAAGACTCAAGGAAAGGGAAAGAAACACTGAGTCAAGGCCAGGAGACAGTTATCAGAGGTTTGTGCACAATAATTATTTCTTTTGAATTTTTCAATTAAAATAAATTATGACTATTTGTATATTATTGTTTTCAATTATGGAAATGTGTTTGAATGGATACTTATTGCTTGAAAAGCATTGTAAATGGTTTGAAACTATGGAAAAATGTATTTAGTGTGATTTGTGAAAATTAAAGTTAATTATGAATTGCGTTGCCATTTTGTGAATGAAATTATGACTTTGGAAATGTATTGGATTCTCACGAATCATTTGAATAAAATGTTTGGAATTGATTTTGTGTTCACACTTAGCATGACAGTATCACATTATTCCTCCTCCAATTATGGGGTTGAGATCATTTATTTTCCTCCCTCTCTGGCTTGCCAGTTGAGGTTGAGATCGGATGAGTACTCATTATATAGCTAGCTTCCTCCCTCATTGATTTCAATTAGTGGGGTTGTAGATTGCTTTGTCGTGGTGTGCAACGTGGCATTGATCGGAAATTTGTGTCATGGCTTAAGTTGTGTACGAATTGGCAACACTGTGTTCATAAATTATTTGACTAAATTGTGTTATTATGAGCTTTGATAATTTGTGAAATGGAGTTTAAATTTTTATTGACATTCACTGTCTTTTGAATTTAATCATGTTTTGACATATTGAGATTTATTGTGATATTGTGAAATGGAGTTCAAATTCTTTATGACATTCATTGTCTTGAATTTAACTATGGTTTCAGTATCCACTATTTATATGACTTATGATTTGTGATTTAAAGTTGTATTTGGTTAGTGTTGTGCACCACTGAGACATTGTCTCAGCGATAGCTTTTCACTGCTGTCGCAAGTAGATAGACGGGCAGGGCAGTAGACTAGGTTGCTAGTGCATTCAGCAAGAGATCATCGGGTATACTGAGTATTCCACATTTTGCATTTTGTATTGTAATGTATGTTCACTGTATGTATATATTATTCTTGGTTTTGAGCAGTTGTAAATTAAAATTGTACATTGAAGTTGTAAAATAAATTGTAGATTATTTTGGTTTGTAAAAATTGTAATATATTTCTTTTATCTCAACCTTTGAAATTACTGAGAAATTATTGTGGATTTGAGTTGAATAAATGTCAGAGTTTGAGATTGAGAAATATATTTGAAGTGCTTTTTACAGGTTTTTGAAGAACTATTTTATTCAAAATATAGATGGCACTCCGCCAAAATTTTTACAGAAATTACTAATAATTCAAATATGTTAGCTGTTTCACTTCAGTTCAAAAAAGTTTTTAACACCTGTAAATAGTGCTCACCACTATAACAGAGTTAAGAAAAGTTTTAAAATCCCTTGTAGTGTATTTAATGGGTTACCAGTAGACAAAGTTGGTAATTCATTAGGTATACTGCGGGATCATGTTATGCCTTACAGAGGGGTAGGGTGTGACATGTTTTAGTGGTATCAGAGCTAGTTTTTAAATTCTATTTTCACCTATAATTTGAATATTCTTTCTTCATAGTACAACTGCTCAATGTCATTGTTTGATACATACAGTACATTACATTATAAATATGCACTAACGGGAGGGAATCTCCTTGTGTTGTTTGTTCAGGAGGTCTAAGATCCTCGAATTGACTATGGAAGAGAGTGATCGTTCAGTCGATCAATTGATAGAGGCTGAGGTACAAGGGGAAGCCCCAGCCCTACACAATGTCAGTGGTTTAGCAGCACCAGCCCCCGCAGTACCACAGTTTCCTGCTCAGTTTGCTCAGCAAATGGCTGCAAAGTTCCAACAGATGGCTGTTAACGTGCCTACTCAAGTCCCAATATAAACACCAGTGGTACAACCACAGTCTTCTGCTAGGCTGTATGACAATTGATGAAATATGGGGCTACTGAGTTCAAGGGGACAGTAGATCCTCTAGAGGCAGAACAGTGGTTAGAGAGAATGGATAGGATATTCAAGAAGCTACATTGTACAGAGGAGTTCAGATTTGAATATTCAGTGTCTCTGCTACAGGAGGATGCATATGACTGGTGGAAAACCAATCCCCATAGTTTGGTAAAACCTTCAGTGCTAACATGGAATGATTTTCTATGGGAATTCAGACAAAAATATATCCCTGATGCTTATGTGGACCAAAAGCTACAAGAGTTCCTAAGTTTGAAACAGGTGAGTAGATCTATGGCTAAATATGAAAGGAAATTTTCCCGCCTAAGCCATTATGCAGTAAGTCTACTTGCTATCGGCAGGGAGAGATGTAACAAGTTTGAAACCGGCTTGAAGCCTAGTATCAGATTACAAGTGGTCGGATTCAAACATAACTTCTCTGAACTTATTTCTCAAGCACTAGAGTTAGAAAGAATTGAATCTGAAGTGACCCCTGAGAAAAAGAAATCAGAGAAGACAGAAAAAGAGAGAAAGTCAATAGAACAGAGTTCTAGTGGTCCTACTGGAAAGCGAAAAAACTTTGGGGGACACAATAAAGGTAGTAAGAAGTCCGGTAGAGATAGATCTTCTTGACAGAAACCACCTCGATCTGATCAGCAAACTCAGTAGAAACCCAGAAATGCGCTGTCAGATCGACAATGTGAAACTTGTGGTAAAAATCATGGTGGGGTATGCTACAAGGCCATAGGAGCCTGTTATGACTGTGGAGGCATAGGACACTTTGCCAAGGACTGCACCAGTACTCGCAGAGTTGGACCACCTCCTACTAATGCTGAAGGATCAGTTTAAAGCCCTGTCACCAGAGGTTCACAACCACCCAGCAGAGGTAGAGGTAGGGGTAGAGGTAGCCCAGCAGGCAGCCAAGGCTCAGTGAAACATTCAGAGCAAGGTAGTGCTCCAGTCAGAGTTTATGCAATGATAAAGAGAGAAGAGGCCGAGACATCTGATATTGTGGCTGGTACCTTCTCAACTTTGAATCAAGATGTATTTGTGTTATTTGATCCGGATTCTACCCATTCTTATGTGAGTGCTAGCATCATTGATTGCATTATTGTTCCATATACAAAAATGGACTTGGAGGTGCTAGTAACAAGTCCGTTAGGACAAGACGTCAGGGTTAATAGAATGTATAGGGATTGTCCTTTGGTGATCCAAGGACACACTTTTCTGTCTGATTTCATTGAAATGCCCTTCAGAGATTATGATATCATCTTGGGCATGGATTGGTTAGCTAGGCATCACACCATGATTGACTATAGACTGAAGACAGTCAATTTTGGTCTCCCTCAGTACAGTGATGTGGTAATACATGGGGAGAGGCAGCTATTGCCATAAAACATCATTTTGGCTGCACTAGCCAGAAAAATGATCAGAAAGGGGTGTGAAGCATACTTGGCACATGTAGCAGACAACCCAAGTGGAGAGTCCAGCATTGAGGAACATCCCTATAGTATATGACTTTTCAGATGTGTTTCCTGATGAATTGCCATGATTACCTCCGGAAAGAGAGGTGCAATTTGAAATTAATGTTATGCCTGGTGTGGATCCAATCTCCATAACACATTAAGAATGGCACCAGCAGAGTTGAAGGAGTTGAAGGTACAGTTGCAAGAACTACTTGAAAAGGGCTTCATCCACCCTAGTGTGTCACCATGGGGAGCACTAGTATTGTTTGTTAAGAAGAAGAATGGCACTCTTTGTTTATGTATTGTTTGACCTGGAATTTGCATACTTTTATGTTAGTGTTAGAACTATATGTTCTGTTATTATTCCTTTACAGGAGAATAAATTTTGATGCATTAGTGATTAGTCCTTTAAGATAAGGATTATGATAATAAGTGAAATTAGTTTTGAAAGAGTTTATCGGCGAAGAGTATTTTCTAACACACCATAAATTATAAAGCTAATTGGCAAGCCTACTTAATGTAAGGCAAGAGGAAGTAAAAGTAAGTTGTGGTAATAGACTTGCTCTAAATGAGGGCAAAGATGTTACAGTTAGTAATTGTTAGTGAATATTATAATCAAAATAAGTTTCGGATATCAGTAAATTCGAAAAGGATAAAATATCAGAAAATTTGATCTATTGGGATGTATCGTAGTAACTATGCAATGTTCTTGATGTTTATACTGTAAGCAGCAGATTACAGTACTAACTTGAGATTATTGTGTAGAGCTACGTACTACTCGATAGTACACCTAGATGAGAATGGTTGCCAACGGCATCTGTTTTGGTATAGTTATGCAAGGACAAAATTTAATTATTAGAAATAAGTTTGAAAATCCTACTTAGGGATCTAAAACTCAAAAGTTAGAATATCGAAAGGTTATTGTTCAGTACAAAAGGAAGTAAGTTATAGAATATTGATATATAAAAAGAGTTATAGAAGTAAAAATTCTAACAGTTGGTTCAGATATAACAAAGAAATGTTACGAATGTGAGGAAGACTATTGACTAGAATAGTCAGAGGACCAATGACTAGATAAATCATTCTAACATGACCTCAAGGGTCATTCAAGAAGGAACATGAATCGAAATATTAGACAGCACAATAGTAAGAGAAGATTAGTGTTATACAAACAAATTAAATATTGTATTAGATTGTTAAAAGTCTTATACAAATGCGAGGGAAAGAAGATTATACGATCATATAGAAAGGAGAAAATAAACGTATGACTATTGTAAGATGGCTATTAGGTAAAATTTCATGGAAGAAATTTATTTTAGGGGGGGGGAGAATTGTAACACCCCAATGTTCGGTAGTGCGTTCTACTGTTCTTGTGACCAGTGTTGTCCGGACAGCTAGAACGCCTAGAACTAAACTTCGATATGAGTGAGGAGACATAAAATAATGAAATAGAAGAAAAGAAAATACAAGAAAAACAAAGGAAAAATAATAGCAATAGAATGTAACCAAGTTAAACGAGACAAGAACCATAGCGATGGGTGACCGCATTGGGAAGTCGCAGCGTGGACCGTTGACTAGCCCTGGACTGCGAGGAACCTTAGAAAATATTTTTAGGACTTAAATAAATGTCTATTAAAGTACAAATACCATTAGAAATATCAAAGAAAAATTAATTAATTAGTACAAAGAAAAAGTGAGAAATCGAAAAATGACAAAACCCAGTGTTACCGAAAAATCGGGAATGCATCCCGAACAGGGGCATTGTGGTCATTTAACACCCCAAGTTGTCTTTTGACCTAAATGACCATTAAAAATAAATGATATTACACTTGGAAAATGTCATGAAAAATTAAATGAGTGGTACATAGTTTAAATAGCAAAAATTGGGAGCTTAATGTGGGAATAAGGAAAGTTTTGAATAAACAATCATTAAATATCACTTAGTGCTCCACTCACACCTAAAGTGGACCACTTACTCTTCATTTTGGACAGCAGTATTCACCTTCTTTAACCTCTCAAAATTCCATCCAAAACCAAAGAAAATGGAAGAGAGAAGAATCCTCCATGGCCATCCATGGCCAAACTCCATGCAACCATGATCCAAGCCATTTTTCTACTAGCTACCTTCACTAAAATTGCTCTACACCACTTGGGCAGTAGATAGGCAGTAAGAAGATTAAGTTTAGTCAAGGTTTTGAAGAGTTTCCAAAGTGGTAAGTAGGTATTTTTGATGCTTGCTTTATTAAAGTTTGTGTGGGTTTTTTGGGTAGTTGAATTGTGGAAAGATTTTTAGAGTTTGATGTTTGAAGGGAGATGTATATTTTTGGCAGCCATGGAAACTCCTTAAGGGCAGTTTATTCTTGCTTATAAATGGTAGATTAAAGGGTTGATTAAGTGTTTATGTGTGTAGGAATTAATTTGGGTGATGTATACTAAGTATATGTAAATGTGTACTTGAATTTGGAAGCTTGGAAATTAATGGAGAGAGGTGTATGAATCGGCAACTTGAATGGTGAACCATAAAAATGTTATTTCATATTTTGTTTATGGAATATTAATGTTGAATTGTGGTACTTGTTATGGCAGCTTGTGTATATGTATGATGGTGTGAGGTTAGACATGTAAATGAGCAGGTTAGGTGATTGAATTATTGTAATTTGAGCTTGAAAAATTCTGTACTATATGGTGCATATTGAGTGTGATTATAAGCTGCCAAAATGACCAACAATATGTTGTGGAATGTGTTTAGGTTATGGTATAAACCAGAATTGGCATGAATGTGTAGTTTGGTAAGTGTTAAAAGTGTCCTTTGATGAGTAATGAATAAAATGCAATAAGGCAGTTTATATTATAGGCCTAGAACCTTAAGTGTGTGGCTCCAATTGGTATGAGACCAATTGAAAGTGAAACTAGGCACAAAAAGTGCCAACTTTCATGAAGGAAGCTTACCAAAATTCTGCTTGTAAGGTAACTTGAAAAATGACCAAATCCGGATTAGTGCAATTAAGGCATGAAAATTGACCATTTAGGCAGCGGTTAGTGTTTAGGCCATAACTCACTCAAAACAGGTCCAATTGACCTGAAATTTTGACCATGAATAGTTAAGACATATATCTACAAGTCTTATGAAGACACAAAAGCCCAAAAATGACCATAAACAAGTCAAACAGCTTGCACAAGTTCGGGTCCAAAAACTGGCGAACCTAAAATGACCTAAAGTGACCAATTTTGATGCACTTTGACCAGCAAAAGTAAAATGACCATAACTTGGTCTACATAACTCAGAATGACCTGAAATTTTGCCCCGCGTGCAATAAGACATAGATCTACAAGTTTATAGTTTTGACTGAAACCCTAAAATCGAGGGAACTAGGTCGTCCGGCTAGGTCAAACTAGTATCCCAGAATCCAGCAAATTGCAAGAAAACGCAATATACATGGAAATGAATTGGGTAACATGTACCAACCCTAAATGGCTACAAATGTGACATATTAGTAACATTAAAACCTAATTTACCTAGAATGGATCGAGGGTCGACATATTAGGTTGACTAAACAAATAATAAAATTCAGTGAATTAATTTTCAAGCATTATCATTAGAGACAGTTTAAATGAGTACTGAAAAACTTCAAATTGTATTTCTCAGTTAGCAAAGACTCAGGGAAAGGGAAGGAAACACTGAGTCAAGGCAAAGAGACAGTTATCAGAGGTTTGTGCACAACAGTTATTTCTTTTGAATTTTACAATTGAAATAAATTATGACTATTTGTCTATTATTGTTTTCAATTATGGAAATGTGTTTGAATGGATACTTATTGCTTGAAAAGCATTGTAAATGGTTTGAAACTGTGGAAAAATTTATTTTATGTGATTTGTGAAAATTAAAGTTAATTATGAATTGTGTTGCCATTTTGTGAATGAAATTATGACTTTGGAAATGTATTGGATTCTCACGAATCATTTGAATAAAATGTTTGGAATTGATTTTGTGTTCACACTTAGCATGACAGTATCACATTATTCCTCCTCCATTTATGGGGTTGAGATCGTTTATTTTCCTCCCTATCTTGCTTGCCAGTTGAGGTTGAGATCGGATGAGTACTCATTATATAGCTAGCTTCCTCCCTCATTGATTTCGATTAGTGGGGTTGTAGATTGCTTTGTCGTGGTGTACAACGCGGCATTGATCAGAAATTTGTGTCCTGGCTTAAGTTGTGTATGAATTGGCAACACTTGTTCTTAAATTATTTGACTAAATTGTGTTATTATGAGCTTTGATAATTTGTGAAATGGAGTTTAAATTCTTATTGACATTCACTGTCTTTTGAATTTAATCATGTTTTGACTTATTGAGATTTATTGTGATATTGTGAAATGGAGTTCAAATTCTTTATGACATTCATTGTCTTGAATTTAACTATGGTTTCAGTATCCACTATTTATATGACTTATGATTTGTGATTTAAAGTTGTATTTGGTTAATGTTGTGCACCACTGAGACATTGTCTCAGTGATAGCTTTTCACTGCTATCGCAGGTAGACAGATGGATAGGGCAGCAGACTAGGCTGCTAGTGCTTCCGCGAGAGATCATCGGATATACTGAGTATACCACATTTTGCATTTTGTACTGTAATGTATGGTCATTGTATGTATATATTGTTCTTGGTTTTGAGCAGTTGTAAATTAAAATTGTACATTGAAGTTGTAAAATAAATTGTAGATTATTTTGGTTTGTAAAAATTGTAATATATTTCTTTTATCTCAACCTTTGAAATTACTGAAAAATTATTGTGGATTTGAGTTGACTAAATGTTGGAGTTTGAGATTGAGAAATATATTTGAAGTGCTTTTTACAGGTTTTTGAAGAACTATTTTATTCAAAATACAGATAGCACTCTGCCAAAATTTTTACAGAAATTACTAATAATTCAAATGTGTTAGCTGTTTCACTTCAGTTCAAAAAAGTTTTTAACACCTATAAAATAGTGCTCACCACTGTAAGAGAAGTAAGAAAAGTTTTAAAATCCCTTGTAGTGTATTTAATGGGTTACCAGTAGATGAAGTTGGTAATTCATTAGGTATTCTACGGGATCATGTTATGCCTTACAGAGGGGTAGGGTGTGACAGACAAGAGTAAACTCCATGTGCTTGTCATAAGTGTCACTAGTTCGGCCTACTTATCATTTATAAGTGCCTATCATGTTTATCATATGGCATGAGACTCACCATTCCATCTTATTTATATCTCATATAAATAACTTGGGAACAAACGTAAATACAATCTTTTTGGATAAGTCATGTCCTTATTATGAAGTATCCTCGATTGTGAACCTATTTATGATACTTTGTACTAGAAATACTGTCACTCATATTCTTAACAACTTAAGAATAGAATTTCTAAGAAAATATCAATGGACCCTTTCTATTACACATAAATATATTATGTAAACGAAAAAGTGGAAATGCCTTTTATTAATAAAAACATGCACAAAATACATACTAAATGATATGCTCTAGGGCATACGACTGACAGCTACTTGGCCTTGTGCCTAATGTTTATTACAGCTTATTATCTATTCTGTTGCACACCGGGAGATACATATGTGACCGATGGTGTGACGGCCCGAGGTACTTGATACGCAGTGCCAGTTTACCCATTTATCCAGTCCAATCATCTAGTATAGGTTACTTGGGCAATCAAAAATGAAAGTGGATAAATTTAATGAAATAATGAACATAATTAGTACAAAATTAATAAGATTACAAATAATTATCGAAAATTTGTCTGCATAAGACATCAATACATTCACTGCATATTTATTTTCTGTTATTTCCTTTTATTCTATTATTGGCACCACTAAGAATTATTGCTTAGCGCGTTGCTTTTGCCACGCATAGGTTCTGGAGAGACTGATAGAGAGCCAGTAGACCACAGACTGGGTGAGATCATCTGTGGCTCTGCATAGTATTCGTGTTACCTCACCGTCATCAGTGCATTGGTAGGACACTAGGTTTTATTTTGGTATTTTGTAATTAACTTTTATTTTCTCATGTGCAATCAAGACTTATGTAATGTATTCTGGTATTAATGTAAATAACAGAAATTGTGTTTATGAATGAACAAGTGAATATTTGTTTATGACTTTTATATGAATTTCATATGAAATAAATGAATGAGAAATATTGAGATTTTGATGATGAAATGGAGTTTGGGATTGATTGAGAATTTTTGGAAGTGTTTTTCTCAGGTTCTAAAGAACTATTTTCTCTATTTTTATCCGACACTCTGCCGACTTTTCTATAAAATTTGCGGAACCTCAAATAAATTATAATTTCAATAAATGACTTAAATGAATTATATTTCACAAATTGTACTTCATAACTATGATAAAAATAAATTAAGGAAGAATAAAATGATTGAGATAAAATAGGGTGTTTCAATACACTGTGTGACATATCTTACTCAGCTATATTGTAAACGGGTAAGGGGTGTCACATTTAGTGGTATCAGAGCACGGTTTAGGTGTTTCTGGGCCTAGATTGAGTCCATACCATGCATTGCATTTGTAAGAGTCGAGGTGACACTAATACAGATCTATTTGTCTTTATTATTTTATATAGGATATGGACCCCACATCTCAGAGAGCAGTTGAGGAGGAAGTGGAGAGTCATGCTCCACCTGCAGTAGCTGAGATTGGGGGTGTTAGTAGTATGCCCTATAGCATATCATTTAGTATGTATCTTGTACATATTTTTATTAATAAAAGGCATTTCCACTTTTCCGTTTACATAATATATTTATGTGTAATAGAAAAGGTCCATTGATATTTTGTTAGAAATATTATTCTTAAATCTGTTAAGAATATGAGTGATAATATTTCTAGCACAAAGTATCATAAATAGGTTCACAATCGAGGATACTTCATAATAAGGACATGACTTATCTAGAAAGATTGTATTCATGTTTGTTCCCAAGTTATTTATATGAGATATAAATAAGATGGAATTACGAGTTTCATGCCATATAACAAACATGATAGGCACTTATAAATGATAATTAGGCCGAACCAGTGATATTTATGATGAGCACATGGAGTTTACTCTTGTCAATGTTTTGTCATAAATCATATCAGTGCATATAATCTTTAGACCTGAGATAGCACAATTATCTTGTATATGGGTAGTTTGAGTTTGATACTGCTTTCATACTTGTACTGTGTATGGGTATATGGGCATGTGTTGGCTCCTACTAGTTATATATGGAGGTAGGTGTTGATCAAGATGGAATCTGTTCCTCTGAGTAAATAGAGATAAAATCTTAGGTTCATTTAATTGTTCTTGATGTTTCAAGTTCTTGGCCAAGACAGATAGATTTAATTAGAAAAGAGTTTCTGATGAGAAAATCTTTTTAATCAAGAACTGGAATTAAAAGAGAACATAATATTCATAGCAAATGGAGTTTGACATAAACCATGACTCCAGCTTGAGTTAGGATTTTGTAACAGAGAGATTCCAGTGCATGGTAACATATGATTATAGGTTCATTTAAGGTAAACCTTATTACTGATTGGGTGGCCATGGCATGCTATGCTAGGTGTTAACCATGGTCTATGAGGTGCATAAAATGACTTAGAGAAATCATTTATGGTAAGAAACAGTTCTGATGATATTAAGAGTTGATATCATGTCTCATTGTCAATTAGTGATGAGCCTAGTAAGTCACACACATACACAAGTTATCACCTAATTAAATATGATTTAATTAATTAATTAAAGAGTTTAATTCATTAATTAAATAGGTTTGGTTTGCAATTAGATTGCAAAGTCCCTAGCATGACTTGAAACCAAATCTAGATTATTGGATGTATAGTATAAGTTAAATTTATATTTAAAGTGTTTAAATATGAATTTAATTAATGAGAAATTAATTAATAAAGATTAATTAATTGATTTATATTTGATATAAATTGATTAGAAGAAGAGAAATAATTATTTTGGGTTAAGAACTCAAAATTAAGACACAGGGGCATTTTGGTCATTTCACAATGTGACACGTGGCACCATGAGATGGTGACACATGGTATTACACATGAGCTTGCCAAATGTTTTTAATCATGTAAGATGATTAAAATTAAGATTAAATATAGGTTTGACACTTAGCACATTGTGATTGGGTCACTTAAACCTAGAGCTAATCAAAGGGTGACATGTGCCAAGGGTTTAATGTGTTAACCTAGCTATATAAGTGTTGTTATGAAGAGAAAAAAATATAACCAACAGCCATTCCTCCTTTGTCACGCCATTTTGAGGCTCTCCATCTCTTCTTCTTCATTTCTCATCAGTTCAAAGAGATTAGCCATCAATCTCTTGAATTAAAAATACTAGAAATCGTTTCTATTGTCCTGTTTACATCTTTAATCTCTTAAAAGGCAGAACTTGATTTTCTAAATAATAGAAAAAGCTTTAGAAGCTGTTCAAGGGCTGCCATAGGTGTTCTTGGTGTGGACAAGTTAGAGGGACAACATCTGGCGTCCTGAAGATGCATCTCAATGGCGCAAATACACTACAGTGCATCAAGAGGTTAGTGAGTTTGTTCTTGATTTAATCTAGGGTTCTAAAATTAATCTGATTAGTTTTAAAATCTTAAATGGCAAATACAGATCCAAAAACATATTAAAAGATTTTTAATATGTTGTTTATCATTGAAATGAAATAGATAAAAAAAAATCTTGCATGATGCATGTGACCCTAGGTGAAAATTTTCGAATTTAATGGTATAAACTTTTGTTTTTCACACTTCCGTTCCTTCAATTGGTATTAGAGACACTATATTTGCCATTTAGATTGTTGATTATATGATTTAATTGTGTGTTTGATCATGGGATGATTTATCCATTGCTGGTTGCAATGGATATGTGGCGGCATGCTTGAAGAACACCATCAATGGTGCATATAGTTTGGCTTCATGAGTGGTGCAAAGGTTTGGCTTTTTAATTTGCAATTGTTGAATGATCTAAAAGCTCATCCTATGTCTAATTAAATTGTTTAATTAGAATTTTAATCACACAATTAAATTTTAATTTAAATCAGAATTTTAAAAAATTATTTGAATGTGATTCAAATATAAATTTTAAAAGTTGTTTGAATCTGATTCAAATATGAATTTTTAAAGTTATTTTGTAACACCCCTCACCCGTCTACAGTGTAGCCGAGCAAGGCGTGCTACACGATGTGCTGGAGCACTTAGTCTGTGATTATCACATTTTCTAAACTCAATTTGATTTTAAGAAGTCTTTATGTGCTATTCATAGCATACTGGTTCTATTTTCACACTTTAATAAAATTAGTGTTTTAAAAATGGTAATAAAAATTTGGCAAGGTGCCATCTGTATTTCGGACAAACTGTCCTTTCAAACCTGTTGAAAACAGTTTAATATGATAATATCAAAATCTCAAATATTTCACAGTCTCTATTTCTCAGTAAAGTCAATAGACTTTTACAGTCATTAAACAGTTCCATAATACAGTCCATAATAATTCAAATATATCCAGAAAATTTCCATGTTATTTAATATGTACAAGATATTACAAACTTTAAAGCTTTCATAATATTACAAAATACAAGGCCAAATTTCAAAGATACAACAAAAGTACAAAATACAAGATATCCTAAGTCCTACCATGTATGCAATGCAGTGCAGATGACTCTGGACTCCTGTGCAGATCTGATGTCTCACCCGGTCGTAGGTCTGCTGGGCTTCCCAACTGTGTCTCCAATACCTACGTGTTACAAAAGCAACACGCTAAGCAATTTTGCTTAGTGGTGCCAAATACAAAGAAATATACACTAAAATAAAGTTAATAAAGTGTTTACGAAATTTTGGTGGTGCTGTATGTCAGTAGACTGGATTTAGCTATTTAAATTTAATAGCACTTGAATTACTGCCCGTGTAGCCTATATACTGATCAGACTGGATAAGCGGATATATTGGCACTGGGTACCTAGTACCTCGGGCCGTCACACCATCGATCACAAAGTGTCTCTCGGTGTGCAATTAGTGTGGCTAAGAAGCCATATAATTAATCTGGCGATAAGCTAAGAATAAATACACAATATGTATAGTCGTAGGCTATTAAAGTCACAATGCGACATAATAAGCCGTAGAAACACAGTATGGCATGAAGCCATTTACAGAATAGTTGTCAGAATCTTATTGGCATGCCAACCTATCCATACTAGTCAACTAAGCAAACTAGGACACATTATAAATTAATTGTTTAATTCTTCAATTTTTGGAGTTTACTAACTATTATATAATTCACAAGTCAATGCATATGTTGACCTTTTTAGGTAATATGCATAAGTTGTTTCTAGCATCAATATGTCACAATTTATATCTCAATATGCTGCCAATATAGTGCAATTTAGCATTTTTACAAATTGGCATTCATTGCCAAAATGCTTCAAGGATCATTGTATGTAAGATGTCAAATTCTTAATTTTTGTGTGCTAGATTGGTCTAGCTTAAAGTCCTATTTCTCTTGGTTTTTAGCTTCTGGTCAAAGAAGCAAAATTGTAGCTCTATGTCTTATTGCACGCGGGGCAAAATTTCAGGTCATTCTGAGTTGTATAGGCTAAGATATGGTCAATTTACTAAAGCTGGACAGATTGCACGTTTAGTGCAAAATTTGGTCAATTTTTAGGTCACTTTTGGTTCGGCGGTTTTGTACCCAAACTTGTGAAAGCCATTTAACTTGGTAAAAATTTGAGGTCCATTGGACCTGTTTTGAGTGAGTTATGATCATCCTAAGGACTACTGTTCATATGGTCAAAAATCTGGGTTGCAAGGTTGCTAATCCGGATTTGGTCATTTTTAAGGTCAATTTTTATGCAGAATTTTGGCAACATTTCTACATGAAAGTTAGCCTATTTGGTGTCTAGTTTCACTCCTCATTAGCCTCATACCAATTGGGTTCATAGTTTGGCACTTATGGCCTAATTTAGGTACTGCCTTCAATACACAACCTGCACAAAGCACATACACTTCCAATTTGATATTCCTTCTCCTCCTCATTACCTCAATATTCAATCAATAACACTTCTATATATATATTGTACACAATTCTAGCAACAAATATGAATTTTTAAAGTTGTTTTGTAACACCCCTCACCCGTCTGATTGTAGCCAGAGCAAGGCGTGCTACGATGTCTTTGGAGCACTTAGTCTGTGATTATCACATTTTCTAAACTCAATTTGATTTTAAGAAGTCTTTATGTGCTATTCATAGCATACTGGTTCTATTTTCACACTTTAATAAAATCAGTGTTTTAAAAATGGTAATAAAAATTTGGCAAGGTGCCATCTGTATTTCGGACAAACTGTCCTTTCAAACCTGTTGAAAACAGTTTAATATGATAATATCAAAATCTCAAATATTTCACAGTCTCTATTTCTCAGTAAAGTCAATAGACTTTTACAGTCATTAAACAGTTCCATAATACAGTCCATAATAATTCAAATATATCCAGAAAATTTCCATGTTATTTAATATGTACAAGATATTACAAACTTTAAAGCTTTCATAATATTACAAAATACAAGGCCAAATTTCAAAGATACAACAAAACTACAAAATACAAGATATCCTAAGTCCTACCATGTATGCAATGCAGTGCAGATGACTCTGGACTCCTGTGCAGATCTGATGTCTCACCTGGTCGTAGGTCTGCTGGGCTCCCCAACTGTGTCTCCAATACCTACGTGTTACAAAAGCAACACGCTAAGTAATTTTGCTTAGTGGTGCCAAATACAAAGAAATATACACTAAAATAAAGTAAATAAAGTGTTTACGAAATTTTGGTGGTGCTGTATGTCAGTAGACTGGATTTAGCTATTTAAATTTAATAGCACTTGAATTACTGCCCGTGTAGCCTATATACTGATCAGACTGGATAAGCGGATATATTGGCACTGGGTACCTAGTACCTCGGGCCGTCACACCATCGATCACAAAGTGTCTCTCGGTGTGCAATTAGTGTGGCTAAGAAGCCATATAATTAATCTGGCGATAAGCTAAGAATAAATACACAATATGTATAGTCGTAGGCTATTAAAGTCACAATGCGACATAATAAGCCGTAGAAACACAGTATGGCATGAAGCCATTTACAGAATAGTTGTCAGAATCCTATTGGCATGCCAACCTATCCATACTAGTCAACTAAGCAAACTAGGACACATTATAAATTAATTGTTTAATTCTTCAATTTTTGGAGTTTACTAACTATTATATAATTCACAAGTCAATGCATATGTTGACCTTTTTAGGTAAAATGCATAAGTTGTTTCTAGCATCAATATGTCACAATTTATATCTCAATATGCTGCCAATATAGTGCAATTTAGCATTTTTACAAATTGGCATTCATTGCCAAAATGCTTCAAGCATCATTGTATGTAAGATGTCAAATTCTTAATTTTTGTGTGCTAGATTGGTCTAGCTTAAAGTCCTATTTCTCTTGGTTTTTAGCTTCTGGTCAAAGAAGCAAAATTGTAGCTCTATGTCTTATTGCACGCGGGGCAAAATTTCAGGTCATTCTGAGTTGTATAGGCTAAGATATGGTCAATTTACTAAAGCTGGACAGATTGCACCTTTAGTGCAAAATTTGGTCAATTTTTAGGTCACTTTTGGTTCGGCAGTTTTTGTACCCAAACTTGTGAAAGCCATTTAACTTGGTAAAAATTTGAGGTCCATTGGACCTGTTTTGAGTGAGTTATGATCATCCTAAGGACTACTGTTCATATGGTCAAAAATCTGGGTTGCAAGGTTGCTAATCCGGATTTGGTCATTTTTAAGGTCAGTTTTTATGCAGAATTTTGGCAACATTTCTACATGAAAGTTAGCCTATTTGGTGTCTAGTTTCACTCCTCATTAGCCTCATACCAATTGGGTTCATAGTTTGGCACTTATGGCCTAATTTAGGTACTGCCTTCAATACACAACCTGCACAAAGCACATACACTTCCAATTTGATATTCCTTCTCCTCCTCATTACCTCAATATTCAATCAATAACACTTCTATATATATATTGTACACAATTCTAGCAACAAATATGAATTTTTAAAGTTGTTTTGTAACACCCCTCACCCGTCTACAGTGTAGCCGAGCAAGGCGTGCTACACGATGTGCTGGAGCACTTAGTCTGTGATTATCACATTTTCTAAACTCAATTTGATTTTAAGAAGTCTTTATGTGCTATTCATAGCATACTGGTTCTATTTTCACACTTTAATAAAATTAGTGCTTTAAAAATGGTAATAAAAATTTGGCAAGGTGCCATCTGTATTTCGGACAAACTGTCCTTTCAAACCTGTTGAAAACAGTTTAATATGATAATATCAAAATCTTAAATATTTCACAGTCTCTATTTCTCAGTAAAGTCAATAGACTTTTACAGTCATTAAACAGTTCCATAATACAGTCCATAATAATTCAAATATATCCAGAAAATTTCCATGTTATTTAATATGTACAAGATATTACAAACTTTAAAGCTTTCATAATATTACAAAATACAAGGCCAAATTTCAAAGATACAACAAAAGTACAAAATACAAGATATCCTAAGTCCTACCATGTATGCAATGCAGTGCAGATGACTCTGGACTCCTGTGCAGATCTGATGTCTCACCCGGTCGTAGGTCTGCTGGGCTCCCCAACTGTGTCTCCAATACCTATGCGTTACAAAAGCAACACGCTAAGCAATTTTGCTTAGTGGTGCCAAATACAAAGAAATATACACTAAAATAAAGTAAATAAAGTGTTTACGAAATTTTGGTGGTCTTTGTATGTCGATGGTTTGGATTTAGCTATTTAAATTTAATAGCACTTGAATTACTGCCCGTGTAGCCTATATACTGATCAGACTGGATAAGCGGATATATTGGCACTGGGTACCTAGTACCTCGGGCCGTCACACCATCGATCACAAAGTGTCTCTCGGTGTGCAATTAGTGTGGCTAAGAAGCCATATAATTAATCTGGCGATAAGCTAAGAATAAATACACAATATGTATAGTCGTAGGCTATTAAAGTCACAATGCGACATAATAAGTCGTAGAAACACAGTATGGCATGAAGCCATTTACAGAATAGTTGTCAGAATCCTATTGGCATGCCAACCTATCCATACTAGTCAACTAAGCAAACTAGGACACATTATAAATTAATTGTTTAATTCTTCAATTTTTGGAGTTTACTAACTATTATATAATTCACAAGTCAATGCATATGTTGACCTTTTTAGGTAATATGCATAAGTTGTTTCTAGCATCAATATGTCACAATTTATATCTCAATATGCTGCCAATATAGTGCAATTTAGCATTTTTACAAATTGGCATTCATTGCCAAAATGCTTCAAGCATCATTGTATGTAAGATGTCAAATTCTTAATTTTTGTGTGCTAGATTGGTCTAGCTTAAAGTCCTATTTCTCTTGGTTTTTAGCTTCTGGTCAAAGAAGCAAAATTGTAGCTCTATGTCTTATTGCACGCGGGGCAAAATTTCAGGTCATTCTGAGTTGTATAGGCTAAGATATGGTCAATTTACTAAAGCTGGACAGATTGCACCTTTAGTGCAAAATTTGGTCAATTTTTAGGTCACTTTTGGTTCGGCAGTTTTTGTACCCAAACTTGTGAAAGCCATTTAACTTGGTAAAAATTTGAGGTCCATTGGACCTGTTTTGAGTGAGTTATGATCATCCTAAGGACTACTGTTCATATGGTCAAAAATCTGGGTTGTAAGGTTGCTAATCCGGATTTGGTCATTTTTAAGGTCAGTTTTTATGCAGAATTTTGGCAACATTTCTACATGAAAGTTAGCCTATTTGGTGTCTAGTTTCACTCCTCATTAGCCTCATACCAATTGGGTTCATAGTTTGGCACTTATGGCCTAATTTAGGTACTGCCTTCAATACACAACCTGCACAAAGCACATACACTTCCAATTTGATATTCCTTCTCCTCCTCATTACCTCAATATTCAATCAATAACACTTCTATATATATATTGTACACAATTCTAGCAACAATTTTGGGCAGAATATTCAAGTACTTAATGCACACAATTCACCATTAAGTTCAACATTCACTTCCACCAAAATTCAACATATCTCAATGTTAATATTACACATACACTTCAACATAATCATACTTCAATATCACTTACACTTGCTGCCCACAATTTAACATTAGCATATTTCATTAATAACTACATGTTCACACACAAATTCATGGCTTAATAGGCTTCCAAACATGGCAGTTTGCCCAAAGCATTAAGGTTCCATTACACACCCTTAATTCAAGCACTACATGCACATACTTAGATTTTAACTTACTACTTCCTCCATTTAAGTTATTCAACCTTAGTTTCCATCCATTATAGATAAGAAAAATTCAACTACAACATGTATTCATGGCTGCCAAAAATGGACCATTTCATTTCTCAAGATTTTCTTCATTTCTCTTAACCAAAATACTCACCTCAACCTAAACACAAGGTTTACTAAAGCAAGGGAGAGGTTTTGGACACTTACTACTTTTGAAGCTTATCAAAACTTCACCAAATCTTGTTTTTCTTATTGCCAATATCTTCCCCATGGTAAGTAGGCAAGCTTTAAAGAAGGAATCAAGAGGAAAGGATGGCTTAATCAATGGTGCATGTTGATGGAGGGAGTTTGGCCATGGTGGACTTCCATGGAGGTTTTGGGAGGATCAATTCAGCTGGTCATTTGGGAGGAAGAAGATGGACTGAATTTCTGTCCAAAATGACTTAATTAAATGTCCCAAGACTTGAGTTAGAAGAGCACTCACTTTAACTTAATGTTTAATTATTCCAATTTTCCTAAATTGCACATTTATCTCATTTCCTTCACTTTTTACATAATGTACCACCATTTAATTTTTTCATGACATTTATAAAGTGTAATATCATTTATTTTTAATGGACATTGAGGTTAAAAGGTAACTCTAGGTGTCAAATGACCAAAATACCCCACTTCAGGTTATATTCCCGATTTTTCGGTAACACCGATTTTTTTCTGTTTCTCAATTTTCGTTTTTTTTATACTAATTTATTAATTTTTCTTTGATATTTCTAGTGTCAATTACATTTCAATAAACCTTTATTTATGCCTCAAAATTAAATTCCGAGGGTTCCCCGCAGTCCTGGGGTTGGCAACGGCCTTCCTAGTGCGGTTACCCATCGCTGTGGTGCCGGCTCATTTAACTTAGCTTCATTTTCTCTCTTTCATTTTTCTTTGATTTTTCTTGTATTTTATTTTTATTTATTTCATCATTATATTTCTGTTCACTATCACCGAAGTGTAGTTCCAGACATCCTAATCTGCCTGGAGTGTTATTTGGCCACTGGAGCAATAGAACGTACATAATACGTATAGTGGGGATGTTACAACTCTTCCCATCTAAATAAAAATTTCGTCCTCAAAATTTACCTAATGTGAAGAGCTGAGGGAACTGTTGCCTCATTGTCTCCTCGCTCTCCCATGTTGCCTCTTCCGTGTTGTGGTGTCTCCATAGGATTTTCACTAGTGGAATTGTCTTGTTTCTGAGCTCTTTTACCTCTCATGCTCAGATTTTAATTAGTTCTTCTTCATATGTTAGGTCAGGTTGTACCACAATTTCTTCTGCTGAGATGACATGTGAAGGATCTGATCTGTATCTTCTGAGCATCGAGACATGGAACACATTATGTATCTTGTCCAGCTCAGGTGGTAAGGCTAATCGGTAGGCTACTGGTCCCACACGTTCAATAACTTCATATGGGCCAATGAACCTAGGGCTTAATTTTCCCTTTTTCTCGAATCTCAACACTTTCTTCCACAGTGATACTTTGAGAAATACCTTCTCGCCAACTTCATACTCAATGTCTTTTCTTCTCAAGTCAGCATAAGATTTCTGTCGGTTTTAGGCAACTTTCAAATTGGCCTTTATCAGTTTCACCTTTTCCTCTGTCTGTTTTATCAAGTCTGGCCCCACTAGCTTATCTTCACCCAATTCAGTCCAACATACAGGTGTTCTGCATTTTCTCCCATACAGTGCTTCATAGGGTGCCATTTGTATGCTAGCTTGATAGCTATTATTATATGCAAATTTTGCCAGTGGAAGCTATCTGTCCCAACTTCCCTCAAACTCAATAACACAACTTCTCAGTATATCCTCGAGGACCTATCACACATATTCAGTTATTACTATCATTACTATCAGTTTATTGTTTGCAATAGCTCAATGAGTTTTAAAATTTACCTAGATTATTCTTTCTGACTGTCCATCTGTCTGAGGATGAAAAGCCGTACTAAAATGGAGTTGTGTGCCCAAGGATTCTTGTAATTTCTTCCAAAATCTAAATGTAAACCTCGGGTCTCTATCAGATATAATGGAAAGTGGAATTCCATGTAGTCTAACTATCTCACTGATGTACAATTCTGCTAGCTTTTCCAGTGAATAGTCGATTCGATTGCGAGAAAATGTCTTTGATTTGGTTAACCTATCCACAATCACCCATACTGCATCATGCTTCTTCTGAGTGAGAGGTAGACCACTGACAAAGTCCATAGTGACTCGATCCCGTTTCCATTCAGGTGTGTTTATGGGCTGTAACAAACCTGATGGAACTTGATGTTCTACTTTGACTTGCTGACATGTCAAGCATCTAGTTACATAGTCAACTATGTCCTTCTTCATACCTGGCCACCAGTATCGGAGTTTCAGGTCATGGTACATTTTTGTGCTTCCTGGGTGCATAACATACACACTGTTATGTGCTTCTTTCAGAATACTGGTTTTCAACTCTTTATCATCTGGTACACATACTCTTTCTTTATAGTATAGGCACCCATTTTCTTTCACTTCATGTTCAGTTTCCTTCCCCTCAGTGATTTTGCCCATAACAGCCATTAATTTCTCATCTGTCTTTTGCCCATCCTGTATTTGTTGTAATAGATTTGGCTTCACTTGCAACTCAGCCAAAATAAATCCATCATGAGTTAAGGACATTTGGGCATTCAGAGATTTTAATGCTACAATAGATTTTCTGCTTAAAGCATCAGCGACTACATTTGCCTTCCCAGGGCGGTAGTCAATCACACAATCATAATCTTTTAGGAATTCAATCTATCGCCTCTGTCTCAAATTAAGTTCCTTCTGGGTTGGCAAATACTTCAGACTCTTATGGTCTGTATATATGTAGCATTTTTCTCCATATAAGTAATGCCTCTATATCTTCAATGCGATGATAATTGCTGCTAACTCTAAATCATGAGTAGGGTAATTCTTTTCATGTGGCCTTAACTGCCTGGAAGCATATGCGACCACTTTCCCTTCTTGCATGAGTACACACCCTAACCCATTGTGTGAGGCATCACTGTAGACTACAAAGTCTTTTCCAAACATTAGCTGTGTTAACACTGGTGCCTCTGTGAACATAGCCTTCAGCCTCTCAAAACTAGCTTGACACTTGTCATTCCAGTCAAATTTCATATTCTTGTGTAGTAATTTGGTCATCGGAGCAGTTATCAGGGAAAATCCCTTTACAAATCTTCTATAATATCCAGTTAACCCCAAGAAACTTCTTATCTCAGTTGTATTTTTGGGAGGCTTCCATTCCATCACTGCTTCAATCTTCTTGGGATCCACTCTAATCCCTTTAATTGATACTACATGTCCAAGGAATGCAATCTCATTCAACCAGAACTCACACTTGGAAAATTTAGCATACAATTTCTTCTCTTTTAGAGTCTGCAGAACAATTCTCAAATGCTCATCATGTTCTGCTTTATCCTTGGAATACACCAGGATGTCATCAATGAAGACCACTATGAACCGATCTAAGTATGGATGGAAGATATGGATCATACGGTCCATGAATGCTGCTAGAGCGTTTGTTAACCCAAATGGTATCACCAGGAATTCATAATGCCCATACCGGGTTCTAAATGCAGTCTTAGGCACATCCGCATCCTTAACCCTTAGCTGATGATACCCTGATCTGAGATCAATCTTAGAAAACACACCGGCTCCCTTCAACTGATCAAACAGATCGTCAATTCTAGGCAACCAATACTTGTTCTTCACTGTTACTCTGTTTAACTGCCGGTAGTCAACACATAACCTCAGTGTCCCATCTTTCTTCTTTACAAACAGTACCGGAGCTCCCCACGGTGACACACTGGGGTGTATGAACCCCTTGTCTAGTAATTCTTATAGTTGGATTTTTAACTCTTTCAATTCAGCAGGTGCCATCCTATATGGAGCAATTGAAATTGGAGCTGTACCCGACATAATCTCAATAGCAAATTCAACTTCCCTTTCTGGTGGAAAACTAGGTAATTCCTCAGGAAATACCTCAGAAAAATCCCTTACTATGGGTATGTCAGACAAGTCAAGTTTACCCTACCTAGTGTTAACCACGTGTGCCAGATAGGCTTCATACCCTTTTCTCAACCATCTCCTTGCAACTGTAGCTGAGATGATATTGGACAAGAAATCTATCCTTTCACCCATTACTATTATTTCTTTATTCTCAGCAGTTTTCAGAGAGATTCTCTTCAATTTACAATCTACTATTGCCTGATGATGTGATAACCAGTCCATTCCCAAAATCACATCAAACTCATGGAAAGGCAATTCGATTAAGTCTGCTGAGAACTCTTTCCCTTGAATCTTCAATGGACAGCCCTTATACACTTTATTTACTACCACACTGTGGCCTAGCGGATTTGTGACCAGGATATCTTGGTCACTTTCCTC
Organism: Hevea brasiliensis; assembly: GCF_030052815.1. Lineage (NCBI taxonomy): Eukaryota > Viridiplantae > Streptophyta > Magnoliopsida > Malpighiales > Euphorbiaceae > Hevea > Hevea brasiliensis. Next base: position 17,645,527 of record NC_079507.1, read on the forward strand.
TACTGGTATTCCCTTTTCTACGGGCAGCTTGATACAAATATAGGAATGAGTAGATCCAGGATCCACTAATGCATGCACAGAAGTATTATAAAGGAGGAACGTACCGTTAATGACATCTGGAGCATCCTGTTCCTCCTGTGCCCGTATAGCATAGGCTCTGGCTGGTTTTACGCATACGCTCTCTCCACAGTTACGTCGAGTTTTACGTGAAGTACCTTGCTGCCTTAGCCTTACTCGGCCTTCTACCCCTTGGAGCTGGAGAGGCAGGCCTATCAATTGATACTAGAGTGGATGTAGCAGTTCTGCGAGGACAATCTCGGACTTGGTGGTCTGTAGATCCACACTGTAAACAAGCACCTATCATCCTCTAACATTCTCCCTTATGCCATTTTTGGCAATATGGGCAAGCAACAGATACTGTTGTGGCTGGTCCCCTATACCCTGTCCCTGGAGAGCTAGCCATTGAAGGGGTGGACTGACCTCTCCTTGGTACAAACTAAGATTTGGGCCTCTATGACTGACCCTGACTTGGTGCTCTACTGAAACTTTGAGTAGGTGAACTCTGAATTTCTTGCTAGGGGCAGAAGATGTACCGCTCTGACCCTGACCTCTTTTCTGCTATTTGTCCCTTCTGTTCTGCTCATTCATTCTAACTTTTTCAACCTTCAATGCAGCTTCCACTAATTTGGCAAACTCTGTAATCCTCAAGGCTGTAATCATTACTTTAATGTTATCATTGAGTCCTTCCTCAAATCTCTTGCATCTCTCTGCCTCATTAGGGACTATTTCCCACCCATAGCGGCTCAGTCTGACAAATTCTCTTTCATATTCAGCCAGCATCATTTGTCTCAGCGTAGGGTAATAAACTCCCTTCTCTTCTCTTCCAGGTATACACTGCCCACATACTTCTTTCTGAACTCAGTAAGAAAGAAATCCCAAGTTATCTGTTCTGGTGGCACCTCACTAGTTACTGTATCCCACCACTGATATGCATCATCTTGCAGTAGTGACACAGTAGCTTCCAAATTCTGCTCTGGAGTACAATGAAGTTGTTTCAAGACTCTTCTAGTTCTGTCCAACCAGTTTTCAGCTGTGACAGAATCATCTTCCCTTTTGCCCAGAAAGTCCACTGCTCCAAACTGCCTGAGTCTCTCCATATAAGATTTTTGATGTGGAGGTGGTGGTGGTGGTGGCATAACTCCTTCCATCTATCTAAAGAACTCACTATTTCTTTGAAATGTGGTGGTGCACTGCATCGTGGAGCGGGTTCCCTCCATCCCTGGTTTAGTCATAGATGGAGCATGACTTTCCACTTCCTCATCTACCGCTCTCTGCGATGTGGAGTCCATATTCTGATCAAAATAACAAAACAAATCAAAAGATCTGCATTAGAGTCATCTTAACACTTACAATGCAATGCATGATATGCAATTTATCTAGGTCCAGAAGCGCCTAAACCATGCTATGATACCACTAAATGTAACACCCCTCACCCATCTGCAGTGTAGCTGAGCAAGGCGTGCTACACGGCGTGCCGGAGCACTTAGTCTGTGATTATCACATTTTCTAAACTCAATTTGATTTTAAGAAGTCTTTATGTGCTAATCATAGCATACTGGTTCTATTTTCACACTTTAATAAAATCAGTGTTTTAAAATTGGTAATAAAAATTTGGCAAGGTGCCATCTGTATTTCGAACAAACTGTCCTTCTAAACCTGTTAAAAACAATTTAACATGATAATATCAAAATCTCAAATATTTCACAGTCTCTATTTCTCAGTAAAGTCAATAGACTTTTACAGTCATTAAACAGTTCCATAATACAGTCCATAATAATTCTAATATATCTAGAAAATTTCCATGTTATTTAATATGTACAAGATATTACAAACTTTAAAGCTTTCATAATATTACAAAATACAAGGCCAAATTTCAAAGATACAACAAAAGTACAAAATACAAGATATCCTAAATCCTACCATGTATGCAATGCAGTGCAGATGACTCTGGACTCCTGTGCAGATCTGATGTCTCACCTGGTCATAGGTCTGCTGGGCTCCCCAGCTATGTCTCCAATACCTACGCGTTACAAAAGCAATGCGCTAAGCAATTTTGCTTAGTGGTGCCAAATATAAAGAAATATACACTAAAATAAAGTAAATAAAGTGTTTACGAATTTTTGGTGGTGCTATATGTCAGTAGACTGGATTTAGCTATTTGAATTTAATAGTACTTGAATTACTGTGTAACACCCTCCCTGTACCAACTCCGTACATTCTACTGTTCCGGTGACCGGTGTCTGTCCAGACAGCTAGAACGTCCGGAAAAATATTTAAACTAAAGTCAGGAACCATAATTAACTCAAATATTAATAAGAAAAATTTGGTAAAAATTTTAGAAATAAAATACAACCGAGTTAAACGAGCCGGTGCCCAAGCGATGGGTAACCAGAGGGAAGTTGCGGTTCTCGCAACGAGGAGCCATAGACCCGGGGAAAAAATTATAAAATAATTTTTGAGACTCCAGAGAAGGGTCATTGAAGTTCCTATGGCATTAGAATGCCAAGAAAATACCTAGAAAAAATTTTCAATCGGCACAGTCAATTTTGACCCGTTGAGCCGAACGGAGGGCATTTTGGTCATTTCGCCTTCAGAGGTGATTTCTGGCCAACTTGTCCAGTTGAGTAAATAATTAATATTACATAAAATATGAAGAAACATTGCTAGAAATTAAATTGAAAATGAGTAGTGGAGGAAAGAAAAGAAAAATGCAACATATGCAATTTATGACATCATTGTGATGTCATTTAAAATTACCAACCAATCACCATTAAGCAACTATTTGACTAACAAATAAAAGAGGTTAAAAGAAGACCAAAATAACAAAAAAATGCAGCAGCCATCCCTCCTTTCCCATTGCAGCCGAAATCCCTTCACCATGCTCCTCCATTTTTGGTTCTTGAAAGCTTCAAATTTCCATGCTTCCTCACCATAAAACCCATAAGTCCCTTCATCAAAAATTAATCCCACACCTAGACAAAGCTTTTGGCAGCCAAGAAAAGGAAGAAAAGTGAAGTTTTGAGTTGGGAAAAATCTACCCTATTCAAGGTTAGTGCACATATATACTTAAATCTCCTTTATTCCATGTTAAAGCCTTAAAGTGAACAAGAATTTGTCACTTAAATGAATGAAATTTATGTTTATGCATGCCTTGAATTTTTGCAGCCCTAAGGAAGGAACAATAATGGAGTGTTTTGATAGTTTTAATGGACTTAGAATGAATTGGAGATTATGTTTAAGTTATATATCTACATAGATAATGAATTAGTGTGTTTAACCAAGGTGTATGGGTAATTTGGAATGGAAACTAGGGTTTTGAGGGTGAAAATGTGGAGTTGGCTTATGAAATTGTTAAAGGACATTCTAATGGTCAATTAGTGACCATTTGAGGAAATTTAACCATAATTTGGACTGAAAAATAGCTTGGCAAAGAGAGTGACTATGCTGCCTAAGGACAGCAGTAAAGGTGACTGAAATTTCAGTCCAATTACACAGCCATAACTTTGGCTGTGTTAGTCCAATTGGTGTTTGGCCAATTGGACATGAAACTAGGCTTATAATGGCACATTGTTTCTGAAGAAACCATGCCCAAAAGACCAAAGCAAGAGGACCAAAACTTGGCCCCAATCCGGATACCCTGCAACTGATTCTGCAGAATTGACTAAATGAACAGTAACTGTTCATTTGGCCATAACTCACTGTAGATTTGGTCAATTGACCTGAAATTTTTACAGCAAAAAGCTAAGACATAGAAAAACAACTTTCATGAAGGAACCTACCCCAAATTATGGCCAGAACCAATTCAAACATGCACTCACAGTCACTATTCATGTTACTGTAGATATGGTAATTTCTGCAGAATGGTAATCCGGCCAGCTGTGGTTTTTGGACCATATCTGGAGCTACAAAACTCCAAATGGAGTGATTCAAAAAAGGAAATTCAACTAGACAAAATAAGGAACAACTTTCATGTTTGCCATTTCTTCAAATTCCCACTGTAACAGGGCCCAATGGAACAGTAAAATTGGGTCTCCAAAACTGAAAATTCTGCCCTCCTAGATTTAAGTTGAGAAATGGAAATGGCAATCAATTCCAACAAGTTTTAAATACAAAATGTGGTATGTTTGGGGTGTTAAAACTAATACACATATTTTTTATCCAAAAGTCAACATTTTTGTTGACCAATGAGGTGAATAGTGACCCCAAAACTTGAAATGCACAAATTGAAGAATTTAAAAGTTTCAAATGCCCTAGTATACCTAACATGATTGGTTTGGATAGTTTGGCATGCCAATAGGGTTCAGTTAGCAGTACTGCACATGGCGATATGCCATTCTGTGATTTCATGGCTTTTAGCCATTATGACTTTGTATTGAGACTTGGCCTTGTGCCTAATATTATTTACAGCTTGTTAGCTGTTCTGTTGCACACCTGGAGATGCATATGTGACCGATGGTGTGACGGCCCGAGGTACTAGGTACCCAGTGCCAGTTTACCCGTTATCCAGTCCAGTCGTCTAGTGTAGGTTACTTGGGGCAACCAAATGAATAAAAGTGAACAAAGTTAATGAAATAATGAATATACCAACACCAAACAAAGAAAGCATACACATTCTATACACATTTATTTTCTTGCTATTTTCTTTTATTATATTATTGCACCACTAAGCATTATTGCTTAGCGAATTGCTTTTGCCACGCAGAGGTACCGGAGATCCCGATCGTGAGCCCGTGAGACCACGATCGGGTGAGTCTATCCTGCAGTTCTGCACAGTGTCCTTGTCACCTCAACTTCTGCAGTGCATTGGTAGGACACTAGGTGTCATTTTGGCATTCTGTAATTAATTTTGATTTTCATATATGTAATTAAACTTGTGTAATGTATATTGATGTTCATGTAAATTATGAAAATTGTATTTGTAAATGGAAAAGTAAATGTTTATTTGTGATATATATGTGAGCATCACATGTGATCGATGACTGAGAATTGAAATTGAAATGTTGAGATTTTGGATATTGGAGTTTGAGATGATGGAATACAAATATTGGAAGTGTTTTTAACAGGTTCCGAAGAACTGTTTTCTCCATTTTTAGCCGGCACTCCGCCGGATTTTCTTTAAAATCTTCGGAACCTCAAATAAATAATACTTTTGATAAATGACTAAAATAAATTATATTTCATAAATTATATTCACAAGCATGGTATCAATTAATTAAGGTATATTAGAATGTGCCGGTACACCATGTGGCATTACTTACTCTGGTATACTGTACACGGGTAAGGGGTGTCACATTTAGTGGTATCAGAGCACGGTTTAGGCTTTTCTGGGCCTAGATTGAGTCCATACCATGCATTGCATTTGTAAGAGTCGAGGTGACACTAATGCAGATCTGTTTATCTTTCTTATTTTGAATAGGATATGGATCCTTCATCTCAGAGAGCCGTTGAGGAGGAAGTGGAGAGTCATGCTCCACCTACAGCAGCTGAGACTGGGGGCATGAGAGAATCTGCTCCGCCAGCTCAAGCAGAGCCTGCTCAGCATCCACAGGCCATGTTCCAACAAATGGCCGACTTCTTCAGACAAATGGCTGGGGTAATGCCAGCACCACCACCACCACCACCAACTCCACAGCAGAAATCACACCTGGAAAGGCTAAGGAAGTTTGGAGCTGTGGACTTCTATGGCAAGAGAGAAGATGACTCATTGCGGTAGAATTGGTTGAACAGGCAGAGTACTAAAACAACTTCACTGCACTCCAGAGCAAAACCTAGAAGCTGCCATCTCTTTACTGCAAGATGATGCATATGAGTGGTAGGACACCGTGTCCAGTGAAGTGCAGATAGAAGCTGTAACTTGGGACTTCTTTCTTTCAGAATTTAAGAAGAAATATGTGGGTACTGTATATCTGGAAGAGAGAAGAAGAGAGTTTATTAACCTGAGGCAGAGACAGCTGTCAGTGGCCGAATATAAGAAGGAATTTGTAAGATTGAGCCGCTATGGAAGGGAGATAGTCCCTAATGAAGCTGAAAGGTGCAAGAGATTTAAAGAGGGACTAAATGACAATATCAAGATCTAGCTCACTGCCTTGGGAATCACAGAATTTACCAAGTTAGTGGAAGCTGCAATAAAGGTGGAAAAAGTAAGAATCAGTGAGCAGACTAGAAGAGAGAGACAGTAGAAGAGGGGACCAGGTCAGTCTGGTTCAGCCCCTGTATTTGGGAAGAAGTTCAAGGGTCCTCCTGCACAGAGTTCGGGTCAACCACAGGGTCAGGGTCAGTCTCAGGGGCCTAGGCCACAGTTCACCCCTAGGAGAGGTCAGTCCACACCATCAGTGGGCAGCTCTCCAGGGATGGGGTTCAGGGGACCAGCCCCAACATCTTCTGCATGTCCGCACTGTCAAAAATGGTATAAGGGGGAGTGTTAGAGAGTGACTGGTGCCTGCTTGAGGTGTGGGTCAACAGAGCATCAGCTGAGGAATTGTCCACGCAGAACTACTACAGTTGCTCCAACACAAGCAGACAGACCTGCTCCTGCACCACAGAGAGGTAGAAAATCTGGTAAATCTGAGGCTGTTGGACCATCACAGAGGCTCGCATCGAGCGGCAGAGAGGCCTGACAGGACCACCAAAGAAGAAATTATGCCCTGAGAGCTCAGGAGGAGCAAGATGCCCCGGACGTCATCAGGGGTACGTTCTCCCTCTATACTACACCTGTGCATGCATTGGTGGATCCAGGATCCACTCATTCATACATCTGCATCAACTTACCCGTAGAAAGGGGGATATTGGTAGGGGAGAGTGACCAAGACATTCTGGTCACTAATCCATTGGGCCACAGTGTGGTAGTGAAGAAAGTATACAAGGGTTGCCCGTTAAGGATTCAGGGGTATGAATTCTTGGCAGACCTGATTGAGTTGCCCTTCCATGAGTTTGACGTGATTTTGGGAATGGACTGGTTGTCACGTCATCAGGCAATAGTTGATTGCAAATTGAAGAGAATTTCTCTAAAAACTTCAGAGGGTAATGAGATCACAGTTGTGAGGGAAAGGACAGATTTCTTGTCCAATGTCATTTCAGCCACAATTGCAAGAAGAATGATGAGAAAAGGCTGTGAAGCCTACCTAGCACATGTGGTGGATACTAGGCAGGCTAAGTCAAACCTGAGTGACATACCCACAGTGAGAGACTTCCCAGAGGTATTTCCTGAAGAGTTGCCTGGTTTGCCACCAGAAAGGGAAGTTGAATTTGCTATTGAGACACTGCCGGGTACAGCACCCATTTCCATTGCTCCTTATAGGATGGCACCCACTGAATTGAGGGAGTTGAAAACTCAGTTGCAAGAGTTGCTTGATAAGGGGTTCATACGCCCCAGTGTGTCACCATGGGGAGCTCCAGTGCTGTTTGTGAAAAAGAAGGATGGCACTTTGAGACTATGCATCGATTACCGACAGTTGAATAAAGTGACTGTGAAGAACAAATATCCGTTGCCTAGAATTGATGATCTGTTTGATCAGTTGAAGGGAGCAGGAGTGTTTTCCAAGATTGATCTCAGATCAGGATATCATCAGTTGAGGGTGAAGGATGCAGATGTGCCAAAGGCGCATTCAGACCCGATATGGGCATTATGAGTTCCTAGTAATGCCCTTTGGCTTAACAAATGCACCAGCGGCATTCATGGACCTTATGAACCGTATCTTCCATCCACACTTAGATCTGTTCGTAGTGGTCTTTATTGATGATATTTTGGTGTATTCCAAGACCGAGGAAGAACATGATGAGCATTTGAGGATTGTTCTGCAAACCACGAGAGAAAAGAAGTCAGTATGCTAAGTTGTCCAAGTGTGACTTTTGGTGAATGAGATTGCATTCCTTGGACACATAGTGTCACCGATGGGATTAAGGTGGATCCCAAGAAAATAGAAGCGATGATGGAATGGAAGCCTCCCGAGAATACAAGCGAGGTCGAAGCTTCTTGGGGCTAGTGGGTATCTGTAAGATTTGTGAAGGGATTTTCCCTAATAGCTGCTCCAATGACCAAGTTGTTACACAAGAATGTTAGATTTGACTGGAATGACAAGTGTCAGACCAGTTTTGAGAAGTTGAAGGCTATGTTGACAGAGGCACCAGTGTTAACACAGCCAGTGTCAGGAAAGGACTTCGTGGTCTACAGTGATGCCTCTCATAATGGGTTAGGGTGTGTATTGATGCAAGAGGGGAAAGTGGTCGCTTATGCTTCCAGACAGCTAAGACCACATGAACAGAACTACCCTACCCATGATTTAGAACTTGCAGCAATTATCTTCGCATTGAAGATATGGAGGCATTACTTGTATGGTGAAAAGTGCTACATTTACATAGACCACAAAAGCTTGAAATACTTGCCAACCTAGAAGGAGCTCAACCTTAGACAGAGGCGATGGATTGAATTCTTAAAGGATTATGACTGTGTAATTGACTACCATCCTGGGAAGGCAAATGTAGTTGCTGATGCTTTGAGCAGAAAGTCCGTCACAGCTTTGAGATCATTGAATGCCCGTCTAACTTTGATTCGAGATGGAGCTATTTTGGCTGAGTTGCAAGTGAGGCCAAACCTGCTACAGCAGATTTTGGATGGGCAAATTGCAGATGGAAAATTAACGGCCATTATGAGCAAAATCCCAGAAGGAAAAGCAACTGATTATGAGGTGAAGGTAAATGGGTGTTTGTATTACAAAGGAAGACTGTGTGTACTAGATGATGGGTGAAGGTCAATATTCTAAAAGAGGCACACACTAGTGTATATGCTATGCACCCAGGAAGTACAAAGATGTATCATGATCCAAGCTTGATATTGGTGGCACAGTATGAAGAAAGACATAGCTGACTATGTGACTAAATGCTTGACATGTCAGCAAGTCAAGGCAGAACATCAAGTTCCATCAGGTTTACTACAGCCTATACGCATACCTGAATGGAAATGGGATCGGGTCACCATGGATTTTGTAAGTGGTCTACCTCTCACCCGAAAGAAACATGATGCAGTATGGGTGATAGTTGATAGATTGACAAAGTCAGCACACTTTCTGCCAGTTAGGACTGACTACTCACTGGATAAGTTAGCAGAATTGTATATCAGTGAGATAGTTAGACTTCATGGAATTCCACTTTCCATCATATCTGATCAAGACCCAAGGTTTACATCAAGATTCTGGAAGAAGTTGCATGAATCCTTGGGTACACAACTCCACTTCAGCACAACTTTCCATCCTCAGACGGATAGGCAATCAGAAAGAGTAATCCAGGTAAACAATTGAACCAATTGAATTAATACAACTATTGAACTGAAATGATAACAATAACATGAAATATATGTCAGGTCCTTGAGGATATGCTGAGGAGTTGTGTCATTGAGTTTGAGGGAAGTTGGGATAGATACCTCCCACTGGCAGAATTTGCATACAACAATAGCTACCAAGCTAGCATCCAAATGGCCCCATATGAAGCACTGTATGGGAGTTGTGCTGGACTGAATTGGGTGAAGACAAACTGGTAGGGCCAGACCTAGTGAAACAGGCTGAGGAGAAGGTAAAATCAATCAAAGCCAACTTAAAGGTTGCCTCAGACAGACATAAATCTTATGCCGACCTGAAGAGGAAAGAAATAGAATATGTGGTTGGCGACAAAGTGTTCCTCAAGGTGTCACCATGGAAGAAGGTATTGAGGTTTGGAAGGAAAGGTAAGTTGAGCCCTAGGTTCATTGGCTCATATGAAATCATCGAACGTGTGGGTCCAGTGGCCTACAGGCTAGCTTTACCACCAGAGCTGGACAAGATCCACAATGTGTTCCACGTGTCTATGCTCAGAAGATACCGCTCAGATCCTTCACATGTCATCTCCAGAGAAGAAATTGAAATACAGCTGGATTTGACATACTAAGAAGAACCTCTACGGATCTTGGCTCAGGAAGTGAAAGAGTTGAGAAACAAGCAAATTCCATTGGTGAAAGTGCTTTGGAGGCACCACAACACCGAGGAGGCAACTTGGGAAAGTGAAGAGACGATGAGGCAACAGTTCCCTCAACTGTTTGCATCAGGTAAATTTCGAGGACGAAATTTAAATTAGAGCGGAAGAGTTTTAACACCCTCCCTGTACCAACTCCGTACATTCTACTGTTCCGGTGACCGGTGTCTGTCCGGACAGCTAGAACATCCGGAAAAATATTTAAACTAAAGTCAGGAACCATAATTAACTCAAATATTAATAAGAAAAATTTGGTAAAAATTTTAGAAATAAAATACAACCGAGTTAAACGAGCCGGTGCCCAAGCGATGGGTAACCAGAGGGAAGTTGCGGTTCTCGTAACGAGGAGCCCTAGACCCGGGGGAAAAATTATAAAATAATTTTTGAGACTCCAAAGAAGGGTCATTGAAGTTCCTATGGCATTAGAATGCCAAGAAAATACCTAGAAAAATTTTTCAATCGGTACAGTCAATTTTGACCCATTGAGCCGAACGGAGGGCATTTTGGTCATTTCGCCTTCAGAGGTGATTTTTGGCCGACTTGTCCAGTTGAGTAAATAATTAATATGGCATAAAATATGAAGAAACATTGCTAGAAATTAAATTGAAAATGAGTAGTGGAGGAAAGAAAAGAAAAATGCAACATATGCAATTTATGACATCATTGTGATGTCATTTAAAATTACCAACCAATCACCATTAAGCAACTATTTGACTAACAAATAAAAGAGGTTAAAAGAAGACCAAAATAACAAAAAAATGCAGCAGCCATCCCTCCTTTCCCATTGCAGCCGAAATCCCTTCACCATGCTCCTCCATTTTTGGTTCTTGAAAGCTTTAAATTTACATGCTTCCTCACCCTAAAACCCATAAGTCCCTTCATCAAAAATTAATCCCACACCTAGACAAAGCTTTTGGAAGCCAAGAAAAGGAAGAAAAGTGAAGTTTTGAGTTGGGAAAAATCTGCCCTATTCAAGGTTAGTGCACATATATACTTAAATCTCCTTTATTCCATGTTAAAGCCTTAAAGTGAGCAAGAATTTGTCACTTAAATGAATGAAATTTATGTTTATGCATGCCTTGAATTTTTGCAGCCCTAAGGAAGGAACAATAATGGAGTGTTTTGATGGTTTTAATGGACTTCGAATGAATTGGAGATTATGTTTAAGCTATATACCTACATAGATAATGAATTAGTGTGTTTAACCAAGGTGTATGGGTAATTTGGAATGGAAACTAGGGTTTTGAGGGTGAAAATGTGGACTTGGCTTATAAAATTGTTAAAGGACATTCTAATGGTCAATTAGTGACCATTTGAGGAAATTTAACCATAATTTGGACTGAAAAATAGCTTGGCAAAGAGAGTGACTATGCTGCCTAAGGACAGCAGTAAAAGTGACTGAAATTTCAGTCCAATTACACAGCCATAACTTTGGCTGTGTTAGTCCAATTGGTGTTTGGCCAATTGGACATGAAACTAGGCTTATAATGGCACATTTTTTTTGAAGAAACCATGCCCAAAAGACCAAAACGAGAGGACCAAAACTTGGCCCCAATCCGGATACCCTGCAACTGATTCTGCAGAATTGACTAAATGAACAGTAACTGTTCATTTGGCCATAACTCACTGTAGATTTGGTCAATTGACCTGAAATTTTTACAGAAAAAAGCTAAGACATAGACAAACAACTTTCATGAAGGAACCTACCCTAAATTATGGCCAGAACCAATTCAAACATGCACTCACAGTCACTGTTCATGTTATTGTAGATATGGTAATTTCTGCAGAATGGTAATCCGGCTAGCTGTGGTTTTTGAACCATATCTGGAGCTACAAAACTCCAAATGGAGTGATTCAAAAAAGGAAATTCAACTAGACAAAATAAGGAACAACTTTCATGTTTGCCATTTCTTCAAATTCCCACTGTAACAGGGCCCAATGGAACAGTAAAGTTGGGTCTCAAAAACTGAAAATTCTGCCCTCCTAGATTTAAGTTGAGAAATGGAAATGGCAATCAATTCCAACAAGTTTTAAATACAAAATGTGGTATGTTTGGGGTGTTAAAACTAATACACATATTTTCTATCCAAAAGTCAACATTTTTGTTGACCAATGAGGTGAATAGTGACCCCAAAACTTGAAATGCACAAATTGAAGAATTTAAAATTTTCAAATGCCCTAGTATACCTAACATGATTGGTTTGGATAGTTTGGCATGCCAATAGGGTTCAGTTAGCAGTACTGCACATGGCGATATGCCATTCTGTGATTTCATGGCTTTTAGCCATTCTGACTTTGTATTGAGACTTAGCCTTGTGCCTGATATTATTCTGACATTGTTAGTTACATTTGCACACCTGGAGATGCATATGTGACCGATGGTGTGACGGCCCGAGGTACTAGGTACCCAGTGCCAGTTTACCCGTTATCCAGTCCAGTCGTCTAGTGTAGGTTACTTGGGGCAACCAAATGAATAAAAGTGAACAAAGTTAATGAAATAATGAATATACCAACACCAAACAAAGAAAGCATACACATTCTATACACATTTATTTTATTGCTATTTTCTTTTATTATATTATTGCACCACTAAGCATTATTGCTTAGCGTGTTGCTTTTGCCACGCATAGGTACTGGAGATCCCGATCGTGAGCCCAGTAGACCACAGACTGAGTGAGTCTATCCTGCAGTTCTGTACAGTGTCCTTGTCACCTTAACTTCTGCAGTGCATTAGTAAGACACTAGGTGTCATTTTGGCCTTCTGTAATTAATTTTGATTTTCATATATGTAATTAAACTTGTGTAATGTATATTGATGTTCATGTAAATTATGAAAATTGTATTTGTAAATGGAAAAGTAAATGTTTATTTGTGATATATATGTGAGCATCACATGTGATCGATGACTGAGAATTGAAATTGAAATGTTGAGATTTTGGATATTGGAGTTTGAGATGATGGAATACAAATATTGGAAGTGTTTTTAACAGGTTCCGAAGAACTGTTTTCTCCATTTTTAGCCGATACTCCGCCGGATTTTCTTTAAAATCTTCGGAACCTCAAATAAATAATACTTTTGATAAATGGCTAAAATAAATTATATTTCATAAATTATATTCACAAGCATGGTATCAATTAATTAAGGTATATTAGAATGTGCCGGTACACCGTGTGGCATTACTTACTCGTATCTTGTACGGGTAAAGGGTGTCACATCGCCGTGTAGCCTAGAATCGACGGCATCGATAAACGGATATCTGGCCGGTACCTATTACCTCGGGCCGTCACACCATCGATCACAAAGTGTCTCCCGGTGTGCAATTAGTGTGGCTAAGAAGCCATATAGTCAATCTAGCGATAAGCTAAGAATAAATACACAATATGTATAACCGTAGGCTATTAAAGTCACAGTGCGGCATAATAAGCCATAGAAGCATAGTATGGCATGAAGCCATTTACAGAATAGCTGTCAGAATCCTATTGGCATGCCAACCTATCAATACTAGTCAACTAGGCAAACTAGGCCACATTATAAATTAATTGTTTAATTCTTTAATTTTTTGAGTTTACTAACTATTATATAATTCACATGTCAATGCGTATGTTGACCTTTCTAGGTAATATGGATAAGTTGTTTCTAGCATCAATATGTCACAATTTATATCTTAATATGCTACCAATATAGTGTAATTTACCATTTTTACAAGTTGGCATTCATTGCCAAAATGCTTCAAGCATCATTGTATGTAAGATGTCAAATTCTTAATTTTTGCGTGTTAGATTGGTCTAGCCTAAAGTCCTATTTATCTTGGTTTTTAGCTTCTAGTCAAAGAAGAAAAATTGTAGCTCTATGTCTTATTGTACGCGGAGCAAAATTTCAAGTCATTCTGAGTTGTATAGACAAAGATATGGTCAATTTACTAAAGCTGGACAGATTGCACCTTTAGTGCAAAACTTAGTCAATTTTTAGGTCACTTTTGGTTCGGCAGTTTTTGTACCTGAACTTTTGCACACCATTTGACTTGGTTCTGGCCATTTCTGGGCTTTGGTGTCTTCACAAGAATTGTAGATCTATGTCTAAACTAGCCATAGTAAAAATTTCAGATCAATTGGACCTATTTTGAGTGAGTTATGGTCATCCCAAGGACTACTGTTCATATGGTCAAAAATCTAGGTTGCAAGGTTGCTAATTGGGATTTGGTCATTATTAAGGTCAGTTTCTAGGTAGAATTTTGGCAACATTTCTCCACAAAAGTTGGCCTATTTGGTGTCTAGTTTAACTCCTCATTGGCCTCATACCAATTGGGTTCATAGTTTGGCAGTTATGGCCTAATTTAGGTACTGCCTTCAATACACAACCTGCACAAAGCACATACACTTCCAATTTGATATTCCTTCTCTCCTCATTACTTTAATATTCAATCAATAACACTTCCATATATATATATTGTACACAATTCCAGCAACAATTTTGGGCAGAATATTCAAGTGCACAATGCACACAATTCACCATTAAGTTCAACATTCACTTCCACCAAAATTCAACATATCTCAATGTCAATATTACACATACACTTCAACATAATCATACTTCAATATCACTTACACTTGCTACCTACAATTTAACATTAGCATATTTCATTAATAACTACATGTTCACACACAAATTCATGGTTTAATAGGCTGCCAAAAATGCTAGTTTGCCTAAAGCATTAAGGTTCCATTACACACCCTTAATTCAAGTACTACATGCACATACTTAGATTTTAACTTACTACTTCCTCCATTTAAGTTATTCAACCTTAGTTTCCATCCATTATAAATAAGAAAAATTCAACTTCAACATATATTCATGGCTGCCAAAAATGGACCATTTCATTTCTCAAGATTTTCTTCATTTCTCTTAACCAAAATACTCACCTTAACCTAAACACAAGGTTTACTAAAGCAAGGGAGAGGTTTTGGACACTTACTACTTTTGAAGCTTATCAAAACTTCACCAAATCTTGTTTTTCTTGTTGCCAATATCTTCCCCAAGGTAAGTAGGCAAGCTTTAATGAAGGAATCAAGAGGAAAGGATGGCTTGATTAATGGTGCATGTTGATGGAGGGAGTTTGGCCATGGTGGACTTCCATGGAGGTTTTGGGAGGATCAATTCGGCTAGTCATTTGGGAGGAAGAAGATGGACTGAATTTCTATCCAAAATGGCTTAACTAAGTGTCCCAAGACTTGAGTTAGTGGAGCACTCACTTTAACTTAATGTTTAATTATTCCAATTTTCCTAAATTGCACATTTATCTCATTTCCTTCACTTTTTACATAATGTACCACCATTTAATTTTTTCATAACATTTATAAAGTGTAATATCATTTATTTTTAATGAAAATTGAGATCAAAAGGCAACTCTAGGTGTCAAATGGCCAAAATACCCCACTTCGGGTTATATTCCCGATTTTTCGGTAACACTGATTTTTGTCTGTTTCTCGATTTTTCATTTTTCTTTGTACTAATTTATTAATTTTTCTTTGATATTTCTAGTGTCAATTACATTTCAATAAACCTTTATTTATGCCTCAAAATTAAATTTCGAGGGTTCCCCGCAGTCCTGAGATTGGCAACGGCCTTCCTAGTGCGGTTACCCATCGCTGTGGTGCCGACTCGTTTAACTTAGCTTCATTCTCTCTCTTTCATTTTTCTTTCATTTTTCTTGTATTTTCTTTTTATTTTTTTCATCATTATATGTCTATTCACTATCACCGAAGTGTAGTTCCAGACATCCTAACCTGCCTGGACTGTTATTTGGCCACTGGAGGAATAGAACGTACAAAATGCGTACAGTGGGGATGTTACATGTTTGAATCATATTTAAATCTGATTTTTTTAAAGTTGTTTGAATAATATTGAGATCTGAATTTTTAAAAATTGTTTGAATGTGATTCAAATCTGATTTTTTAAAAATTGTTTGAATGTGATTCAAATCTAAATTTTTAAGGTTGTTTGAATGTGATTCAAATCTGAATTTTTAAATTTGTTTGAATGAGATTCAAATATGAATTTTTAAATTTGTTTGAATGAGATTCAAATCTGAATTTTTAAATTTATTTGAATCATATTCAAATCTGGATTTTTAAGTTGAATATGAGATATTCAATTTAATTTAAGTATATATGTTTTATTTAATTGTTAAATCGTGATATGCATGATGGATGATGATGGACTATAAAAGACCAATGTGATTGAATTTTTTTCTATTATGTTTCTTTAGGATTGTAAATTAATTAGTTTATTTTAATTTATTTGGGCATGTATTATTAAGTTTGTAATAATTTTTGGTTGTAATTTCATTTATTTAAGTTCTTGTAAATTCGCCTTGGTATGCCAATGATTACTATGTAATATTGGATTACAAGAAGTTCAAGGAGGTCAAGAGCATTGATGAGACCAGTGGGAGGAATTCAAGATCAAATGTTGATTATGTCTCCTTCAGCAACTCTTGTAAAATGAATGAATGAAATGCACCTAGGAATGCCCTGATTTAATTCTTGGTGGCTCAGAATTGAATCCCTTAGAAAGTCCATGATCATACCATATTTACTGCTTATCCATGAATGCGTGAGATGTATGGGAATATATGCAATTATATGATATATGCATGCTAAATGGATAATGTGCAAAGTGAGACCTTAATAGTAATTAGATGACTATAAAATCTTCCAAACAAATGATTAAGTTGGATATGCTATAATTAAAGTAATTATAACATGGGCCCTCCATTGGTGCAATTATTTTAAGAAATTTTAAATAGTTGCATAATATGCAATTAATTTAAGAGATTTTCCTAAGAATAATTGTTAAGCATGAGATGTTGTAAATATGTAAATGGTTTGGTGGCCAATATTGGATGTACCTGAGGACATTAAAATTATTTGCATAATTACTGGCTCAATGGAATCAACTTAACTAATGCAAGATAAGTCAATAATGGATGTACTTGAGATTTTGAGCATTAGGGGCTAGGTAAAGGATTGAACCTCACATGAGATGTGATGGGCAAGGAGTTACTCACTTATAGTTTATTGTAATTCCAATAACGGATGTACCTGAGGATGATCAATAGAATTATAAGAATTCAATCACCCACTAGAAAATCCATCCAACTAGGATTTCCGTTTTCTACTTTAGAAGTGTAGGATTCGCTAAGTTAGTGGGAGGACCAATTTGATTAAAAGACCATAACTATTTTGGTTAATTACTTGATACATTTACTAATTAATCTGGTTATTTTCTACAGTTGATTTTCTGATAATAATGAGCACAGAACAACCACTACCTGTCACACCCTACCCATCTGTAAGGCATAACATAATCCCGTAGTATACCTAATGAATTACCAACTCCGTCTACTGATAACCCATTAAATACACTACAAAGGATTTTAAAAACTTTTCTTACTTCTTTTACAGTTGTGAGCACTATTTACAGGTGTTAAAAACCTTTTTGAACTGAAGCGATAGAACTAACACATTTGAATTATTTGGAATTTCTGTAAAAATTTTGGCAGAGTGCCATCTGTATTTTGGATAAAATAGTTCTTCAGAAAACTTGTAAAAAGCACTTCAATATATTTCGAAATCTCAACTCCAACATATTTCTCAACACAACATATTTCTCAACTTAAATCCACAGTGATTTTTCAAAGACTGAGATACAAGAAACATAATACAATTTTTACAAGACAAAACAACTCATAATTATTTTACAACTTCAATGTACAATTTGAATTTACAACTGCTCAAAACCAAAAACAATATATACATACAGTGAACATACATTACAGTACAAAATGCAAAATGTGGCATACTCGTTATACCTGAAAATCTCTCGCTGGATGTACTAGCAGCCTAGTCTGCTGCCCTGTCTGTCTGTCTACCTGCGACAGCAATAAAAAGCTATCGCTGAGACAATGTCTCAGTGGTGCACAACATTAACCAAATACAACTTTAAATCACAATTCATAATTCATTTAAATGATGGATACGTAAACTCATAGTTAAATTCAAGACAATGAATGTCAGAAGGAATTTAACACAATATCACAATAAATCTCAAAGATCAAAACATAGTTAACTTCAAAAGATAGTAAATGTCAATAAGAATTTAACTCCATTGCACAATCTCATAATACAAATCAATAAATCACACACAGCTTAATCATGTTCCAAAGTTCAATTCGTCCCAAAAGCCGATGGCTAATGAGGTATTCAATTCCTCCCAAAAGTCGATGACTAATGAGGAATAACATAGCTAGCTAGCAAAAAT
Source organism: Hevea brasiliensis (assembly GCF_030052815.1). Taxonomy (NCBI): domain Eukaryota; kingdom Viridiplantae; phylum Streptophyta; class Magnoliopsida; order Malpighiales; family Euphorbiaceae; genus Hevea; species Hevea brasiliensis. The sequence goes on from NC_079507.1 coordinate 17,663,906, forward strand.
ATGAGTACTCATCCAATTCGTCCTCAACAGGCACACACCTCAACACTTCAGCCAGAGAGGGAATTCAATTCGTCCCACTAGACAAGCTAGCGAGGAATACAATCAATATACATGATAGCTGTGGTTTCAAACCATTTCCAATGCTTTTCAATCAATAAGTATCCATCAATATCATTCAAACAATTTCTCACAATTTCAAACCATTTACAGTGCTTTTCAAGCGATAAATATCCATTCAAACACATTTCCACAATTTAAAACAATAATGTACAAATAGTCATAATTTATTTCAATTGAAAAATTCAAAAGAAATAGTTGTTGTGCACAAACCTCTGATAACTGTCTCCTGGTCTTGACTCAGTGTTTCCTTCCCTTTTTTTGAGTCTTTGCTAACTGAGAAACACAATTTGAAGTGTTTCAGTACTAAATTAAACTGTCTCTAATGATAAAGCTTGATAAATAATTCACTGAATTCTATTATTTGCTTAGTCACCCTAATATGTTGACCCTCGATGCATTCTAGGTAAATTAGGTTTTAGTGTTATTAATATGTCACATTCGATAGTCTTTTAGGGTTGGTACATGTTACCAAATTCATTTTCGTGTATACTGCATTTTCTTGCAATTTGCTGGATTCCGAGATACTAGTTTGACCTAGCTGGACCACCTAGTTCCCTGGGTTTTCGAGTTTTGGTCAAAACTAAAAACTTGTAGATCTATGTCTTATGGATCGCGGGGCAAAATTTCAGGTCATTCTGAGTTATGTAGACCAAGTTATGGTCATTTTACTATTGCTGGTCAAATTGCACCAAAATTGGTCATTTTAGGTCACTTTAGGTCATTTTAGGTTCGGCCAGTTTTTGGATCCGAACTTGTGCAAGCTGTTTGACTTGCTTATGGTCATTTTTGGGCTTTTGTGTGTTCATGAGACTTGTAGATATGGGTCTTAACTATTCATGGTTAAAATTTCAGGTCAATTGGACCTGTTTTGAGTGAGTTATGGCCTAAAAACTAACTGCTGCCCAAATGGTCAATTTTCAGGCCTCAATTGCACTTAATCCAGATTTGGTCACTTTTCAAGCTACCTTGCAAGTAGAATTTTGGTATGCTTCCTTCATGAAAGTTGGCACATTTTGTGCCTAGTTTCACCTCCAATTGGTCTCATATGAATTGGAGCCACACACTTAAAGTTATAGGCATAAAACACAAACTGTCTTATTGCATTTCTTTCATATACATCAAGGATCACTCCTAACACTTACCAAACTCAATATTCAAGTCAATTCTGGTTGTATCATGACCTAAACATAATTCACAACACATTATAGGTCATTTTGGCAGCTTACAATTACATTCAACATACACCATAAAGTGCAGAATTTTTCAACTCAATTTACAACAATTCAATCACCTAATCATATCACTTTTTTCATGTCCAACTTCACACCATCATATATACACTCAAACTGCCCTAACATCCAACACAATTCAACATTAATATACCATAAACCAAGCATGAATTCTAGCATTCTTTAAGAGTTAACAACCTGCCGCAATGGTACCTTTACATTGCATTAATTTCCAAGCTTCAAATTTCAATTCACATTTACATATATTAAGTATACATCACCCAAACAATTTCCTACACAATATACATTTAATCAATCATTTAATTCACCATTTACAAGCAAAAATAAACTGCCTTCAAAGTGTTTCCATGGTTGCCAAAAGTACACATCCCCATTCAACATCAAACCTCAAAAATCTCTCCATAAATCAAACACCCATAACATCATTACAAACTTTAATTAAACAATAATCAAAAACACAAACTTACCACTTTGGAAATTCTTCAAAACTCCACAAAAACTTTCCTTTCTTGCTGCCTATCTACTGCCCATGGTGTGAGGATCAAAATTAATGAAGACAAGTGACCAAAATCTAGCTTGAAAATGGGTGTAATGAACCATGCATTTGGGTGGCCATGGGAGAACCTTGGAACTTCTTCATTTCGGCAATGGTGAGGAATGGAGGTTGAAGATGAGCTTAGTGGAAGTCATCTGCCCACTTAATGAATATTTTAATTCCCATAGTGCTCCACTCATGCATTTTTAATCATATTATATGTTTAAGTGCTAATTACCCCATTTACCCTCCATTTTTGTTATTTACATTAGGTACCACTAAATTAATTTTTCATTATATTTTTCAAGTGTAATATTATTTATTTTTTATGGACATTTGGGTCAAAAGACAACTCGGGGTGTCAAATGGCCACAATGCCCCTGTTCGGGTTGCATTCCCGATTTTTCGGTAACACCGGGTTTTGTCCGTTTTTCGATTTCTCACTTTTCTTTGTACTAATTATTTAATTTTTCTTTGATATTTCTAATGATATTTATACTTCAATAAATATTTATTTGAGTCCTAAAAATATTTTTAAGGGTTCCTCACGGTCCAGGGCTAGTCAACGGTCCACGCCGTGACTTTCCGATGCGGTCACCTATCGCTAGGGTTCTCGGCTCGCTTAACTTGATTGCATTTCTTTGCTATTATTTTTCCTTTGTTTTTCTTGTATTTTCTTTTCTTGTATTTCATTATTTTATGTCTCCTCACTCATATTGAAGTGTAGTTCTAGGCATCCTAGCTGTCCGGACAACACTAGTCACTGGAACAGTAGAACGCACTACCGAACATAGGGGTGTTACAATTCTCCCCCCCCCCCCTTAAATAAATTTCGTCTCGAAATTTTACCTGGCATTAGTCTCTGAACAGCTGTGGGTGCTGTCTCCTCATATCCTCTTCACGTTCCCAAGTAGCTTCCTGGCCTGAATGATGGTTCCACAGCACTTTAACCAGGTGTATCTGTTTATTCCTCAGCTGCTTCACCTCATAAGCCAGAATTTTTATGGGTTCTTCCTCATATGAGAGGTCTGGATTTACCTCAATCTCTTCAACTGATAGTATATGAGATGGGTCTGATCTGTACCTCCTTAACATGGACACATGGAAGACACTGTGTATCCTTGCTAACTCCGGAGGTAATGCCAACCGATATGCCAAAGGACCCACTCTTTCCAGAACCTCATAAGGTCCAATGAAACGAGGACTCAGTTTCCCCTTTCTGCTAAATCTCATAATCCTCTTCCAAGGAGAAACTTTGAGGAATACCTTATCACCCACTACATATTCAATATCTCTTCTTTTCAGATCAACATAGGACTTCTGACGATCTGATGCAGCCTTGAGTCTATCTCTGATCAATCTGATCTTTTTCTCTGTCTGCTGAACAATTTCTGGCCCAATCATCTTCCTTTCACCTACTTCATCCCAACATAAGGGAGTTCTGCACTTTCTGCCATACAAAGCTTAATATGGAGGCATCTCAATGCTTGATTGGTAGTTGTTGTTATAAGCAAACTCAATCAAAGGCAAGTGTGTATCCCAACTACCTTCAAACTCAATCACACAAGCCCGTAGCATATCCTCCAATATCTGAATAACCCTCTCAGACTGGCCATCTATCTGTGGGTGGAATGCTGTGCTGAAGTTCAATCTAGTTCCTAGGGCTCTCTGAAGACTACCCCAGAATCTAGAAGTGAACCTAAGATCTCTGTCAGACACAATTGATACTAGCACTCCATGCAATTTTACAATCTCATATATGTACAATCTGGCCAATCTTTCCTGGCTATAATCCATTCGAACTAGCAAAAAGTGAGCAGACTTGGTCAATCTGTCAACTATAACCCATACTGCATCATGACTATTCTGTGTCCTTGGAAGTCTTGTGACAAAATCCGTAGTTATTCATTCCCATTTCCATTCTAGTACTGACAAAGGATGTAACAAACTAGCTGGAACTTGATGTTCTGCCTTTACTTGCTGACAAGTTAGGCATTTGGAAACAAATTCGGCTATATCCCTCTTCATACCCATCCACCAGTAATGCTTTTTCAACCCTCTGTACATTTTAGTTCCACCAGGGTGCATAGCAAAAGGAGACTCATGTGCTTCCTTCATAATGATCTGTCTCAATTCCACATCATTAGGAATGCATATTTTACCCTGATGTAGCAATAAACCATCATCTTTCACAGAAAATTCAGGTTTCTTGCCCTGCTAGACTTCTTTCAGTAGCTTCTGATATTTTTCATCATTCTAAGCAGCCACTCTGATCTGATCAATCAACACTGGCTATACATGCCATGCAACTACTGTCTGTCCCTCATCATCAATCTCTAAACTGGCATGCTGTGCTTTCAATTCATATACCATTGACAAAGGAGAAACTCTGAGACTTGCCATAGTCTTGCGACTTAAGGCGTCAGCCACCACATTTGCTTTCCCTGGCTGATAGTCTATTAAGCAATCATAATCTTTAATGAGTTCTAACCATCTCCTCTGCCTCAAATTCAATTCCTTTTGGGTGCCCAAATACTTCAAGCTCTTGTGATCTGTGTAAATGTAGCATTTCTCCCCATACAAATAGTGTCTCCAGATCTTCAGAGCAAAAACAATAGCTGCTAGCTCCAGATCATGTGTTGGGTAGTTCCTCTCATGCGGTTTCAGCTGGCGTGATGCATAAGCAATGACATTCCGATCTTGCATCAGTACACAGCCTAACCCATTGTGAGAAGCATCACTATAAACTGTGTATTCTTTACCCGGAGTATGTAAAGTGAGGACTGGAGCTTCAGTTAAACACCTCTTCAACTCATCAAAACTTTACTGACATTTATCTGTCCTGTAACACCCCTAAGTTCGGTAGTGCATTCTACTGTTCCGGTGACCAGTGTTGTCCGGACAGCTAGGATGCCTAGAACTACACTTCAATATGAGTGAGGAGACATAAAATAATGAAATACAAGAAAAGAAAATACAAGAAAAACAAAGGAAAAATAATAGCAAAGAAATGTAACCAAGTTAAGCGAGCCGAGAACTCTAGCGATGGGTGATCATTAGGGAAGTCACGGCGTGGACCGTTGACTAATACGGATTTGCGGGAACCCTGGAAAACATTTTTAAGACTTAAATGGACCCTTATAGAAGAATAAATATGATTAGGAAGATCAAAGAAAAATTAAATAATTAGTACAAAGAAAAGTGAGAAATCGAAAAACAGACAAAACCCGGTGTTACCGAAAAATCAGGAATGCAACCTGAACAGGGGCATTATGGTCATTTGACACCCCGAATTGTCTTTTGACCTAAATTTCCATTAAAAATAAATAATATTACACTTAGAAAATATAATGAAAAATTAAATTGGTGGTACCTAAAGTAAATAACAAAAATTAAGGGTTTAATGTGGAATAAATGGGAGTTAAGCTTATTATAAGATTAATTTGAGTGAGTGGACCACTAACAATTATAAAATGGATTAAATATACTCATAAGTGGGCAGATTACTCCCACTCAAACTTCATCTTCAAGCTTGGGAATCACCATGCCGAAACAAGTTCTCCAAAATCCTCCCATGGCCGCCCACTTCCATGCCACACTCCACCCATTTTCAAGCTAAATTCTCCTTACTAGTCTTAATTAATTTTTATCCCCACATCACAAGGAAGAGTTTGATACCAACATTAAGAAGTTTAATCAAGGTTTGGCAAGTTCCAACCATAAGGTAAGTTTGTATTTTGGAAGATTGCTTTGTTAAACTTTGTGTTCATGTTATGGGTGTTGGTTTTGTGAAGAAAATTTTCAAGTTTGAAGAGTTATTGAGATGTCCATTTTGGACAGCCATGGAGTTATGTATTTGATGAAATAATTGTACATATATTTGATGAGAAATGATGTTGGTTAGGGTGATTTAATATCCTAGTAAATTATTCCATATGTATATGGTGATTTTTGCACTTGGATGGAAATTGATGAATTGTAGGACACTTTGGTGTTGAGGAAGCTTTTCGGCAGCCTTGGGATTCTTGGATAAATGTATGTGTTCATAAAGGTGTTGGCAGAAATATTGACATTAAGGTTGATGGATATGTATATAGATTGATTGTGTAAAATGTATGTAAGAACTAGTAAGGTTTAGGTGTATATGTGATTGTATTTAGACTTTGTAAATGTGAGTTTTAATTGGTGTATTAAGGATGTTTGTAATCTGCCCAAAGTGATGTTAATGTAAAGTGGAATATGGTTTTGGTAATGAACCAAAACAGAATTGGTAAGGGAAGTGGACATATAGTAATGTAAGTGTGTAATTGAGGTATGTTTAAGCAATGTGATAAAGGCAGTATGCATTTTAACCTATAACTTTAAATGTGTAACCTCAATTGGTATGAGACCAATTGGAGGTGAAACTAGGCAGAAAATTTGCCAACTTTCATTGAGAAAGCATGCCAGAATTCTGCTTGCAAGGTGATATGAAAAATGACCAATTCGGATTAGGTGCAACTGAGACCTGAAAATTGACCATGAATAGGTTAAGACCCATACCTACAAGTCTTATGAAGACACCAAAGCCCATAAATGACCAGAAGTAAGTCAAAAAGCTTGCACAAGTTCGGGTCCAAAAACTGGCCGAACCAAAGTTGACCAAATTGACCTAAAATTGACCTAATTTGATGCCATTTGACCAGCAATAGTATAATGACCATAACTTGGTCTACTTAACTCAGAATGACCTAAAATTTTGCCCCGCGTTCCATAAGACATAGATCTACAAGTTTGTAGTTTTGACCAAAACTCGAAAACCGAGGGAACTAGGTCGTCCGGCTAGGTCAAATTAGTATCCCGGAATCCAGCAAGTTGCATTAAAATGCACTAAACAAGGAAATGAGTTTGGTAAAACGTACCAACCCTAAAACCCTATCGAATGTGACATATTAATGACACTAAAACCTAATTTACCTAAAACGCATCGAGAGTCGGTATATTAGGTGATTGAGCAAATAATAGCCTTCAGTGAATTACTTATCGAACATTATCGTTAGAGACAGTTTAATTTAGTACTGAAACACTTCAAATTGTGTTTCTCAGTTACCAAAGACTCAGGAAAAGGGAAGGAAACACTGAGTCCAGACCAGGAGACAATTATCAGAGGTTTGTGCACAACTAGTTTTCAACTGATTTTACTCTGAATAAGATTTCATATGATTAATTGTATGTTATTGATTTAAATTGTGTTTGTGCACAATAGTATTTCTTTTGAATTTTTCAATTGAAATGAATTATGACTATTTGTATATTATTGTTTTAAATTGTGGAAATGTGTTTGAATGGATATTTATTGCTTGAAAAGCATTGTAAATGATTTGATGGATACTATTGATTGAAAAGCACTGTAAATGGTTTTTGTGGAAATTAAAGATAATTATGAATTGTGTTGCCATTTTGTGAATGAAATTATAACTTCAGAAATTTATTGGATTCTCATGAATCATTTGAATAAAATGTTTGGAATTGATTTTGTGTTCACACTTAGCATGACCGTATCATATCATTCCTTCTCCTTTTATGGGGTTGTGATCGTTTATTTTCCTTCTCCATTTATGGAGTCGTGATCGTTTATTTTTCTCCCTCTCTGGTTTACCAGTTGAGGTGATCGGATGAGTTCTCATTATATAGCTATCTCCCTTCCACATTGATTTCGATTAGTGGGGTTGTGATTGCTTTGTCGTGGTGTACAACGCGGCATTGATCGGAAATTTGTGTCATGGCTTAAGTTGTGAATGAATTGGCAACACTGTATTCTTAACTTATTCGACTAAATTGTGTTGTTATGCGATTTGATAATTTGTGAAATGAAGTTAAATTCTTATTGACATTTACTGTCTTTCGAATTTAACTATGTTTTGATTATTGAGATTTATTGTGAGATTGTGAAATGAATTTAAACTCTTATGGACATATACTGTCTTTTGAATTCAACCATTATCTGACTTACTGAAATTTATTATGATATTGAGAAATGGAGTTTAAATTCTGGTTGATAATTTTTGTCTTGAAATTAACTATGGTTTTAAGTATCCACTATTTATATGATTTATGAATTGTGATTTAAATTGTATTTGGTTAATTTTGTGCACCACTGAGACATTGTCTCAGCGATAGCTTTTTATTGCCGTCGCAGGTAGACAGACAGACAGTGCAGCAGACTAGGCTGCTAGTACCTCCAGTGAGAGACTACTGGGTATAATGAGTTTACCAATATTTTGTATTTTGTAATGTAATGATGTTCACTGTATGTACATATTGTTGTTGGTTTTGAGCAGTTGTAAATTAAAATTGTACATTGAATTTGTAAAGTAAATTATGAGATATTTTGACTTGTAAAAATTGTATTATATTTTCTCTATCTCAGTCCTTGAAAAATCACTGTGGATTTGAGTTGAGTAATGTGTTCTGTTGAGAAAAATGTTGGAGTTGAGATTTGGAAATCTATTGAAGTGCTTTTTACAGGTTTTCTGAAGAACTGTTTTATCCAAAATACAGATGGCACTCTGCCAAAATTTTTACAGAAATTCCAAATAATTCAAATGTATTGGTTCTATCACTTCAGTTCACAAAAGTTTTTAATACCTGTAAATAGTGCTCACCACTGTAAAAGAAGTAAGAAAAGTTTTTAAAATCCCTTGTAGTGTATTTAATGGGTTATCAGTAGACGGAGTTAGTAATTCATTAGGTATACTACGGGATCATGTTGTGGCTTACAGAGGGGTAGGGTGTGACATGTTTTAGTGGTATCAGAGCAAGGTCTTTAAATTCTGTTTTCACCTGTTATTTGAATGTTCTTTCTTCATAGTACAACTGCTCCATATCATTGTTTGATACATACAATACATTACATTATAAATATGCACTAACGGGAGGAAATCTCCTTGTGTTATTTGTTCAGGAGATCTAAAATCCTCACATTGACTATGGAAGAGGGTGATCGTTCAGTCGATCAATCTATTGAGGCTGAGGTGCAAGGGGATGCCCAGCCTACACAATGTCGATGGTTGTTTGCACCGGCCCCTGCAGATCGCAGATTTCCTACTCGATTCGCTCGTGAGATGGTCGCAATGTTTCAACAAATGGTGTAATGTGCCTACTCAAGTCCCAATATAGACACGATGGTACAACCACGATCTCCTACCAGCGAGATGATAAATTGATGAAATATGGGGCTCTGAGTTCAAGGGGACAATAGATCCTCTAGAAGTGAGCAGTGGTTAGAGAGGATGGATAGGGTATTCAAGAAACCGCATTGCAGAGGAGCTCAGATTTGAATACTCGGTGTCTTTGTTCTGGGGATGCTTATGGTGGTGGAAAACCATTCCCCACGATGCAGTAGAACTGCGGTCTTGACTTGGAATGACTTTCTCGGGAATTCGCACGAAATATGTCCTTGATGCTTATGTAGACCGGAAGTCGCAAGAGTTCCTAAGTCCAAACAGGGGGTAGATCGGTGGTGAGTATGAAAGGGAATTTTCCGCCTTAGCCATTATGCAGTTGAGTCTACTCTCTACCAGGGGAGAGATGCAAGAGGTTTGAAAGCGGCTTGAAGCCCGATGTCAGTACAAGTAGTCGGCTTCAAACACACTAACTTCTGAACTTATTTCTCAAGCCCTAGAGTTGGAAAGAATTGAGATTGAGACTGCTCCTGAGAAAAAGAAATCAGAGAAGACAGATAAAGAAGGAAAGTCAGTAGAACAGAGTTCCAGTAGTCATACTGGGAAGAGGAAGAACTATGGGGGACATGGCAGAGGTGGCAAGAAATCTAGTAGGGGAAGATATTCAGGACAGAGACCTCCCCTATCTGGTCAGCAGAGTACTAGAAGTTCGTACCCTCCCCGCCAATGTGAAACTTGTGGAAAAAATCATGGTGGGATATGCTATAAGGCTATTGGAGCCTGTTATAACTGTGGAGGCACAGGACACTTTGCTAAGGACTGCACCAGTAGTCGCAGAGTTGGACCACCTCCTACTACTGCAAAAGGGTCAGTTCAGAGCCCTATCACCAGAAGTTCACAACCAGCTAGCAGAGGTAGAGGTAGCCCAGCAGGCAGCCAAGGCACGGTAAAACAATCAGAGCAAGACAGTGCTCCAATCAGAATGTATGCAATGAGACAGAGGGAAGAGGCCGAGACATCTGATGTTGTGGCTGGTACCTTCTCAACTTTTAACCAAGATGTGTTTGTGTTATTTGATCCGGGTTCTACCCATTCTTATGTGAGTGCTAGCATCATTGATTGCATTGCTGTTCCATGTACAAAAATGGACTTTGAGGTGCTAGTAACAAGTCCGCTAGGACAGGAGGTCAGGGAAATAAATTTTGATGCATTAGTGATTAGTCTTCTAGGATAGGGATTGTGATAATAAGTGAAATTAGTTTTGGAAGAGTTTATCGGCGAAAAGTATTTCCTGACACACCTTAAATTATAAAGCTAATTGGCGAGCCTATTTAATGTAAAGAAAGAGGAAGTAAAAGTAAGTTACAGTAATAGAATTGCTCTAGATGAAGGCAGAGATGTTACTATTAGTAATTGTTAATGGATATTGTAATCAGAATAAGTTCGGATATCAGTGAATTCGAAAAGGACATAGGATAGGAAAGTTTGATCTATTGGGATGTATTGTAGTAACTATGCAATGTTCTTGATTGTTTATACTGTAAACTGCAGATTACAGTACTAACTTGAGATAATTTTTAGAGCTACGTACTACCCGATAGTACACCTAGATGAGAATAATTGCCAACGGCAGCTGTTTTGGTATAGTTATGCCAGGACAGAATTTAATTGTTAGGAATAAGTTTGAAAATCCTACTGAGGGATCTAAAACTCAAAAGTTAGAATATCGAAAGGTTACAATTCAGTATAAAAGGAAGTAAGTTATAGAATATTGACAGATAAAAAGAATCGGGGAAGTAAAAATTTCAACAGTTGGTTCAGATATAACAAAGAAATGTTACGAATGTGAGGAAGACTATTGATTAGAATGGTCAGAGGACCAATGACTAGATAAATCATTCTAACATGACCTCAAAGGGTCATCCAAGAAGGAACATGAACTGAAATATTAGACTGCACAATATTAAGAGAAGATTGGTGTTATACAAACAAATTAAATATTGTATTAGATTGTTAAAAGTCTTATACAAATTTGAGAAAAAGAAGATTATACGATCATATAGAAAGGAGAAAATAAACGTATGACTATTGTAAGATAGCTATTGGGTAAAATTTCGTGGAAGAAATTTATTTTAAGGGGGGGAGAATTGTAACACCCCTAAGTTCGGTAGTGCGTTCTACTGTTCTAGTGACCAGTATTGTCCGGACAGCTAGGATGCCTAGAACTACACTTCAATATGAGTGAGGAGACATAAAATAATGAAATACAAGAAAATAAAATACAAGAAAAACAAAGGAAAAATAATAGCAAAGAAATGTAACCAAGTTAAGCGAGCCGAGAACCCTAGCGATGGGTGACCGCACCGGGAAGTCACGGCGTGGACCGTTGACTAGCCCTAGACTGCGGGGAACCCTGGAAAACATTTTTAGGACTTAAATAGACCCTTATAGAAGAATAAGTATCATTAGGAAGATCAAAGAAAAATTAAATAATTAGTACAAAGAAAAGGGAGAAATCGAAAAATAGACAAAACCTGGTGTTACCGAAAAATCGGGAATGCAACCCGAACAGGGGCATTATGGTCATTTGACACCCTGAATTGTCTTTTGACCTATATGTCCATTAAAAATAAATAATATTACACTTAGAAAATATAATGAAAAATTAAATTGGTGGTACCTAAAGTAAATAACAAAAATTAAGGGTTTAATGTGGAATAAATGGGAGTTAAGCTTATTATATGATTAATTTGAGTGAGTGGACCACTAACAATTATAAAATGGATTAAATATACTCATAAGTGGGCAGATTACTCCCACTCAAACTTCATCTTCAAGCTTGGGAATCACCATGCCGAAACAAGTTCTCCAAAATCCTCCCATGGCCGCCCACTTCCATGCCACACTCCACCCATTTTCAAGCTAAATTCTCCTTACTAGTCTTAATTAATTTTTATCCCCACATCACAAGGAAGAGTTTGATACCAACATTAAGAAGTTTAATCAAGGTTTGGCAAGTTCCAACCATAAGGTAAGTTTGTATTTTGGAAGATTGCTTTGTTAAACATTGTGTTCATGTTATGGGTGTTGGTTTTGTGAAGAAAATTTTCAAGTTTGAAGAGTTATTGAGATGTCCATTTTGGACAGCCATGGAGTTATGTATTTGATGAAATAATTGTACATATATTTGATGAGAAATGATGTTGGTTAGGGTGATTTAATATCCTAGTAAATTATTCCATATGTATATGGTGATTTTTGCACTTGGATGGAAATTGATGAATTGTAGGACACTTTGGTGTTGAGGAAGCTTTTCGGCAGCCTTGGGATTCTTGGATAAATGTATGTGTTCATGAAGGATGTTTGTAATCTGCCCAAAGTGATGTTAATGTAAAGTGGAATATGGTTTTGGTAATGAACCAAAACAGAATTGGTAAGGGAAGTGGACATATAGTAATGTAAGTGTGTAATTGAGGTATGTTTAAGCAATGTGATAAAGGCAGTATGCATTTTAACCTATAACCTTAAATGTGTAACCTCAATTGGTATGAGACCAATTGGAGGTGAAACTAGGCAGAAAATTTTCCAACTTTCATTGAGAAAGCATGCCAGAATTCTGCTTGCAAGGTGATATGAAAAATGACCAATTCGGATTAGGTGCAACTGAGACCTAAAAATTGACCAATTGGGCAGCAGTTAGTGTTTAGGCCATAACTCACTCAAAACAGGTCCAATTGACCTGAACTTTTAACCATGAATAGGTTAAGACCCATACCTACAAGTCTTATGAAGACACCAAAGCCCAGAAATGACCAGAAGTAAGTCAAAAAGCTTGCACAAGTTCGGGTCCAAAAACTGGCCGAACCAAAGTTGACCAAATTGACCTAAAATTGACCTAATTTGATGCCATTTGACCAGCAATAGTATAATGATCATAACTTGGTCTACTTAACTCAGAATGACCTAAAATTTTGCCCCGCGTTCCATAAGACATAGATCTACAAGTTTGTAGTTTTGACCCAAACCCGAAAACCGAGGGAACTAGGTCGTCCGGCTAGGTCAAACTAGTATCTCGGAATCCAGCAAGTTGCATTAAAATGCACTAAACAAGGAAATGAGTTTGGTAAAACATACCAACCATAAAACCCTATCGAATGTGACATATTAATGGCACTAAAACCTAATTTACCTAAAACGCATTGAGAGTCGGTATATTAGGTGATTGAGCAAATAATAGCCTTCAGTGAATTACTTATCGAACATTATCATTAGAGACAGTTTATTTTAGTACTGAAACACTTCAAATTGTGTTTCTCAGTTACCAAAGACTCAGGAAAAGGGAAGGAAACACTGAGTCCAGACCAGGAGACAATTATCAGAGGTTTGTGCACAACTAGTTTTCAACTGATTTTACTCTGAATAAGATTTCATATGATTAATTGTATGTTATTGATTTTAATTGTGTTTGTGCACAATAGCATTTCTTTTGAATTTTTCAATTGAAATGAATTATGACTATTTGTATATTATTGTTTTAAATTGTGGAAATGTGTTTGAATGGATATTTATTGCTTGAAAAGCATTGTAAATGATTTGATGGATACTATTGATTGAAAAGCACTGTAAATGGTTTTTGTGGAAATTAAAGATAATTATGAATTGTGTTGCCATTTTGTGAATGAAATTATAACTTCGGAAATTTATTGGATTCTCATGAATCATTTGAATAAAATGTTTGGAATTGATTTTGTGTTCACACTTAGCATGACAGTATCATATCATTCCTTCTCCTTTTATGGGGTTGTGATCGTTTATTTTCCTTTTCCATTTATGGAGTCGTGATAGTTTATTTTTCTCCCTCTCTGGTTTACCAGTTGAGGTGATCGGATGAGTACTCATTATATAGCTAGCTCCCTTCCTCATTGATTTCGATTAGTGGGGTTGTGATTGCTTTGTAGTGGTGTACAACGCGGCATTGATCGAAAATTTGTGTCATGGCTTAAGTTGTGAATGAATTGGCAACACTGTATTCTTAACTTATTCGACTAAATTGTGTTGTTATGCGATTTGATAATTTGTGAAATGAAGTTAAATTCTTATTGACATTTACTGTCTTTCGAATTTAACTATGTTTTGATTATTGAGATTTATTGTGAGATTGTGAAATGAATTTAAACTCTTATGGACATATACTGTCTTTTGAATTCAACCATTATCTGACTTACTGAAATTTATTGTGATATTGAGAAATGGAGTTTAAATTCTGGTTAACAATTATTGTCTTGAAATTAACTATGGTTTTAAGTATCCACTATTTATATGATTTATGAATTGTGATTTAAATTGTATTTGGTTAATGTTGTGCACCACTGAGACATTGTCTCAAATGATAGCTTTATTCTTTGTCGCGAGTAGACAGACAGACAGTGCAGCAGACTAGACTGCTAGTACCTCCAGCGAGAGACTACCGGGTATAATAAGTATACCAATATTTTGTATTTTGTAATGTAATGATGTTCACTGTATGTACATATTGTTGTTGGTTTTGAGCAGTTGTAAATTAAAATTATACATTGAAGTTGTAAAGTAAATTATGAGATATTTTGACTTGTAAAAATTGTATTATATTTTCTCTATCTCAGTCCTTAAAAAATCACTGTGGATTTGAGTTGAGTAATGTGTTCTGTTGAGAAAAATGTTGGAGTTAAGATTTGGAAATCTATTGAAGTGCTTTTTACAGGTTTTCTGAAGAGCTGTTTTATCCAAAATACAGATGGCACTCTGCCAAAATTTTTATAGAAATTCCAAATAATTCAAATGTATTGGTTCTATCACTTCAGTTCACAAAAGTTTTTAATACCTGTAAATAGTGCTCACCACTGTAAAAGAAGTAAGAAAAGTTTTTAAAATCCCTTGTAGTGTATTTAATGGGTTATCAGTAGACGGAGTTGGTAATTCATTAGGTATACTACGGGATCATGTTGTGCCTTACAGAGGGGTAGAGTGTGACATGTCCACTAAAATTTTACATATTTCCGAAGCAGTTTGGTCAGTGGAGAAGATAACATAGAAAACCCCTTCACAAACCGGCGGTAATATCCAGCTAAACCCAGAAAACTACGAATTTCTGTGATATTCCTGGGCGTTTTCTAATTAAGGATAGCTTCTACCTTACTGGAATCTACCTTGATCCCTTCAGCTGACACAATATGTCCCAAAAAGGAGATTTCTTTCAGCCAAAATTAACACTTCGACAATTTGGCGTATAGCTGTTTCTCCCTTAAAGTCTGCAATACAATCTGCAGATGTCTATCATGCTCCTCTGCATTCCTCGAGTATATCAAAATGTCATCAATAAACACCACCACAAATTGGTTGAGATATGCTCTGAAGATAGTGTTCATCAGATCCATAAAAGCAGCTGGAGCATTTGTTAACCCGAATGGCATTACTAGAAACTCATAGTGGCCATACCGAGTTCTGAAAGCAGCTTTTGGAATACTTTACTCTTGCACCTTCAACTGATAATAACCAAATCGCAAATCAATTTTGGAGAATACAGCTGCACCCTTCAATTGATCAAACAGATCATCAATGCGAGGCAATGGATGCCGATAGTCTATACATAAGCGGAGAGTACCATCCTTCTTCTTAACAAACAACACTGGTGCTCCCTAAGGTGACATACTAGGGCGGATGAAGCCCTTTTCAAGTAGTTCTTGCAATTGTATCTTCAACTCCTTTAACTCTGCTGGTGCCATTCTGTATGGCATTATGGAGATTGGATCCACACCAGGCATAACATTAATTTCAAACTGCACTTCTCTTTCCGAAGGTAATCCTGGCAATTCATCAGGAAACACATCTGGAAAGTCATGTACTGTAGGGATGTCCTTCAATGCTGGACTCCCCACTTGGGTGTCTACCACATATGCCAAGTAGGCTTCACACCCCTTTCTAATCATTTTTCTGGCTAGTGCAGCCGAAATTATGTTTGATGGCAATAATTGCCTCTCCCCATGTATTACCACATCACTGTACTGAGGGAGACCAAAAGTGACTCTCTTTAGCCTACAGTCAATCATAGCATGATGCCTAGCTAACCAATCCATGCCCAAGATGATATCATAATCTCTGAAGGGCATTTCAATGAAATCAGATAGAAAAGTGTGTCCTTGGATCACCAAAGGAGAATCTCTATACATTCTATTAACCCTAACCTCCTGTCCTAGTGGACTTGTTACTAGCACCTCAAAGTCCATTTTTGTACATGGAACAGCAATGCAATCAATGATGCTAGCACTCAAATAAGAATGGGTAGAACTCGGATCAAATAATACAAACACATCCTGATTAAAAGTTGAGAAGGTACCAGCCACAACGTCAGATGTCTTGGCCTCTTCTCTCTATGTCATTGCATAAACTCTGACTGGAGCACTGTCTTACTCTGAATGTTTCATTGTGCCTTGGCTGCCTGCTGGGCTACCTTTACCCCTGCCTCTACCTCTACTGGCTGGTTGTGAACTTCTGGTGACAAGGCTCTGAATTGACCCTTTTACAGAAGTAGGAGGTGGTCCAACTCTGCGACTACTGGTGCAGTCCTTGGCAAAGTGTCCTGTGCCTCCACAGTTATAACAGGCTCCAATAGCCTTATAGCATATCCCACCATGATTTCTTCCACATGTTTCACATTGGCGGGGAGGGTAGGAACCTCTGGTACTCTGCTGACAAGATAGGGGAGGCTTCTGTCCTGAATATCTTCCCCTATCAGACTTCTTGCCACCTCTGCCATGTCCCCCATGATTCTTCCTCTTTCCAGTAAGACCACTGGAACTCTGTTCTACTGATTTTCCCTCTTTCTCTGTCTTCTCTGATTTCTTTTTCTCAGGAACTGCTTCAAACTCAATTCTTTCCAACTCTAGGGCTTGGGAAACAAGTTCAGAGAAGTTAGTGCGTTTGAATCCGACTACTTGTAATATGATACTAGGCTTCAAGCCGGTTTCAAACCTCTTGCATCTCTCCCTGCTGGTAGCAAGTAAACTTACTGCATAATGGCTTAGGCGAGAAAATTCCCTTTCATACTTAGCCACTGATCTGCTCCCCTGTTTCAGACTTAGGAATTCTTGTAGCTTCTGGTCTACATAAGCATTGGGGACATATTTCTGTCTGAATTCCCTGAGAAAGTCATTCCATGTTAGCACTGCAGGTTCTACCAGACTGTGAGGAATGGTTTTCCACCAGTTATAAGCATCCCCCTGTAGCAAAGATACTGAGTATTCAAATCTGAGCTCCTCCGTGCAATGCAGTTTCTTGAATACCCTATCCATCCTCTCTAACCACTGTTCAGCCTCTAAAGGATCTACTGTCCCCTTGAACTCTGTAGCCCCATATTTCATCAATTTGTCATACTGCCTAGCAGGAGACTGTGGTTGTACCATCGTGTATTGGGACTTGAGTAGGCACATTACCGACCATTTGTTAGAACATTGCAGCCATCTCACGAGCAACCGAGCAGAAATCGTAGTGCTGCGGTGGTCTTCTTGAACCACTGACATGGTGTAGGGCTGGGGCATCCCCTTGTACCTCAGCCTCAATAGATTGATCGACTGAGCGATCACCCTCTTCCATAGTCAATGCGAGGATCTTAGATCTCCTGAACAAATAACACAAGGAGATTTCCTCCCGTTATTGCATATTTATAATGTAATGTACTGTATGTATCAAACAATGATATTGAGCAATTGTACTATGAAGAAAGAATATTCAAGTAATAGGTGAAAACAGAATTTAAAAACTAGCTCTGATACCAGTAAAACATGTCACACCCTACCCCTCTGTAAGGCATAACATGATCCCGTAGTATGCCTAATGAATTACCAACTTCGTCTACTGATAACCCATTAAATACACTACAAGGGATTTTAAAAACTTTTCTTACTTCTTTTACAGTGGTGAGCGCTATTTACAGGTGTTAAAAACCTTTTTGAACTGAAGCGATAGAACTAACACATTTGAATTATTTGGAATTTCTATAAAAATTTTGGCAGAGTGCCATCTGTATTTTGGATAAAATAGTTCTTCGGAAAACCTGTAAAAAGCACTTCAATATATTTCCAAATCTCAACTCCAACATATTTCTCAACACAACAAATTTCTCAACTCAAATCCACAGTGATTTTTCAAAGACTGAGATACAAGAAATATAATATAATTTTTACAAGCGAAAACAACTCATAATTTTTTTACAACTTCAATGTACAATTTGAATTTATGACTGCTCAAAACCAAAAATAATATATACATACAGTGAAATACATTACAGTACAAAATGCAAAATGTGGCATACTCGTTATACCTGAAAATCTCTCGCTGGATGTACTAGCAGCCTAGTCTGTTGCCTGTGCATCTGTCCACTGCGACAATAAAAGCTATCATTTGAGACAATGTCTCAGTGGTGCACAACATTAACCAAATACAACTTTAAATCACAATTCATAATTCATTTAAATGATGGATACGTAAAGTCATAGTTAAATTCAAGACAATGAATGTCAGAAGGAATTTAACACAATATCACAATAAATCTCAGAGATCAAAACATAGTTAACTTCAAAAGACAGTAAATGTCAATAAGAATGTAACTCCATTTCTCAATCTCATAATACAAATCAATAAATTACACACAGCTTAATCATGTTCCAAAGTTCAATTCGTCCCAAAAGCCGATGGCTAATGAGGTATTCAATTCGTTCCAAAAGTCGATGACTAATGAGGAATAACATAGCTAGCTAGCAAAAATATGAGTACTCATCCAATTCGTCCTCAACAGGCACACACTTCAACACTTCAACCAGAGAGGGAATTCAATTCGTCCCACTAGACAAGCTAGCGAGGAATACAATCAATATACATGATAGCTGTGGTTTCAAACCATTTCCAATGCTTTTCAATCAATAAGTATCCATCAATATCATTCAAACAATTTCTCACAATTTCAAACCATTTACAGTGCTTTTCAAGTGATAAATATCCATTCAAACACATTTCCACAATTTAAAACAATAATGTACAAATAGTCATAATTTATTTCAATTGAAAAATTCAAAAGAAATAGTTGTTGTGCACAAACCTCTGATAACTGTCTCCTGGTCTTGACTCAGTGTTTCCTTCCCTTTTTCTGAGTCTTTTCTAACTGAGAAACACAATTTGAAGTGTTTCAGTACTAAATTAAACTGTCTCTAACGATAAAACTTGATAAATAATTCACTGAATTCTATTATTTGCTTAGTCACCCTAATATGTTGACCTGCATTCTAGGTAAATTAGGTTTTAGTGTTATTAATATGTCACATTCGATAGTCTTTTAGGGTTGGTACATGTTACCAAATTCATTTCTGTGTATACTGCATTTTCTTGCAATTTGCTGGATTCCGGGATACTAGTTTGACCTAGCTGGATGACCTAGTTTCCTCGGTTTTTGGGTTTTGGTCAAAACTACAAACTTGTAGATCTATGTCTTATGGAACGAAGGGCAAAATTTCAGGTCATTCTGAGCTATGTAGACAAAGTTATGGTCATTTTACTATTGCTGGTCAAATTGCACCAAAATTGGTCATTTTAGGTCACTTTAGGTCATTTTAGGTTCGGCCAGTTTTTGGACCCGAATTTGTGCAAGCTGTTTGACTTGCTTATGGTCATTTTTGGGCTTTGGTGTCTTCATGAGACTTGTAGATATGGGTCTTAACTATTCATGGTTAAAATTTTAGGTCAATTGGACCTGTTTTGAGTGAGTTATGGCTTAAAAACTAACTGCTGCCCAAATAGTCAATTTTCAGGCCTCAATTGCACTTAATCCGGATTTGGTCACTTTTCAAGCTACCTTGCAAGCAGAATTTTGGTATACTTCCTCCATGAAAGTTGGCAAATTTTGTGCCTAGTTTCACCTCCAATTGGTCTCATACCAATTGGAGCCACACACTTAAAGTTATAGGCCTAAAACCCAAACTGCCTTATTGCATTTCTTTCATATACATCAAGGATCACTCCTAACACTTACCAAATTCAATATTCAAGTCAATTCTGGTTGTATCATGACCTAAACATAATTCACAACACATTATAGGTCATTTTGGCAGCTTACAATTACATTCAACATGCACCATAAAGTGCAGAATTTTTCAACTCAATTTATAACAATTCAATAACCTAACCATAACACTTTTTTCATGTCCAACTTCACACCATCATATATACACTCAAACTGCCCTAACATCCAATACAATTCAGCATTAATATACCATAAACCAAGCATGAATTCCAGCATTCTTCAAGAGTTAACAACCTGCCGCAATGGTACCTTTACATTCCATTAATTTCCAAGCTTCAAATTTCAATTCACATTTACATATATTAAGTATACATCACCCAAACAATTTCCTACACAATATACATTTAATCAATCATTTAATTCACCATTTACAAGCAAAAATAAACTGCCTTCAAAGTGTTTCCATGGCTTCCAAAAGTACACATTCCCATTCAACATCAAACCTCAAAAATCTCTCCATAAATCAAACACCCATAACATCCTTACAAACTTTAATTAAACAATAATAAAAAACACAAACTTACCACTTTGGAAATTCTTCAAAACTCCACAAAAACTTTCCTTTCTTGCTGCCTATCTACTTCCTATGGTGTGAGGATCAAAATTAATGAAGACAAGTAACCAAAATCTAGCTTGAAAATGGGTGTAATGAACCATGCATTTGGGTGGCCATGGAAGAACCTTGGAACTTTTTCATTTCGGCAATGGTGGGGAATGAAGGTTGAGGATGAGCTTAGTGGAAGTAATCTGCCCACTTAATGAATATTTTAATTCCCATAGTGCTCCACTCATGCATTTTTAATCATATTATATGTTTAAGTGCTAATTACCCCATTTACCCTCCATTTTTGTTATTTATATTAGGTACCACTAAATTAATTTTTCATTATATTTTTCAAGTGTAATATTATTTATTTTTGATGGACATTTGGGTCAAAAGACAACTCGGGGTGTCAAATGGCCACAATGCCCCTGTTCGGGTTGCATTCCCGATTTTTCGGTGACATCGGGTTTTGTCCGTTTTTCGATTTCTCACTTTTCTTTGTACTAATTATTTAATTTTTCTTTGATATTTATAATGATATTTATACTTCAATAAATATTTATTTGAGTCCTAAAAATATTTTCCAGGGTTTCCCGCGGTCCAGGCCTAGTCAACGGTCCACGCCGTGACTTCCCGATGCGGTCACCCATCGCTAGGGTTCTCGGCTCGCTTAACTTGATTGCATTTCTTTGCTATTATTTTTCCTTTGTTTTTCTTATATTTTCTTTTCTTGTATTTCATTATTTTATGTCTCCTCACTCATATTGAAGTGTAGTTCTAGGCATCCTAGCTGTCTGGACAACACTGGTCACTGGAACAGTAGAACGCTCTACCGAACATAGGGGTGTTACACTACCATCCAATATCTTTGCAAGCATACTTGATCGCAATAGGTTGACAGGACCTAATCTCTCTGATTGGCTAAGAAATTTGAAACTTGTCCTGAATCTTGAACATATAGGATATGTTTTAGATTCAAATGTTCCTGGTCCCTTACCTCCAGACGCCACACAATAGGAACATGAAACTTTGGACAAGTGAAAGGAGCATGATATAAGAGCTAGGTGTTACATGCTTGCTTCAATGAGTAATGAGTTACAGAAGCAGCATGAGAACATGCAGAGTGCAAGTGAGATCCTCCTTCACCTACAAGAGTTATATGGTGAGCATAGCAGGAATGCTAGGTATGAGATATCTAAGCAGCTGTTCCGCATGAGGATGCCTGAGGGACAGAATGTTGGGGATCATGTCCACAAGATGATTCGGCTAATTGAGCAGTTGGAACATCTTGACTTCAATATGGATTTCCAACTATAGACGGATTTGATCCTTTAGTCCCTTCCTGAGTCTTTTGGGAATTTCATAACAAATTTCCATATGACTAAATAGGAATGCACCTTAGCTGATTTACTCAACATGCTGGTAATTGCCCAAAAGAATATGTCGATTAATAAAGGAAAAGAGGTTGCTTTGATTGCATATTCTTCTGTTAGAATGTCCAACAAGAAGAAAGGCAAAAACGAAAAAAAAAACCCAGATTCCTAGTCCTTCTAAGAAAATAGCTAAACAGAAAGGGAAGACTAAAGCTGATGGAGGCAATGGAAAGTGTTTCCACTGCCAGAAGGATGGACACTGGAAAAGGAACTGCCCAGAGTATCTTGCTTCTCTGAAGGACAAGAAGGATAAACCTTGGAAAGGTATGTCCATATCTTGTTATTTATATTCTGATGATACTCATAGTTCATCTACAGCTTGGGTTTTAGATACTGGTGCCAGTTCTCACATTTCTAATGATATGCAGGAACTAGCAAATAGTAGCAGCTTGCGTTCTCAAGATTTTGGAGTCCGGATTGGCAATGGCTCAACTGTTAAAGATTTAGCCATAAGATCTAAATCTTTTTACATGTTTGGACATGTTTTGTGTTTGGATAATATTTTATTTATACCTGATGCTTTTAAGAACATCATTTCTATATCTAGTTTGACTAGAAATGGCTATGAATTTCACTTCACAGATGATATTTGCAATATTTATTTTGGAAATAAATATGTTGGTTTGGGTTATATGAATGGTCTTTATTATTTAGATAATAATGACAAACACAAAATTGAATGCAAGTGATCTAAATGAATGCAATGCCATGGTGAAAACCAACTCAAGTTCAAAACATATTTGGCACATAAGGTTATGTCATGTTGCAGAAGATAGGATTGCAAAACTGGAGAAAATGGGGATTCTATCCTCATTGGGCTCTGAGCCTACTCCAACTTGTGAATCTTGCCTTCAGGGCAAAATGACTAGATCACCCTTTGTTGGACAAGGGCTAAGAGCTGAAAATATTTTGGAGCTAATACATAGTGATATATGTGGTCCATTTAAGGAAATGGCTAGAGGCGGTTTTCATTACTTTATTACCTTTACTGATGATAGATCAAGGTTTGGGAATTTATATTTGATGAAATACAAACATGAATCCTTTGAAAAGTTCAAAGAATTTAAATTTGAAGTAGAAAATCAAGCAGGAAAGAGTATTAAAGCTCTTCGATCAGATCGTGGAGGTGAATATTTGAGTACTGAATTTGATGAATACTTGAGAGAGCACGGCATTGTTTCCCAGCTGACTCCACCAGGAACGCCACAGCTGAATGGTGTATCTGAAAGGAGAAATTGTACCCTATTGGATATGGTACGTAGTATGATGAGCTATACTAATATGCCAATCTACTTTTAGGGATTTGCATTAGAATCAGCTTTGTATATTCTGAATAGGATTCCATCAAAATCAGTTTCTTCCACACCTTATGAGATATGGCATGGAAGAAAACCAAGTCTTAAGCATGTTAAGATTTGGGGTTGTCCAACTTATATTAAAAAGCTGAACACTGATAAATTGGAAACCAGATCAGAAAAGAGTCGATTTGTTGGATATCCAAAAAAATAGTTTTGGATATTATTTTTATTTGCCTACATCACAAAAGGTTGTGGTGAGTAGAGATGCCACATTTCTTGAACAACAGTTTATCCAAAAAGGAGGCAAAGGAAGGCAAATAGAGTTGGAATTAGAGAATTCTGACCAATCAACAGATTAGATGGATTTAGATCCATCTAGTCAACCTATACCCGTTGATGAAACATCTACAGCTATTCCTCGTAGAACAACTAGGGTATCTCACCCACCAGTGAGATATGGTTTCCTTCATGTAGAAGAACAAGAGTTATATACTCATGAAGAAGTAGATCATGGAGATGATCCACTTACCTATGAAGAAGCTATATAAGATATAGACTCTTCAAAATGGGTTGAAGCAAGCTTCGAGGAGTTGGAACATCCGTTTTGATAAAGCCATTAAATCCTTTGGTTTTATTAAAAATGAGGATGAGCTATGTGTATATAAGAAGGTTAATGATAGTGCTATCACTTTCCTTGTCTTATATGTGGATGACATACTGTTGATGGGTAATGACACAGGTATGTTGACAACTATAAAGGTATGATTGTCAAATACATTCTCCATGAAAGACTAAGGGGAGGCAACCTATATTCTTGGGATTCACATCTATAGAGATAGAGTGAAAAGAATAATTGGTTTTCCAAAGTCTATAATTGGAAAAGGTGTTAAAGAGGTTTAACTTGCTTGATTCCAAGAGAGGATTGTTACCAGTGAGACATGGTATCCATTTTTCTAAAGAGATGTCTCCAAAGACACCTGAAGAAAGAGATAAGATGGCCAGGATTCCATATGCTTCGACTATTGGAAGTTTAATGTATGCAATGTTGTGTACTAGGCCGGATATCGCATATGCTGTTAATTTGACTAGCAGGTATCAATCCAATCTAGGTTTGGAACATTGGATAGCTGTCAAGAATATCCTTAAGTACTTGAGAAGAACTAAGGATTTATTCTTGATCTATGGAGGTGGAGACTTGCAATTGGATGGTTATACTGATTCTGATTCCCAATCAGATATCGAAGATAGAAAGTCTACCTCTGGATATGTGTTCATTTGTAATGGAGGTACAGTCAGTTGAAAGAGTTCCAAACAGAGCACGACTGCAGATTCCACTACCGAGGCTGAGTATATTGCTGCATCAAATGCTGCAAAGGAAGTTGTTTGGATAAAAAAGTTCGTGACAGAACTTGCAGTAGTTCCTTCCATTGAGTCAGCAGTTCCACTACACTGTGACAACAATGGAGCAGTCATATAGGCTAAGGAACTAAGGTCTCACCCAAAATCCAAACACATAGAAAGGCACTACCACATTATCAGAGATATAATTGGGCAAGGCGATATAGCCATGCAGAAAAATAACATCAGCTGAAAAAAACTAGCTGATCCATTCACTAAGCTTTTGTTACAAGCTCAGTTAGACCAACATCTTGAGAAGATAGGTCTAAGACATTATAATGAATGGCTCCAGTGCCAGTGGGAGATTGTTAGTAGTATGCCCTAGAGCATATCATTTAGTATGTATCTTGTACATATTTTTATTAATAAAAGGCATTTCCACTTTTCCATTTACATAATATATTTATGTGTAATAGAAAAGGTCCATTGATATTTTGTTAGAAATATTTTTCTTAAGCTGTTAAGAATATCAGTGACAATATTTCTAGCACAAAGTATCATAAATAGGTTCACAATCAAGGATACTTCATAATAAGGACATGACTTATCTAGAAAGATTGTATTCATGTTTGTTCCCAAGTTATTTATATGAGATATAAATAAGATGGAATGGTGAGTCTCATGCCATATAACAAACATGATAGGCACTTATAAATGATAAGTAGGCCGAACCAGTGACATTTATGATGAGCACATGGAGTTTACTCTTGTCAATGTTTTGTCATAAATCATATCAGTGCATATAATCTTTAGACCTGAGATAGCACAGTTATCTTGTATATAGGTAGTTTGAGTTTGATACTACTTTCATACTTGTACTGTGTATGGGTATATGGGCATGTGTTGGCTCCTACTAGTTATATATGGAGGTAGGTGTTGATCAAGATGGAATCTGTTCCTCTAAGTAAATAGAGATAAATCCCTATGTTCATTTAATTATTCTTGATGTTTCAAGTTCCTGGCCAGGACAGATAGATTTAATCAGAAAAGAGTTTCTGATGAGAAAATCTTTTTAATCAAGAACTGGAATTAAAAGAGAACATAATATTCATAGCAAATGGAGTTTGACATAAACCATGACTCCAGCTTGAGTTGGGATTTTGTAATAAAGAGATTCCAGTGCATGGTAACATATGATTATAGGTTCATTTAAGGTAAACCTTATTACTGATTGGGTGGCCATGGCATGCTATGCTAGGTGTTAACCATGGTCTATGAGATGCATAAAATGATTTATAGAAATCATTTATGGTAAGAAAGAGTTCTGATGATATCAAGGGTTGATATCATGTCTCATTGCCAATTAGTGATGAGCCTAATAGGTCACATACATACACAAGTTATCACCTAATTAAATATAATTTAATTAATTAATTAAAGAGTTTAATTGATTAATTAAATAGGTTTAGTTTGCAATTAGATTGCAAAGTCCCTAGTATGACTTGAAACCAAATCTAGATTATTGGATGTATAGTATAAGTTAAATTTATATTTAAAGTGTTTAAACATGAATTTAATTAATGAGAAATTAATTAATAAAGATTAATTAATTGATTTATATTTGATATAAATTGATTAGAAGAAGAGAAATAATTATTTTGGGTTAAGAACTCAAAATTAAGACACAGGGGCATTTTGATCATTTCACAGTGTGACACGTGGCACCATGAGATGGTGACACATGGCATTACACATAAGCTTGCCAAATGATTTTAATTATGTAAGATGATTAAAATTAAGATTAAATATAGGTTTGACACTTGGCACATTATGATTGGGTCACTTAAACCTAGAGCTAATCAAAGGGTGACATGTGGCAAGGGTTTAATGTGTTAACCTAGCTATATAAGTGTTGTTATGAAGAGAAAAAATATAACCAGCAGCCACTCCTCCTTTGTCATGCCATTTTGAGGCTCTCCATCTCTTCTTCTTCATCTCTCATCAATTCAAAGAGATTAGCCATCAATCTCTTGAATTAAAAATACTAGAAATCGTTTCTAGTGTCCTGTTTACATCTATAATCTCTTAAAAGGCAGAACTTGATTTTCTAAATAATAGAAAAAGCTTTAGAAGCTGTTCAAGGGCTGCCATAGGTGTTCCTAGTGTGAAAAAGTTAGAGGGACAACATCTGGTGTCCTGAAGATGCATCTCAAAGGCGCAAATACACTGCAGTGCATCAAGAGGTTAGTGAGTTTGTTCTTGATTTAATCTAGGGTTCTAAAATTAATCTGATTAATTTTAAAATTTTAAATGGCAAATACAGATCCAAAAACATATTAAAAGAGTTTTAATATGTTGTTTATCATTGAAATAAAATAGATAAAAATAACTCTTACATGATGCATGTGACCCTAGGTGAAAATTTTTGAATTTAATAGTATAAACTTTTGTTTTTCACGCTTCCGTTTCTTCAGGGTGTAGGGGAGAACCTGCTTCGCCAGCTCCAGCAGAGCCTGCTCGACCTCCACAGGCCATGTTTTAGCAAATGGCCAAATTCTTTAGAGAAATGGCTGGGGTAATGCCACCACCATCACCACCTCCACAATAGAAATCACATTTGGAAAGACTGAGAAAATTTAGAGCAGTGGATTTCTTTGGCAGGAGAGAAAATGATTATGTTGCTACCGAAAATTGGTTGAACAGAACCAGTAGAGTTTTAAAACAACTCCCCTGCACTCCAGAGCAAAATCTAGAAGCTGTTGTATCTCTGTTGCAAGATGATGTCTACCAATGGTGGGATACAGTGTCTAGTAAAGAGCAGCCAGAAGTAATAACTTGGGACTTCTTCCTCTCAGAATTCAAGAAGAAATATGTGGATAGTGTATACCTAGAAGAGAGAAGAAGAGAGTTCATTAACCTGAGGCAGAGACAACTGACAGTGGAAGAGTATGAAAAAGAATTTGTCAGACTAAGCCATTATAGAAGGGATATAGTCCCTAATGAAGCTAAGAGGTGTAAAAGATTTGAAGAGGGATTAATGATAACATAAAGATCATGATCACTGCCTTAGGAATCACAAACTTCACCAAGTTAGTGGAAGCTGCAATAAAAGTTGAAAAAGTAAGAATAAGTGAGCAGACCAGAAGAGAGAGACAGCAGAAGAGGGGCCCGGGTCAGTCTAATTTATTTCCTACACCTGGAAAGAAGTTCAAAGGTCCACCTGCACAGAGTTCAGGTCAACCATAAGGTCAAGGTCAGTTCCAGGAGCCCAGGCCACAGTTCACCCCTAAGAGAGGTCAGTCCACACCATCAGTGGGCAGCTCTCCAGGGATGGGGTTTAGGGGACTAGCCCCAGCATCTTTTGCATGTCCACATTGCCTGAAGTGGCATAAGGAGGAGTGTTGGAGAGTGACAGGTGCCTACTTAAGGTGTGGGTCGACAAAGCATCAGCTGAGGAACTGTCCATGCAGAACTACTACAGCTGCTCCAATACAAGCAGATAGACCTGCTCCTGCACTATAAAGGGGTAGGAAATCTGGCAAATCTGAGGCAGTGGGAACATCACTGTCGATACCATATTTTGGTCGATCCCCAAAATCAATAAAACTTCGAAACCGATCCCCAGTACTAAGTCTCCCTGTGACAGCTAATCACATTTCCGATCCCACTTTGATAGACAGTCACATTTCTGATCTCTCCTCACAAAGAATTGAATCAATGCTAAGTCCTCACATCAGTCAAAGCCTTACCGATCTCTCAAACCCATTGTCGAATCTCCGGACCAGTCAAGTATATTCCTAATCTCTGTTGACAAACAAAATGAACTGACATTAGATCTTTTCTTGCCAGTTTTATTGCCGATCTCCCTTTCAAAAGTTTAGGAGCTAAGGTTTTGGTCCGGTTTAATGAGGATTCCGGTCTTAAGTGTTCAAGTCAAATTTCCAATTTTAATCAAGTCCCGTTCAGCATTTCTTCCCTACCGATCTCATGCTTATTGTGCTTTCCGATCTCTTACGCTTAGATTAATAATTGCATTTAGTTCTTGTTTTGCTATGTTCAGACAATCAAATACTTAGGCAATTCAGAGATTTTCCAATCACATCTAATCATTGAACAAAGGGCGATTTCATTTCATACCAACATTTGTACAAGTCATTCGGCTGGGGGATCACCCCCAGCCTGATCTACAATTTGCTCATTTTCTCTCTCACCCTCGGCCTCCTCTTTGCTTTCATCCTTTCCTCCGGGAGCCAGGTCAGCCATCCAAGAGAAGTCCTCCTCTGGGTAACGCTTCTGGAGCTCGACCAAGAGATCCTTATGAGTGTTCACATAAGCACCGGCTATTCCTGTCACCATCTCTTCATCTTTTGCCTTAAGCTCCTCAGTAAGGTGAGCGACCTGAGCAGCTTCGTTGGCCCGGAGCGCCTGGACTTCTCTAAGAGCATGATCCCTTTCAGCCAGAACTTGAGTCTGTTCGGCCAGCTTATCCTCATAGTACTTCATACGCCCCTCAATTTGAGATATGTAATCCTGAGCGGATGAGAGTTGGGATCGGAGGGATGCCACTTCTTAACTCTTCTTCTCGACCTTCTTACCCAGGCGGTGAGCCTTTTCCCGGACTACGTGCTGGTTCACCAGACACTCTACATTCAAACTCATGGATTGGGTCAGGATGTCGTCAAGATTGTTCGGAGACAGTCTGTCTCGATCCTCCCGAAGGCAGATAGAAGACCCCAAGACTTTGGCAAAATCGAGGTTCTCCTGAACAATCCAGTTGTTCTCCAGGGAAGCGATCAGCACTTGAGCGCCACGAGAAGGGGGCCTCGCAGGAGGTCGAGAACGACCCCCTTCTGTTCTTAGAGCAACTGGAGGAGGTGGAGGCGGCTCTTCTCATCGAGGAGGAGATCGGACAGCTTCTGCGATCGGCGGTCCCGAAGGTCGAGGCGGGTCCCCTTGTATCTCCCCAGGTTCATGGCCGGGTGTTTAAAGTAGTGCCGAACGCTTCATCTCTTTTACTTTCCGGGAAATCTCTCTTTCTTTCTTCCGCTTCCTGGAACCTTCACCTCCCGCCATACCTGCACAAAAAAGAGGTCAGTGAGATCGCTAAGGTCCTGAGATCTGAGATGTAGAAAATACCAATGCCGAGGTCAGAGAGCGGAAGTTCGCGATCTTGGCCAGTGATCAGCTGTATGGTCCAATGGTGCAGCTCGGCAGTCACCGCATCTAAACAGGAGAACTTCTGAGTAGCCGCCTGATTCTTCAGTTCCATCACTATTAGGCTTTCCTCCTTGTTCAGGGTAATACGCTTCGGAATCAAGGGCCCCTGGTGCCACCAGCTACGGGGGAAGTCCTCAAAGCAGGTCGGAGTTTTGCTCCTCAGAATGAAGAAGCGGTTCTTCCAATTCTTAAGGGAGGAGGGCAGATCGGTAAAGAGCCCACAATGAGGCTTCGCTTGAAAAAACCAGTGCTCATCGTCCTTTCGGCGAGTTAGCCTGTGCAGTTCGTCGAACACCTTAGCCGTAGGACTGATTCCCTTAGCTCGGCACAGGCCTCGGAAGGCTACTAAGATTCGCCACGAGTTAGGGTGAACTTGAGCAATGCATACTCGGTGATATTTTAGGACCTCCTTGAAGAAGTCATCCAGAGGGAACCGAAGATCGGCCTTTAACTGTTCCTCGTATACCATAACCATGTCATTCTCTTCAAAGAAGTGATCGGCTCGTTGATCGCCGTGACACCGGATAAGTTCGTACGAATCAGGACGAATATTGTACTCCTGGCTAAACGATTGCAGATCGGATTCTTGCAAGATTGATGGCAGCTCGTCTATAGGAAGATTCTCCCTCCCCGAAGAAGGTACAAGCCTCGATGGTGCTTTTCGCCCCCGAGGTGGAACGGAGACCCTAGGAGGTTCTGGTCGTGCACTTGGCCCGACCACCTCTTCTTCATCAGATGACCACGAGAACTGAATGGAAGGAGGGCTCGTTGCTCTCTGACCCTCGGCGTCGCTCATTTTCAAAAGAAATAAAGAATTCAAACTAAAAGGAAGATCAAAGCCCTTACCGGAATCTGATCGGCGTCGGAAGAACTTGAGAAAACGAGAGGATTTTGGGTTTGTTCGCGAGAAACTGAAAATGGGATAAGAGAGCAACCGGCTAACCCCGCCCCCTATTTATACTTGTCTGAATATTTAATGCTCACGATGTTCCAGGCACTGCATCGGTTAGCGAGACTCGCCAGCTGCTCTGACACGTCTCACGCATATTCCCAAGATTCCATAAAGAGATCGGTTAATTATAAAGCGGCAGATCCGGGTGTTTCGAATTACGAATCGGATAAGTGTCATTCAGGTAAAGAATCAGATTAGAGCTCAGAAAATAATTAATAAGATAATAATTGACAAAATAAAATCTTTATTTCCAAAAGATCAGATTACATCATTTGGGCGATCTCAAGAGATCGGAATACATTTCCAAAAGTCAGATTACATAATTTGGGCGATATAAAGATTGGAATACATTAGAGATCTGATTACATCAAAAGGCCGATCTCTAAAAGATCAGCGGAACATCCTATCTAAAGAGGCCTGTGAAAATAGTCAACATTGTGACCGATCCAAAGGGGTGTCACCAACCAGAACTGAGGCGCTGTCAGAACACCCAATGTGGAGGAAAGCCGTTGTCAGAACACCCAATGTGGTGAGAAGTCAAATAAACTTGGAAGAGCAACCGTCAAGGGTTGGCAGAACATCAACAATTTGCTCGGTCAAAATCGGTTCGCCGACTATGCCAGTTGAACGACTCGAGATCGATACAATCGAGGTCCGCAATCCAGATTGGTTAATTGATTTAGTTCTCTCACCATCATCAGATAAGGTCATCACAATTATTCGATCACCAGGGTCATGTGTTTTTAGTCGGGGAATAAAAAGGTCCATCGAAAAAGATCAAAAACCACAATCCTGCCGAACAATTTAACGATCATTTTAATAACTAGACTAGGAAAGTAAAGAAGAAAAGAAGAAAATCTGATGGAGAAAGTTTTGGGTCAGGGGGTATATATAGGGGGAAATCAAGCATTTATTGTCGAAGGTAAAACGGCGACGCCGGGAATTGAGGAACTAATGCTTTGACCGACCGGCCCGTTAAGGGAAGTATTGGAATAATAGAGATCGGAAGAGGGAAGATCGGCATGAAAGATCGGAGAAGGACCATGTTGAGAAGATCGAAAAGCAAGAGAGAACAGAAAACGAAAGGGCGCCGCCTACTGCTGTCACCATAATCAGAACCGAGGTAGTTAAAGCATTGCCAGGTAAAATCTCAACCGCACGCCCCAGAATCGCCCACGTTTCTGACATGCGCTGTACATCCTAATCTCCACCGTTGATCCAACTTGTAAGGACGAGCTCAGAGCCCTTGGATCAAAGAAGAAGACAACAAAACCATCGCCTTTCACTCCTAGCTCTCAGATCCCCCCAGACAAGAGAATTTGGGACCGTCAGATTAGAAGAAGAAAATGACAAATTTTCTAAAGAGGATCTCAGCCGTCCGTTCTGATCCTCTTTAATTCCTAAGCCTCAGCTCATGTCCTTCGAAATCCTGACCCTCCATCTCCCTCAAAATAGATCCTGACCCTTCATGGGGAGCACCCAGTTCCTATAAATACCTGCATGAAAACTGTTCAAGGGGGACGGAAAAAGAAAGAAGGTTGTTAATATAGTGGAAGAACTCTGAAATTTAATTCAGATTATTACTCTGCTTTCATAAGAAGAGCTTTTGGAACCAGTTTCCTGAAGTGTTTTCTTAAAAGATTTTGAACACTGAAACTTTTCATTTTCAGCTCATTCATTATCCAGTAGCATTCCCATTTTTTCAGTTCCTGGTTACCTGTATTTTTATTTCCGTCGTCCATGTTCAATCTCATTTAAACTCGGGTATAATTCTGTAATTAGCTCACTAAATCCGATTTCTTACAGGTCAGTGTTCATATTGCCATTTTATTTAGTTCTTGTTTTGCGTATTTCCTTTTTTTTATGCATGTTATTTCCTTTAAGGTCATATCACATTTGAAAATGCAAAGGTAGGTCGTGCTTCAGTTGGCTTCTACGTCGGCTAAATCATATTTTTGTTGATCTTTATTATTTTGGAACGCAAGTCATCTAGTCCTAAATAATATATAAGTGGTTAGGATAAAATAGGTAACTGTATTTTAGAGGTCTCTTTGAAAAAAAAAGGGTCTAAATAACACGTCAGGGGAAATAGCTAAATCGAATCGCTAGGCTGACGTAGAAGATAGGCCGGCATAACACCATAAAACGGAATAAAGATCAAATCTCAGATGAGTAAAATGGAACAGAGGGAATACTGGTAAGGCGACCACATGGGAGGTCGGTAAAATTCAGTCCGGCATCCCTTATTTAGTCACAAAATACCAATAAGTTAAAGGAAGCCTTATTACGACCCTTGGCATCTTTAAATACTAGAACTTTTAAACCTTGGCTCTTAAGATATATAGCTGTAACCAAATTTCGAAGAGATCGGAGGAGAGTTCTTATCTGGTCTCAACTCAAAATTTTAATAAATATTAAATAGAGATCGGAGGAGAGTTCTTATCCGGTCTCAACTCAAAATTTTAATAAATATTTAATAGAGAGCGGAAGAGAGTTCTTATCCGGTCTTAACTCAAAATTTTAATAAATATTAAATAGAGATCGGAGGAGAGTTCTTATCCGGTCTCAACTCAGAATTTTAATAAATATTTAATAGAGATCGGAAGAGGGTTCTTATCCGGTCTCAACTCAAAATTTTAATAAATATTGAATAGAGATCGGAGAAGAGTTCTTATCCGGTCTCAACTCAGAATTTTAATAAATATTCAATAGAGATCGGGGGAGAGTTCTTATCCAGTCTCAACTCAAAATTTTAATAAATATTAAAGAGTTCGGAGAAGAGTTCTTATCCAATTCTTAAATTAAATTTTAATAAAATATTCCTTTCAAATAAAACTAACATACAACAGTAACTCACTAAGGTTGTCTCATTTACTTATGTATCTGGGTGATCCGAATTTAGTGAAAAATTAAATTTTCCTTTTGACAAAAGGATTAACATCTCCATCCGAGCCCTCCTAACTAATTTATGAAAAACGCGAAGTTAAATCTACTTGCCCTTATTGAGGGACGAGGTAGGGTGCCTAACACCTTCCCCACCCGTTTACGGACCCCAAACCTAGAATCTCTATCTTGAAGTGGTTTCATTTCAATCTATTTTCACAAATGGTTTTCTTTAGTTTCCCTCAAAACTAAGTTGGCGACTCCTCACTCTTTCCCACTTCGGTGAGGGTTCGTTCAGGCGACCGCAAAACTCCTTGCGACAGCCTGGCGACTCCACTGGGGATATTTGAGATTTAACCCTGGTCTAGAGGTCCAAAAGTAGATTTAATTTTTCAATCAAATTATAGTTAGGTGGGCTCACCCGGCAATATTTTATGTGTTAATTTTTGTTTATTCTTACTAACTGTTCCGCTTGTTTTGCTTGTTTTGCTTGTTTTATTCCCTACAGTGCTCTCCGTTTCAAAAAAAAAAGGAAAAAAGGAAAAAATGGGAAGAATAAAATCCCCCTGAATTGGGAAGAGGTAAAGGTGTCCCTTCACACACTGAACACTCACACGATGTCCTCACACACTTCGGTCCTATACCCGGGCTTTCTTATCCTTTTAGGAAAGTAGAAGGGGGTCATGTAGCGGTACCCGTGGGTTTTACCCCGTTAGTATCCGTGAAGGCTTCTGCTCAGATTGAAACTCGTTCTATCCACTGTGATACTCATGGAATTTTCCCGGTAATATCATGGTTATAGAACGGGGCTCTGCTATTACAATAGGGGCAATTTGGGAACCTGTGGCTTTTAGAAAATTAGACCTTGAGCTAAACTATCACAATAGCTGAAAGCCGCAGTAAGCTACCTTATAAGATAGAACTATCCAATTAGGTAGCACTCATCCGGTATCAGGAGTCTCCCTATGCTAGGACAAAAGGGGCATACTTACTCTTACCCTATTCTGTTTATTTTACTTTGTTCTTACCTTTAAGGGTAATCTTGAATCATGTTGTTAAGAAAACCTGCACATTTTCCTACTTTAATAAATGTGTAGGTACCACTCTGCCAACAATATAATACAAGATTACCTGAATTTATCCTGCTAACGAGTTTTTTAACAGGCATCACCAAACCAAAAGTCTGTAAAAAGGATAGGCATCATTTTTATCATGGCATCCTCGAGTCAGTCGGCAGAAGAAGTTCAGAATGCTAAACTTTGGTCCAAATCAACTCATACTCCAGTACCCCCGCAAAACGATGTTTCCAAGGCACATGCTAGCTTACTACCTTCATGGGACCTGAATAAAATTGAGGTCAGAATGAACAGCCTCGAGGGTCTGTCTAATGGTTGGAGGTCGCTTCCCGATCAGGTCAAGGCACGATTTGAAAAGAAATACGGGAGAATTGCGACCTTAATGCGAGTGAAGGTCCAAATGCCAGCATTAAAGGCCATGCTGTCGGTTTGGAGTCCTAAGTACGGGGTATTCTCTTTCAATGATTTTGATACAGTTCCCACTATGGAAGAATATCAGGCATTACTAGAGATTCCTTACTCAACACAGAATCGGATCTACATACTCCTTGAGCATAGGCAGACCTGGAAATGATTAACACATTTGTTGGGTATTCCTTCGGAGGAGGCAAAGTCAAAAGAAACGGTCAAAGGGAACACGCATGGATGGTATTGGACCTACCTCGAGAAACGGTTAGATCAATACCTCCAAGAGAAACAGTGGGATCAAGCTTCAGTAGCACTTGCATTGGGAATCTATGGCCTGATTTTGTTCCCGGGACCATTAGGAATCATAACCTGCAGCACGGTGGAAGTATTCTGGGTGGTAAAAAGGCAGGAGGTCAATCCGATACCGGCAATTCTTGCGGAGACCTTATTAACCCTTACCTACTGCAGACAACAGGGTAAAGGGTCCATCAAGTGTTGTTCTCAACTGTTATATCTCTGGATTATCAGTCACATATGCCCTATGGAGACAAAGGGATTGACTTGGTACCTTGACCAGCCTCCCATCGAGAAGATGACCCGGTTAATAATCAGTCCGAAGAATGAATAGCAGTGGCAGGAACAGATTTTGAGTTTCAATAGCCATGATTATTATTGGAGGAAGCTGTGGGTGTCAGGCCAATCCGTTTTGATCAGCACGGGAGGTAATCAGTCGGTATACCTAATCGGAGTAACCGGATATACAAGTTACACTCCGGCATTGGTAATGAGGCAGTTTGGTTCAACACAGACCAGGATCAACGTTGAAGAATACCACCAAGGTCATTTCTACCATGAGCTCAGGGAAGTGGAAGGGTAGAAAATGGCTCGCAAGTCTTGGGAAAACATCACTCTGATGGAGAGATCGCCTAAAGGCCCAAGCGCCTCGGGCGATTATCTTAAATGGAGAGCTGACAGGGACCGAGAATACTCAACTACAGAATTCGAAGACAGCGATCCGCGCCAAGACATCCTATTAGAAGAAGCTGATGATCACCTGGTTGACTCGCTACAAAAGGCAAATACCGAGAACTCACAACAGCAAGAACGAATAAAACAGTTGGAGGACCAACAGCAAAAACTTAAAAGAAAGGTGAGAAGGCTCAAGGAAGAAGCAAGGGCTAAAAAGATGGGGTTCGAAGAGCAAGAGGTACGGTGGGAAAAGGAAAGAGACTCTCTTCAAGCTGAGGTCAAAGAAATGAAAGTGCAGAATAGTAAGCTTCAGGAAAAGATGAAATACCAAGAGGTATTCGTTGAAGAGTATAAACAGGAAAACAAAAAGAAGAAGCTCGAATTAAAAGAACAGGCACTACTCATCAACGATATCTTGAAAGAGTGTGCTAAGAAAAGGAAAGAGAAAGAAAAACAAGCTGCTCTCTATCAAGAGCTGAAAGAGAATGTTGACCAGCTGGAGAGAACGATAGCACAGGGAAAACAAGAGCTATTACCTGAATCCGAGTATGCTCTGAAAGCATTCAACCCTGCCAAACAAGAAGAAAGGATATATGAGTATCTCAGAAAATGCCATCTCATTATAAAGAACCTCCCAGAACCTAGGCCGATGTAAAGAATACGGTGTACGAATTATTCAGTTAATGAGATGATTTTTGGACCATTGTTTAGCAAATTTGTGAATGAATAATATGACTCCCGTAGGAACTTCCTCGCTAGGGTTATGTGAAAAATTGAGTGCGCTATATGGACAGGTATCATAAATGCGCATTCAATCCAGTCATTCACGGTCAGACTATCGAACGATGCCATGATAAAATTAATGCAATCATCCTTTCGCAGATTTCATTCTGGCTCCCAAACGCCACTGTATCCTTCGTCCGAACAAGGACTTTTAGTTTTTTTTACAAAATTCGAAATTCCTTAAAAACCTTTTTTCTTACAGGAAATCAACATTGCTTCAAACAAGGCAAGTCCGACCAAAAACACGGTTCAACCCAAGCGAGTGTACTTAACAAGATCTCGAACAAAGAAGATAATGGAAGATCAGGAACAAGTACAGAACCTACAAGGGCAGGTTTCCGAATTGAAAGATCAGGTCTCAGAACTTATGAGACTAATGAGGGAAATGTCCCAGAATAAACCCACAGCAGAGCCTAGCCTACCGCTACCTCCTCCACCACCTCAAACAAATGATCCACACCAAGCTTCAACTTCTTTTACCTTCCATTCACCAATTCCGACCGACAATCACCGTCAATCCACGCCATGAATAATGACTTACCTTACTCTCATTACCCAACCATTTCAAACACCGACCCATACCCTTCCATTCTAATCCCTCCAGTTCATTCCACCCCTCATCTCCCAGCTGGCGGAGCATTTCATACAGTGGGATGAGAAAATAAGACGAAAGAAAACGAGAAACTATCTGCTTTAGAAGAGAGATTGAGAGCGATAGAGGGGCTGAATATGTATGGCTCAGTTAACGTGGCATCACTTAGATTAGTTCCCGACGTGGTGGTGCCACCCAAGTTCAAGGTCCCTGATTTCGACAAGTACACAGGGAATTCAGATCCTCGCATTCACTTGGCCACCTATATCGCCAAGATGTCTGCTCTGACAGAGGATGACAGACTGCTGGTCCACTTCTTTCATGAGAGCCTCTCTGGGGCAGCTTTGAGGTGGTGTATTCAGTTGCACAGGAGCAAACTGCGCTCCTGGAAGGATTTAGCTGATGCCTTCTTAAAGCAGTACAAATTTAACTGCGATGTGGCCCCCACAAGGAGGGATCTTCAAAACCTGGTGCAGAGGGACAGGGAAAGCTTCAAGGAGTATGCCCAGAGATGGAGAGAAAAGGCGGCAGAAGTACACCCTCCGGTGACTGACAATGAGTCAGGTTGCTCTGTTCATTGAGACGTTGAAAGCCCCCTATTTCAATTTGATGATTGGGAACACTTCCAACAGCTTCTCTGACATCATACAGGCCGGTGAAAGAATAGAGGCCAATTTAAGAATGGGAAGGTTGCAAGAGTTGGCTGAGAACCCTGCGAAGAAAACTGCCAGCTTTGGCAAGAAGAAGGAGGGTGATGTGCATTCTGTCACCCGTCAAAACAATTATTCCCCATTCCCTCAAAACAATTACCGGCCATATCCTTCCCCTCACGGCCAAACCATCGCAAATATTCCGCCTCCTTTCCCAAATTATCCACACCCGCGCCCACAATATCCCCCACCTACAAATTACCAACCGAGACCACCTCCTCCTCCTGCTCAACCAAGACCACCACAAAACAACCCAAGACCCCCAAGAAACCCTGATCCACCTCTTCCCCTCCCACTCAGTGAAATATACCGATACCTTGTCAGTATCAACCAAATTGTACCAGTCCCCCTAGACCCAATTCAGCCTCCATATCCCAGGTGGTATGATGCCACTGCCCATTGTGAGTATCATGGGGGAGCACAAGGGCACTCAACTGACAACTGCGGAGCACTCAGAGGAAGAGTGCATGCTTTAATCCGGAATGGATGGCTAAAAATTGAGGGAAATGGTTCCCTCCCCAATGTTACCTCAAACCCACTGCCTAACCATAATGCGGGCAGTGGTGTAAATATGATAGAGTCTGATGGAGAAGGATCAACACCGGAAGTAGACAAGCTGGTTCCTTACTTTAAAGAAATTTTTGCTGTGGCAATGAGGGAAGGCTACTTTTGCCCTCAGGTAACGGGATTAGAAGAAGGTACAGGGTGTCCTTATCATGGAGGGGCAGCTGATCATGAGCTGTGGGGCTGTGAGGGATTCAGGCAAGAGGTTCAGAACTTATTGTCTCTCAAGGTTCTGAGATGCCAGACAAGGTCGAAGATGGAAGAGGGAGTGAACACAACTAGATACAGCCAGAATGCTTCTACCTCTAAACCCAGAATCACCTTCTCACCCCCAGTAGCCTCGCCGCCAGTAACGATTATCCGAGCCCCATCTCAGCTCCCTGTTACCAACACCCACGCCATACCTTGGAACTACAATTTCCAAGTCTTCACTCAAGGAGCGTCGAGCAGTACATCAGCTCCTAATCTTGCCTCACTTCCAGCACCACCAAAACCATGTTTTACTCCTCATGAGCATTTTAGAATGACTTATGCCGGACCCACCACTAGTGCTTCTCCTCAGGTTGATCCCTAACCCGTCGCTGCCACAAAACCCTCCTCCCTTGAGCAAGAGGTTGAGTTCATAACTCGAAGTGGGAGGTGTTACGGGAACGAAGAGAAAGAAAAGAGAAAAGGGAAAGTAAAGATGGGAGAGTCACTGAAGAACACCGAAGAGGAGGTTGAAAAGACAGAGGAAGTAGAACCTACTGGACATAAAGAAGAGGAGGAGCTGCTGCTCCAAATAATGAAACAAAGTGAGTATGATGTGGTGGAATAGTTGAGGAAGACGCCTGCACGGATTTCACTGCTGTCACTGATCTTGAGCTCAGAGGTACACCGTCAAGCCCTGCAGAAAATTTTGGATCAGGCCTTTGTGAGCCCCGATATCACACCAGGGCAGTTTGAAAAGATAGTGGGACAAATCCAGGCATCCAGTTTTGTCACTTTCTCAGAAGAAGAGATAGACCCTGCTGGCTTAACGCACACTAAAGCTCTGCATGTGACGGTGAAATGCAAAGGTTGTATAGTGGCCAAGGTCCTTATTAACAATGGATTAGCGCTCAATGTACTGCCTAATACCACCTTGGCCAGGCTGCCAGTTGACCAATTTGATATACGTCAGAGTGCTATGGTGGTGAGAGCCTTCGACGGTACAAGGAGAGAAGTGCTGGGAGACATTGACCTACCAATCCAAGTCGGTGCATGTACTTTCAACGTCACGTTTCAGGTGATGAACATTGAGCCCGCATATACTATGCTATTGGGAAGACCTTGGATTCATTCAGCAAATGCTGTCCCTTCAACTTTGCACCAAAAGATCAAATATATTATAGACGGCAAAATCATCACAGTGAAAGGAGAGGAGGCCTTGCTGGTCACCAAGCCACAATCACTCCCTTATGTGGAAGCAGCTGAGGAATCGTTGGAAAGCTCCTTCCAGGCCCTTGAGTTACAAGAAACCAGAAATGGAGGGGCTATGGCTATGGTAGCCAAGATAATGACAAGGAGTGGGTACGAAGAAGGCAAAGGTCTAGGCGCCACATTACAGGGAATCGTTGAACCTATACCGGCTATCCAGAAGATACGCCGTTGCGGATTGGGTTATGAGGAAGATGCTCTTATGGGTGGGCGATTCTGGATGAGAAACAAACTTCGGGATTAGAGATTCGACCAAAAAATCGGGAGAATGAAAGTAGTCCCGAGAATCACGGATGTATTCACTAAACCAGTCATTGAAAATCCGGCAGATGTGGAAGAATCACCTGATCAACCATCCGTTGATGTCATTCACCTGGATTCCCTGTATGAGGCTCTGGTCTCTCCAATAGCTGAGGGACAAGAACTGGACAACTGGACGGCAGAGGACATCCCTGTACTCAATTTCGAGTAAAGTACCTTTGGTTATCTACACTTGATCATTTTGTCCATGGTGGCAAGTGTAACGTTGTAAATGGACCCTTTTCTTATGAAATAAATTTTTAATGAATTAATAGCGCATTTATTTCCAAATCCTTTTTATGCTCTTCATTTGAATTCCATCTTTATAATATATTCTATTTTCGTTCATCCAGGACCTTTCATCTAACACCTAATAATCCAATAGACTCAGAGATTCCTCTGGTTAATTTTGAAATCCCCATAACTGCCATTACTTCAAGTGATTCTGAGGTGGAGCTCACAGAGGAAAGCAATGAAAACGATAAACCTTCCCTCGTGCCTTGTGGAGATGAAACACGCACCATAAACTTAGGCACGGAAGAAGTAAAGAGGGAACTTAAGGTTGTGGAGAGTGAGGAATTGGGAGATATGATCGGTTTGCTCAGAGAATTCCTAGACGTATTTTCCTAGAGCTATGATGATATGGTTGGTTTGGACCCCCAGATAGTGGCGCACAAAATTCCCCTAATTCCAGGGACAATCCCGGTAAAGCAGAAGCTAAGAAGAATGAATCCTGACACACTGCTCAAGGTTAGGGATGAGGTCAAGAAACAGTATGACGCTGGGTTCATAGAAGTAGTCAAATATCCCCAATGGATAGCTAACGTTGTCCCGGTAATGAAGAAGGAAGGGAGAGTTAGGGTGTGTGTTGATTACAGGGATCTTAATAAAGCAAGTCTAAAAGATGATTTCCCTCTCCCCCACATTGATGTGTTAGTAGACAATGCTGCGGGATTGGGTAGGTGCTCATGCATTGATGGGGCATCTGGGTACAATCAAATCCCAATGGATGAGGAAGACAAAGAGAAAACCGCTTTTATCACTCAATGGGGAGTATTTTGCTATCGGGTCATGCCCTTCGGACTGAAGAATGCTGGTGCCACCTATCAGCGCGCCATGGTCACTTTATTCCACGATATGATGCATAAAGAAGTGGAGGTGTACGTGGATGATATGATCATCAAATCCCGGGGAGAAGAAAGCCATGTGCAGGTGCTGAGGAAAGTATTTGAGAGACTCAGGAAATATCAGTTGAAACTGAACCCTGCCAAATGCATATTCGGAGCTAGGTCAGGAAAATTGTTGGGATTCATAGTGAGCGAAAAGGGAATAGAGGTAGATCCAAACAAGGTTCGAGCTATTCAAGAGATGCCATCTCCAAGAACAGAAAGGGAGGTGCGTAGTTTCCTGAGAAAGTTGAACTACATCTCGAGGTTTATTTCCAATCTCACCGCTAAAGCTGAGCCTATTTTTAAACTGCTCCGAAAGAACAACACCACCCAATGGGATTCAGTTTGTCAAGAGGCTTTTGAGACAATCAAGCAGTATCTGTCAAACCCACTAGTGTTGGTTCCTCCCGTGGCAAGGAGGCCTCTGATCCTGTATATGGCAGTCCAACAAAACTCGATGGGATGTGTTTTAGGACAACATGACGACACTGGCCGAAAAGGGAGGGCTATCTATTACCTGAGTAAAATGTTCAATGATTGTGAGTCAAGGTACTTTTTCTTAGAAAAGACTTGCTGCGCGTTAGCCTGGACAGCAAACCGCCTCAAGCACTACATGTTGAATCACAAGACATGGCTCATCTCCAGGATGGATACTATCAAATATGTATTCGAAAGCCCATTCGTGCCAGGCAGAATAGCCAAATGGCAGGTTATACTCTCCCAATATGACATAGTCTATATGACCCGGAAGGCGGTGAAAGGTAGCGTGATCGCTGATCTCCTAGCAGAAAATCCTATCCAGGATTATGAAGCTCTGGATTTTGAGTTCCCTGATGAGCACATCAATGAAGTAGACTGCGCGGAAGGAGGGTCAGTCGATGTATGGGAAATGTATTTCGACGGAGCTGTCAATTTGTCCGGTAATGGAATTGGAGCTGTGTTGATATCCCCGGATGGAAAACATTTTCCGATAGCTGTCAAGTTGAGATTTGACTGCACCAACAATGTCGCGGAATACGAAACTTGTGTGATGGGTCTACAAGCTGCCATCGAAATGAAAATCAGGAAGTTAGAAGTATATGGAGACTCAGCCCTGATTATTTATCAAGTCAAAGGGGAATGGCAAACTAAGGATCCTAAACTAATCCCATATCAGAAGTACTTACTGGAGCTGATTAAGAAATTCGAAGAAATCTCTTTCACTCACCTTAGTAGAGACAAGAATCAATTTGCTGATGCTTTAGCTACTCTAGCTGTTATGGCTCAAATCGAAGAAGGTCAGATGATTCAGATGTTGAAGATTAAGGCAAGAAGTGAGCCAACGTATTGCTTCATGATTGAGGAAGAACCAGACGGTAAACCTTGGTATCATGACATCCTGGTCTACATCAGAACCAGAGAATTCCCTCCAGGGGCCAGCAGAAACGAAAGAAGAATGATCCGAAGATTAGCATTGGGATACTTCCCCAGTGGAGAAACCCTATACAAGAGAAGCTCCAAATTGTTGAGATGTGTGGATGCAAAAGAAGCAAAGAATATCCTTTTTGAGACTTATGAGG
Organism: Hevea brasiliensis; assembly: GCF_030052815.1. Classification (NCBI taxonomy): domain Eukaryota; kingdom Viridiplantae; phylum Streptophyta; class Magnoliopsida; order Malpighiales; family Euphorbiaceae; genus Hevea; species Hevea brasiliensis. Next base: position 17,707,334 of record NC_079507.1, read on the forward strand.
GAAATTGTGCAACCCATGCTAATGGGCACATGATGGCTAAGCAAATCATGCGACGGGGGTATTTTTGGACCACAATGGAAAAAGATTGCATCAAGTATTTCCGGAAGTGCCATAAGTGTCAGATCTATGCCGATCCGATAAATGTGCCACCTCACAAGTTGTTCAACCTCGTCTCACCATGGCCTTTCGCAATGTGGGGCATCGATGTGATTGGTCCCATCAATCCCAAGGCATCCAATGGGCACATATTCATCCTTGTGGCCATCGACTATTTCTCCAAGTGGGTTGAGGCGACATCCTATGCGCACATCACACAGAATACGTTTCTCAAATTTCTCAGAAGCAATATCATCTGCCGGCATGGTCTCCCCAATAAAATCGTCACTGACAACGCCACGAATCTCAATGGTCCAAAGATTCAAAAATTGTGTGATCAATATAAAATCCGACATCTCAATTCATCCCCATACCGTCCCCAGATGAATGGAGCGGTGGAAGCCGCAAATAAAAATCTAAAGAGGATAATCCGAAAAATGACAGTCACATATAGGGATTGGCATGATATGCTTCCTTACGCTCTTCACGCATACCGGACTTCTGTAAGAACCTCAACCGGGGCAACTCCGTACTCACTGGTTTACGGGATGGAAGCAGTATTACCTGTAGAAGTTGAAATTCCTTCCCTAAGGATCCTGAAGGAATCAGGGATTGATGAGTCAGAATGGATCCGATCGAGGTTTGATCAGTTAAACTTGCTGGATGAGAAAAGATTAACAGCGGCATGTCATGGGCAGTTATACCAGAGGAGAATGGCTAAGGCATTTGACAAAAGCATTCGCCCACGCGAATTCCAACCCGGGGACCTAGTTCTGAAGAAAGTACTGCCGAATCAAAATGATCCCCGGGGCAAATGGTCACCAACCTACGAGGGACCCTATGTGGTTAAGAAGGCATTTTCTGGAGGAGCCTTGATCTTGACCCACATGGACGGTGAAGAGTTTCCAAGGCCTGTGAACGCTGACACCGTCAAGAGATATTATGCCTAAAAAAAAAAAAAAAAAAAAAAAAGAGAAAGTAGGAGTGAAAACCCGAAAGGGCGCTCCTAGCAAAATGTGGGAAAGAGGGTGAAAACCCGAGAGGGCGCCTTCTGCAAAATGAGTGAAGGATGAAAACCCAAAAGGGCATCCTGAAAAAGTGAGTTAAAAAAAAAATAATAATAATCTAGGGGTGAAAACCCGCAAGGGCATCCTAAGAACCAAAAGGGAGAAATAAGGAAAGAAGCATGAGACCAAGAAGGGAAATAAACCGTCGTAACATGAGGCTTCAGAGAATTTGAAATAATGGCATTTAAGGGATTCCAAAGCCAGCCACAAGGAATATGTGAGATCTATCCTTGTACCCTTCTTCTTTGAAACTCTATCTTTGTTTTTATTAAAATCGTAATAAAGTCATACTTCATTCCCTATGCTTCTATCTTTCCCTTATATTTATTCTTTAACATTATCCTTCTGCAATCTCGTTATTTAATGCGCTATTAATCAGTTAAAATTTTTGCCATAAGATTAGGATTTAACAATTGATAACCTCACATACTTTACAATGAGATTTGTAGGGAATGACCAGGAAAAGGGTACACAAAAGGAAAATAGGGATGAAAACCTGAAAGGGCATCCTTAAAAAAAGAAAAAGGAGTGAAAACCCGAAAGGGCACTCCTAGCAAAATGTGGGAAAGAGGGTGAAAACCCGAAAGGGCGCCTTCTGCAAAATGAGTGAAGGATGAAAACCCGAAAAGGCATCCTGAAAAAGTGAGTTATTCAAAAAAAAAAAAAAAAAAAAAAAAAAAAAAACTAGAGGTGAAAACCTGGAAGGGCGCTTCTAGTCATATAGACGAAGGGGAAGTGAAAACCCGCAAGGGTGCTTTTCGGGAGAAAGTCAAAAAAACAGAAATGGGGCATTTGAAGAAATGAGGCCATAGGTCAAGTCTTACGACTCGTCCTCCATTCATCATCGGCCTTCGGGATTCTGTTAAGTACACTTCATTGGGGAAGAACTTCTTGTGTCCGGATTAGGCTTGCTTTGTAAGTGCAATTTAAGTTTTCTGTTATCAACCTCTGGTTCCTTGATCTAAGTTGATTTTAATTTCCTGCAATTTAAGTTTCCTGTTATCAACCTCTGGTTCCTTGATCTAAGTTGATTTTAATTTCCTGCAATTTAAGTTTCCTGTTATCAACCTCTGGTTCCTTGATCTAAGTTCATTTTATTTTCCTGTAATTTAAAGTTTCCTATTATCAACCTCTGATTCCTTGATCTAAGTTGATTTTAATTTCCTGCAATTTAAGTTTCCTGTTATCAACCTCTGGTTCCTTGATCTAAGTTGATTTTAATTTCCTGCAATTTAAGTTTCCTGTTATCAACCTCTGGTTCCTTGATCTAAGTTGATTTTAATTTCCTGCAATTTAAGTTTCCTGTTATCAACCTCTGGTTCCTTGATCTAAGTTGATTTTAATTTCCTACAATTTAAGTTTCCTGTTATCAACCTCTGGTTCCTTGATCTAAGTTGATTTTAATTTTCTGTAATTTAAATTTCCTGTTATCAACCTCTGGTTCCTTGATCTAAGTTGATTTTAATCTCCTGCAATTTAAGTTTCCTGTTATCAACCTCTGGTTCCTTGATCTAAGTTGATTTTAATCTCCTGCAATTTAAATTTCCTGTTATCAACCTCTGGTTCCTTGATCTAAGTTGATTTTAATCTCCTGCAATTTAAGTTTCCTGTTATCAACCTCTGGTTCCTTGATCTAAGTTGATTTTAACTTCCTGCAATTTAAAGTTTCCTGTTATCAACCACTGGTTCCTTGATCAACCACTGGTTCCTTGATCTAAGTTGATTTTAATTTCCTGCAATTTAAAGTTTCCTGTTATCAACCTCTAGTTCCTTGATCTAAGTTGACTTTAATTTCCTGCAATTTAAATTTCCTGTTATCAACCTCTGGTTCCTTGATCTAAGTTGATTTTAATTTCCTGCAATTTAAATTTCCTGTTATCAACCTCTGGTTCCTTGATCTAAGTTGATTTTAATTTCCTGCAATTTAAATTTCCTGATTTTGATTTCCTGCAATTTAAATTTCCTGTTATCAACCTCTGGTTCCTTGATCCAAGTTGATTTTAATTTAACTTATGTTGTCAATTTCTAGGTCACTAATTTGGGTATGCTTTAGTTCCCTAACTTCGAGCACTTAATCGTCCAAAATATGGGTCTGAATCTTTACATAATTTTTACATGGGAAATTCTTTTTCCTTTGATAAAAATTATGTAAAGAGGGGCAGCTGTCGACACCATATTTTGGTCGATCCCCAAAATCAATAAAACTTCGAAACCGGTCCCCAGTACTAAGTCTCCCTGTGATAGCTAATCACATTTCCGATCCCACTTTGATAGACAGTCACATTTCCAATCTCTCCTCACAAAGAATTGAATCAATGCTAAGTCCTTACATCAGTCAAAGCCTTACCGATCTCTCAAACCCATTGTCGAATCTCCGAACCAGTCAAGTATATTCCTGATCTCTGTTGACAAACGAAATGAACTGACATTAGATCTTTTCTTGCCAGTTTTATTGCCGATCTCCCTTTCAAAAGTTTAAGAGCTAAGGTTTTGGTCCGGTTTAATAAGGATTCCGGTCTTAAGTGTTCAAGTGAAATTTCCAATTTTAATCAAGTCCCGTTCAGCATTTCTTCCCTACCGATCTCATGCTTATTGTGCTTTCCGATCTCTTACGCTTAGATTAATAATTGCATTTAGTTCTTGTTTTGCTATGTTCAGACAATCAAATACTTAGGCAATTCAGAGATTTTCTAATCACATCTAATCAATGAACAAAGGGCGATTTTATTTCATACCAACATTTGTACAAGTCATTCGGTTGGGGGATCACCCCCAGCCTGATCTACATTTTGCTCATTTTCTCTCTCACCCTCGGCCTCCTCTTCGCTTTCATCCTCGCCTCCGGGAGCCAGGTCGGCCATCCAAGAGAAGTCCTCCTCTAGGTAACGCTTTTGGAGCTCGGCCAAGAGATCCTTATGAGCATTCACATAAGCACCGGCTATTCCTGTCACCATCTCTTCATCTTTTGCCTTAAGCTCCTCAGTAAGGTGAGCGACCTGAGCAGCTTCGTTGGCCCGGAGCGCCTGGACTTCTCTAAGAGCATGATCCCTTTCAACCAGAACATGAGTCTGTTCGGCTAGCTTATCCTCATAGTACTTCATACGCCCCTCAATTTGAGATATGTAATCCTGAGCAGATGAGAGTTGGGATCGGAGGGATGCCACTTCTTGACTCTTCTTCTCGACCTCCTTACCCAGGCGGTGAGCCTTTTCCCAGACTACGTGCTGGTTCACCAGGCACTCTACATTCAAACTCATGGATCGGGTCAGGATGTCGTCAAGATTGTCCGAAGACAGTCTGTCCCGATCCTCCCGAAGGCAGATAGAAGACCCCAAGACTTTGGCAAAATCGGGGTTCTCCCGAACAGTCCGGTTGTTCTCCAGGGAAGCGATCAGCACTTGAGCGCCACGAGAAGGGGGCCTCGCAGGAGGTCGAGAATGACCCCCTTCTGTTCTTGGAGCAACTGGAGGAGGTGGAGACGGCTCTTCTCGTCGAGGAGGAGATCGGATAGCTTCTGCGATCGGCGGTCCCGAAGGTCGAGGCGGGTCCCCTTGTATCTCCCCAGGTTCATGGCCGGGTGTTTGAAGTAGTGCCGAACGCTTCATCTCTTTTACTTTCTGGGAAATCTCTCTTTCTTTCTTCCGCTTCCTGGAACCTTCACCTCCCGCCATACCTGCACAAAAAAGAGGTCAGTGAGATCGCTAAGGTCCTGAGATCTGAGATGTAGAAAATACCAATGCCGAGGTCAGAGAGCGGAAGTTCGCGATCTTGGCCAGTGATCAGCTGTATGGTCCAATGGTGCAATTTCTGATCACCGCATCTAAACAAGAGAACTTCTGAGTGGCCGCCTGATTCTTCAGTTCCATCACTATTAGGCTTTCCTCCTTGTTCAGGGTAATACGCTTCGGAATCAAGGGCCCCTGGTGCCACCAGCTACGGGGGAAGTCCTCAAAGCAGGTCGGATTTTTGCTCCTCAGAATGAAGAAGCGGTTCTTCCAATTCTTAAGGGAGGAGGGCAGATCGGTAAAGAGCCCACAATGAGGCTTCGCTTGAAAAAACCAGTGCTCATCGTCCTTTCGGCGAGTTAGCCTGTGCAGTTCGGCGAACACCTTAGCCGTAGGACTGATTCCCTTAGCTCGGCACAGGCCTCGGAAGGCTACTAAGATCCGCCACGAGTTAGGGTGAACTTGAGCAATGCATACTCGGTGATATTTTAGGACCTCCTTGAAGAAGTCATCCAGAGGGAACCGAAGACCGGCCTTTAACTGTTCCTCGTATACCATAACCATGTCATTCTCTTCAAAGAAGTGATCAGCTCGGTGATCGCCGTGACACCGGATAAGTTCGTACGAATCAGGACGAATATTGTACTCCTGGCTAAACGATTGCAGATCGGATTCTTGCAAGATTGATGGCAGCTCGTCTATAGGAAGATTCTCCCTCCCCGAAGAAGGTACAAGCCTCGATGGTGCGTTTCGCCCCCGAGGTGGAACGGAGACCCTAGGAGGTTCTGGTCGTGCGCTTGGCCCGACCACCTCTTCTTCATCAGACGACCACGAGAACTGAATGGAAGGAGGCCTCGTCGCTCTCTGACCCTCGGCGTCGCTCATTTTCAAAAGAAATAAAGAATTTAAACTAAAAGAAAGATCAAAGCCCTTACCGGAATCTGATCGGCGTTGGAAGAACTTGAGAAAACGAGAGGATTTTGGGTTTGTTCACGAGAAACTGAAAATGGGATAAGAAAGCAACCGGCTAATCCCGCCCCTTATTTATACTCGTCCGAGCATTTAATGCTCACGATGTTCCAGGCACTGCATTGGTTAGCGGGACTCGCCAACAGTTTTGACACGTCTCACGCATATTCCCAAGATTCCATAAAGAGATCGGTTAATTATAAAGCGGCAGATCCGGGTGTTTCAAATTACGGATCGGATAAGTGTCATTCAGGTAAAGAATCAGATTAGAGCTCGAAAAATAATTAATAAGATAATAATTGACAAAATAAAATCTTTATTTCCAAAAGATCGGATTACATCATTTGGGCAATCTCAAGAGATCGGAATACATTTCCAAAAGTCAGATTACATAATTTGGGCGATCTAAAGATCGGAATACATTAGAGATCTGATTACATCAAAAGGTCGATCTCTAAAAGATCAGCGGAACATCCTATCTAAAGAGGCCTGTGTCAATAGTCAACATTGTGACCGATCCAAAGGGGTGTCACCGACCAGAACCGAGGCGCTGTCGGAACACCCAATGTGGAGGAAAGCCGCTGTCGGAACACCCAATGTGGTGAGAAGTCAAATAAACTTGGAAGAGCAACCGTCAAGGGTCGGCAGAACATCAACAATTTGCTCGGTCAAAATCGGTTCGCCGATTATGCCAGTTGAACCACTCGAGATCGATACAATCGAGGTCCGCAATCCAGATCAGTTAATTGATGTAGTTCTCTCACCATCATCAGATAAGGTCATCACGATTATTCGATCACTAGGGTCATGAGTTTTCAGTCGGGGAATAAAAAGGTCCATCGAAAAAGATCAAAAACCACAATCTCGCGAACAACGCCTAACGATCATTTAATAACTAGAATAGGAAAGCAAAGAAGAAAAGAAGAAAATCAGATGGAGAAAGTTTTGGGTCAGGGGGTATATATAGGGGGAAATCAAGCATTTATTGCTGAGCAGAAAACGAAGCGGACGCTTTGGGAATTGAGGGGAATTAATGCTTTGACCGGACCGGGCCTGGTTAAGGGAAGTATTGGAATAATAGAGATCGGAAGAGGGAAGATCGGCATGAAAGATCGGAGAAGGACCATGTTGAGAAGATCGGAAAGCAAGAGAGAACAGAAAACGAAAGGGCGCCTACTGCTGTCACCATAATCAGAACCGAGGTAGTTAAAGCATTGCCAGGTAAAATCTCAACCGCACGCCCCAGAATCGCCCACGTTTCTGACATGCGCTGTACATCCTAATCTCCACCGTTGATCCAACTTGTAAGGACGAGCTCAGAGCCCTTGGATCAAAGAAGAAGACGACAAAACCAGTGCCTTTCACTCCTAGCCCTCAGATCCCCCCGGACAAGAGAATTTGGGACCGTCATATTAGAAGAAGAAAATGACAAATTTTCTAAAGAGGATCTCAGCCGTCCGTTCTAATCCTCTTTAATTCCTGAGCCTCAGATCATGTCCTTCGAAATCCTGACCCTCCATCTCCCTCAAAATAGATCCTGACCCTTCATGGGGAGCACCCGGTTCCTATAAATACCTGCATGAAAACTGTTCAAGGGGGACGGAAAAAGAAAGAAGGTTGTTAATATAGTGGAAGAACTCTGAAATTTAATTCAGATTATTACTCTGCTTTCATAAGAAGAGCTTTTGGAACCAGTTTCCTGAAGTGTTTTCTTAAAAGATTTTGAACACTGGAACTTTTCATTTTCAGCTCGTTCATTATCCAGTAGCATTCCCATTTTTTCAGTTCCTGGTTACCTGTATTTTTATTTCCGTCGTCCATGTTCAATCTCATTTAAACTCGGGTATAATTCTGACTCGATTGCATTTAGTGAAGTACTCTTTGTTTCAAGGCGGACCTTAGTCTCCTGGCTACCGACTTGCGATTTTATTACGTTCTGTGATTCTGTAATTAGCTCACTAAATCCGACTTCTTACAGGTCAGTGTTCATATTGCCATTTTATTTAGTTCTTGTTTTGCGTATTTCCTTTTTTTTATGCATGTTATTTCCTTTAAGGTCATATCACATTTGAAAATGCAAAGGTAGGTCGTGCTTCAGTTGGCTTCTACGTCGGCTAAATCATATTTTTGTTGATCTTTATTATTTTGGAACGCAAGTCATCTAGTCCTGAATAATATATAAGTGGTTAGGATAAAATAGGTAACTGTATTTTAGAGGTCTCTTTGAAAAAAAAAGGGTCTAAATAACACGTCAGGGGAAATAGCTAAATCGAATCGCTAGGCTGACGTAGAAGATAGGCCGGCATAACACCATAAGACGAAATAAAGATCAAATCTCATATGAGTAAAATGGAACAGAGGGAATACTGGTAAGGCGACCACATGGGAGGTCGGTAAAATTCAGTCCGGCATCCCTTATTTAGTCACAAAATACCAATAAGTTAAAGGAAGCCTTATTACGACCCTTGGCATCTTCAAATACTAGAACTCTTAAACCTAGGCTCTTAAGATATATAGCTGTGACCAAATTTCGAAGAGATCGGAGGAGAGTTCTTATCTGGTCTCAACTCAAAATTTTAATAAATATTAAATAGAGATCGAAGGAGAGTTCTTATCCGGTCTCAACTCAAAATTTTAATAAATATTTAATAAAGAGCGGAAGAGAGTTCTTATCCAGTCTTAACTCAAAATTTTAATAAATATTAAATAGAGATCGGAGGAGAGTTCTTATCCGGTCTCAACTCAGAATTTTAATAAATATTTAATAGAGATCGGAAGAGGGTTCTTATCCAGTCTCAACTCAAAATTTTAATAAATATTGAATAGAGATCGGAGAAGAGTTCTTATCCGGTCTCAACTCAGAATTTTAATAAATATTCAATAGAGATCGGGGGAGAGTTCTTATCCGGTCTCAACTCAAAATTTTAATAAATATTAAAGAGTTCGGAGAAGAGTTCTTATCCAATTCTTAAATTAAATTTTAATAAAATATTCCTTTCAAATAAAATTAACATACAACAGTAACTCACTAAGGCTGTCTCATTTACTTATGTATCTGGGTGATCCGAATTTAGTGAAAAATTAAAATTTCCTTTTGACAAAAGGATTAACATCTCCATCCGAGCCCTCCTAACTAATTTATGAAAAACGCGAAGTTAAATCTACTTGCCCTTATTGAGGGACGAGGTGGGGTGCCTAACACCTTCCCCACCCGTTTACGGACCCCGAACCTAGAATCTCTGTCTTGAAGTGGTTTCATTTCAATCTATTTTCACAAATGGTTTTCTTTAGTTTCCCTCAAAACTAAGGTGGTGACTCCTCACTCTTTCCCACTTCGGTGAGGGTTCGTTCAGGCGACTGCAAAACTCCTTGCGACAATCACAGAGGCTTACATCTGAGCCAGCAGAGAGGCCTGAGGGCAGACCACCTACCAGAGCCTATGCCATGAGAGCTCAGGAGGAGCAAGATGCCCCGGACATCATCAGGGGTACGTTATCCCTCTACAATATATCTGTGCATGCATTGGAGGATCCAGGATCCAATCATTCATACATCTGCATCAACCTACCCATAGAAAGGGGAATATTAGTAGGGGAGAGTGACCAAGACATTCGGTCACTAATCCATTGGGCCACAGTGTAGTGGTGAACAAAGTATACAAAGGTTATCCGTTAAGGATTCAGGGGTATGAATTCTTGGCAGACCTGATTGAGTTACCATTCCATGAGTTTGACATGATTTTGGGAATGGACTGGTTATCACGTCATCAGGCAATGGTTGATTGTAAACTGAAGAGGATTTCTTTGAAAACTGTCACACCCTACCCCACCGCAAGGCATAACATGATCCCGTAGTATACCTAATGAACTACCAAACTCCATCTACTGATAATCCATTAAATATACTACAAGGGATTTTAAACCTTTTCTTACTTCTTTTTATAGTGGTAAGCACTATTGACAGGTGTTAAAAGAAATTTTAACTGAAGTGAAACCAAATAACACATTTGAAGTATTAATAATTTCTGTAAAAATTTTGGTGGAGTGCCATCTGTATTTTGAATAAAACGTTTCTTCAAAACCTGTAAAAAGCACTTCCAATATATTTCTACAATCCCAAACTCTAATAAATTTATTCAACACAATAAATTTCTCAACATTATCAACTCAGTTCAACAATCAATTTTCCAGTGTTTCCAAAAGCTAAGATAAGTAAATATATTACAATATTTTTACAAGCCAAAATAATTTACAATTTTAATTTACAACTGCTCAAGACCAAGTACAATATATACATACAGTGCACATACATTGCAACAAAAACTACAAAGTATAGTATACTCGATATACCAAGCGAAATCTTAAAATGTGGCACAAGCAGCCTGCTCTGTTGCTCTATCCGTCTTTCTACTTACGACAGCAATGAAAAAGCTATCGCTGAGCCAATGTCTCAGTGGTGCACAACATTAAGAAAATACAATTTAAAACCATAAACCATAAATCATATGAACTGTGAATACTTAAAATCATAGTTAAATTCAAAAGACAGAGAATGTCATAAAGAATTTAAACTCCATTGCACAATATCACAATAAATATCAATAAATCACACACAGAACTTAGTCATGATTCCATAGTCTAATTCGTCTCAAAAGTCGATGGTTAGTGAGGAATAACATAGATAGCTAGCAATAATATGAGTACTCATCCTATTCGTCCTCAACAGGCACACACCTCAACACTTCAGCCAGAGAGGGAATTCAAAGTCAATTCGTCCAACTAGATAAGCTAGCAAGGAATTCAATCAATATATATGATAGCTGTGGTTTCAAACCATTTATAATGTTTTTCAAGCAATAAGTATCCATCAAATATCATTCAAACAAATTTTCACAATTTAAACAATAACAGACAAATTGTCATAATTCATTTCAATTGAAAATTCAAAAGAAATAACTGTTGTGCATAAACCTCTGAAGAGTAATCTCTTGGCCCTGACTCAGTGTTTCCTTCCCCTTCCCCGAGTCTTTGCTAACTGAAACACACAATTTGAAGTGTTTCAGTACTCATTTAAACTGTCTCTAACAATAAGGTTTAATAATTAATTTATTTAATTCTATTATTTTCCTTAGTCAACCTAAAATGTTGAACCTCAATGCACTCTAGGTGAATTAGGTTTCATGGTACCAATATAGTGCAATTTACCATTTTTACAAGTTGGCATTCATTGCCAAATTATTTCAAGCATAATTGTATGTAAATGTCAAGTTCTCAATTTTTGTGTGCTGGATTGGTCTAGCTTAAAATCCTATTTCTTATGGTTTTAGCTTTTGGTCAAAGAAGTAAAATTGTAGCTCTATGTCTTATTGCACTTAGGGCAAAATTTCAGGTCATTCTAAGTTGTATAGACCAAGATATGGTCAATTTACTAAAGCTGGACAGATTACACTAAAATGGCAACTTTAGGTCATTTCTGGTTCTGGCAGTTTTTATACCCGAACTTGTGCAAGCTATTTGACTTGCTTATGGTCGTTTCTGGGTTTTGGTGTCTTCATAAGAGTTGTAGATCTATGTCTAATCTATACATGGTAAAATTTTCAGGTCACTTAGATCTGTTTTGAGTGAGTTATGGCCAAAATACTGACTACTATTCAAATGGTAAATTTTCAGGTTTGCAAAGTCACCAATCCAGATTTGGTCAATTTTAATGTCACTTTCAGGACAGAATTTTGGTAGGCTTCCAACATGAAAGTTGACACATTTTGTGCCTAGTTTCACCTCCAATTGGCCTCATACCAATTGGAGTCACACATTTAAGGTTATAGGCCCATTTGCATACTGCCCTCTACTTGCCTTTCAAACACTAAACCAAACACATGTTTACCAATTACATCTTCACTTCCCCACAACATTCTGCATTTGGCACTAACCAAAACCATTCAATTCTCTACATTATAGGCCAACTTGGACAGAATATAACCACTTCAAAATACACCAATTGCAGTCACAATTCACAAAGTTCTAACCCAACAATATATACACATAAATACTTCTAATTATCAAATATACTTACATTATCAAATTACATACCTATCACTACTATTCCACACACATAGGCTGCCATTTTTTTGTACAATACTTCAACAACATTTCATGAATTTGAACATTACCAATTTCCATTTTGAGGCTGCCTAAAAATTACACATACACATCAACTTCCATTTTCACTTTTCAAGCTTACAAATCAAACTTTATACATGAAAACCAACTCCAATACATTTAAACACTTAATTTAACATCTCAAACAACCATTTACATGCAAAGACAAGCTGTACATGATGAAGTTCCATGGCTTTCAAAATGCTCCATCACCAATAATTCATCAAACCTCAGACTTCTTCCATAATTCAACTACCCACAACCATAGTTACACTTTTAATGAAATAAGAATTGAAAATAACCACTTACCTATTTTGAAGCTTCTTTAAAACTCACAAAAACTTATCTTTCTTACTCCCTTATTACTGCCCAAGGTGTGTAGGTAAGGTTTAGTAAAGGAACCTAGTGAAAAAGGTGACTTGATCAAGGTTGCATGGAGGTCCTTCCATGGCCGGCAATGGTGATTTGGAATGGAGCTTGAATTCGGCTAAAGTGAATTTGTGAGGAAGAAGATGATGTTGAGCTGTCCACTAAGGCCTTATATATGGCCACTTAATACATAGTTAGTGGACCACTTAATATATAATTAGTGGAGCACTAAGTTAGCTTAATAATTAATTAATTTCCAATTTCCTTCATTTGCAATTATGACATAATTCTTTCACTATTTACATTATGTACCACCATTTTAATTTTCATGATATTTTCAAGGTTTAATATCATTTATTTTTAATGGACATTTAGGTCAAAAGACAACTCGGAGTGTCAAATGACCACAATGCCCCTATTCGGGTTGTATTCCCGATTTTTTCTATAACACCGATTTTTGTCAGTTTCTCGATTTCTTATTTTTCTTTGTACTAATTAATTAATTTTTCTTTGATATTTCTAATGACATTTATACTTCAATAGTTTTTAATTATGTTTCAAAATTAAATTCTGAGGGTTCCCTGCAGTCCTGGGGTTGGCTATTGCCTGCGCCGTAACTTTCCCGTGCGGTCACCCATCGCTACGGTTTTTGGCTCGTTTAACTTGATTACATTTCATTGCTATTATTTTTTCTTTGTTTTTCTTATATTTTCTTTTCTTGTATTTCATTATTTTATGTCTCCTCACTAATATTTAAATGTAGTTCTAGGCATCCTAGCTGTCCGGACAGACACTGTTCACCGGAACAATAGAACGCACTACCGAACATAAGGGTGTTACAATTCTCCCCCCCCCCCCCCTTAAAATAAATTTTGTCTCAAAATTTTACCTAGCATCAATTTCTGAACAGCTGTGGGTGCTATCTCCTCATATCCTCTTTACGTTCCCAAGTAGCTTCTTGGCCTGAATGATGGTTCCACAGCACTTTAACCAGGTATATCTGTTTGTTCCTCAGCTGCTTCATCTCATATGCTAGAATTTCTATGGGTTCTTCCTCATATGAGAGGTCTGGATTTACCTCAATCTCTTCAACTGATAGTACATGAGATGGGTCAGATCTATACCTCCTTAACATGGACACATGGAAGACACTGTGTATCCTTTCTAGCTCTGGAGGTAATGCCAACCAGTATGTCAAAGGACCCACTCTTTCTAGAACCTCATATGGTCTGATAAAACGAGGACTTAGTTTCCCCTTTCTGCCAAATCTCATAATCCTCTTCTAAGGAGAAACTTTGAGGAATACATTATCACCCACTGCATATTCAATATCTCTTCTCTTCATATCAACATAGGACTTCTGACGATATGATGCAGCCTTGAGTCGATCTCTGATCAATGTGATATTTTCCTCTGTCTGCTGAACAATTTTTGGCCCAATCATCTTTCTTTCACCTATTTCATCCCAACATAGGGGATTTCTGCACTTTTTGCCATACAAAGCTTCATATGGAGGCATCCCAATGCTTGATTGGTAGCTGTTGTTATAAGCAAACTCAATCAAAGGTAAGTGTATATCCCAACTAACTTCAATCTCAATCACATAAGCCCATAGTATATCCTCTAATATCTAAATTACCCTCTCAGACTGGCCATCTGTCTACGGGTGGAATGCCGTACTGAAGTTCAATCTAGTTCCTAGGGCTCTTTGAAGACTACCCCAAAATCTAGAAGTGAACCTAGGATCTCTGTCTGATACAATCGATACTGGCACTCCATGCAGTTTTACAATCTCATTTTTGTACAACCTGGCCAATCTCTCCAAACTATAGTCCATCCAGACTGGTAGAAAGTGAGCAGACTTGGTCAGTCTATCAACTATAACCCATACTGCATCATGACTACTCTGTGTCCTCGGGAGTCCCATCACAAAATCCATAGTTATCCGTCCCCATTTCCACTCTGGTACTGGCAATGGATGTAACAAACTAGCTGGAACTTGATGTTCTGCCTTCACTTACTGACAAGTTAGGCATTTGGAGACAAAATCAGCTACAGCCCTCTTCATACCCATCCGCCAGTAATGCTCTTTCAGCCCTCTGTACATTTTTGTTCCACCAGGGTGCATAGCGAAAGGAGACTTATGTGCTTCCTTCATAATGATCTGTCTCAATTTCACATCATTAGGAACGCACATTCTGCCCTGATGTAGCAATAAACCATCATTTCACAATGAAAATTCAGGTTTCTTGTCCTGCTAGACTTATTCCAGTAGCTTTTGATATTTTTCATCATTCTGAGTAGCTATTCTGATCTAATCAATCAACACTGGCTGTACATGCCATGCGACTACTGTCTATCCCTCATCATTAATCTCCAAACTGGCATGCTGTGCTTTCAACTCATGTACCATGGACAAAGGAGAAACTCTGAGATTCGCCATAGTCTTGCGACTTAAGGCGTCAACCACCACATTTGCTTTCCTTGGCTGATAGTCTATTAAGCAATCATAGTCTTTAATCAGTTCTAACCATCTCCTCTGCCTCAAGTTCAATTCCTTCTAGGTGCCCAAGTACTTCAAGCTCTTGTGATTTGTGTAGATGTAACATTTTTCCCCATATAAGTAATGTCTCCAGATCTTCAGAGCAAAAACAATAGTTGCAAGCTCCAAACCATGTGTTGGGTAGTTCCTCTCATGCGGTTTTAGCTGGCGTGATGCATAAGCAATGACATTCCGATCTTGCATCAGTACACAGCCTAACCCATTGTGAGAAGCTTCACTATAAACTGTGTATTCTTTACCCGGAGTAGGTAAAGTAAGGACTGGAGCTTCATTCAAATACCTCTTCAACTCATCAAAACTTTGCTGGCATTTATATGTCCACTGAAATTTTACATCTTTTCGAAGCAGCTTGGTCAGTGGAGAAGCTAACATAGAAAACCCTTTCACAAACCGGCGGTAATAGCTAGCTAAACCCAGAAAACTATGAATTTATGTGATATTCCTAGGTTGCTTCCAATTAAGGATAGCTTATACCTTGCTGGAATCTACCTTGATCCCTTCAGCTGACACAACATATCCTAAGAAAGAGATTTCTTTCAGCCAAAATTCACATTTCGACAATTTGGCATATAGTTGTTTCTCCCTTAAAGTCTGCAGTACAATCCGCAGATGTCTGTCATGCTCCTCTGCATTCCTCGAATATATCAAAATATCATCAATAAACACCATTACAAATTGGTCGAGATATGGTCTGAAGATAGTGTTCATCAGATCCATAAAAGTAGCTGGAGCATTAGTTAACCCAAATGGCATTACCAGAAACTCATAGTGGCCATTCGAGTTCTGAAAGCAGCTTTTGGAATACTCTGCTCTTGCACTTTCAACTGATAATAACCAGATCACAAATCAATTTTGGAGAATACAACTACACCCTTCAACTGATCAAACAGATTATCAATGCGAGGTAATGGATATATATTCTTTATTGTCACCTTATTCAACTGCCGGTATCAATACATAAGCAAATAGTGCCATCTTTCTTCTTAACAAACAATACTGGCGCTCCCCAAGATGACACACTAGGGCAGATGAAGCCCTTTTCAAGTAGTTCTTGCAACTGTACCTTCTACTCTGTTGGTACCATTCTGTATGGTGTTATGGAGATTGGATCCACACCAGGTATAACATTAATCTCAAACTGCACTTCTCTCTCTGGAGGTAATCCTGGCAATTCATCAGGAAACACATCTGGAAAGTCATATACTGTAGGGATGTCCCTCAATGCTGGACTCCCCACTTGTGTAACACCCTCATTTTCATAGTCCGTACGTCCTACTGTTCCGATGGCTAATGTCTGCCCTGGAGAGTCAAAATGTCTGGAACTACACTGCAATGATAGTGAGGAAGTATAAAATAATGAAATATGTGATGAGAAAAATTAAGGAAAGATAAAAGAGAGGAAATGAAACTAGGTTAAAAGAGCCGGCATCGCAGCGATGGGTGACCGCACCGGGAAGTTACGGCGAGGATCGTTGACTAGCCCTGGACCGCAGGGAACCCCGAGAAATATTTTTGGGACCTAATTAAAGGTCTACTGAGGTATAATTGACATTGGAAATGTCAAAGAAAAATTAGTAAGTAGTACAAATAAAAATGAAAATTTAAGAAAATCGGCGGGACAAGGATTAAATCGGTGTTACCGAAAAGGTCTGAATTTAACTCGAAGAGGGGCATTTTGGTCATTTGACATCTAGAGTTGCCTTTTGACCTAAATGTCCATTAAAAATAAGTAGTATTAAATTTTTGGAACGCCATGAAATAGGAAATTAAATGTGCAATGGAAATTAGGGAAAATATGGGGGGATTAAATTGAATTATGAAACTTTGGATTATTAAAATGTTAATCTAAGTTAGTGGGGTTAGGTGGCACTACATAAGGTACATGAGGACACTAATCAGCCCATTTTTCATCATCTTCTCTACTCACCCTTCCCATGGACGAATTGGAGCTTTAAACTTCCTCTATGGCCGCCCCTTGTTCAAGCTCCATTTCCCTACCTTTAAGCCATTATTTCTTCAAGCTTCCTCCATGGAAAATGATTCTTACACCATGGGCAACCTATAGGCAGCAATAAGGAGAGGAAATTTCAAGGATTCGTCAAGCTCAAGTTGAGGATAGTGCTAGTTTTTCTTCCCTTGCTAAATTAAAGTTTGTATTGAGGTTATGGTGAGTAGTTTGGTTGAAAATTTTAAGGAATTGAGTGAGTATTTGGTGTGTGTAATTCTTGGCAGCCATGAAAAGGGAAGGTAAGTGAATTATTCTTATATGTAATTGATGGTATTTGATGGGAATTAGTGTGGATTAAAGTAATTTGTGATGCTAGTAAGTTAATCTCATGTGTAACTTGTGATTGAGCTTTTGAAATGGGGATTTGTATTATTGCTTCATTTTGGGCAGCCATGAGAACATGGGAGATTAATTATCTCATGAATTTAATTGATATTTTAGGATGTTGATCAGTAAACAAATGAGGGTTACACTTGGATTGATGAAAATACTTATGCTAGGAATTGATTGAATGTGAATTGTTGAATTAGAACATTTGAATTAAGGATTTAAAAGTGGGACTTTGATGCTTTAGTAAACTGCCATGTTGGGTAGCCTTAAATATCATGAATTTGTGTGTGAGTTTATGAAATTTATTAATGAAATATGATGGTGTTGAATGGTGGGCAGTTTGTGTAATTTCCATGGAAGTGTATGTGTGATATATGTGTTATTGTACATTGAATTTGGGTTGAAGTAAATGTTAAACATTAATGGAATATTGTGTGCATAGAGCACTTGAATGTTTTTCCCAAAATGCTTGATGGAATTTTGTACAATACATATAGAAGTGCCATGATTAAATGTTGAGGTATTGGGAGGAGGAGGATTGTCAAAATTGAAAGTGTAATGTTCAAATGCAGGTTGTGTATTTTGGCAGCACATAAATTAGGTCATAAGTGCAAAACTGTGAACTCAATTGGTATGAGGCCTATGGGCCGTGAAACTAGACACCAAATAGGCCAACTTTCATGTAGAAATGTTGCCAAAATTCTGCCTAGAAACTGACCTTAAAAATGACCAAATCTAGAATGGCAACCTTGCAAACTCAGATTTTTGACTATATGAACAGTAGTCATTAGGATGACCATAACTCACTCAAAACAGGTCCAATTGACCTGAAATTTTTACCATGGATAACTTAGACATAGAGCTACAATTCTTATGCGGACATCCAAGCCTAGAAATGGCCAGAACCAAGTCAAATAGCTTGCACAACTTCTGGTACCAAAACTGGCAGAATAAAAGTGACCTAAAATTGAACAAATTTTGCACTAAAGGTGCAATCTGTCCAGCTTTAGTAAATTGACCATATCTTGGTCTATACAACTCAGAATGACCTGAAATTTCACCAAGAGTTCAATAAGACATATAGCTACAATTATTATGAAGACACCAAAGCCTAGAAATGGCCAGAACCAAGTCAAATAGCTTGCATAAGTTCGGGTACCAAAACTGTCAGAACTAAAAGTGACCTAAAATTGATCAAATTTTGTAGTCAAATAGCTTGAACAAGTTCGGGTACCAAAACTGCCAGAACTAAAAGTGACCTAAAATTCACCAAATTTTGTACTAAAGTTGCAATCTGTCCAGCTTTAGTAAATTGACCATATCTAGGTCTATACAACTCAAAATGACCTGAAAGTTTGCCAAGAGTTCAATAAGACATAGAGCTACAATTCTTATGAAGACACCAAAGCCTAGAAATAGCCAGAACCAAGTCAAATAGCTTGCACAAGTTCGGGTACCAAAACTGCTAGAACTAAAAGTGACCTAAAATTGATCAAATTTTGTAGTCAAATAGCTTGCACAAGTTCGGGTACCAAAACTGCCAGAACTAAAAGTGACCTAAAATTCACCAAATTTTGTACTAAAGTTGCAATCTGTCCAGCTTTAGTAAATTGACCATATGTAGGTCTATATAACTCAGAATGACCTGAAAGTTTGCCAAGAGTTCAATAAGACATAGAGCTACAATTCTTATGAAGACACCAAAGCCCAGAAATGGCCAGAACCAAGTCAAATAGCTTGCACAAGTTCGGGTACCAAAACTGCCAGAACTAAAAGTGACCTAAAATTCACCAAATTTTGTACTAAAGTTGCAATCTATCTAGCTTTAGTAAATTGACCATACCTAGGTCTATACAACTCAGAATGACCTGAAATTTTTCCAAGAGTTCAATAAGACATAGAGCTACAATTCTTATGAAGACACCAAAGCCCAAAAATGGCCAGAACCAAGTCAAATAGCTTGCACAAGTTCGGGTACCAAAACTGCCAGAACTAAAAGTAACCTAAAATTGACCAAATTTTGCACTAAAGGTGCAATATGTCTAGATTTAGTAAATTGACTATATATTGGTCTATACAACTCAGAATGACCTGAAATTTTGCCAAGAGTTCATTAAGACATAGAGCTACAATTCTTATGAAGACACCAAAGCCTAGAAATGGCCAGAACCAAGTCAAATAGCTAGCACAAGTTCGTGTACCAAACTGCCAGAACTAAAAGTGACCTAAAATTGATCAAATTTTGCACTAAAGGTGCAATCTGTCTAGCTTTAGTAAATTGACCATATTTTGGTCTATACAACTCAGAATGACCTGAAATTTTGCCAAGAGTTCAGTAAGACATAGAGCTACAATTCTTATGAAGACACCAAAGCCTAGAAATGGCCAGAACTAAGTCAAATAACTTGCACAAGTTCGGGTACCAAAACTAAATGTGACCTAAAATTGACCAAATTTTGCACTAAAGGTGCAATCTGTCTAGCTTTAGTAAATTGAGCATATCTTATTCTATACAACTCAGAATGACCTGATATTTTGCCCAGAGTGCAATAAGACATAGAGCTACAATTTTGCTTCCTTGACCAGAAGCTAAAAACCAAGAGAAATATGACTTTAAGCTAGACCAATCTAGCACACAAAAATTGAAAATTTGACATTTACATGCAATGATGCTTAAAGCAATTTGGCAATGAATGCCAACTTGTAAAAATGGTAAATTGCACTATATTGGTAGCATATTGAATCACGAATTGTGACATGTTGATACTAGAATCAACTTATGCATGATGCATGAAAGGGTCAACATTTTCATTAACCAGTGAATTATATAATGACCAGTAAACCCTAAAAATAAATATTTAATCTTGTACTATGCCCTAATTTTCTTAGTTGACTAGTTTGGATAGGTTGGCATGCCAATGGGATTCTGATAGCTATTCTGTAAATGACTTTATGTCATATTGTGTTTTATGGCTTATTATGCCATACTATGATTTTAATAGCCTATGGCTATACAGATTGTGTTATTATACTCGGCTTAATGTCTGATTGATTATATGGCTTTTTAGCCACACTATTTGCATACCGGGAGATACTTTTTGGCCGATAGTGTGACGGCCTGAGGTACTAGGTACCCAGTGCTAGTATATCCGTTTATCTAGTCTGGTCAGTGTATAGGCTATATGGGCAGTCATTTAAAACATTATTCAATTCAGGAAGCTAAGTTAAGTTAAGTATAATGAAATTTCAGTATAATTAAATTAAGTATTGAATGAATGAGTAAAAGAGATTAGCAAAAGAAACATAACAAAAATATAAATTCCAGAACTGTAGAGACTTGAAATACAATACAGTTAGAATAATTTGTATACTGGGTAGTATTACTGAAAAGTTATAAACTAAGCATTTCCAAAGAGGAACAAACTAGTATATAAGATCGTTGATACTAGAAATACCATACCAAATTAAATTAATTCCTGAGTATTCGAATTATGATTTATTTCTTTCTTTATTTATATATATTATTTCTTGTTATACTATTGCATCACTAAGCAGAAATTCTTAGCGCAATGGAATTGCTTCCTCGCGCAGGTATTGAAGGTAAAACTAGTAGACTGTTGACTGAGATTTTTGGAGTCCAGATCTGCAGAAGTGTCAGAAGAGTTCAAGTTTGTCACCTCCTCAGCAATGCATGTAGATAGGGCTCATTTTAAGCATGTTTTATAATCTGTACATTATAATTACTGCTATTA
This sequence comes from Hevea brasiliensis, assembly GCF_030052815.1. Lineage (NCBI taxonomy): Eukaryota > Viridiplantae > Streptophyta > Magnoliopsida > Malpighiales > Euphorbiaceae > Hevea > Hevea brasiliensis. The sequence goes on from NC_079507.1 coordinate 17,728,371, forward strand.
TTGTAATGTGAATTAGTAACTGTAATTTCATTTGTATATCCTATACTTGATAAATTTATGTACTTAATTGGCAAATTATATACTTTAATGAAATATAAGAATTCTGATATTTGAATTGATTATCTAATCATAATGATTCTGAATGAGATTGAGTTTGAGAAATTTTGAGACTGAATCTGAGTTTGAGAAACTAATGAGAATGCTTTGAGATAATCTGAGTTATGAATATAAGCATATATTGAAATTATTTTTGGCAGGTTCAAAAGAACTGTTAGTCCAAATTATAGCCGGCACTCTACCTGATTATCATTAAAATTTTTGAAATTTCCAAATTAGTTAGATTTTGATAAAAGTAAAAATAGCATAAACCTAAAATAAAGTTTTTGAATAAATAAATCAAGAACTGTAATGAAATCAGATAAAATCAGGTGCTCCGGCACTCAGTGTAACACACTTTGCTCGGCTACACTATAGACGGGTGAGGGGTGTTACAAATTGGGTGTCTACCACATGTGCCAAGTATGCTTCACACCCCTTTCTGATCATTTTTCTGGCTAGTGCAGCCAAAATAATGTTTGATGGCAATAGCTATCTCTCCCCATGTATTACCACATCACTGTACTGAGGGAGACCAGAAGTGATTGTCTTCAGTCTACAGTCAATCATGGCGTGATGCCTGGCTAACCAATCCATGCCCAAGATGATATCATAATCTCTGAAGGGCATTTCAATTAGATCAAATAGAAAAGTATGTCCTTGGATCACCAAAGGACAATCCCTATACATTCTATTGACCCTGACCTCTTATCCTAGCGGACTTGTTACTAGCACTTCAAAATCCATTTTCACACACAGAACAACAATGCAATCAATGATGCTAGTAATCACATAGAAATGGGTAGAACCTGGATTAAATAACACAAACACATCTTGATTAAAAATTGAGAAGGTACCAGCCACAATATCAGATGTCTCAGCCTCTTCTCTCTGTCTCATTGCGTAGACTCTGACTGGAGCACTGCCTTGCTCTGATTGATTCAGTGTGCCGTGGCTGCCTATTGGACTACCTCTACCCCTGCCTCTACCTCTGCTAGGTGGTTGGGAACCTCTGGTGGCAGGATTCTGAACTGACCCTTCAATAGTAGTAGGAGGTGGCCCAACTCTACGGGCACTGGTGCAGTCCTTAGCAAAGTGTCTTGTGCCTCCACAGTTATAACAGGATCCTGTGGCCTTGTAGCATACCCCACCATGATTTCTTCCATAAGTTTCACATTGGCGGGGAGGGTAGGAACTTCAGGTAGTCGGGTGACCAGATGGAGGGGGTTTCTGTCCTGAAAATCTTCCCCTACCAGACTTTTTACCACCTCTACTGTGTCCCCCAAAAGTTCTTTCTCTTTCTTGTAGGACCACTGGAACTCTGATCTACTGACTTTTCCTCTTTCTCTTTTTCTATCTTCTCTAATTTCTTTTTCTCTGGGGCCGCTTCTGACTCAATTCTTTCTAATTCCAGTGCTTGAAAAATGAGCTCAGAGAAGTTATTATGTTTGAATCCGACCACTTGTAGTCTGAGACTGGGCTTCAAGCCGGTTTCAAACCTCTTACATCTTTCCCTGCTAGTAGCAAGGAGACTTCCAGCACAGTGGCGCAAGCGAGAAAATTCTCTTTCATATTCTGCCACTGACCTACTTCCCTATTTTCAGACTTAAGAACTCCTGTAGCTTCTAGTCCACATAGGCATTTGGGACATATTTTTGTCTGAACTGTCGCAGAAAGTCATCCCAGGTTAGTACTGGAGGTTCCACCAAACTATAAGGAATGGTTTTCCACTAGTCATATGCGTCTCTCTGTAGTAGTGACACAGAATACTCAAATCTCAGCTCCTCTGTACAATGTAGTTTCTTGAACACCCTATCCATTCTCTCTAACCATTGTTCTGCCTCTAGAGAACCTACTGTCCCCTTGAACTCAGTAGCCCCATATTTAATCAGCTTGTCATACTGCCTAGCCGAAGACTGTGGTTGTACCACTGGTGTCTATAGTGGGACTTGAGTAGGCATATTTCCAGCCATCTGTTGGAACATTGCAGCCATCTGTGGCAGGCGAGCGAGGAATCTGCGATCGAGGTTGGTGTGGCTTATCCACTCACAATGTGTAGGGCTGGGGCATCCCCTTGTACCTCAGCCTCTATTGATTGATCGACTGAACGATCCCCTTCTTCCATAGTCAATTAGAGGATCTTAGACCTCCTGAACAAATAACACAAGGAGATTTTTTCCCGTTAGTGCATATTTATAATGTAATGTATTGTATGTATCAAACAATGACATTGATCAGTTGTACTATGAAGAAAGAATATTCAAATTGCAGGTCAAAATAGAATTTAAAAATTAGCTTGGATACCACTTAAACATGTCATACCCTACCCCTCCATAAGGCATAACATGATCCCGTAGTATACCTAATGAATTACCAAACTTCGTCTACTGATAACCCATTAAATACACTAGAAGGGATTTTAAACCTTTTCTAACTTCTTTTTACAGTGGTGAGCACTATTGACAAGTGTTAAAAAAAATTTTAACTGAAGTGAATCCAAATAACACATTTGAAGTATTAATAATTTCTGTAAGAATTTTGGCAGAGTGCCATTTGTATTTTGAATAAAAAAATTCTTCAAAACCTGTAAAAAGCACTTTCAATATATTTCTACAATCCCAAACTCTAATAAATTTTTTCAACACAATAAATTTCTCAACATTATCAACTCAGTTCAACAATCAATTTTCCAGTGTTTCCAAAAGCTAAGATAAGATAAATATATCACAATATTTTTACAAGCCAAAATAATTTACAATTTTAGTTTACAAATGCTTAAGACCAAGTACAATATATACATACAGTGCACATACATTACAATAAAAACTATAAAATATGGTATACTCGATATACCAGGCGAAATCTTAAAATATGGCACAAGCAGCCTACTCTGCTGCTCTATCCGTCTGTCTACCTACGACAGCAATAAAAAAGCTATCACTAAGCCAATGTTTCAGTGGTGCACAACATTAAGAAAATACAATTTAAAACCATAAACCATAAATCATATGAACTGCATATACTTAAAATCATAGTTAAATTCAAAAGATAGAGAATGTCATAAAGAATTTAAACTCCATTTCACAATATCACAATAAATATCAATAAATCACACACATAGCTTAATCATGATTCCATAGTCCAATTCGTTGCAAAAGCCGATGGTTAGTGAGGAATAATATAGCTAGCTAACAATAATATGATTACTCATCCTATTCGTCCTTAATAGGCACACACCTGAACACTTCAGCCAGAAAGGGAATTCAAAGTCAATTCGTCCCACTAGACAAGCTAGTGAGGAATTCAATCAATATACATGATAGTTGTGGTTTCAAACCATTTATAATGTTTTTCAAGCAATAAGTGTCCATCAAATATCATTCAAACAAATTTTCACAAATTAAACAATAACAGACAAATTGTCATAATTCATTTTAATTGAAAATTCAAAATAAATAACTATTATGCACAAACCTCTGAAGAGTAATCTCTTGTCCCTGACTCAGTGTTTCCTTCCCCTTCCCTGAGTCTTTGCTAATTGAAACACGCAATTTGAAGTGTTTCAGTACTCATTTAAACTGTCTCTAACAATAAGGTTTAATAATTAATTTATTTAATTCTATTATTTTCTTAGTCAACCTAAAATGTTGACCCTCGATGCACTCTAGGTGAATTAGGTTTAATGTTACCAATATGTCACATTTTGCATTCAATATGCTACTAATATAGTGCAATTTACCATTTTTACAAGTTGGTATTCATTGCCAAATTATTTCAAGCATCATTATATGTAAATGTCAAGTTCTCAAATTTTGTGTGCTAGATTGGTCTAGCTTAAAGTCCTATTTCTCTTGGTTTTTAGCTTTTGGTCAAAGAAGTAAAATTATAACTCTATGTCTTATTGCACTCGGGACAAAATTTAAGGTCATTTTGAGTTGTATAGACCAAGATATGGTCAATTAACTAAAGCTGGACAGATTGCACTAAAATGGCAACTTTAGGTCATTTTTAGGTCATTTCTGGTTCTGGCAGTTTTTATACCCAAATTTGTGCAAGTTATTTGACTTGCTTATGGTCTTTTCTGGGTTTTGGTGTCTTCATAAGAGTTTCAGGTCATTTGGACCTGTTTTGAGTGAGTTATGGCCAAAACACTAACTGCTGCCCAAATGGTCAATTTTTCAAGCTTTCAAGTCACTAATCTGGATTTAGTCATTTCTCAAGTCAACTTCTGGATAGAATTTAGGTAGGCTTTCTTCATGAAAGTTAGCACATTTTGTACCTAGTTTCACCTCAAATTAGCCTCATACCAATTGGAGTCACACACTTAGGGTTCTAGGCCCATTTGCATACTGCCCTCTACTTGCCTTTTAAACACCAAACCAAACACATGTTTACCAATTACATCTTCACTTCCCCACAACATTCTGCATTTGGCACTAACCAAAACCATTCAATTCTCTACATTATAGGTCAACTTGGACAGAATATAACCACTTCAAAATACACCAAATGCCGTCACAATTCACAAAGTTCAAACCCAACAATATATACCCATAAATACTTCTAATTATCACATATACTTACATTATCAAATTACATACCTATCACTGCTATTCCACACACATAGGCTGCCATTTTTTGTATGATACTTCAACAACATTTCATGAATTTGAACATTACCAATTTCCATTTTCAAGTTGCCCAAAAATTACACATACACATCAACTTTCATTTTCACTTTTCAAGCTTACAAATCAAACTTTATACATGAAAACCAACTCCAATACATTTAAACACTTAATTTAACATCTCAAACAGCCATATACATGCAAAGACAAGCTGTACATGATGAAGTTCCATGGCTGCCGAAATGCTCCATCACCAATAATTCATCAAACCTCAAATTTCTTTCATAATTCAACTACCCACAACCTTAGTTACACTTTTAATGAAACAAGAATTGAAAATAACCACTTACCTCTTTTGAAGCTTCTTTAAAACTCACCAAAACTTATCTTTCTTGCTCCCTTATTGCTGCCCAAGGTGTGTAGGTAAGATTTAGTGAAGGAACCTAGTGAAAAAGGTGACTTGATCAAGTTTGCATGGAGGTCCTTCCATGGCCGGCAATGGTGATTTGGAATGGAGCTTGAATTCGGCTAAAGTGAATTTATGAGGGAGAAGATGATGTTGAGCTGTCCACTAAGGCCTTATATATGGCCACTTAATACATAGTTAGTGGACCACTTAATATATAATTAGTGGAGCACTAAGTTAGCTTAACGATTAATTAATTCCAATTTCCTTCATTTGCTATTATGACACAATTCTTTCACTATTTACATTATGTACCACCATTTTAATTTTCATGATATTTTCAAGGTTTAATATCATTTATTTTTAATGGACATTTAGGTCAAAAGACAACTCAGGGTGTTAAATGACCACAATGCCCTTATTCGGCTTGTATTCCCAAATTTTCGGTAACACCGATTTTTATCGGTTTCTCGATTTTTTATTTTTCTTTGTACTAATTAATTAATTTTTCTTTGATATTTTTAATAATATTTATACTTCAATAAGTCTTTAATTATGTCTCAAAACTAAATTCCGAGGGTTCCCTACAGTCCTGGGGTCGGCTATTGCCTGCACCGTAACTTCCCCGTGCGGTCACCCATCGCTACAGTTTTTGGCTCGTTTAACTTAATTATATTTCATTGCTATTATTTTTCCTTTGTTTTTCTTGTATTTTCCTTTCTTATATTTCATTATTTTATTTCTCCTCACTAACATTTAAATGTAGTTCTAGGCATCTAGCTGTCACACCCCGGCTTAGTGGGCCCCAGCTCAAGTCCCTCTATGGGTGGCCATCTTGCCGGCGTACCCCACTAGAGGCCGGCGATGCAACTCAAATCGGTACTGTCCGCTTTGGTGGAGTTCAATCCCTTCGCCCTGCAGAGCTAGGATTCGAACCCATATCACCTCACGGGTTTGCTTCGCCTCTTACCAATTTGCTTCGCCTCTTACCAATTGAGCTCAATTGGTAAGAGGCGAAGCAAACCCGTGAGGTGATATGGGTTCGAATCCTAGCTCTGCAGGGCGAAGGGATTGAACTCCACCAAAGCGGACAGTACCGATTTGAGTCGCATCGCCGGCCTCTAGTGGGGTACGCCGGCAAGATGGCCACCCATAGAGGGGCTTGAGCTGGGGCCCACTAAGCCGCGGTGTGACAATAAAAAAGGCGCTCTAAATGTGACACCCTTTACCCATGTACAGTATACCCGAGTAAGTAATGCCACACGGTGTACTGGCACACTCTAATATACCTTACTTAATTTGTGTCACGCTTTTGAAGTTAATTTATGAAATATGATTTATTTTAACCATTTATCAAAAGTATTATTCATTTGAGGTTCCGAAGATTTTAAGGAAAATCCGGCGGAGTACCGGCTAAAAATGGAGAAAACAGTTCTTCGGAACCTGTTAAAAACACTTCCAATATACAATTTCATTCATTCTCAACTCCAATATCATCAACAAAAGTCAATATCAATATCTCAATAATTTGTCAATTTCAGGTCTCAACAACCTTTTCATTTCTCAAAACATCCCTTTCTCAGGGTTCTCATATATAAACAACCATTAAATACTCAAATTAATACCATACATGACCATAAATCTTTATTATTTACATGAAGCTCAAAATACATTACATAAATCCCAAATACATATGAGAAAATAAAAAGTTAATTACAAAATGACAAAATGACATCTAGTGTCCTACCAATGCACTGCAGGTGACGAGGTGACACGGACACTGAGCAGAACTGCCGAATGGACTCACCTAGTCTGTGGTCTACTGGGCTCGCGATTGGGATCTCCAGTACCTACGCGTGGCAAAAGCAACGCGCTAAGCAATAATGCTTAGTGGTGCAATAATAAAATAACAAGAAATAATAGATATAAATGTGTATTGCATGTACATGTTTTGTTTGTCATGTATTTGTATATCCATTCATTTATTTCTTCTACATTGCTCATTTTCATTCATTTGGTTGCCCAAGTAACCTACACTAGAGACTGGACTGGATAACGGGTAAACTGGCAATGGGTACCTAGTACCTCGGGCCGTCACACCATCGGTCACATACGTATCTCCCGGTGTGCAACAGAACAGCTAACAAGCTGTAAATAATATTAGGCATAAGGCCAAGTCTCAATACAAAGTCAGAATGGCTAAAAGCCATGAAATCACAGAATGGCATTTTTGCCATGTGCAGTACTGCTAACTGAACCCTATTGGCATGCCAAACTATCCAAACCAATCTTGTTAGGTATACTAGGGCATTTGAAACTTTTAAATTCTTCAATTTGTGAATTTCAACTTTTTTGGTGTCACTATTCATCATTGGTCAACAAAAATATTGACTTTTAGAATAAAAATGTGTACATTGACTTTGGCACTCCCAACATACCACATTTGGTGTTTAAAACTTGTTGGCATTAAGTGTTAATACCATTTCAAAGTGTAAACCCACACAAGCAGAATTTTCAGTTTTGGTGAGTCAACTTCACTGTTCCATTGGACACTGTTACTGTTGGAATTTGAAGAAATGTAAAACATGAAAGTTGTTCCTTATTTTGTCTAGTTGAATTTCCTTTTTTGAATCACTCCATTTGGAGTTTTGTAGCTCCAGATATGGCCCAAAAACCCAAGCTGGCCGGATTGCCAAATCTGCAGATTTACCATATCTACAGTGCATGAACAGTAACTAGAGTCACTTGGTTGGATGGGTTCTGGCCATAATTTGGGGTAGGTTCCTTCATGAAAGTTGTTTGTCTATGTCTTAACTTGTTGCTGTAAAAATGTCAGGTCAATTGACCATATCTACAGTGAGTTATGGCTTACTGTTCATTTGGTCAATTCTGCAGAATCAGTTTCAGGGTTCCGGATTGGGGCCAAGTTTTGGTCCTCTTGCTTTGGTCTTTTGGGCATGGTTTCTTCAGCAAAAATGTGCCATTATAAACCTAGTTTCATGTCCAATTGGCCAAACTTCAATTGGACTAACACAGCCCAAGTTATGGCAGTGCAAAGGGACTGAATTTTCAGTCCCTCTGCTGCTGTCCTAGGGCAGTTTACACCTTGAGTTTACCATACCATTTTTCAGTCCAAATTGTGTTTAACATACCTCAAATGGTCACTTATTGACCATTAGATTGTTCTTTAACAGTTTAATAAGCCAAGCCACATTTTCATGCCTCAAAACCCTAATGTCCAATGCACTTTACCCATAAACCCTCAATTAGCACCCTAGTTCAACATATATGTAAATATATAACTTAAATACAATCTCCAACTCATGCTAAGTCCATTAAAAACATTCAAAACCCTTCCTCTATTAGGGCTGCCGAATTCTTTGGTGGAGATACACAAGAATTTGTTTCATTATTTCACAATATCTAATTCATTACAAGCCTAAATCATGGAATAAATGAGTTTTACTACACATATATGCACTAACCTTGTGGTATGCCAATCCAAGCTTGAGAAAGCTTCACTTTCTTTCTTCTTCTTGGCTGCCAAAAGACTATGCAAGGTACTAGAACAATTTTAGTGAAAGGAAACTAGGGTTTTAGGGTGAAATGAAGGAGGGAATTAAGCTTTGATCAAGTTGTCAATGGTGGCTTGGTTACCCAAGGGTTTCGGCTGGTTTGGGATAAGGAAGAAGGCAGCTGCATTTTTGTTTCTTTTGGTCTTCATTTGTCTTTTTATTTGTTAGTCAAAGGATAGCTCAATTGTGATTGGTTGGTGAGTAAGTGAGTGACATCATATGATGTCATTTTTGCATTATTTTGCATTTTCTTTTCTTTTCTTTCACTACTCATTTCAAATTTCATTTCTAGTAATGTTTATTCATATTTTATATTATATTAATTATTTACTCAACTGGATAAGTCGGCCAAAAATCACCTCGGAAGGCGAAATGACCAAAATGCCCTCCGTTTGTCTTAACGGGTCAAAATCGTCTGTACCGATTGAAAAATTTTTCTAAGTATTTTCTTGGCATTCTAATGCCATAGGAACCTCAATGACCCTTCTCTGGAGTCCCCAAAATTATTTTATAATTTTTCCCCTGGTCTAGGGCTCCTCGTTGCGAGAACCGCAACTTCCCTCTGGTTACCCATCGCTAGGGCACCGGCTCATTTAACTTGGTTGTATTTTATTTCTAAAATTTTTACTAAATTTTTCTTATTAATATTTGAGTTAATTTTGGTTCCTGACTTTAATTTAAATATTTTTCCGGACATTCTAGCTATCCGGACCGACACCGGTCACCGGAACAGTAGGATGTACGGAGTAGTTACCGGGAGGGTGTTACAACTCTTCCTCTCTAATTTAAATTTCGTCCTCGAAATTTACCTGATGCAAACAGTTGAGGGAACTGTTGCCTCATCGTCTCTTCACTTTCCCAAGTTGCCTCCTCGGTGTTGTGGTGCCTCCAAAGCACTTTCACCAGTGGAATCTGTTTGTTCCTCAACTCTTTCACTTCCCGAGCCAAGATCCGTAGAGGTTCTTCTTTATATGTCAAATCCGGTTGTATTTCAATTTCTTCTCTAGAGATGACATGTGAAGGATCTGAGCGGTATCTTCTGAGCATAGACACGTGGAACACATTGTGGATCTTGTCCAGCTCTGGTGGTAAAGCTAGCCTATAGGCCACTGGACCCACACGTTTAATGACTTCATATGGGCCAATGAACCTAGGGCTCAACTTACCTTTTCTTCCAAACCTCAACACTTTCTTCCTTGGTGACACCTTGAGGAACACTTTGTCGCCAACCACATATTCTATTTCTTTTCTCTTCAGGTCGGCATAAGATTTCTGTCTGTCTGAGGCAACCTTTAAGTTGGCTTTGATTGATTTTACCTTCTCCTCAGCCTATTTTGAAGGAACTGAAGCGTGAAAAACACAAGATTATACCATTGAATTCAAAAATTTTCACCTAGGGTCACAAGCACCATGCAAGATTTATTTTTATCTATTTGATTTCAATGATAAACAACATATTAAAACTCTTTTAATATGTTTTTGGATCTGTATTTGCCATTTAAGATTTTAAAATTAATCAGATTAATTTTAGAACCCTAGATTAAATCAAGAACGATTACACTAACCTCTTGATGTCTTTGCGGCGTGTCTGCGCCTTTGAGATTCGTCTTGAGGACACGGATGTTGTCCCTCTAGCTTGTCCACACCAAGAACACCTATGGCAGCCCTTGAACAGCTTCTAAAGCCTTTTCTATTAATTAGAAATTCAAGTTACGCCTTTTAAGAGATTAGAGATGCAAGCAGACACTAGAAACAATTTCTAGTGTTCTTAATTCAAGAGATTGATGGCTAATCTCTTTGAATTGATGAGAGATGAAGAGAAATAGCTGGAGAGGCTCAAAGTGGCGTGACATATGAGAGGAGAGGCTGCTGGTTATGTTTTCTTTTATAACCACACTTAAATAGCTAGGTTAACACATTAAACCCTAGCCACATGTCACCTTTTGATTAGCTCTAGGTTTAAGTGACCCAATCACATTGTGCCAAGTGTCAAACCTATATTTAATCTTGATTTTAATCATCTTACATTATTAAAAACATTTGGCAAGCTTATGTGTTATGCCATGTGTCACCATCTCATGGTGCCACGTGTCACAATCGTGAAATGACCAAAATGCCCTCGTGTCTTAATTGTGAGTTCATAACCCAAAATAATTAATGTCTTCTTCTAATTAATTTATATCAAATATAAATTAATTAATTAATCTCTATTAATTAATTTCTCATCAATTAAATTCATATTTAAACACTTTAAATATAAATTTAATTTATACTACACATCCAATAATCTAGATTTGGTTTCAAGTCATGCTAGGGACTTTGAAATTTTATTATTGCAAACCAAATCTATTTAATTAATCAATTAAACTCTTTAATTAATTAATTAAATCATATTTAAATAGGTGATAACTTGTGTATGTGTGTGACTTACTAGGCTCATCACTAATTGGCAATGAGACATGATATCAACTCTTAATATCATCAGAACTTTCTTACCATAAATGATTTCTCTAAATCATTTTATGAACCTCATAGACCATGGTTAACACCTAGCATAGCATGCCATGGCCACCCAATTAGTAATAAGATTTACCTTAAATGAACCTATAATCATATGTTACCATGCACTAGAATCTCTGCATTTACAAAATCCCAACTCAAGCTGAGTCATGGTTTATGTCAAACTCCATTTGCTATGAATATTATGTTCTCTTTTAATTCCAGTTCTTGATTAAAAGATTTTCTCATCGAAACTCTTTTACGAATAAATCTATCTGTCTGGCAGAACTTGAAACATCAAGAACAATTAAATGAACATAGGATTTTATCTCTATTTACTTAGAGAACAGATTCCTTCTTGATCAACACCTACCTCCATATATAACTAGCGAGAGCCAACACATGCCCATATACCCATACATAGTACAAGTATGAAAGCGATATCAAACTCAAACTACCTATATACAAGATAAGCGTGCTATCTCAGTCTAAAGATTATATGCATCGATATGATTTATGACAAAACATTGACAAGAGTAAACTCCATGTGCTTGTCATAAGTGTCACTGTTCGCCTACTTATCATTTATAAGTGCCTATCATGTTTGTTATATGGCATGAGACTCACCATTCCATCTTATTTATATCTCATATAAATAACTTGGGAACAAACATGAATACAATCTTTCTGGATAAGTCATGTCCTTATTATGAAGTATCCTCGATTGTGAACCTATTTATGATACTTTGTGCTAGAAATATTGTCACTCATATTCTTAACAACTTAAGAATAATATTTCTAACAAAATATCAATGGACCTTTTCTATTACACATAAATATATTATGTAAACGGAAAAGTGGAAATGCCTTTTATTATTAAAAATATGTACAAGATACATACTAAATGATATGCTCTAGGGCATACTACTAACAATCTCCCACTAGCACTAGAGCCATTCATTACAATACCTTAGACCCATCTTCTCAATATGTCAGTCTAACTGAGATTGTGACAAAGGCTTAGTGAATGAATCAGCTGGATTTTCAGCTGATGCTATTTTCTGCATGGCTGTATTGCCTTGCCCAACTATATCTCTGATAATATGGTAGTGCCTTTCTATGTGTTTGGATTTTGGTGAGACCTTAGTTCCTTAGCCTATATGACTGCTCCATTGTTGTCACAGTGTAATGGAACTGCTGACTCAATGAAAGGAACTACTGTAAGTTCTGTCACGAACTTCTTCATCCAAACAACTTCTTTTGCGACATCGATGCGAGAATATACTCGACCTCGATGGTGGAATCTGCGATGTGCTCTGTTTGGAACTCTTCCAACCGATCGCACCTCCATTACAAATGAACACATATCCAGAGGTAGACTTTCTATCATCAATATCGATTGGAAATCGAATCGTGATAACCATCCAATTGCAAGTCTCCACCTCCATAAATCAAGAATAAATCCTTAGTTCTTCTTAAGTACTTAAGAATATTCTTGTGACTATCCGATGTTCCAAACACTGGATTGGATTGATACCGCTAGTCAAACTAACGAGATATGCGATATCAGGCCTAGTACACCACATTGCATACATTAAACTTCCAATAGCCGAAGCATATGGAATCCTGGCCATCTTATCTCTTTCTTCAGGTGTCTTTGGAGACATCTCTTTAGAAAGGTGGATACCATGTCTCACTGGTAACAATCCTCTCTTAGAATCAAGCATGTTAAACCTCTTTAACACCTTTTCCAAGTATAGACTTTGGGATAAACCAATTATTCTTTTCGCTCTATCTCGATAGATGCGAATCCCAAGAATATAGGTTGCCTCCCCTAAGTCTTTCATGGAGAATGTATTTGACAACTATACCTTTATAGTCGTCAACATACCGTATCATTACCCATCAACAAGTATGTCATCCACATATAAGACAAGGAAAGTGATAGCACTCACTAACCTTCTTATATACACATGGCTCATCCTCATTTTTGATAAAACCAAAAGATTTAATGGTTTCATCAAAACGGATGTTCCAACTCCTCGAAGCTTGTTTCAACCCATAAATGGATCGCTTTAGCTTGCATACCTTGGAACCATCTTGGGATTCAAATCCCTTAGGTTGTTCCATGAAAATGTTTTCTTCAATGTATCCATTAAGAAAAGCTATTTTGACATCCATCGCCAAATCTCATAATCATAGTATGCATTATTGCTAATAAAATCCTAATTGATTTAAGCATGGCAACAAAGTAGAAAGTCTCCTCATAGTCTATTCCTTGCCTTTGGCGAAACCCTTTCGCCACTAGCCTTGCCTTATAGGTCTCTACCTTTCCATCAGAACCAATTTTCTTCTTGAAAACCCATTTGTTCCCTATAGGTACAATACCTTTAGGTGGGCCAACAAGATCCCAAACTTGATTCTTATACATGGAATCAATCTCGGATTTCATAGCATCAATCCATTTTGAAGAGTCTATATCTGATATAGCTTCTTCATAGGTAAGTGGATCATCTCCATGATCTACTTCTTCATGAGCAAACAACTCTTGTTCTTCTTCATGAAGAAAACCATATCTCACAGTGGGTGAGATACCACAGTTGTTCTACGAGGAACAGCTGTAGATGTTTCATCAATGGGTATAGGTTGACTATATGGATCTATATCCATCTGATCTGTTGGTTGGTCAGAATTCTCCAATTCTAACTCTATTTGCCTTCCTTTGCCTCCTTCTTGAACAAACTGTTGTTCAAGAAATATGGCATCTCTACTTATCACAACCTTTTGTGAAGTAGGCAAATAAAAATAATATCCAAAACTATCTTTTGGATATCCAACAAATCGACCTTTTACGATCTGGTCTCCAATTTATCGGTGTTCGACTTTTGATATAAATTTGGACAACCCCAAATCTTAACATGCTTAAGACTTGGTTTTCTTCCATGACATATCTCATAAGGTGTGGAAGAAACTGATTTTGATGGAATCCTATTCAGAATATATAAAGCTGATTCTAATGCAAATCCCCAAAAGGAGATTGGCATATCAGTATAGCTCATCATACTACGTACCATATCCAATAGGGTACGATTTCTCCTTCGGATACACCATTCAATTATGGCGTTCTGGAGGAGTCGGTGAGAAACAATGCCATGCTCTCTCAAGTATTCATCAAATTCGATTCAAATATTCACCTCCACGATCGATCGAAGAGCTTTAATATTTTTCTGTTTGATTTTCTACTTGATTTAAATTCTTTGAACTTTTCAAAGGATTCATGTTTGTATTTCATCAAATACAAATACCCAAACCTTGATTTATCATCAGTAAAGGTAATAAAATAATGAAAACCCCTTCTAGCCATTTCTTTAAACGGACCACATACATCACTATGTATTAGTTCCAAAATATTTTCAGCTCTTAGCCCTTGTCCAACAAAGGGTGATCTAGTCATTTTGCCTTGAAGGCAAGATTCACAAGTTGGAGTAGGCTCAGAGCCCAATGAGGATAGAATCCCCATTTTCTCCAATTTTGCAATCCTATCTTCTGCAACATGACATAACCTTAAGTGCCAAATATATTTTGAACTTGAGTTGGTTTTCACCATGGCATTGTATTCTTTTAGATCACTTGCATTCAATTTGTGTTTGTCATTATTATCCAAATAATAAAGACCATCATTCATATAACCCGAACCAACATATTTATTTCCAAAATAAATATTGCAAACATCATCTGTGAACTGAAATTCATAGCCATTTCTAGTCAAACTAGATATAGAAATGATGTTCTTAAAAGCATCAGGTACATATAAAATATTATCCAAACACAAAACATGTCCAAACATGTAAAAAGATTTAGATCCTATGGCTAAAGCTTCAACGGTTGAGCCATTGCCAATCCAGGACTCTAATATCTTGAGAACGCAAGTACTCTTGTTTGCTAGTCCTGCATATCATTAGAAATGTGAAGCGCACGATATCTAAAACCCAAAGTAGATGAACTATAAGTATCATCGAATCTAAATAACAAGATATGGACATACCTTCGAAGGTGTATCCTTCTTGTCCTTCGAGAAGCAAGATACTGCAGGCGGTTCCTTTTCCGGCCCATCCTTTTGGCAAGTGGAAACACTTTCCTTTGCCTTCATCGACTTTAGTCTTCCTTTTACATTTAGCTATTTTCTTGGAAGGACCAGAATCGAGGTTTCTTTTTCTTATTGCCTTTCTTCTTGTTGGACTTTCCAGTGAAGAAGATGCAACAAAGCTACCTCTTTTCCTTTATTGCACAGCATATTCTTTTGGGCAATAACCACATGTTGAGTAATTCAGCTAAGGTGCATTCTGTTTAGTCATATGGAAATTTGTCACAAAATTCCCAAAAGACTCGGAAGGATGAAGGATCAAATCCGTTTGTAGTTGGAAATCCATGTTGAAGTCAAGATGTTCCAAGCTGCTCAATCACCAATCATCTTGTGGACATGATCCCCAACATTCATCCCTCGGACATCCTCATACGGAATAAGCTGTTTAGATATCTCATACCTAGCATTCTCTTTGTGCTCACCATACAACTCTTGTAGGTGAAGGAGGATCTCACTAGCACTCTGCATGTTCTCATGTTGCTTCGTAACTCATTACTCATGGAAGCAAGCATGTAACACTTAGCTCTCATATCATGCTCCTTCCACTTGTCCAAAGTATCATGTTCCTCTTGTGTGGCCTCTGGAGGTAAGGGACCAGAACATTTGAATATAGAACATATCCTATATGTTCAAGGTTGAGACAAGTTTCAAATTTCTTAGCCAATCAGACAGTTAGGTCCTGTCAACTGTTGTGATCAAGTATGCTTGCAAGGATATTGGATGGTGGTGGTTGTTTTGTGCTCATTTTTATCGAGAAAATTAAGCAGAAAATAACAGATTAATTAGTAAATGTATCATGTAATTAACCAAAATGATTATGGTCTTTTAATCAAATTGGTCCTCCCACTAACTTAGCGAATCCTACACTTCCAAAGTAGAAAGCGGAAATCCTAGTTCGATGGATTTCTAGTGGGTGATTGAATTCTTATAATTCTATTGAACATCCTCACGTACATCAATAATTGGAATTACAATAAACTAAAAGTGAGCAACTCCTTGCCCATCACATCTCATGTGAGGTTCAATCCATTTACTAGCCCCTAATGCTCAAAATCTCAGGTACATCCAATATTGACTTATCTTGCATTAGTTAAGTTTATCCCATTGAGCGATAATTATGCAAATAATTTTAATGTCCTCAGGTACATCCAATATTGGCCACCAAACCATTTACATATTTACAACATCTCATGCTTAACAATTATTCTTAAGAAAATCTCTTAAATTAATTGCATCTCATGCAACTATTTAAAATTTCTTAAAATAATTGCCCCAATGGAGGGCTTATGTTATAATTACTTTAATTATAGCATTTCCAACTTAATCATTTGTTTGGAAGATTTTATAGCCATCCTAATTACTATTAAGGTCTCACTTTGCACATTATCCATTTAGCATGCATATATCATATAATTGCATACATTCCCATACATCTCATGCATTCATGGATAAGCGATAAATATGGTATGATCATGGACTTTCTAAGGGATTCAATTCGAGCCACCAAGAATTGAATCGGGGCATTCCTAGGTGCATTTCATTCATTCATTTTACAAGAGTTGCTGAAGGAGTACATAATCAACACTTGATATTGAATTCCTCCCACTGGTCCCACCAATGCTCTTGACCTCCTTGAACTTCTTGCAATCCAATATTACATAGTAATCCTTGGCATACCAAGGCGAATTTACAAGAACTTAAATAAATGAAATTACAACCCAAAAAATATTACAAACTTAATAATACATGCCCAAAATAAATTAAAATAAATTAATTAATTTACAATCCCAAAGAAACATAAAAGAAATAAATCCAATCACATTGGTCTTTTATAGTCCATGATCATCCATCATGCATATCACTATTTAACAATTAAATAAAACATACATTCTTAAATTAAATTGAATATCTCATATTCAACTTAAAAATCCAGATTTGAATATGATTCAAATAAATTTAAAAATTCAAATTTGAATCTCATTCAAACAAATTTAAAAATTCAGATTTGAATCACATTCAAACAACTTCAAAAATTCAGATTTGAATCACATTCAAATATTTTTTTAAAAATCAGATTTGAATCACATTCAAATATTTTTTAAAAAATCAGATCTGAATTTTATTGAATCATTTTAAAAAAATCAGATTTAAATATGATTCAAACAACTTTAAAAATTCAAATTTGAATCACATTCAAACAACTTTTAAAATTCAGATTTGAATCACATTCAAACATTTTTTAAAATTCTGATTTGAATCATAATTTAATTGTGTGATTAAAACAACTAATTAAACACTTTAATTAGTCAAAGAATAGGCCTTAGATCATACAACAATTGCAGAATTAAAAGCCAAACCTTGAATCACCCATGGAACCATTGTTGCCGCCACCAATGGTGGCTTCTCCATGTGTGACGCCACATCTCATGATCCAACCAGCAATGAATCTCTTGATCTCATGATCAAACACACAATTAAATTATATAATCAACAATCTAAATGGCAAATATAGTGGCTCTGATACCAATTCAAGGAACGGAAGCGTGAAAAACACAAGATTATACCATTGAATTCAAAAATTTTCACCTAGGGTCACAAGCACCATGCAAGATTTATTTTTATCTATTTGATTTCAATGATAAACAACATATTAAAACTCTTTTAATATGTTTTTGGATCTGTATTTGCCATTTAAGATTTTAAAATTAATCAGATTAATTTTAGAACCTAGATTAAATCAAGAACGATTACACTAACCTCTTGATGTGCCGCAGTGTCTGCGCCTTTGAGATTCGTCTTGAGGACACGGATGTTGTCCCTCTAGCTTGTCCACACCAAGAACACCTATGGCAGCCCTTGAACAGCTTCTAAAGCCTTTTCTATTAATTAGAAATTCAAGTTCTGCCTTTTAAGAGATTAGAGATGCAAGCAGGACACTAGAAACAATTTCTAGTGTTCTTAATTCAAGAGATTGATGGCTAATCTCTTTGAATTGATGAGAGATGAAGAGAAATAGCTGGAGAGGCTCAAAGTGGCGTTACATATGAGAGGAGAGGCTGCTGGTTATGTTTTCTTTTCATAACCACACTTAAATAGCTAGGTTAACACATTAAACCCTAGCCACATGTCACCTTTTGATTAGCTCTAGGTTTAAGTGACCCAATCACATTGTGCCAAGTGTCAAACCTCTATGTCATCTTGATTTTAATCATCTTACATGATTAAAAACATTTGCAAGCTTATGTGTTATGCCATGTGTCACCATCTCATGGTGCCACGTGTCCTGTAATGAAATGACCAAAATGCCCCTGTGTCTTAATTTTGAGTTCTTAACCCAAAATAATTATTTTCTTCTTCTAATTAATTTATATCAAATATAAATTAATTAATTAATCTCTATTAATTAATTTCTCATCAATTAAATTCATATTTAAACACTTTAAATATAAATTTAATTTATACTACACATCCAATAATCTAGATTTGGTTTCAAGTCATGCTAGGGACTTTGCAATTTTATTGCAAACCAAATCTATTTAATTAATCAATTAAACTCTTTAATTAATTAATTAAATCATATTTAAATAGGTGATAACTTGTGTATGTGTGTGACTTACTAGGCTCATCACTAATTGGCAATGAGACATGATATCAACTCTTAATATCATCAGAACTCTTTCTTACCATAAATGATTTCTCTAAATCATTTTATGAACCTCATAGACCATGGTTAACACCTAGCATAGCATGCCATGGCCACCCAATTAGTAATAAGATTTACCTTAAATGAACCTATAATCATATGTTACCATGCACAAGAATCTATCAGTAACAAAATCCCAACTCAAGCTGGAGTCATGGTTTATGTCAAACTCAATTTTCTATGAATATTATGTTCTCTTTTAATTCCAGTTCTTGATTAAAAGATTTTCTCATCGAAACTCTATTCGAATAAATCTATCTGTCTGGCAGAACTTGAAACATCAAGAACAATTAAAAGAACATAGGATTTTATCTCTATATACTTAGATGAAAAGATTCAATCTTGATCAACACAAACCTCAATATATAACTAGCATGAGCCAACACATGCACATATACCCATACAGAGTACTAGTATGATAGCATTATCTAACTAAAACTACCTATATACAAGATAACTGTGCTATCTCAGGTCTAAAGATTATATGCACTGATATGATTTATGACAAAACATTGACAAGAGTAAACTCCATGTGCTTGTCATAAGTGTCACTAGTTCGGCCTACTTATCATTTATAAGTGCCTATCATGTTTGTTATATGGCATGAGACTCACCATTCCATCTTATTTATATCTCATATAAATAACTTGGGAACAAACATGAATACAATCTTTCTGGATAAGTCATGTCCTTATTATGAAGTATCCTCGATTGTGAACCTATTTATGATACTTTGTGCTAGAAATATTGTCACTCATATTCTTAACAACTTAAGAATAATATTTCTAACAAAATATCAATGGACCTTTTCTATTACACATAAATATATTATGTAAACGGAAAAGTGGAAATGCCTTTTATTATTAAAAATATGTACAAGATACATACTAAATGATATGCTCTAGGGCATACTACTAACATGTTTCACCAGGTCTGGCCCTACCAGTTTGTCTTCACCCAATTCAGTCCAGCACACTGGAGTTCTACATTTTCTCCCATACAGTGCTTCATATGGGGCCATTTGGATACTAGCTTGGTAGCTATTGTTGTATGCAAATTATGCCAGTGGGAGTTATCTATCCCAACTTCCCTCAAACTCAATGACACAACTCCTCAGCATATCCTCAAGGACCTGACAAGTATTTCACGTTATTGTTATCATTTCAATTCAATATTTGTATCAATTTCATTGGTTTCAATTATTTACCTGGATTACTCTTTCAGATTGCCCATCCGTCTGAGGATGGAAAGCTGTGCTGAAATGGAGTTGTGTACCCAAGGACTCATGTAACTTCTTCCAAAATCTCGATGTAAACCTTGGGTCTCGATCAGATATGATGGAAAGTGGAATTCCATGCAGTCTAACTATCTCACTGATATACAATTCTGCTAACTTCTCCAGTGAGTAGTCGGTCTAATCGCGAGAAAGTGTGCTGACTTTGTCAATCTATCAACTATCACCCATGCTGCATCATGCTTCTTCCGGGTGAGAGGTAGCCCACTTACAAAATCCATGGTGACCCGATCCCATTTCCACTCAGGTATGCGTATAGGCTGTAGCAAACCTGATGGAACTTGATGTTCTGCTTTGACTTGCTGACATGTCAAGCATTTAGTCACATAGTCAGCTATGTCCCTCTTCATACCAGGCCACCAATACTGAAGCTTCAGATCATGATACATCTTTGTACTTCCTGGGTGCATAGCATATACACTAGTGTGTGCCTCTTTTAGAATATTGGCTTTCAATTCCCCATCATCTAGTACACACAGTCTTTCTTTGTAGTACAGACACCCATCAGCTTTCACCCCATAGTCAGTTGCTTTTCCCTCTGGGATTTTGCTCATAATAGCCATTAGCTTCTCATCTACCTTCTGCCCATCTAAAATCTGCATGTGAGTTTGGCCTCACTTGCAACTCAGCCAAGATAGCTCCATCATGAACCAAAGATAGACGGGCATTCAATGATCTCAAAGCTGTCATGGATTTTCTGCTTAAAGCATCAGCAACTACATTTGCCTTCCCAGGATGGTAGTCGATTACACAGTCATAATCCTTCAGGAACTCAATCCATCGCCTCTGTCTAAGGTTGAGCTCCTTCTGGGTTGGCAAATATTTCGAGCTTTGTGGTGCGTGTAAATGTAGCACTTTTCACCATACAAGTAATGCCTCCATATCTTGATCACGAAGATAATTGCCGCAAGCTCTAGATCATGGGTAGGGTAGTTCTGTTCATGTGGCCTTAGGTATGCGGAAGCATAGGCGATCACTTTCCCCTCTTGCATCAATACACACCTAACCCATTATGAGAGGCATCACAGTAGACCACAAAGTCCTTTCACGACCTTGTGTTAACTGCTGGTGCCTCTGTCAACATAGCCTTCAATTTCTCAAAGCTGGTCGACACTTGTCATTCCAATCCGTCGACATTCTTGTGTAACAACTTGGTCATTGGAACGGCTATTAGGAAAATCCCTTCACAAATCTTCTGTAATACCAGCTAGCCCCAAGAAGCTTCTGACCTCAGTTGTGTTTCTGGGAGGCTTCCATTCCATCACTGCTTCTATTTTCTTGGGATCCACCCTAATCCCATCAGCTGACACTATGTGTCCAAGGAATGCAATCTCATTCAGCCAAAAGTCACACTTGGACAACTTAGCATACAGCTTCTTTTCCCGCAGGGTTTGCAGAACAATCCTCAAATGTTCATTATGTTCTTCCCTAGTCTTGGAGTACACCAGAATATCATCAATAAAAACCACTACGAATCGATCCAGGTATGGATGGAAGATACGGTTCATAAGGTCCATGAATGCTGCTGGTGCATTTGTTAGGCCAAAGGGCATTACCAGAAACTCATAATGCCCGTACCGGGTCCTGAATGCAGTCTTGGGCACATCTACATCCTTTACCCTCAGCTGATGATACCCTGATCTGAGATCAATCTTAGAAAATACTCCTGCTCCCTTCAACTGATCAAACAGATCATCAATTCTAGGCAACGGATATTTATTCTTCACAGTCACTTTATTCAACTGCCGGTAGTCAATACAAAGTCTCAAAGTCCCATCCTTCTTTTTCACGAGCGACCTGGAGCTCCCCATGGTGACACACTGGGGCGTATGAACCCCTTATCTAGTAACTCTTGCAACTGAGTTTTCAACTCCCTCAATTCAGTAGGTGCCATCCTATAAGGAGCAATGGAAATAGGTGCTGTACCCGGCAGCGTCTCAATAGCAAATTCAACTCCCTTTCTGGTGGCAAACCAGGCAATTCTTCAGGAAATACCTCTGGGAAGTCTCTCACTGTGGGTATGTCACTCAGGTTTGGCTTAGCCTGCCTAGTATCCACCACATGTGCTAGGTAGGCTTCACGACCTTTTCTCATCATTCTTCTTGCAAAATTGGTGAGATGACATTGGACAAGAAATCATCCTTTCCCCCACAATCGTGATCTCATTACCCTCTGAAGTTTTTAGAAATTCTCTTCAATTTGCAATCAACTATTGCACGATGACGTGACAACCAGTCCATTCCCAATATCACGTCAAACTCATGGAAGGGCAACTCAATTAGGTGCGCAAGAATTCATACCCCTGAATCCTTAACGGGTAACCCTTGTATACCTTGTTCACCACTACATCGTGGCCCAATGGATTAGTGACCGAATGTCTTGGTCACTCTCCCTACTAGTATCCCCTTTCTACGGGTAGGTTGATGCAAATATAGGAATGAGTGGATCCTGGATCCACCAATGCATGCACAGGAGTATTGTAGAGGGAGAACGTACCACTGATGACGTCCGGGCATCTTGCTCCTCCTGAGCTCTCAGGGCATAATTTCTGGCAGGTGGTGCATTATCGGCCTCTGCTGGCTCGGATGTAGGCCTGCGAGATGGTCCCACGGCCAGTTTACCGACCTTCTACCCCTTGGTGGTGCAGAGCAGTGCATGCGCTTGTGTTGGAGCGGTATGTAGTAGTTCTGCGTGGGCGGTTCTTCAGCGATGCTCTGTCGACCCACACCTCAAGCGGGCACCGATTACTCTCCAACATTCCCCCTTGTGCCATTTCGGCGGTGTGGACACGCAGAAGATCTTTGGGGTGATCCCTGAACCCCATCCTCGGAGGCGCTGCCCGATGGTGTGGACCGACCTCTCCTAGGGGTGAAGCGTGGCTCTGGCCCCCGAGGTGAACTCCGCCTGTGGTGAGCTAAACTTTGTGCAGAGGACCCTTGAACTTCTTCCACGATGCAGAGCTGAACTCGTGACCGGTCCCCTCTGCTGTCTCTCTCTTCTAGTCCACTCACTAATTCTTACTTTTTCAACCTTTATTGCCGCTTCCACTAACTTGGTAAATTCTGTGATTCCCAAGGCAGTGAGCTGTATCTTGATATTGTCATTCAGTCCCTCCTCAAATCTCTTGCACCTTTCAGCTTCATTAGGGACTATCTCCCTTCCGTAGCGGCTTAATCGGACAAATTCCTTCTCATATTCAGCCACTGACAACTGTCTCTGCCTCAAGTTAATAAACTCTCTTCTTCTCTCTTCCAGGTATACAGTACCCACATATTTCTTCTTGAATTCAGAGAGGAAGAAGTCCCAGGTTACAGCTTCTGGCTGCACTTCACTGGACACGGTGTCCCACCACTCATAAGCATCGTCTTGCAGTAAAGAGATGGCAGCTTCCAGGTTTTGCTCTGGAGTGCAGTGAAGTTGTTTTAGTACTCTGCCTGTTCAACCAATTCTACGCAATGTAGTCATCTTCTCTCTTGCCATAGAAATCCAGTGCCCCAAATTTTCTTAACCTTTCCAGGTGTGATTTCTGCTGTGGAGCTGGTGGTGGCGGTGGTGGTGGTGCTGGCATTACCTCGGCCATTTGTCTAAAGAAATCGGCCTTTTGCTGAAACATGGCCTGTGGAGGCTGAGCAGGCTCTGCTTGAGCTGGCGGAGCAGATTCTCTCATGCCCCCAGTCTCACCGCCAGTGGAGCATGACTCTCCACTTCCTCCTCAACGGCTCTCTAAGATGAAGGGTCCATATCCTATTCAAAATAAGAAAGATAAACAGATCTGCGTTAGTGTCACCTCGACTCTTATAAATGCAATGCATGGTATGGACTCAATCTAGGCCCAGAAACGCCTAAACCGTGCTCTGATACCACTAAATGTGACACCCTTTACCCGTGTACAGTATACCCGAGTAAGTAATGCCACACGGTGTACTGGCACACTTTAATATACCTTACTTAATTTGTGTCATGCTTTTGAAGTTAATTTATGAAATATGATTTATTTTAACCATTTATCAAAAGTATTATTCATTTGAGGTTCCGAAGATTTTAAGGAAAATCCGTGAGTCTGGCTAAAAATGGAGAAAAGCAGTTCTTGAACTGTTAAAAACACTTCCAATATACAATTTCATTCATTCTCAACTCCAATATCATCAACAAAACTCAATATCAATATCTCAATAATTTGTCAATTTCAGGTCTCAACAACCTTTTCATTTCTCAAAACATCCCTTTCTCAGGGTTCTCATATATAAACAACCATTAAATACTCAAATTAATACCATACATGACCATAAATCTTTATTATTTACATGAACCTCAAAATACATTACATAAATCCCAAATACATATGAGAAAATAAAAAGTTAATTACAAAATGACAAAATGACATCTAGTGTCCTACCAATGCACTGCAGGTGACGAGGTGACACAGACAGCGAAGCTGCGGATGGACTCACCCGATGCGTGGTCTCTTGGGCTCGCGATTGGGATCTCCAGTACCTACGCGTGGCAAAAGCAACGCGCTAAGCAATAATGCTTAGTGGTGCAATAATAAAATAACAAGAAATAATAGATATAAATGTGTATTGCATGTACATGTTTTGTTTGTCATGTATTTGTATATCCATTCATTTATTTCTTCTACATTGCTCATTTTCATTCATTTGGTTGCCCAAGCAACCTACACTAGACATCGGATCGATAACGGGTAACCGCACTTTGGGTACCTAGTACCTCGGGCGTCACACCACCATCGGTCACATACGTATCTCCCTGTGCAGCAGCCTAACAAGTCATAAATAATATTAGGCACAAGGCCAAGTCTCAATACAAAGTCGAATGGCTAAAAGCCATGAAATCACAGAATGGCATTTTTGCCATGTGCAGTACTGCTAACTGAACCCTATTGGCATGCCAAACTATCCAAACCAATCTTGTTAGGTATACTAGGGCATTTGAAACTTTTAAATTTTTCAATTTGTGAATTTCAACTTTTTTGGTGTCACTATTCATCATTGGTCAACAAAAATGTTGACTTTTAGAATAAAAATGTGTACATTGACTTTGGCACTCCCAACATACCACATTTGGTGTTTAAAACTTGTTGGCATTAAGTGTTAATACCATTTCAAAGTGTAAACCCACACAAGCAGAATTTTCAGTTTTGGTGAGTCAACTTCACTGTTCCATTGGACACTGTTACTGTTGGAATTTGAAGAAATGTAAAACATGAAAGTTGTTCCTTATTTTGTCTAGTTGAATTTACTTTTTTGAATCACTCCATTTGGAGTTTTTTAGCTCTAGATATGGCCCAAAAACCCAAGCTGGCCGGATTGCCAAATCTGCAGATTTACCATATCTACAGTGCATGAACAGTAAATAGAATCACTTGGTTGGATGGGTTCTGGCCATA
The DNA here is from genome assembly GCF_030052815.1 of Hevea brasiliensis. Lineage (NCBI taxonomy): Eukaryota > Viridiplantae > Streptophyta > Magnoliopsida > Malpighiales > Euphorbiaceae > Hevea > Hevea brasiliensis. The sequence goes on from NC_079507.1 coordinate 17,754,123, forward strand.
ATTTGGGGTAGGTTCCTTCATGAAAGTTGTTTGTCTATGTCTTAACTTGTTGCTGTAAAAATTTCAGGTCAATTGACCATATCTACAGTGAGTTATGGCTTACTGTTCATTTGGTCAATTCTGCAGAATCAGTTTCAGGGTTCCGGATTGGGGCCAAGTTTTGGTCCTCTTGCTTTGGTCTTTTGGGCATGGTTTCTTCAGCAAAAATGTGCCATTATAAACCTAGTTTCATGTCCAATTGGCCAAACTTCAATTGGACTAACACAGCCCATGTTATGGCAGTGCAAAGGGACTGAATTTTCAGTCCCTCTGCTGCTGTCCTAGGGCAGTTTACACCTTGAGTTTACCATACCATTTTTCAGTCCAAATTGTGTTTAACATACCTCAAATGGTCACTTATTGACCATTAGATTGTTCTTTAACAGTTTAATAAGCCAAGCCACATTTTCATGCCTCAAAACCCTAATGTCCAATGCACTTTACCCATAAACCCTCAATTAGCACCCTAGTTCAACATATATGTAAATATATAACTTAAATACAATCTCCAACTCATGCTAAGTCCAATAAAAACATTCAAAACCCTTCCTCTATTAGGGCTGCCGAATTCTTTGGTGGAGATACACAAGAATTTGTTTCATTATTTCACAATATCTAATTGATTACAAGCCTAAATCATGGAATAAATGAGTTTTACTACACATATGTGCACTAACCTTGTGGTATGCCAATCCAAGCTTGAGAAAGCTTCTATTTCTTTCTTCTTCTTGGCTGCCAAAAGACTATGCAAGGTACTAGAACAAATTTTAGTGAAAGGAAACTAGGGTTTTAGGGTGAAATGAAGGAGGGAATTAAGCTTTGATCAAGTTGTCAATGGTGGCTTGGTTACCTAAGGGTTTCGGCTGGTTTGGGATAAGGAAGAAGGCAGCTGCATTTTTGTTTCTTTTGGTCTTCATTTGTCTTTTTATTTGTTAGTCAAAGGATAGCTCAATTGTGATTGGTTGGTGAGTAAGTGAGTGACATCATATGATGTCATTTTTGCATTATTTTCCATTTTCTTTTCTTTTCTTTCACTACTCATTTCAAATTTCATTTCTAGTAATGTTTATTCATATTTTATATTATATTAATTATTTACTCAACTGGACAAGTCGGCCAAAAATCACCTCGGAAGGCGAAATGACCAAAATGCCCTCCGTTTGTCTTAACGGGTCAAAATCGTCTGTACCGATTGAAAAATTTTTCTAGGTATTTTCTTGGCATTCTAATGCCATAGGAACCTCAATGACCCTTCTCTGGAGTCCCAAAAATTATTTTATAATTTTTCCCCCTGGTCTAGGGCTCCTCGTTGCGAGAACCGCAACTTCCCTCTGGTTACCCATCGCTAGGGCACCGGCTCATTTAACTTGGTTGTATTTTATTTCTAAAATTTTTACTAAATTTTTCTTATTAATATTTGAGTTAATTTTGGTTCCTGACTTTAATTTAAATATTTTTCTGGACATTCTAGCTGTCCGGACCGACACCGGTCACCGGAACAGTAGGATGTACGGAGTAGTTACCGGGAGGGTGTTACACTAGCTGTCCGGACAGACACTGGTCACCGGAACAGTAGAATGTACTACCGAACATAGGGGAGTTACAAAAACTCCTGAGGATAATGAGATCACAGTTGTGGGAGAAAGGATAGATTTCTTGTCCAATGTCATCTCAGCCACAGTTGCAAGAAAACTGATGAGAAAAAGGCTATGAAGCCTACCTAGCACATGTGGTGGATACTAGGCAAGCTAAGCCAGATCTGTGTGACATACTCACAGTAAAAGACTTCCCAGATGTGTTCCCTGAAGAATTGCCTGGCTTGCCACCAGAAAGAGAAGTTGAATTTGCTATTGAGATATTGCCGGGTACAGTACCAATCTCTATTGCTCCTTATAGGATGGTGCCCACAAAATTGAAAGAACTGAAAATCCAGTTACAAGAGTTACTAGATAAGGGGTTCATACGCCTCAGTGTGTCACCATGGGGAGCTCCAGTGCTGTTTGTAAAGAAGAAAGATGAGACTTTGAGGTTATGCATCGATTATTGGCAGTTGAATAAAGTGATTGTGAAGAACAAATATCCGTTGCCTAGAATTGATGATCTATTTGATTAGTTGAAGGGAGCAGGAGTATTTTCCAAAATTAATCTCAGATCAGGGTATCATCAGTTGAGGGTGAAGGATGCAGATGTGCCAAAGGCTGCATTCAGGACCCGGTATGGGCATTATGAGTTCATAGTGATGCCCTTTGGCCTAACAAATGCACCAGCCGCATTCATGGACCTTATGAACCATATCTTCTATCCATATTTAAATCGGTTCATAGTGGTCTTTATTAATGATATTTTGGTGTATTCTAAGACCTGGGAAGAACATGATGAGCATTTGAGGATTGTTCTACAAACCCTGCGAGAAAAGGAGCTGTATGCTAAATTATCCAAGTGTGACTTCTAGTTGAATGAAATTGCATTCCTTGGACACATAGTGTTAGCTAATGGGATTAGGGTGGATCCCAAGAAAATAGAAACGGTGATGAAATGGAAGCCTCCTAGAAATACAACTGAGGTCAGAAGTTTCTTGGGGCTAGCTGGGTATTACAAAAGATTTGTGAAGGGATTTTCTTTAATAACTGCTCCAATGACCAAGTTGTTACACAAGAATTTCATATTTGAGTGGAATGACAAGTGTCAGGCCAGTTTTGAGAAGTTAAATACTATGTTGACAGAGGCACCAGTGTTAACACAGCTAGTGTTGGGAAAGGACTTTGTGGTCTACAGTGATGCCTCTCATAATGGGTTGGGGTGTGTATTGATGCAAGAGGAGAAGGTGGTCGCCTATGCTTCCAGGCAGCTAAGGCCACATGAACAGAATTACCCTACCCATGATCTAGAGCTTGTAGCAATTATCTTCACACTGAAAATATAGAGGCACTACTTGTATGGTGAAAAATGCTACATTTACACAGAGCACAAAAGTCTAAAATATTTGCCAACCCAGAAGGAGCTTAACCTTAGACATAGGCGATGGATTGAGTTCCTGAAGGACTATGATTGTGTAATTGACTATCATCCTAGGAAGGCGAATGTAGTTGCAGATGCTTTGAGTGGAAAATCCATCACAACTTTGAGATCATTGAATGCCCGTATATCCTTGGCTCGAGATGGAGCTATTTTGGCTGAGTTGTAAGTGAGGCCAAACCTACTATAGCAGATTTTAGATAGGCAGAAGGTAGATGAGAAATCAATGACTACTGTGAGTAAAATCTCAGAGGGGAAAGCAATTGACTATGAGGTGAAAGCAGATGGGTGTCTGTACTACAAAGGAAGAGTATGTGTACCAGATGATGGGGAATTTAAAGCCAATATCTTGAAAAAGGCACACACTAGTGTTCATGCTGTGCACCCAGGAAGTACAAAAATGTATTATAACTTGAAGCTTCATTATTGGTGGCCTGGTATGAAGGACATAGCTGACTATGTGACTAAATGCTTGACATGTCAGCAAGTCAAGGTAGAACATCAACTTCCATCGGGTTTGCTACAGCCTATACGCATACCTGAATGGAAATGGGATCGGGTCACCATGGATTTTTTAAGTGGTTTACCTATTACCCAAAAGAAGCATGATGCATTATAGGTGATAGTAGATAGATTGACGAAGTCAGCACATTTTCTGCCAGTTAGGATTGACTACTCACTGGAAAAGTTAGCAGAATTGTATATCAATGAGATAGTTAGACTGCATGGAATTCCACTTTCCATCATATCTTATCGAGACCCAAGGTTTATATCGAGATTCTGGAAGAAGTTGCTTGAATCCTTGGGTACACAACTCCACTTCAGCACAGCTTTCCATCCTCAGACGGATGGGCAATCAGAAAGAGTAATCCAGGTAAACAATCGAAACTAATTGAACTAAAGCAAATATTGAACTGAAATGATAATAATAACATGAAATATATGTCAGGTCCTTGAGGATATCCTGAGGAGTTGTGTCATTGAGTTTGAGGGAAGTTGGGATAGATACCTCCCACTGGCAGAATTTGCATACAATAATAGCTACCAAGCTAGTATCTAAATGGTCCCGTATAAAGCACTGTATGGGAGGAAATGTAGAACTCTAGTGTGGTGGACTGAATTGGGTGAAGATAAACTGGTAGGGCCAGACCTGGTGAAACAGACTGAGGAGAAAGTAAAGCTGATCAAAGCCGATCTGAAGGTTGCCTCAGACAGACAAAAATCCTATGCTGACCTGAAGAGAAAAGAAATAGAACATGCAGTTGGTGACAAAGTGTTCCTCAAGGTGTCACCATGGAAGAAGGTACTAAGGTTTGGAAGAAAAGGTAAGTTAAGCCCTAGGTTCATTGGCCCATATGAAGTCATTGAACGTGTAGGTCCAGTGGCCTACAAGCTAGCTTTACCACCAGAGCTGGACAAGATCCATAATGTGTTCCACGTATCTACGCTAAGAAGATACTGCTCAGATCCTTCACATGTCATCTCCATGGAAGAAATTAAAGTACAACCGGATTTGACATATGAAGAAGAACCCATACGGATCCTAGCTCAAGAAGTGAAAGAGTTGAGGAATAAGTAGATTGCATTGGTGAAAGTGCTTTGGAGGCACCACAACACCGAAGAGGTAACTTGGGAAAGTGAAGAGACATTGAGGCAACAGTTCCCTCAACTATTTGTATTAGGTAAATTTCAAGGACGAAATTTAAATTAGAGGGGAAGAGTTGCAACACCCTCTCTGTAGCAACTCCGTACATTCTACTGTTCCGGTGATCAGTGTTGGTCCGAACAGCTAAAACATCCAGAAAAATATTTAAACTAAAATGAGGAACCATAATTAACTCAAATATTAATAAGAAAAATTTAGGAAAAATTTTAGAAATAAAATACAACCAAGTTAAATGAGTCAGTGCCCTAGCGATGGGTAACCCAGTAGGAAGTTGCAATTCTCGCAACTAGGAGCCCTAAACCTGGGGAAAAATTCTTAAAATAATTTTTGAAACTCTAGAGAAGGGTCATTGAGGTTCCTATGGCATTAGAATGCCAAGAAAATGCTTAGGAAAAATTTTCAATCGGTACAGACAATTTTGGTCTATTAAGCCAAACAGAGGGCATTTTGGTCATTTTGCCTTCAGAGGTGATTTTTGGCCAACTTGTCCAGTTAAATAAATAATTTGTATAACATAAAATGTGAATAAATACTGCTAAAAATTGAATTGAAATTAAGTAGAAAAGAAAAGAAAAGAAAAATGAAAAAAATGGGACTTTTGACGTCACATGAGGTAATTAAATAACTCTCCACCAATCACAATTAACCAAACTCATTAAAATGGGATAAATGAGACAAAAATGAACAAAAGAAATCTGCATCCCTTACCCATCTTCTTCCTTGGCATGACCATTCACCAAAGAGACTCCACCATTTCCATCCCAACCAAGCTTCCTTTCCTACCATTTTACACCATAAAATCCCTTGCTCCTTTCATTATAAATTTCCTTACACCTAGAGCAAGTTTTGGGCAGCAAAAAGAAGAAGGAAAAGAGAAGTTCTCTACCTTTGGAAATTAGCTAAATCAAGGTTAGTGCCCAATTTATTCTCTCTCTCTCACTCAATTCATGTTTAAGAACATGATCTGAGTTGAAATTGTAAGTTTAATGCATAAATTAAACTTTGAGAACTTGGAGACTTAAACAAAATTAGGGTTTGCTCATGTAATGGTATATGAACATTGTAATAGTCAATTAGTGACCATTTGAATGTGTGTGAGGAGGAATTGAAGTGAGTAAGGATGTTAGAGTTGAACTTAGGCATGCTGCCCTTGGTAACCTGCAGGGCTAGTTGTGAGTCTAGTAGGTTTGAGCAACCATAAATGGAGTTGTATAGGTTCAATTGGTACAAGGCCAATTGGAAATGAAACTAGACACATAATGGCACAACTTTGGTGAAGAAATCTTGCCCAGAAAACCAAACCAAGTTAGCCTAAAAATTGTTCTAATCCGGGTGACTTGCATTCTGCCTGGGCAAAATGACCAAATGAGCAGTATTTATTCATTTGGTAATAAATCAGTGTAGAAAGGTCCAATTGACCTAAAATTTTATCAATACAAAGCTGAGACATAGACCCAAAACTTTTATGAAGAACATAAATCCAAATTCTGACCATAACCTAGTCAAATTTCCAACCAAACTTAGGTCACCAAATCTGGCAGAACCAGTTTTGCTAAGAATTTTGGATTCTGTCCAATCCAGCCAGTTATAGTGTTTAGGCCATAACTTGAGCTACAAAACTCCAAATGGAGTGACTCAAAAAAGGAAATGTAACTAGACAAAATAAGGAACAACTTTCATGAAGACAACTTTGCCAAATTCCTACTGTATAAATGACCAATAGAACAGTAAACATAAGACTTGAAATCTAAAAATTGTGAATAATTAACACTAAGCTTAGAAATGGTATTGGCAACCAATACACACAACTTTAGAATGCAAAATGTGGCATGTTGAGAGTATTAGAACCAATGTACCTATTGTCTATGCAAAATTCAAAATTTTAGTTGACTAAAGAAATGAATAGTAACACCTAAACCTAAATTTCAAGAATTGTAAAATTTAAAAGTGAAACATGCCCTAGTACACCTAGCAAGATTGGCTTGGATAGCTTGGCATGCCAATAGGGTTCAGTTAGCAGTACTGCACATGGCATTATGCCATTCTGTGATTTTATGGCTTTTAGCCATTCTGACATTATGATGATACTTGGCCTTGTGCCTAATGTTTATTATAGCTTATTATCTATTCTGTTGCACAGCGGGAGATACATATGTGATCGATGGTGTGATGGCCCAAGGTACTTGATACCCAGTGCCAGTTTACCCATTTATCCAGTCCAGTCATCTAGTATAGGTTACTTGGGCAACCAAAAATGAAAGTGGATAAATTTAATGAAATAATGAATATAACTAGTACAAAATTAATAAGACTACAAATAATCATTGAAAATTTGTCTGCATAAGACATCAATACATTCACTGCATATTTATTTTCTGTTATTTCTTTTTATTCTATTATTGGCACCACTAATCATTATTGCTCAGAGCGTTGCTTTTGCCACGTGTAGGTTCTAGAGAGACCGATAGAGAGCCTAGTAGACCACAGACTGGGTAAGATCATCTGCAACTCTGCATAGTGTCCGTGTCACCTCACCGTCATCAGTGCATTGGTAGGACACTAGGTTTTATTTTGGTATTTTGTAATTAACTTTTATTTTCTCATGTGTAATCATGACTCATGTAATGTATTTTGGTATTGATGTAAATAATAAAAATTGTGTTTATGAATGAACAAGTGAATATTTATTTATGAATTTTATATGAATTTCATATGAAATGAATGAATGAGAAATGGGAGTATATTTGAGAAATATTGAGATTTTGATGATGAAATGGAGTTTGGGATTGATTGAGAATTTTTGGAAGTGTTTTTCTCAGGTTCTGAAGAACTGTTTTCTCCATTTTTATCCGGCACTCTGCCGAATTTTTTATAAAATTTGTGGAACCTCAAATAAATTATAACTTCAATAAATGACTTAAATGAATTATATTTCACAAATTGTACTTCATAACTATGATAAAAATAAATTAAGGAAGAATAAAATGATTGAGATAAAATAGGGTGTTCCGGTACACTGTGTGACATATCTTACTCAGCTATACTGTAGACGGTAAGGGGTGTCACAGGATATCTGTTCTTTATGGTCACTTTATTCAACTGTCTGTAGTCTATGCATAGATAGAGAGTACCATCTTTCTTCTTCACAAACAATACTGGTGTTCCCCAAGGTGACACATTAGGGAGGATAAAACCCTTATCTAGCAATTCTTGCAATTGCACCTTAAACTCTTTCAACTCAGCAGGTGCCATCCTATAAGGAGTGACAGAAATTGGTTCCACACTAGGCATAATCTCAATGTCAAACTGCACCTCTCTTTTTGGAGACAATCCTAACAATTCTTCCGGAAATACATCCAGAAAATCACATACAGTAGGAAAATCCCTTAATTCTGAGCTCCCTACTTGGGTGTCTATCACATGGGCCAAATATGCTCCACACCCCTTTTTAATCATCTTTTTAGTAAGTGCAGCTGAAATGATGTTGGATGACAGTAACTGCCTCTCCCCGTGTATTACTACATCTGCGTACTCAGGAAGACCAAAAGTAACTATCTTCAATCTATAGTCAATCATGGCATGATGCTTGGCTAACCAATCTATGCCTAAGATGATATCATAATCTCGAAAGGGCATCTCAATAAGGTCAGACAGAAAAGTATGTCCTTGGATTACCAAAGGACAATCCTTATACAACTTATTTACCCTGACCACCTGACCTAATGGAGTAGTCACTAGTACATCAAAGTCCATTTTAAAGCAGGGAATAGTAGTAGAACAAGCAATGCTAGCACTAACATATGAGTGTGTGGAGCCAGGATCAAACAACACATAAATAGCTTGTTCAAAGATGGAGAAAGTACCAGCCACAACATCTGATGTCTTAGCCTCATCCCTCTAGCTCATGGTGTACACCTTGGCTGGTGTACCACTCTGTTCTGGTTGGCTCACTATGCCTTAGCTGCCAAAAATACTACCTCTACCCCTACCTTGGCCTCTACTAACTGTTTATTGTCCTCTAGAAGCAGAACCTTGAATAGATCCCTCAGTGGTGGTAGGTGGCCCAGACCTGCGGGCGCTAGTGTAATCCCTAGAAAAATGCCCACTTCCACCACAGTTGTAGCAGGCTCCTGTGGCCTTATAACATACTCCTCCATGTGTCTTGCCACAGGTTTCACAAGTACAGATAGCAAAGGAACCTCTAGATGTCTACTGACTGGATCTAGGTGGCCTCTACCCTGAGAATCTTCCCCTACCAGATCCTCTGTTACTTGGTCCCCTAAAACTCTTTCTCTTACTCGAACTACTGCCAGAAGCTTTACTAAAAGTCTTTCCACTCTTATATTTTTCTTTAGTTCCCTTTTTAACAGCCCCTTCTGACTTAATTCTTTCTAATTCCAGAGATTGGGATATCAATTATGAGAAGTTTTCATGTCAGAACCCAACCACTTACAGTCTCAGACTCAGTCTCAACCCGACCTTATCTGTCCTTGTTGGTGGTGAGTAGACTCCTAGCATAGTGACTCAGGTGGGAGAACTCCCTCTCATACTCTTCCACAGTCCTGTCCCCTTGTTTCAAACTTAAAAACACTTGAAGCTTCATATCCACATAGGTATTAGGAACATACTTCTGTCTAAACTGAAGGAACGGAAGCGTGAAAAACACAATATTATACCATTGAATTCAAAAATTTTCACCTAGGGTCACATGCACCATGCAAGATTTATTTTTATCTATTTGATTTCAATGATAAACAACATATTAAAACTCTTTTAATATGTTTTTGGATCTGTATTTGCCATTTAATATTTTAAAATTAATCAGATTAATTTTAGAACCCTAGATTAAATCAAGAACGATTACACTAACCTCTTGATGTGCTGCAGCGTGTCTGCGCCTTTGAGATTCGTCTTCAGGACACCAGATGTTGTCCCTCTAGCTTGTCCACACCAAGAACACCTATGGCAGCCCTTGAACAGCTTCTAAAGCCTTTTCTATTAATTAGAAATTCAAGTTCTGCCTTTTAAGAGATTAGAGATGCAAACAGGACACTAGAAACAATTTCTAGTGTTCTTAATTCAAGAGATTGATGGCTAATCTCTTTGAATTGATGAGAGATGAAGAGAAATAGCTGGAGAGGCTCAAAGTGGCGTGACATATGAGAGGAGAGGCTGCTGGTTGTGTTATCTTTTCATAACCCCACTTAAATAGCTAGGTTAACACATTAAACCCTAGCCACATGTCACCTTTTGATTAGCTCTAGGTTTAAGTGACCCAATCACATTGTGCCAAGTGTCAAACCTATATTTAATCTTGATTTTAATCATCTTACATGATTAAAAATATTTGGCAAGCTTATGTGTTATGCCATGTGTCACCATCTCATGGTGCCACGTGTCACACTGCAAAATGACCAAAATGCTCGTGTCTTAATTTTGAGTTCTTAACCCAAAATAATTATTTTCTTCTTCTAATTAATTTATATCAAATATAAATTAATTAATTAATCTCTATTAATTAATTTCTCATCAATTAAATTCATATTTAAACACTTTAAATATAAATTTAATTTATACTACACATCCAATAATCTAGATTTGGTTTCAAGTCATGCTAGGGACTTTGCAATTTTATTGCAAACCAAATCTATTTAATTAATCAATTAAACTCTTTAATTAATTAATTAAATCATATTTAAATAGGTGATAACTTGTGTATGTGTGTGACTTACTAGGCTCATCACTAATTGGCAATGAGACATGATATCAACTCTTAATATCATCGAACTCTTTCTTACCATAAATGATTTCTCTAAATCATTTTATGAACCTCATAGACCATGGTTAACACCTAGCATAGCATGCCATGGCCACCCAATTAGTAATAAGATTTACCTTAAATGAACCTATAATCATATGTTACCATGCACTAGAATCTCTCTACAAAATCCCAACTCAAGCCGAGTCATGGTTTATGTCAAACTCCATTTGCTATGAATATTATGTTCTCTTTTAATTCCAGTTCTTGATTAAAAGATTTTTCTCATCGAAACTCTTTCAATAAATCTATCTGTCTGGCCAGACCTTGAAACATCAAGAACAATTAAATGAACATAGGATTTTATCTCTATTTACTTAGAGGAACAGATTCCATCTTGATCAACACCTACCTCCATATATAACTAGCAGGAGCCAACACATGCCCATATACCCATACATAGTACAAGTATGAAAGCAGTATCAAACTCAAACTACCTATATACAAGATAATCATGCTATCTCGTGTCTAAAGATTATATGCATCGATATGATTTATGACAAAACATTGACAAGAGTAAACTCCATGTGCTTGTCATAAGTGTCACTGGTTCGGCCTACTTATCATGTATAAGTGCCTATCATGTTTGTTATATGGCATGAGACTCACCATTCCATCTTATTTATATCTCATATAAATAACTTGGGAACAAACATGAATACAATCTTTCTGGATAAGTCATGTCCTTATTATGAAGTATCCTCGATTGTGAACCTATTTATGATACTTTGTGCTAGAAATATTGTCACTCATATTCTTAACAACTTAAGAATAATATTTCTAACAAAATATCAATGGACCTTTTCTATTACACATAAATATATTATGTAAACGGAAAAGTGGAAATGCCTTTTATTAATAAAATTATGTACAAGATACATACTAAATGATATGCTCTAGGGCATACTACTAACAATCTCCCACTAGCACTAGAGCCATTCATTACAATACCTTAGACCCATCTTCTCAAGATGTCAGTCTAACTGAGCTTGTGACAAAGGCTTAGTGAATGGATCAGCTGAATTTTTCAGCTGATGTTATTTTTCTGCATGGCTATATCGCCTTTGCCCAACTATATGTCTGATAATGTGGTAGTGCCTTTCTATGTGTTTGGATTTTGGTGAGACCTTAGTTCCTTAGCCTGTTTGACTGCTCCATTATTGTCACAGTGTAGTGGAACTGCTGACTCAATGGAAGGAACTACTGTAAGTTCTGTCACGAACTTCTTTATCCAAACAGCTTCCTTTGCAGATCTCGATGCAAAGAATATACTCGACCTCAGAGTGGAATCTGCAATGTGCTCTCGCTTGGAACTCTTCCAACCGATCGCACCTCCATTACAAATGAACACATATCTAGAGGTGGACTTTCTATCATCGATATCCGATTGGAAATCGTAATCAAGATAACCATCCAATTGCAAGTCTCCACCTCCATAAATCAAGAATAAATCCTTAGTTCTTCTCAAGTACTTAAGGATATTCTTGACACTATCCGATGTTCCAAACCGGATTGGATTGATACTTGCTAGTCAAACTAACAAAGATATGCGATATCCGCCTAGTACACAACATTGCATACATTAAACTTCCAATAGCCGAAGCATATGGAATCCTGACCATCTTATCTCTTTCTTCAGGTGTCTTTGGAGACATCTCTTTAGAAAGGTGGATACCATGTCTCACTGGTAACAATCCTCTTTTGGAATCAAGCATGTTAAACCTCTTTAACACCTTTTCCAAGTATAGACTTTGGGATAAACCAATTATTCTTTTCGCTCTATCTCTATAGATGCGAATCCCAAGAATATAGGTTGCCTCCCTAAGTCTTTCATGGAGAATGTATTTGACAACCATACCTTTATAGTCGCCAACATACCCGTATCATTACCCATCAACAGTATGTCATCCACATATAAGACAAGGAAAGTGATAGCACTGTCACTAACCTTCTTATATACACATGGCTCATCCTCATTTTTGATAAAACCAAAAGATTTAATGGCTTCATCAAAACGGATGTTCCAACTCCTCGAAGCTTGTTTCAACCCATAAATGGATCGCTTTAGCTTGCATACCTTGGAACCATCTTGGGATACAAAAAACCTTAAGTTGTGCCATGAAAATGTTTTCTTCAATGTATCCATTAAGAAAAGTCGTTTTGACATCCATCCGCCAAATCTCATAATCATAGTATGCAATATTGCTAATAAAATCCTAATTGATTTAAGCATGGCAACAAAGTAGAAAGTCTCCTCATAGTCTATTCCTTGCCTTTGGCGAAACCCTTTCGCTACTAGCCTTGCCTTATAGGTCTCTACCTTTCCATCAGAACCAATTTTCTTCTTGAAAACCCATTTGTTCCCTATAGGTACAATACCTTTAGGTGGGTCAACAAGATCCCAAACTTGATTCTTATACATGGAATCAATCTCTGATTTCATAGCATCAATCCATTTTGAAGAGTCTATATCTGATATAGCTTCTTCATAGGTAAGTGGATCATAAACATGATCTACTTCTTCATGAGTAGACAAATCTAGTTCTTCTTCATTAATAAAACCATATCTCACCGTGGGTGAGATACCCTCGTTGTTCTACGAGGAACAAATTGTAGATGTTTCATCAATGGGTATAGGTTGACTAGATGGATCTATATCCATCTGATCTATTGGTTGGTCAGAATTCTCCAATTCTAACTCTATTTGCCTTCCTTTGCCTCCTTCTTGAACAAACTTTTGTTCAAGAAATGTGGCATCTCTACTTATCACAACCTTTTGTGAAGTAGGCAAATAAAAATAATATCCAAAACTATCTTTTGGATATCCAACAAATCGACCTTTTTCTGATCTAGTCTCCAATTTATCAGTGTTCAGCTTTTTGATATAAGCTGGACAACCCCAAATCTTAACATGCTTAAGACTTGGTTTTCTTCCATGCCATATCTCATAAGGTGTGGAAGAAACTGATTTTGATGGAATCCTATTCGTAATATACAAAGTGATTCTAATGCAAATCCCCAAAAGGAGATTGGCATATCAATATAGCTCATCATACTACGTACCATATCCAATAGGGTACGATTTCTCCTTTCAGATACACCATTCAGTTGTGGCGTTCCTGGAGGAGTCAGCTGAGAAACAATGCCATGCTCTCTCAAGTATTCATCAAATTCAGTACTCAAATATTCACCTCCACGATCTGATCGAAGAGCTTTAATATTTTTTCCTGTTTGATTTACTACTTCAGATTTAAATTCCTTAAACTTTTCAAAGGATTCATGTTTGTATTTCATCAAATACAAATACCCAAACCTTGATTTATCATCAGTAAAGGTAATAAAATAATGAAAGAACCCTCAAGCCATTTATTTAAATGGACAACAAACATCACTATGTATTAGCTCCAAAATATTTGTCGCTCTTAGCCCTTGTCCAACAAAGGGTGATCTAGTCATTTTGCCCTGAAGGCAAGATTCACAAGTTGGAGTAGGCTCAGAGCCCAATGAGGATAGAATCCCCATTTTCTCCAATTTTGCAATCCTATCTTCTGCAACATGACCTAACCTTAAGTGCCAAGTATATTTTGAACTTGAGTTGGTTTTCACCATGGCATTGCTTTCATTTAGATTGCTACACTGCCGTGGAAACACTTTCTTCGGCAATGGAAACACTTTCCTGTTGGCAGTGGAAACACTTTCCTTTGCCTCCATCAGCTTTAGTCTTACTTTTCTGTTTAGCTATTTTCTTGGAAGGACCAGGAATCTGAGGTTTCTTTTTCTTATTGCCTTTCTTCTTGTTGGACTTTCCAGCAGAAGAAGATGTAACCAAAGCTACCTCTTTTTCTTTATTGCCTGGCATATTCTTTTGGGCAATAACCAGCATGTTGAGTAATTCAGCTAAGGTGCATTCCTGTTTAGTCATATGGAAATTTGTCACAAAATTCCTAAAAGACTCAGGAAGGGACTGAATCAAATCCGTTTGTAGTTGGAAATCCATGTTGAAGTCAAGATGTTCCAACTGCTCAATCAGCCGAATCATCTTGTGGACATGATCCCCAACATTCATCCCTTAGACATCCTCATACGGAATAATCGTTTAGATATCTCATACCTAGCATTCTCTTGTGCTCACCATACAACTCGTGTAGGTGAAGGAGGATCTCACTAGCACTCTGCATGTTCTCATGTTGCTTCTGTAACTCATTACTCATGGAAGCAAGCATGTAACACTTAGCTCTCATATCATGCTCCTTCCACTTGTCCAAAGTATCATGTTCCTCTTGTGTGGCCTCTGGAGGTAAGGGACCAGGAACATTTGAATATAGAACATATCCTATATGTTCAAGGTTCAGGACAAGTTTCAAATTTCTTAGCCAATCGCATGATTAGGTCCTGTCAACTGTTGTGATCAAGTATGCTTGCAAGGATATTGGATGGTGGTGGTTGTTTTGTGCTCATTTTTATCGTAAAATTAATCGCAGAAAATAACCAGATTAATTAGTAAATGTATCATGTAATTAACCAAAATGATTATGGTCTTTTAATCAAATTGGTCCTCCCACTAACTTAGCGAATCCTACACTTCCAAAGTAGAAAACGGAAATCCTAGTTGGATGGATTTCTAGTGGGTGATTGAATTCTTATAATTCTATTGATCATCCTCAGTACATCCATTATTGGAATTACAATAAACTATAAGTGAGCAACTCCTTGCCCATCACATCTCATGTGAGGTTCAATCCTTTTACTAGCCCCTAATGCTCAAAATCTCGTACATCCAATATTGACTTATCTTGCATTAGTTAAGTTGATCCCATTGAGCCGATAATTATGCAAATAATTTTAATGTCCTCAGTACATCCAATATTGGCCACCAAACCATTTACATATTTACAACATCTCATGCTTAACAATTATTCTTAAGAAAATCTCTTAAATTAATTGCATCTCATGCAACTATTTAAAATTTCTTAAAATAATTGCCCCAATGGAGGGCTTATGTTATAATTACTTTAATTATAGCATTTCCAACTTAATCATTTGTTTGGAAGATTTTATAGCCATCCTAATTACTATTAAGGTCTCACTTTGCACATTATCCATTTAGCATGCATATATCATATAATTGAATACATTAACATACATCTCATGAATTCATTGATAAGCATTAAATATGGTATTATCATGGACTTTCTAAGGGTTTCAATTCTGAGCCACCAAGAATTGAATCAGGGCATTCCTAGGTGCATTTCATTCATTCATTTTACAAGAGTTGCTGAAGGAGTACATAATCAACACTTGATCTTGAATTCCTCCCACTGGTCCCACCAATGCTCTTGACCTCCTTGAACTTCTTGCAATCCAATATTACATAGTAATCCTTGGCATACCAAGGCGAATTTACAAGAACTTAAATAAATTAAATTACAACCCAAAAATATTACAAACTTAATAATATATGCCCAAAATAAATTAAAATAAATTAATTTACAATCCCAAAGAAACATAAAAGAAATAAATCCAATCACATTGGTCTTTTATAGTCCATGATCATCCATCATGCATATCACTATTTAACAATTAAATAAAACATACATACTTATATTAAATTGAATATCTCATATTCAACTTAAAAATCCAGATTTGAATATGATTCAAATAAATTTAAAAATTCAGATTTGAATCTCATTCAAACAAATTTAAAAATTCAGATTTGAATCACATTCAAACAACTTCAAAAATTCAGATTTGAATCACATTCAAATATTTTTTAAAAAATCAGATTTGAATCACATTCAAATATTTTTTAAAAAATCAGATCTGAATTTTATTGAATCAATTTTAAAAAATCAGATTTAAATATGATTCAAACAACTTTAAAAATTCAGATTTGAATCACATTCAAACAACTTTTAAAATTCAGATTTGAATCACATTCAAACATTTTTTTAAATTCTGATTTGAATCATAATTTAATTGTGTGATTAAAACAACTAATTAAACACTTTAATTAGTCAAAGAATAGGCCTTAGATCATACAACAATTGCAGAATTAAAAGCCAAACCTTGAATCACCCATGGAACCATTATTGCCGCCACCATTGGTGGCTTCACCATGTGTGACGCCACACCTCTTAATCCAACCAGCAATGAATCAATCATCTTATGATCAAATCACACAATTAAATCATATAATCAACAATCTAAATGGCAAATCTAGTGGCTCTGATACCAATTGAAGGAACGGAAGCGTGAAAAACACAATATTATACCATTGAATTCAAAAATTTTCACCTAGGGTCACATGCACCATGCAAGATTTATTTTTATCTATTTGATTTCAATGATAAATAACATATTAAAACTCTTTTAATATGTTTTTGGATCTGTATTTGCCATTTAAGATTTTAAAATTAATCAGATTAATTTTAGAACCCTAGATTAAATCAAGAACGATTACACTAACCTATTGATGTGTCAGCGTGTCTGCGCTTTGAGATTCGTCTTCGTGACACCGGATGTTGTCCTCTAGCTTGTCCACACCAAGAACACCTATGGCAGCCCTTGAACAGCTTCTAAAGCCTTTTCTATTAATTAGAAATTCAAGTTCTGCCTTTTAAGAGATTAGAGATGCAAACAGGACACTAGAAACAATTTCTAGTGTTCTTAATTCAAGAGATTGATGGCTAATCTCTTTGAATTGATGAGAGATGAAGAGAAATAGCTGGAGAGGCTCAAAGTGGCGTGACATATGAGAGGAGAGGCTGCTGGTTGTGTTTTCTTTTCATAACCCCACTTAAATAGCTAGGTTAACACATTAAACCCTAGCCACATGTCACCTTTTGATTAGCTCTAGGTTTAAGTGACCCAATCACATTGTGCCAAGTGTCAAACCTATATTTAATCTTGATTTTAATCATCTTACATGATTAAAAATATTTGGCAAGCTTATGTGTTATGCCATGTGTCACCATCTCATGGTGCCACGTGTCACACTGCAAAATGACCAAAATGCGCCTGTGTCTTAATTTTGAGTTCTTAACCCAAAATAATTATTTTCTTCTTCTAATTAATTTATATCAAATATAAATTAATTAATTAATCTCTATTAATTAATTTCTCATCAATTAAATTCATATTTAAACACTTTAAATATAAATTTAATTTATACTACACATCCAATAATCTAGATTTGGTTTCAAGTCATGCTAGGGACTTTGCAATTTTATTGCAAACCAAATCTATTTAATTAATCAATTAAACTCTTTAATTAATTAATTAAATCATATTTAAATAGGTGATAACTTGTGTATGTGTGTGACTTACTAGGCTCATCACTAATTGGCAATGAGACATGATATCAACTCTTAATATCATAGAACTCTTTCGTACCATAAATGATTTCTCTAAATCATTTTATGAACCTCATAGACCATGGTTAACACCTAGCATAGCATGCCATGGCCACCCAATTAGTAATAAGATTTACCTTAAATGAACCTATAATCATATGTTACCATGCACTAGAATCTCTCTGCTACAAAATCCCAACTCAAGCCGAGTCATGGTTTATGTCAAACTCCATTTGCTATGAATATTATGTTCTCTTTTAATTCCAGTTCTTGATTAAAAGATTTTTCTCATCAGAAACTCTTTTCTGAATAAATCTATCTGTCCTTGCCAGGAACTTGAAACATCAAGAACAATTAAATGAACATAGGATTTTATCTCTATTTACTTAGAGGAACAGATTCCATCTTGATCAACACCTACCTCCATATATAACTAGCAGAAGCCAACACATGCCCATATACCCATACATAGTACAAGTATGAAAGCGATCAAACTCAAACTACCTATATACAAGATAATCGTGCTATCTCGTGTCTAAAGATTATATGCACTGATATGATTTATGACAAAACATTGACAAGAGTAAACTCCATGTGCTTGTCATAAGTGTCACTGGTTCGGCCTACTTATCATGTATAAGTGCCTATCATGTTTGTTATATGGCATGAGACTCACCATTCCATCTTATTTATATCTCATATAAATAACTTGGGAACAAACATGAATACAATCTTTCTGGATAAGTCATGTCCTTATTATGAAGTATCCTCGATTGTGAACCTATTTATGATACTTTGTGCTAGAAATATTGTCACTCATATTCTTAACAACTTAAGAATAATATTTCTAACAAAATATCAATGGACCTTTTCTATTACACATAAATATATTATGTAAACGGAAAAGTGGAAATGCCTTTTATTAATAAAATTATGTACAAGATACATACTAAATGATATGCTCTAGGGCATACTACTAACATAAACTCCCTTAGAAAGTCATCCCATGTCAACACTGGAGGCTCAGCCAAACTGTGGGGAATAGTCTTCCACCACTCATATGCATCTCCATGTAATAGGGAAACTGAGTATTCAAACTTCAGATCATCTGTGCAGTGTAATTTCTTGAATACCCTATCCATTCTCTCCAGCCATTATTCTGCTTCCAATGGGTCTACTGTACCCTTGAACTATATTGCTTCATACTTCATTAACTTTTCATACTGTCTGGCTGGGGGTGGTGGTTGCACTGGAGCTGCTTGTACTGGAGCTTGGACTGGTATATTGCCAACCATTTATCGAAATAATATAGCCATTTGCTGAGCGAACTGAGCAGGAAACCGCATGGGCGGGGCAGGTGCAGCTGACCCACTGGCATTCTGAGGAGCTGGGGCCTCGCCTTATACCTCAGCTACTACAGATTGCTCTACTATGTGATCTCCCTCTTCCATAACGAATCACAAAGAATTTTACTCCTTGAATAACCAACACAAGGAGGTTTCCCTCTATTAGTCCATATTCATGATGTAATGCACTATATGTATCAATTAATAACAATTCAGCAGTTGTACTTATCAAAATTTTTTAAATATGCAATTCAAAACTTATATGAAAACTGTCACACCTTATCCCTGGTAAGGCATGACATGTTCTCGTAGCATACCTAATGAATTACCGAACTACACCTACCGATAACCCATTAGTTATGCTACAAGGGATTTTAAAACAAATCATAGCTTTTTGTCTTATCAAATTTGTTGCGAAAAATTGCATGAGAATAGTTAAAATTCCATGTAAGCATTCATTGGAAATAGTAATAGAATAAATATTGCAAAGGTTACATTTTCATAAGTCTCAAAGTGAAATACAAAATAGTTACAAACTCAAAATGCGATAGCAATGCAGTGCTTTTAAATACAAACTGCTCAATATCTGTACATCCATACATATAGGTACAAAATACATCCAAAGGAATCACAAGGGTATACCTAACGTAAATACCCACAAACAATACCAAAATGCTGCTTTTAAGTCTCTCACTGGCAGCCTTCTCCTTTCCCTTACCTACGACAACATAAAGAAGCTATCGCTGAGTATATCACTCATGGTGCACAACTAATAACTTTAAACTTAAGATAAAACACAATTTGTCAAAGCATAATAAATCACATTTTTCTTATGCAATAAAACTTCACAAGAGTTCTAAGTTCATAAGAGCCATTTATTTGAATAACATTGCAGATGAGAAATCATACTTCATAAATCACAATTCACAAAACATTAGCGTTGCCAACACCAACACAAAGTTCAGGCCATTACACAAAATTTCATGATCAGTGCCGTGTTGTACACCACGACAAAGCAATCTCAACCTCACTAACCGTTATTAATGAGGGAAGGCCTAGCTAGCTAATGAGTGCTCATATAGTCTTACCCCACTAACCGTTATTAATGGGAGACATAATCAATATCAATTACCAACCCCAAGTAGCCGTTACTACTGGAGAGTTCCGAAAGGGACTGTCATGCTAACTGTGTTTTCAAAACAGTTTCCAAAAATTTTCCATTCAACAATCACATTTATAAACCAATAAACACATTTAAATTTATCATAATATCCAAATAAAGGTAGCAACACCTAAATTACTTAAATGCAAGAGAAAAACCATGTTTCAGTCAAAGTAAACTTGTTCAAAGCAAACTCATTCAATTTAACACATTCCAAGCAATTTATAAATTTAAAAATAAAGAAAATGTTAGTTGTGCACAAACCTTCAATGCTCTCCTTTATTGTTACCTACTTCTCCTTGTCCGTTCCAACTTCTTTTTCTACTGAAAATACACAAATAGAATGCCTCAATACCAATCTCAATTGCTGCCAAGAACTCATTATATGCATGTCTAATGCACCCCAAGTTAGCTTTGAAAATTTTAGAATATTTTGGTTTTGGGACAGCTTGGTGCCCCAATATTTGAACCCAATTTTTACCTAGTTTCGATCATAATTTGGTGAGGTGTTCTTCATGAAAATTGTTCATTTAGGTCTTAACTTAATTTTTCGTTTTTGAATCGCCTAATTTGGAGTTGTGTAGCTTAAGTTATGGCCAAAACACCATTATTGTTCACGTCACTGCTCATGCTGCAGATTTTGTTCTAGCAGATTTATCGATCCAACTTCATTCAGCAATTTGACAAAGTTAAGTCCATAATTTGGTCTAATGTTCTTCATATGAAATGTTCTAATATGTCTTAGGTTTCCATCGGTTTAAGAATCTCCTAAATCGGAGTTTTCTAGAGAGAGTTATAGCCTTGTAAATTTACTATTCATTTGGTCAATTTTAGGTGCCCAGATTCTGGCAGATTTGGTGACCCGAATTCGTTTCGCAATTTGATTGAGTTAAGTTCATAATTTGGCCTAACATTCTGCATATGAAATATTCTACTATGTCTTAGGTTTCTATCGGTTCAAGAATCACCTAAATCGGAGTTTTCTAGAGAGAGTTATAACCTTGCAAATTTACTATTCATTTGGTCAATTTTAGGTGCCCAGATTCTGGCAGATTCGGTGACCCGAATTCGTTTCGCAATTTGATTGAGTTAAGTTCATAATTTGGCCTAACATTCTTCATATGAAATATTCTACTGTCTTAGGTTTCCATCGGTTCAAGAATCACCTAAATCAGAGTTTTCTAGAGAGAGTTATAGCCTTGCAAATTTACTATTCATTTGGTCAATTTTAGGTGCCCAGATTCTGGCAGATTCGGTGACCCGAATTCGTTTCGCAATTTAATTGAGTTAAGTTCATAATTTGGCCTAGCATTCTTCATATGAAATATTCTACTATGTCTTAGGTTTCCATCGGTTCAAGAATCACCTAAATCAGAGTTTTCTAGAGAGAGTTATAGCCATTGAAACTTTACTGCTCATATGGGAATTCTGCAGTTTTGCAGATTCAGTAACTCAAATTTGCTCAATAATTTGATTGGGTTAATGGAATAATTTGGGTTTATGTTCTTCATGAAAGTTTTATGTCTATATCTCATCTAACTACTGGTATAATTTCAGGTCATTTTGACTTGTCTAGCTCGAGTTATGACCCAAACACGGTTACTATTTATGTGTACTGTTTAGACTGCAGTTTTTCAAGTTTGGTCAGTTTGTTCACTAGGTTTTAGTCACTTTTTGGGCATGCTTCCTAAATCAAAATTGTGTCATTTGGTGCCTATTTTCAGTCCCAATTGGTCCCATACCAATTGGACTTGTAAAATTACATTTTTGGTCCCTCAAAGTTGACTTTTGGTCATTCTTCATACCCAATCCTAATTTGGCTTTGATTTAAACACTTCTAACACACTTAATTAGGTCACAAATGACCATTTCTTCCCTTAAACTATGTCAAAGACATCATTTAGCACTTCTTCACGTTTTTGGTCTCTAAACCCTAATGTTCAAAGCCCTAATTTTTCTCCCATTTGGCCAAAACCCTAGTTTAGGTTCCACATATGTTTTCTTTCATTTTCTTATGAAATTTCATCATAAATTAACTTCATTCCAAGCTTATACAACTAATCTAACATGAAAAGAAAATTACCTCTTGTTGATTTCTTTCCAACTTCACTTTTCTTCCAATTCTTGTTCTCCTTGCTTTTAATCTCTCAATCAAAGATCTCTTTGATGTTTTCTTTTAGTGGCCTATGGGATTTATACAGGGAATTTAAGGGAATTGAAACTTGGGAGGGGAAATCAATGAGGGGAAGAAGTGGAAGAAGAAGAGAAAAAGAGAGAGAGAGAGAGAGAAAGAGAGAGGAGAGGGTGGTAGCCTCTTATGAAAAAAAAGAAATGAAGAAGACATGTATCTTCTTATTTATATCTATCTATATATATATATATATATATATATATTTGTATATATTTATCCCCAAAATTGGCTTATTAAAATTATAAATTTTAATTGTGTCATAAGGATAATTAAACTTAAATTTTTGTTCCTTTTTTTTTTTTTACATTTACACTTAATTTTTCCTTTTAATTAAATAATTAAATTTAACTATCAAAAGCCCATAAGTCTTTCATTTTAATTTTGTCATAATGGAAATGAAAGTTTAAGTTTTCATTTCTTAAATTTTCCCTTACATATTTTTACTTAAATTTTTCTTCAATTTTTACCCCATAATTCAATTCATTAATTTCATTTAATTTAATTGACATTTTGGTCAAAAGTCAACTCTTGAGGTGAATTGACCAAAATGCCCCTCATCGGGTCATAATCCTTCTTTTTATAATACCCGATGAGTCCTTAGCTTTTTTGTTCACTAGAATTTTTATTGTATCTATCTCAATTAATTTTATATTTATTTTTGGTCCTTAAGGTGTCTTTGAATAGTATTAGTCACAGACCAAAAATGGTACTATTCATAACTCGGAGGTTCGGGGTGTTACAATTCTCCCCTCCTTAAAAATAAATTTCGTCCTCGAAATTTACCTGGTCTCAGTCTCTGAATAGCTGTGGGTGCTGTCTCCTCATGTCCTCCTCACGCTCCCATGTAGCCTCCTGGCCTGAATGATGGTTCCACAGCACTTTGACTAGAGGTATCTGTTTGTTCCTCAGCTGCTTCACCTCATGTGCCAAGATCTTTATGGGCTCTTCATCATATGTCAGGTCTGGATTCACCTCAATCTCCTCTATTGGCAACATGTGAGAGGGGTCTGATATGTACCTCCTCAACATGGAGACATTGAAGATATTGTGAATCTTTTCCAACTCTGGAGGCAATGCAAGTCTATATGCCAATGGACCCACTCTTTCCAGAACCTCATACGGCCCAATGAAGCGAGGACTTAGTTTCCCCTTTCTACCAAACCTCATGATCCTCTTCCAAGGGGAAACTTTCAGGAACACCTTGTCACCCACACTATACCGAATATCTCTTCTCTTTAGGTCAATGTAGGACTTCTGTCTATCCGTTGCAACTTTGAGTCTGTCTCTAATGAGCTTAACCTTTTCTTTTGTCTGTTGCACTAATTCTGGACCAATCAACTTCCTCTCGCCCACTTCATCCCAACACAAGGGAGTTTTACACTTCCTACCATAAAGTGCTTCGTATGGAGGCATTCCGATGCTTGACTGATAACTGTTGTTGTAGGCAAATTCAATTAAAGGCAAGTGTGTGTCCCAACTCCCTTCAAACTCAATCACACAAGCCCGAAGCATATCCTCCAAAATCTGAATGATCCTTTCGGATTGGCCGTCTGTCTGTGGATGGAATGCTGTACTGAAGTTCAATCTAGTTCCTAGGGCTTTTTGGAGACTACCCCAGAATCTAGAAGTGAACCTTGGGTCTCTGTTCGACACAATAGATGCTGGCACTCCATGTAACCTCACAACATCATCAATGTACAGTTTGGCCAATCTTTCCAGGCTGTAATCCATTCTCACTGGCAAAAAGTGTGCAGACTTGGTCAATCTATCAACAATAACCCAAACTGCATCATGATTCTTTTGTGTACGTGGAAGTCGTGTCACGAAATCCATAGTGATTCTTTTCCATTTCCACTCGAGAATTGGCAATGGTTGTAGCAACCCTGCAGGCACTTAGTGTTCTGCCTTTACTTGCTGACAAGTTAGGCATTTGGCAACATATTCTGCAATGTCTTTCTTCATTCCTCTCCACCAATAGTGCTCTTTCACACTTCTATACATTTTGGTTCCACCAGGGTGCATTGCAAAAGGTCAATCATGTGCTTCCTTTAAAATGGTCTGTCTCAGTTCAACATTCTCAGGAATGCACATTCTGCCCTTATATAACAACAAGCTCTCATCATTTACTGATAATTCTGGTTTCTTGCCATCCCGAGCCTCTTCCATCAACTTCACATACTTATCATCCTTCTCGTAAATCGCTTTAATTTGTTCTCACAAAGATTGGCTTCACTTGCCAAGTAGCTACCATCTGCCTATCTTCATTAATGTCCAAATTAGCATGCAATGCCCTTAATTCATGCACCATGGACAAAGGAGAAACCCTCAAACCAGCCATAGTCTTGCGACTTAAAGCATCAGCTACAACATTTGCCTTTCCAGGCTGATAGTCTATCAAACAATCATAATCTTTTATCAGCTCTAACCATCTCCTCTACCTCAAATTTAACTCCTTCTGTGTGCCCAAGTACTTCAAACTTTTATGATCTGTGTATATATAACATCTCTCCCCATACAGGTAATGTCTCCAGATCTTCGACGCAAAGACAATGGCTGCCAGCTCCAAGTCATGCGTAGGATAATTCTTCTCATGCGGTTTAAGCTGGCGTGAAGCATAGGCAATGACGTTTCTATCTTGCATCAACACACAGCCTAATCCGTTATGAGAAGCATCACTATATATGATATACTCCTTACCCAAAGTGGTCAAGGTTAAGACGGGAGCTTCAGTTAAACGCCTTTTTAACTCATTAAAACTTTCCTAGCACCGATTAGTCCACTGAAATTTTACATCCTTCCTAAGTAGCTTGGTCAGTGGAGATGCTAGCATGGAGAATCCCTTCACAAACCTTCGATAATACCCAGCTAAACCAAGGAAACTCCGAATTTTCGTGACATTTCTAGGTGGCTTCCAATTAAGAATGGCTTCTACTTTGCTAGGATCCACCTGGATACCCTCTGCAGATACAATATGCGCCAAAAATGAAATCTCCTTTAGCCAAAACTCACATTTCGACAGTTTGGCATACAACTGCTTCTCCCTCAAAGTCTGCAATACTATCTGCAAGTGCTTGTTGTGTTCCTCTGCATTCTTTGAGTACACCAAAACATCATCAATGAACACCACAATAAATTGATCCAAATATGGCCTGAAGATAGTGTTCATCATGCCCATAAAAGCAGCTGGAGCATTAGTCAACCCGAATGGCATTACCAAGAACTCATAGTGACCATACCGAGTCCTAAAGGCAGTTTTAGCAATACTTTGCTCCTGTACCCTCAACTGGTAGTAGCCTGATCTCAAGTCAATTTTGGAGAATATAGTTGCATCCTTCAACTGATCAAACAAATCATCAATCCGTGGCAGAGGATATCTATTCTTTATGGTCACCTTATTCAACTGTCTGTAGTCTATGCATAGACGGAGAGTACAATCCTTCTTCTTCACAAATAATACTGGTGCTCCCCAAGGTGACACGCTAGGGCGAATGAAACCCTTATCTAATAATTCCTGCAATTGCACCTTCAACTCTTTCAACTCAGCAGGTGCCATCCTATAAGGAGTGATGGAGATTAGCTCCACACCAGGCATAGTCTCAATTTCAAACTGCACCTCTCTTTCTGGAGGCAATCTCGGTAATTCTTTCGGAAAGACATCTGGAAAATCCCATACTGTAGGAATATCTTTAAGATTTGGACTCCCTACCTGGGTGTCTATCACATGAGCTAGATAAGCTTCACATCCCTTTTGAATCATCTTTCTAGCAAGTGCAGCTGAAATGATGTTGGATGGCAATAACTGCCTCTCCCTGTGTATCACTACGTCTGCATTCTGGGAAAGACCAAAAGTGACTGTCTTCAGTCTATAGTCGATCATGGCGCGATGCCTGGCTAACCAATCCATGCCCAAGATGATATCATAATCTCGGAAGGGCATGTCAATTAAGTTTGACAGGAATGTATGTCCTTGGATCACCAAAGGAAAATCCTTATACAATTTGTTCACCCTAACCTCCTGTCCTAAAGGACTAGTCACTAGCACATCATAATCCAATTTCACACAAGGAATAGCAATAGAGCATGCAATACTGGCACTAGCATAAGAATGTGTAAAACCAGGGTCAAACAGCACATATACATCTCTATAAAAAATGGAGAAAGTACCAGCCACAACATCTGATGTCTCAGCTTCATCCCTGTGGCACATGGTGTACACCCTGACTGGTGCACCACTCTACTCTGGTTGGCTCACTGTGCCCTAGCTGCCAGAAATGTTACCTCTACCCCTGCCTCTGCCTCTATTAGTTGTCTGTTGTTCTCTGGAAGCAGAACCTTGAACAGATCCCTGAGTGGTAGTAGGCGGTCCAGATCTGCGGGCACTAGTGCAATCTCTAGCAAAATGCCCACTTCCACCACAGTTGTAACAGGCTCCTATGGCCTTATAACATACTCCTCCATGAGTCCTGCCACAAGTTTCACAAGCACGGGTAGGAAAGGAACCCCTAGATGTCTGCTGTCTGGATCTAGGTGGCCTTTGCCCTGAGAATCTTCCCCTACTAGATCCTCTGTTACTTGGTCTCCCAAAGCTCTTCCTCTTACCCGAATTGTTACTTGGACTTTGACCTGTAGGCTTACTGCTCTTCTCTTTTTCAGTGATTACCTTCTCAAATGCCCCTTCCAGTTCTATCCTTTCCAATTTAAGGGCCTGTGATATCAACCTAGAGAAGTTGTCATGTCGAAACCCAACCACATGCAATCTCAAACTAGGCCTCAAACCGGCCTCAAACCGTTTGCATCTGTATCTACTGGTAGTGAGTAGGCTTCCAGCATAGTGGCTGAGGCGAGAAAAGTCTCTCTCATACTCGGCTACAGTCTTGTTCCCTTGCTTCAAACTGAGAAACTCCTGTAGCTTCATATCCACATAGGTATCAGGAACATACTTCTATCTAAACTCCCTTAGAAAGTCATCCCATGTCAGCACTGGCGGCTCAGCCAAACTGTGGGGAATGGTCTTCCACCACTCATATGCATCTCCATGTAGAAAGAAAATTGAATATTTAAACTTCAACTCATCTGTGCAGTGTAATTTCTTGAAGACCCTCTCCATCCGTTCTAACCATTGTTCAGCTTCCAATGGGTCCACTGTACCCTTGAACTCTATTGCCCCATACTTCATTAACTTATCATATTGTCTGGGTGGGGATGGTGGTTGCATTAGAGGTGCTTGCACAGGAGCTTGGACTGGTATATTGCCAGCCATTTGCTGAAATAGTGCAGCCATCTGCTGAGCGAACTGAGCAGAAAACTGCATGGGTGGGATGGGTGCAGCCGATCCACTGGCATTCTGAGGAGCTGGGGCTTCCCCTCGTACCTCAACTGCTACTAATTGTTCTACTGTGTGATCCCCCTCTTCCATATTGAATCACAAGGAATTCTACTCCCTGACCAACCAACACAAGGAGATTTCCTTCCATTAGTCCATATTTATGATGTAATGCACTATATGTATCAATAATGACAATTGAGCAGTTGTACTTATAAAAAATTTTCAAACATGCAATTTCAAAACTTGTATAAAAACCAAAGCTCTGATACCACTAAAACATGTCACACCTTATCCCTGGTAAGGCATGACATGTTCCCGTAGCATACCTAATGAATTACCGAACTACACCTACCGATAACCCTTTAGTTATGCTACAAGGAATTTTAAAACAAATCATAGCTTTTTGTCTTATCAATTCTGTTGCGGAAAATTGCATGAGAAT
This sequence comes from Hevea brasiliensis, assembly GCF_030052815.1. NCBI lineage: Eukaryota > Viridiplantae > Streptophyta > Magnoliopsida > Malpighiales > Euphorbiaceae > Hevea > Hevea brasiliensis. The sequence continues at coordinate 17,782,480 of NC_079507.1, forward strand.
AGTTAAAATTCCATGTAAACATTCATTGGAAATAGTAATAGAATAAATATTGCAAAAGTTACATTTTTATAAGTCTCAAAGTGAAATACAAAATAGTTACAAACTCAAAATGTGATAGCAATGCAGTGCTTTTAAATACAAATTGCTCAATATCCGTACATCCATATATATAGGTACAAAATACATCCAAAGGAATCACAAGGGTATACCTAACGTAAATACCCACAAACAATACCAAAATGCTGCTTTCAAGTCTCTCACTCGGCAGCCTTCTCCTTTCCCTTACCTGCGACAGCATAAAGAAGCTATCGCTGAGTATATCACTCAGTGGTGCACAACTAATAACTTTAAAACTTAAGATAAAACACAATTTGTCAAAGCATAATAAATCACATTTTTCTTAAGCATTAAAACTTCACAAGAGTTCTAAGTTCATAAGAGCCATTTATTTGAATAACATTGCAAATGAGAAATTATACTTCATAAATCACAATTCACAAAGCATTAGTGTTGCCAACACCAGCACACAGTTCAGGCCATGAGATAAAATTTCACGATCAGTGCCGTGTTGTACACCACGACAAAGCAATCTCAACCTCACGAACCGTTATTAATGAGGGAAGGGCTAGCTAGCTAATGAGTACTCATATAGTCTTACCCCACTAACCGTTATTAATGGAAGACATAATCAATATCAATTACCAACCCCAAGTAGCCGTTACTACTGGAGAGTTCCGAAAGGGACTGTCATGCTAACTGTGGTTTCAAAACAGTTTCCAAAATTTTTCCATTCAATAATCACATTTATAAACCAATAAACACATTTAAATTCATCATAATATTCAAATAAAGGTAGCAACACCTAAATTTCTTAAATGCAAGAGAAAAACCATATTTCAGTCAAAGTAAACTTGTTCAAAGTAAACTCATTCAATTTAACACATTCCAAGCAATTTACAAATCTAAAAACGAAGAAAATGTTAGTTGTGCACAAACCTTCAATGCTCTCCTTTATTGTTACCTACTTCTCCTTGTCCGTTCTAACTTCTTTTTCTACTGAAAAATACACAAATAGAATACCTCAATACCAATCTCAGTTGTTGCCAAGAACTCATTATATGCATGTCTAATGCATCTCAAGTTAGCTTTGAAAATTTTAGAATATTTTGGTTTTGGGACAACTTGGTGCCCAAATCTTTGAACCCAATTTTTACCTAGTTTCGATCATAATTTGGTGAGGTATTCTTCATGAAAATTGTTCATTTAGGTCTTAACTTTATTTTCCTTTTTGAATCGCCTAATTCGGAGCTGTGTAGCTCAAGTTATGGCCAAAACACCATTACTGTTCACGTCACTGTTCATGCTGCAGATTTTGTTCTGGCAGATTTATCGATCCAAATTCGTTCAGCAATTTGACTAATTTAAGTCCATAATTTGGTCTAATGTTCTTCAAATGAAATGTTTTACTATGTCTTAAGTTTCCATCGGTTTAAGAATCGCCTAAATCGGAGTTTTCTAGAGAGAGATATAGCCTTGCAAAGTTTACTGTTCATTTGGTCAAATTTAGGTGCCCAGATTCTGGCAGATTCGGTGACCCGAATTCGTTTCGCAATTTGATTGAGTTAAGTTCATAATTTGGCCTAACATTCTTCACATGAAATATTCTACTATGTCTTAGGTTTCCATCGGTTCAAGAATCACCTAAATCGGAGTTTTCTAGAGAGAGTTATAGCCTTGTAAAATTTACTGTTCATTTGGTCAATTTTAGGTGCCCAGATTCTGGCAGATTCGGTGACCCGAATTCGTTTCGCAATTTGATTGAGTTAAGTTCATAATTTGGCCTAACATTCTTTACATGAAATATTCTACTATGTCTTAGGTTTCCATCGGTTCAAGAATCACCTAAATCAGAGTTTTCTAAAGAGAGTTATAGCCATTGAAACTTTACTGCTCATATGGCAATTCTGCAGTTTTGCAGATTCAGTAACTCAAATTTGCTCAATAATTTGATCAGGTTAATGGCATAATTTGGGTTTGTATTCTTCATAAAAGCTTTAGGTCTATATCTCATCTAACTACTGGTAAAATTTCAGGTCATTTTGACTTGCCTAGCTCGAGTTATGACCCAAACATGATTACTGTTCATATGTACTGCTCATACTGCAGTTTTTCCAGTTTTGCCAGTTTGTTCACTAGGTTTTGGTCACTTTTTGGGCATACTTCCTAAATGAAAATTGTGTCATTTAGTGCCTATTTTCAGTCCCAATTGGTCTCATACAAATTAGACTTGTAAAATTTCATTTTTAGTCCCTCAAAGTTGACTTTTGGTCATGCTTCATACCCAATCCGAATTTGGCTTTGATTTAAACACTTCTAACACACTTAATTAGGTCACAAATGACCATTTCTTCCCTTAAACTATGTCAAAGACATCATTTAGCATTTTTTCACATTTTTGGTCTCCAAACCCTATTATTCAAAATCCTAATTTTTCTCCCATTTGGCCAAAACCCTAGTTTAGGTTCCATATATGTTTTCTTTCATTTTCTTATGAAATTTCATCATAAATTAACTTCATTCCAAGCTTATACAACTAATCTAACATGAAAAGAAAATTACCTCTTGTTTATTTCTTTCCAACTTCACTTTTTTTCCAATTCTTGTTCTCATTGCTTTTAATCTCTCAATCAAAGATCTCTTTGATGTTTTCCTTTAGTGGGCTATGGAATTTATGAAGGGAATTTAAGGGAATTGAAACTTGGGAGGGGAAATCAATGAGGGGAAGAAGTGGAAGAAGAAGAGAAAAAGAGAGAGAGAGAGAGAGAGAGAGAGAAAGAGAGAGGAGAGGGTGGTGGCGTCTTATGAAAAAAAAGAAATGAAGAAGACATTTGTCTTCTTATTTATATATATATATATATATATATGTATTCCCAAAATTAGCTTATTAAAATTATAAATTTTAATTGTGTCATTGTAGGGGCAAGGGGGGCGTGAGGCGAAATATCATCCATTAGAATTATATAAAATGCACCAGGTAATGCCCAGGAAAGATGGTGGAGTCACAATGGTCTCACTTAAGTACCACCTCCATAGACAGCATTTCCTAGACATGCACTTCATACAATCCTAATAGAATCAAACCACTGGTAAGTACCGTCTTTCCATAACACTACCACGGTACTAAGGATTTATGCCACGAAGGCATAGATAGACAGGAGTCGCCACCCGGGTAATAACCGGGACATATTCAGTGTTTCTTCCGAGGGTCATGGATGGCAACTTACTCCTTGCAGAGTTTCCACAACCGTCATTACCATAGCCCAATGTCTAGGTTCGGGATAGTGGGTACGTAAGGGGAAGGTGTTAGGCACCCCTTACGCCTGGTCTAACCTCGTTAATTCGAGTGCCAGTCCTCTACTAATGTTTCTAGAAGTCTTGTTTATTATTCCTTTATTAAACTTTATCCTAAAAAATGCAATTCTAATCCTACACACGCAAGTAATTCACAAAAAGGGTTGTTGTTTACACACAATTTTCATGCATAAGTAATTCCTATCTATGGGGTTGCTAATTATTTAAATGGTATTTACCAGATGACTAAAATTAATTTATTATTGGAAATTTAATTTACAAACAAATTCAATTTCAAATAACCCTATGTTTCTATTTAACCTAATTAATTAATTTTCACCAAGTTACCCTAAGGATAATTGAACTAAGTTAATTATGTACATGTGTAATTTATTCTAATATCACATAAGGCCCAAACAATCACAACCTAATAAAGATTTCTAACATGCAAATTTATTTTACAATTATCAAGTATTAAATTAAATTTATTTACATGCCAATGTTAGTTTAATTTACAAACAAGATTAATTTTAATTTACAAAGTATTTATTTACATTAATTACATGCAAAAGTCAGTTAAATTAAAAACATTGTTAATTTTAATTTACCAAATAAAAGTTCTATTATTACTACAATTTCATGCCAATGGTTATTCAAGAAATTTAGAGCTACTTACCTGTTGGTAAATGCAGTTGCCATTGGGGCAAGCTACCCTTAAAAAAAGGGTCTTCTCTTCTAGTATGGCAATGATATCCCTGGCTTACTCCCGTTTAGCTCCATATAAGCTCCACGCAAATGCCCTCTTTGGTACTTACCTTAGGGCTACTTACCAATTTTGTTTTTAATAAAAAAAAATAAAGAAACTAAAGAAAATAAAAGAAATAAAAAAAATATTAATAACAATTTACATTGGATTCTAACTCTAGTCTCCTAAAGGGTTAAGATTCCTAATTAATTACAACTACCTAATGGTCTAAGTCTTCTAACATTATCCAAACACTTCATAACACTTCTTGAATTAAAAGAACATAGAAAAATAGATCAAATATTAATTAAAACCTAAGAAAATACAAGAACATGCATAAATATACAATTTCTAAATTCTGGCAAATTAACGGTAGCAAGAAATTCGATTTTTTAAAAATAGTTATACATGCCTAAAACTCATAAAAAAATTACAGAAGATAGCCTACATATCAAACAAGATCATAAAATTTATAAATCAAATAAAATCCTAGCCGAATGGTCTACATAAATCGTAACTTTTCTAAGTGATAGAATCGTACTACTTTTTTGTAAAATTCATAACTCATTAACCACAACAGATATGAATGCAAAGCCAATTGAAAAAGATTCATAAGATTCTAAAGTTAATTTTAGACACTAGATTTTTACAAAAATATTAAGGAACAAGGGAGATATGGGCTCCACAAGTCGGATATCCTGCAAATCAGATTTTACAGGAACCCTAACTTCAAACAGCCATAACTTACAAAATATTAAAGCTTTTTTAGTGATTCTTGAGCCTAAAATTAATGGAATTTTGTGTAGAATATGAATATAATTTTTATAAATTTTTTACAGATTCAGAAAATAAAGAAAAATAATAAAAATACGAGAGACAGAAACTAAACATGTGCAGAGTTGTGTATCCCCTCAAATTAAACATGATTACATGATCAATATGAACATATAAAATAAATTGAAGACAAGGAGCATAGAATTAAAATATTGTGTGACATAGATCTTGAAAAGAAAACAATAAAAATTGTCCTTCCAGAAATTTTGTATGAAAATCTTCTTGAAGAAAAGAAAAAATATGGAAGAACTCAAAGAGTCTTGAATATCTCTAAATTTCCTATAGCTCTGAATTTTCTCTTCCTCTTTCCTCCCATCATCCCCTCTTCTCTTCTCTAGTAGGGTATTTATAGGGTTTTGGGAGAGAGGTGTGATAGGGTTTGGAGTCTTAGGATGATAAAGTTTAGATGACTTAAACAACTACAATTGCAGAGTTCGAATAAGACTGGGATATGGGTGAGGTGTTTCAACCAATAGGAAGACAAAAAAATGGAAGGCACCAATAGGGAATGAGGAAGAGGTGTGGTAGGATTTGGAGTCTTAGGGTGATAAAATTTAGATGACTTAAACAACTACGATTGCAGAATTCGAATAAGACTGGGATATGGGTGAGGTGTTTCAACCAATAGGAAGACAGGAAAAAATGGAAGGCACCAATAGGGAGTGAGGAAGAGAGTGGGGTCAAGGAGGAGAGAGATATTTTGTTATTTTAATTTTTAGAAAATAATTAAATGGGTCCCATTTAAAATTCCTAACTAGGCTTTCTTAGGCCCATAGAGCGCAATTAAACTTAATTAGATCCATTTAAGAACTACCCATATTAAATTTAAACAAAATAAAATTTTATTTAAATTTAATTAAATTAATTTCCCCAAAATTTTATTATTATTATTTTTTTTTATCATACCACGAAATTAATAATTCAGCTCCATGCCTCCAATTACATCTTACAGTCATATAATTTTTCATCATCGGGTTTCCCATGGCCTCAATGCACATACTCATCACAAAATAAAGGTCTACAGTTTGCCCTCCACTTTGGCGAAAGTTGAAATCAATGCGAAAGCATTGCTCAAGTTTCGTCAAAGTGAAACTCAAATTTCTAATAACTATGAAACATTGGCTATGAGGATCAAGTATATCTTGCTCGGTCGACATACTCTATGTTATGAGACTAGCTACGGTCTCATAATAGTAATAATTGTGTCATGTGAAAAACGAGTGTATCTTGCTCTGTCGATACACTCTGCGTCATGAGACTAGCTACAGTCTCATAACAGTGATAACTGTGTCATGTGAAAATTGAGTGCATCTTGCTCTGTTGATACACTCTATGTTATGAGACTAGCTACGGTCTCATAACAGTGATAACTTTGTAATGTGAAAATCGAATGCATTTTACTCGCCGATACACTCGCATCATGAGACTAGCTACGGTCTCATGATAATGGAAACTCGTGTTTTGAAATGTTATGGATTCGTATTTAGGACCGCGATCCTAAACTACCTACGATCTCTCTCGCTATCCCGAGGAAGAATCGCACCCACTCGTAGTTCGACACTTGAAACGTGGTGATGCATGTTCTTCACGCCTTACACACCTACAAGTGACATGTTGATGCGTTTTCTTCTACGCCTTACACAACTATGCCATGTGCCCTAAACAACGTCTAAGGACTTACCAAAAAACATCTATCAGGAAATGTTGTGGGTTCGGAGTTAGGACCACGATCCGAAACAACCTACTTATCCACCTCGCTATCCTGAGGAAGAATCAGACCCCCTCGTAGTTCGACACTTGAAACTGTGGTGATACATGTTCTTCTACGCCTTACACACCTACAGGTGACATGTTGATGCATGTTCTTCTATGCCTTACACAACTATGTCATGCGCCCTAAACAACGTCTAAGGACTTACCAAAAAATACCTAATTCATGATTTGAAAAAAAAATTAGGATGACTCAAAATTCTCTCTTATTTTTATGCTTTCTGTATGCTACTTGCTATCATGGGTATGCTGATTTTGCTAGAGATTCTAAAAAAACTTAGTCCTCTGGGGACCTCTTTTTGCAAAAACTTTCTTATAGCCTCAAAGTTTTTTAGAAGAATTGTTCACCAAAAAAAGACTTCCTTAAGGTCACAATACAATTTCTCTCTGATTTTTCTTTTTCTTCTCTCCCCCCATGATTTCTGCCTTGACTCATTTCTCTTCCATGAACTTCATTCTCTGTGCCCTAAGTTTTGCCTAAAATGCCCTTTTGGGTTTTCATCTCAGCGGGCTTGCTCTAACTTTTGCCTAAGCGGCCCTTTCAGGTTTTCCACTTAGCGAGCTCTCTTTTTTTTCTTTTCTTTTTCTTGTTCTTTTTTGAAATTAGACAATCACCAGGATATTCATATCAAGCACCTATTCTATCATGCTCACAAGACAATAGGTTAAATCAAAACAATGCAGTTCAATTACTTAATCTTTTGATATATCCCTCAAGACACAAAACATTCACAATCATAATTCAATAAAACCTATTCCTGGTTAATGCAATAAAAACTTCTTTATTTATTTAGGTACACCATTACTCCCTCTTACATTTAGTTTTGCTAAATTTCTAACCTTCCAAAGTTAGAAATAAGCTTTATAACCTGCCGAATGGCCTTTTCAGGTTTTCCATCCAGATCTTCTCTCATCTCTCCTTTTGCCTAGACTGCCTTTTATAGGTTTTCAATCTAGCATTTTTTTCTTTTCCTTTCTTTTCTTTTCTTTTTTCTTTTTCTTTTTTTTTCTTTAGTTCTTTTTTCTTTGACCCTTACTTTTGCCTAGACCGCCTTTTACAGGTTTTCAGCTTAGCGGGCCTGTCTCACACAAAGTACCATTTAAGCCTGTCTAAATTGACTGGTTCTTGAAATTCATTCCCATCCAGGTCTGATATTCTTACAGTAGCAAGATCTTTTTGACTATGTGTGGACCATCCCAGTTTAGCTTAAACTTTCCTCTTGGATCAAAAGGGATGGGCTGAGTTTGTTTCACAACCATATCTCCCTCTTTGATCTTTCTTGGCTTCACCTTCTTATTAAAGGCTCTAGTTATCTTCCTTTGATAAGCCTGCATATGATACAAGGCTCGCATCCTCTTTTCATCAATCAAAGCTAGTTCTTCATATCTCTTATAGGCCCACTCATTTTCTAGGATCTTAGCTTCTAGCATCACTCTTAAGGATTTGACCTCTTGCTTAATGGATAGCACTACTTTAATCCCATACACTAAAGAGAATGGGCTTGCCCTCGTGGATGTCCTTGTAATACTACGATTATCTTAAAGAACATAAGGGAGTTTTTCAGGCCAATCCTTATATGTTTCGAACATTTTTTCCCAACTAGAACATTTCCATTCATATGGGGACCACACATTCCTACATGTACTTCTTTCATTATTTGCTCAGCCTATTTTTCTATCACACATAAGAGTTTGTAAAATTGCCCCCCAGCTAAAGTAAGTTGAGCAGCTAATTTATGAATTATTGCTCTATCTCTTTTGTAGGCTTATTGTGAGTATTCTCTCACTTCCAAAGACCTCCTTATGTCTTCATATCATTTTCCTTCTCCCTCTAGGTCCACAGGTGCCACTATTAATTCTTCGTAGCATGAAATTTTACTCCTCATTAGTATAACTAGCCAAGTCAACTTTTGATCATTCTTTTCCTATGGGGACATTAGCTTGGCTTGGGAATCAGCCATCTAATTTTAAGCTCGAGGCATGTGCTTCTTGGTACTTTGTTAACAAGGCTATAAATTTATCTCTTTCTTCTTGGGTTAAATCTTCAGCTAACTTAATGTCTTTAGGATTATTTGGTGTACCCAAATTAATAGAGATCGATTTTGATGCATTAATAGAAACTGATTCTAAATTATTATGAATGCCATGCATATGCCCATTAGAATAAACATCAAACAAGTAAGCAGAAGGACTGGTCATGTTGTTGATATTCGCCTTAAAATGAGCATCAAGTACATCAAAAATGGAAACATCTGCATCACTACTATGAGCATTACAAAAGACAAACTCAAACATAGGAGTGTAACTTTAGGTGCTTAGCTTTCCATGCTGTCCTTAGATCAATGGTCTTGATTTTCTGCTTTAGCACTTTCACATGTAGTAACCCCTAATCATAAGTCTAGATAATTGCCCCTCTCTTTCAAGAACTTAGGAGGTTTTGACTCTTTTTCCTCTTTAGTTGGCTCATAGCCCAAACCATACCTTGTGATCTACCCCTTCATTTCAAGAAAAGTCACCAGACCATCTATACTTTCTTCTAGGCCTGTGCTAAGAAAAAACTTCATCCCTTTCTTCATAGTAGCCACCTTTAGATCCATCTAGTTTTTATAGATCCCAACAACTTGAAAATCAAACACTAGTGGAACTGAACCATCTAGTTGTAATGCAACTACCTCCTCATCAAAATTGATCAAAACATCTAAAGGACCCTCATCATAGCTAGAATTATCACAAATGTCAACAACCATTATAGACTGAGGTTCATTGGGCTTTTGGATGGGTTGGATAGGTTCACTGGGCTTTTGGATGGGTTGGATAAGTTTATTGGGCTTTTGGATGGGTTGGATAAGTTTATTGGGCTTTTGGATGGGTTGGATAAAGTCAATAATTCTGTTAGGATTATTTGGGGTGATGGAGATTATGTAGAGACCTGGTGTAGGTGGAAATTTTGGCTAGGCATGGGGCTTTTGGGTTGATTTTCTGGGTCAATTATCCTTTTGACATCAATTAGGTCTTAGATATCATGCTTAAGTTGAAAGCATCAATCGGTGTCATGATTGTGGGCTTGGTAGAACCGGCAACATTGGTTGATATCATAGCTAGGTGGGAGTGGATTTGGTAGTGGTCTGGGTGTTAAGAGCTGTAGGAGGTCTTGAACTTTGAGACGCTCCAAAACTTAGGATAAGGGTTGGCTGATTTGAAAAAAATCTCCTTGGGGTGTGAGACACAATTTGAACCTCAATAACTTTAATGCCACTTAATTGGCCTACCTCGGGGCCTTTTTCTAAAGTTGACCACAATTGTCTCTTCTAGCTCAAACATCTTGGAGTTCAATATTTCATCAAGCACGGCCATAGTTTTTTCCATCTTAAGTAGTGCAAGAGAAATCCTTACTAGTTTCTTCCATTCCCTAACCCAAGTGACCTAATTGGAAGTCTCTTTGGTGTGTTTTGAGGCTATATTTGCTAAAAAAAAATAGGATTTAAGGGTTAACCTAAGCATACTATGTACATGAATGCAATGCATGAATGAACCATTTTTTTTCTTTTTTTTTTTTTTTTTTCTTTTTCTTTTTTTTTTTTGCCTTTACTTTTACAAAACCAAAACTGAACCATACCAATAGAACCAAAACCAGACCATATAAACTGAACTAAAATTGGACCAAAGACAAAATTAAAACCAAAGACAAAAAAAAATCTCAAGAACTGAATCTTCGCCTCCTTATACCTTCAACTCTCACGTGCAGGGTAAGAAAAAAATTCTATCCTTGGCTACGATACACTGGACACACCAACAGGGGATGGTCCAGGACGATCCTTCCCTTACAAACAAAGGATTTATATCCTTAAAGTTTAACCATAAGTAAGCATCCTCTTGCTTAACATGGGTTTTGAAATGGACTTGGGCCTATACACACATTGGGTTTATGTATAGGCCTAGGTTCATCTTAACTACCACTAGAACTTATGGTTTGAACAGTAAGGATACGAATCCAGCACAACAAAAATCTACGGGGTACCTAGGGTTGAAATCTATGGCTCATGGGCTTTATTGGGTAGGAAAAGGGTCACCCATACGAGAGCTTGTCCATTAAGCACAACGGCCGGAGCTGTGGCTCTTTTATATACTCGAAGGTACGGGCATGGGGTGCTAGCATTCACCAATTCGTCATAGTTCGAGTAGAACTATGGTCTCCTTGGCTAGTACTAACGGGGCTAAAAAGGGTAAGAGTGATCCGTGTGATAGTGTAGTGCAATGCAAAAAGTTTAACAGAGGAATAATATTAGACTAATAGAAACATGTTGGAGTAACTATCCATTTAGTCCCCAGTGGAGTCGCCAAACTTAGGGGCAAGGGGGGCGTGAGGCGAAATATCATCCATTAGAATTATATAAAATGCACCAGGTAATGCCCAGGAAAGATGGTGGAGTCACAATGGTCTCACTTAAGTACCACCTCCTTAGAAAGCATTTCCTAGACATGCACTTCATACAATCCTAATAGAATCAAACCACTGGTAAGTACCGTCTTCCCATAACACTACCACGGTACTAAGGATTTATGCCACGAAGGCATAGATAGACAGGAGTCGCCACCCGGGTAATAACCGGGACATATTCAGAGTTTCTTCCGAGGGTCATGGATGGCAACTTACTCCTTGCAGAGTTTCCACAACCGTCATTACCATAGCCCAATGTCTAGGTTCGGGATAGTGGGTACGTAAGGGGAAGGTGTTAGGCACCCCTTACGCCTAGTCTAACCTCGTTAATTCGAGTGCCAGTCCTCTACTAATGTTTCTAGAAGTCTTGTTTATTATTCCTTTATTAAACTTTATCCTAAAAAATGCAATTCTAATCCTACACACGCAAGTAATTCACAAAAAGGGTTATTGTTTACACACAATTTTCATGCACAAGTAATTCCTATCTATGGGGTTGCTAATTATTTAAATGGTATTTACCAGATGACTAAAATTAATTTATTATTGGGAATTTAATTTACAAACAAATTCAATTTCAAATAACCCTATGTTTCTATTTAACCTAATTAATTAATTTTCACCAAGTTACCCTAAGGATAATTGAACTAAGTTAATTATGTACATGTGTAATTTATTCTAATATCACATAAGGCCCAAACAATCACAACCTAATAAAGATTTCTAACATGCAAATTTATTTTACAATTATCAAGTATTAAATTAAATTTATTTACATGCCAATGTTAGTTTAATTTACAAACAAGATTAATTTTAATTTACAAAGTATTTATTTACATTAATTACATGCAAAAGTCAGTTAAATTAAAAACATTGTTAATTTTAATTTACCAAATAAAAGTTCTATTATTACTACAATTTCATGCCAATGGTTATTCAAGAAATTTAGAGCTACTTACCTGTTGGTAAATGCAGTTGCCATTGGGGCAAGCTACCCTTAAAAAAGGGTCTTCTCTTCTAGTATGGCAATGATATCCCTGGCTTACTCCCGTTTAGCTCCATATAAGCTCCACGCAAATGCCCTCTTTGGTACTTACCTTAGGGCTACTTACCAATTTTGTTTGTAATAAAAAAATAAAGAAACTAAAGAAAATAAAAGAAATAAAAAAAATATTAATAACAATTTACATTGGATTCTAACTCTAGTCTCCTAAAGGGTTAAGATTCCTAATTAATTACAACTACCTAATGGTCTAAGTCTTCTAACATTATCCAAACACTTCATAACACTTCTTGAATTAAAAGAACACAGAAAAATAGATCAAATATTAATTAAAACCTAAGAAAATACAAGAACATGCATAAATATACAATTTCTAAATTCTGGCAAATTAATGGTAGCAACAAATTCGATTTTTTAAAAATAGTTATACATGCCTAAAAATCATAAAAAAATTACAGAAGATAGCCTACATATCATACAAGATCATAAAATTTATAAATCAAATAAAATCCTAGCCGAATGGTCTACATAAATCGTAACTTTTCTAAGTGACAGAATCGTACTACTTTTTTGTAAAATTCATAACTCATTAACCACAACAGATATGAATGCAAAGCCAATTGAAAAAGATTCATAAGATTCTAAAGTTAATTTTAGACACTATATTTGCACAAAAATATTAAGGAACAAGGGAGATATGGGCTCCACAAATCGGATATCCTGCAAATCAGATTTTACAGGAACCTTAACTTCAAACAGCCATAACTTACAAAATATTAAAGCTTTTTTAGTGATTCTTGAGCCTAAAATTAATGGAATTTTGTGTAGAATATGAATATAATTTTTATAAATTTTTTACAGATTCAGAAAATAAAGAAAAATAATAAAAATACGAGAGACAGAAACTAAACATGTGCAGAGTTGTGTATCCCCTCAAATTAAACATGATTACATGATCAATATGAACATATAAAATAAATTGAAGACAAGGAGCATAGAATTAAAATATTGTGTGACATAGATCTTGAAAAGAAAACAATAAAAACTGACCTTCCAGAAATTTTGTATGAAAATCTTCTTGAAGAAAAGAAAAAATATGGAAGAACTCAAAGAGTCTTGAATATCTCTAAATTTCCTATAGCTCTGAATTTTCTCTTCCTCTTTCCTCCCATCATCCCCTCTTCTCTTCTCTAGTAGGGTATTTATAGGGTTTTGGGAGAGAGGTGTGATAGGGTTTGGAGTCTTAGGATGATAAATTTTAGATGACTTAAACAACTACAATTGCAGAGTTCGAATAAGACTGGGATATGGGTGAGGTGTTTCAACCAATAGGAAGACAAAAAAATGGAAGGCACCAATAGGGAATGAGGAAGAGGTGTGGTAGGATTTGGAGTCTTAGGGTGATAAAATTTAGATGACTTAAATAACTACGATTGCAGAATTCGAATAAGACTGGGATATGGGTGAGGTGTTTCAACCAATAGGAAGACAGGAAAAAATGGAAGGCACCAATAGGGAGTGAGGAAGAGAGTGGGGTCAAGGAGGAGAGAGATATTTTGTTATTTTAATTTTTAGAAAATAATTAAATGGGTCCCATTTAAAATTCCTAACTAGGCTTTCTTAGGCCCATAGAGCCCAATTAAACTTAATTAGATCCATTTAAGAACTACCCATATTAAATTTAAATAAAATAAAATTTTATTTAAATTTAATTAAATTAATTTCCCCAAAATTTTATTGTTATTTTTATTTTTTTCAAGATCATGCCACGGAATTAATAATTCAGCTCCATGCCTCCAATTACATCTTACAGTCATATAATTTTTCATCATCGGGTTTCCCATGGCCTCAATGCACATACTCATCACAAAATAAGGGTCTACAGTCATAAGGATAATTAAACTTAAATTTTTATTTCTTTTTTTTTCTTTTTACATTTACACTTAATTTTTCCTTTTAATTAAATAATTAAATTTAACTATCAAAAGCCCATAAGTCTTTCATTTTAATTTTGTCATAATGGAAATGAAAGTTTAAGTTTTCATTTCTTAAATTTTCCCTTACATATTTTTACTTGAATTTTTCTTCAACTTTTACCCCATAATTCAATTCATTAATTTTATTTAATTTAATTGACATTTTGGTCAAAAGTTAACTCTTGAGTTGAATTGACCAAAATGCCCCTCATCGGGTCATAATCCTTCTTTTTATAATACCCGATGAGTCCTTAGCTTTTTTGTTCACTAGAATTTTTATTGTGTCTATCTCAATTAATTTTCTATTTATTTTTGGTCCTCAAGGTGTCTTTGAATAGTATTAGTCATGGACCAAAAATAGTACTATTCATAACTCAGAGGTTCGGGGTGTTACAAAAACCAAAGCTCTGATACCACTAAAACATGTCACACCTTATACCTTGTAAGGCATGACATGTTCCCGTAGCATACCTAATGAATTATCGAACTACACCTACTGATAACCCATTAAATATACTACAAGGGATTTTGAACAAATCATAGCTTTTTATCTTATTTTTATTTTTGCGGAAAACTATGTGGTGATAGTTAAAGCTTTAGCAAAACCCAAAAAAAAATAACCTGTTGAAAGTATAATATAAGTCAAATCAAAGATTTTCTTCAATCCACTTCACAAGCATAATAAATTCTATTATATTTCAAGTAGACATTCATTAGAGGAAATAAACTTAATATTACAAAAGTTACATTTTGCATAAGTCTCAAAATGAAGTGTAAAAATGTACAACTCAAAATGTTATAGCAATGTAATACTTTTTAATACAAACTACTCAATGTTTGTACATCCATACATATATTTACAACATACATCAAAAGGAAATTACAGGGGTATACCTACTATATATACCCACTGTTAATACAAAATACTGCTTCCAAGTCTCTCACTCGATAGCCTTCTCCTTTCCCTTACCTACGACAGCATAAATAAGCTATCGCTGAGTATATCACTCAGTGGTGCATAACTAATAACTTTAAAACTTAAAATAAAGCACAACTTGTCAAAATATAATAAATCATATTTTCCATAAGCATGAAAACATCACAATAGCTCTAAGTCCATAAGAACCATTTATTGAAAAATACCTTTCAAATGAGAAATCATACTTTACAAAACATAAGTGTTGCCAATATCAACACACAGTTTAGACCATGATACAAAATTTCATGATCAATGCTGTGTTGTACACCACAACAAAGCAATCTCAACCTCACTAGCTGTTATTAATGAGGGAAGAGCTAGCTAGCTAATGAGTACTCATATAGTCCTAAAAAGCATGCATTTAGTCTTGACTAGCAAGCTTAACAACCTAAAAAGCATGCATTTATTCTTAGTCATGCAAAAGTTTATAATGAATGTTCCAAATGCATTAGGAAAAGACTGTAGGATCGAATCCATTTAAAGGGAGAAGTCCATTGTGCACTTGATTGCCTTCAGTTACTTTATGAGCTAGATCATTTTGTACACATAGGCTCACACTTCCATCCCCTCAGTCATCTTGATCCTAAATAGCTACTTTGATATCTTATATCTAGCATTTCTGCTATGCTAACCACATAACTCTTGTAAGTGATCCAGGATTTTAGAAGATCTATGCATTTTCTCATGTTGCTTTTGTAATTCATTGGTCATAACACTTTGCTTACATATCATTGTCTTTTCACTTCTCCAAAGTGTCATCTTCCTCTTAGAAAGCCCCTTTAGGTAAGGAACAGGAACTTTTGAGTCCAAAACATATCCAATACATTTACAATTCAAGATTATCTTGAGATTCCTTAACCAATCTGAGAATATAGGCCTGGTTAGCCTATTGGTATGAAGTATACCAATGAGAATGTTTGTTGGTTATGGTGTCATTATTATCAGATATAACTATTGAAAATAACAAGATTCAAATTAGTATATTATATCAAGTAACTTACCAAGGTGATCATGGTCTCTTAATCAAATTGGTCCTCTTATTAACTTGGCAAATCCTACAGTTTCAAAGTAGAAAATGAAAATCCTAGTTAGGATGGATTTCTAGTGGGTGATTGAATTCTTATAAACTGTTAACCATCCTCAACTACATCTATTCTTGGACTCATAACAATATATAAGTGAGTTAACTCTTTACTCATCACATATCATGTGAGGCTCAATCATTTTTGGCTCCTAATACTCAAAACCTTAGTTACCAATTGTCATTATTGATGTTTCTTCCATTAGTTAAGTTCCCACTAAGTTAGTGAACATTCAACCTATTAAAGTGTTTGTATATCCATAACATCGTATGCTTAACAATCACCTTAAGAAGTTCTCTTCAACCATAAATGCCATCCCTATGTATCCATAGTCAATAGTATAAATGTTTAAAAATTTCTTGAATTGTTACCTTAGTGGAAAGCCATGATGTAATTTCCAAATTGCACCATTTTCAACCTAATAATTTTAGTTGGAAGATTCTTAGGTCAACATAATTACTATTAGGTCTCGCTTTGCACATTAACCATTTTCATGCATATCATATATACATTGATAAACATACATATTTAATACATATATTCATCCATTAATGGTAATGTAAAAGGCATAATTATGGACTATTCAATGGGACTCTAATCCCAGCTATAAGGACTAGAGTTAAAGGCATCCTAGTTGCCATCCATCTATAAACATACAAAGTGCAAAAGATCTTTAACTCTTGAGGTTCTATGCTCCCATTGATCTCCATTATTGGCGTGGCCTCCTTTTCTTCTTGTAAAATCCACCAATATCATATATTTGATATCCTTGGCATATGAAGGTGAGATTGCAATTGAATTTAGCTCATAGGCCCTAAATAAATGAAATTATAACTTATTCAAATAATAACTACTTATCATACAACCCTTTGTATATAATAAACTTAATTATTACATTCCTAAAAGAATTAAAAGAGAAAACAATCATATTGCTCTCCTAAAGTGCATGATTATCCTTGATGCATAAGCATACATTTAACATTTGAATAAAATAGCAAATTTTAAGTGTCTCGTATTAAAAATGAAAGAATTTTTCTTGGAATCTCATTCCAAAACCTCTTAATTTTGGTTGAGAATTTTAGTTAAACACTTTATCTATGAGTTTGTAAACAAAAGAAATTTATTTTAGCGTCATTATGCTAAAGAAAACAATTAGAAAATCCCTTGTACTTTTTACATGGTCCTGTGTGTTTGCACATGAGCAGTTACACAACCTTATTTACTTAGTTGTGTAACTTTCAACATTTTTATAATTTCAAAAATTTCAAGCCAAACCATGTAAGATGCATTTACATGGCCTTGTGTAACTTTTATATGACCCCGTGTACTTGTAATTTATAATGACACAACCCCATCTAACTTTTACACTACCCCTTCTACTTGTATTTTTTAGCTATGCAACCTTATGTAACTTTTACATAGGCTTGTGTAAATACATTTTTAGAAAACTTACATTTTCAACATTTGAAAATGCATAAATTATGGGTTTCCAACTAACAAATGACATACAATAAAGCTCCTAATGGTAAAATAAGGTGGCTCTAATACCCATTAACACAACAAAGGGCATGACCATGATAACTTCAAAAATTATGAACCCTAGGTTACATGCATCTCATGCAATACCATTTTAACTCTAGTGTCAAAATCATGTACATATACTAAATGGTTACAACACTTATAAACCAATTGCTATTAGCTTATTTGCCATTAGGAAGCTTAAAGATAAAGACCTAACTAAAGGTTTTAGGGACTTTACCATAAAAGGTGTTGAATCACTATTTGCACCTAATCTAGGATACTAAGAACTCAAAAAATTGGTCTTTTAGTCCATCCACATGAGCACATGATCCAAGGCAACTCTATGCTTAAGCCGAATCCATTTTTGTGGTCCTCTCAATGTTTTGGCCAAGCAAGATACAATGAAGGAGATTATCTTTTCTTAGTTTTTATCCTTTGGGTAATTAGAGAGCCAGTTTCTCTAACTTTGATTCAACAGAAACTTGTAATGTCTTTTGAATCAATTATAAGAAGATCAAGGTTAGGAGAATAGTTTGGCTTGACAACAAAGAGAAAGAAAAAGAGAAATCCCTATCTAAATAAAGTTATCTTTAAATTTTCATGTAGGTTAGGCTTTATATAGTTTAGGTATAGGGGTCATGTGGTGTGAGGTGAAAGATCATTTACTAGGATAGCAAAAAGTGCACCACATAATGCCTAGGAAAGATGGTGGAGTCACTTCGATCTCACTTAAGTACCACCTCCTTATGCAACATTTCCTAGACATGCAATTTATATAATCTTAATAGAATTGAGTCCATTGGTAGGTACCATCTTCCCATAGCACTACCACGATACTAAGAATTTATGCTACAAAGGCATAGATAGACATGATGTAACACCCCGAACCTTCGAGCTCTGAATAGTACCATTTTTGGTCTGTAACTTGTACTATTTAAAGACACCTTGAGGACTAAAAATAAAAGGAAAATTAATTGAAATAGACACAATAAAAATTCAAGTGAACCAAAGACCTAAGGACTCATCGGGTATTATGAAAAATAAGGATTATGACTCGATGAGGGACATTTTGGTCAATTCACTTCAAGAGTTGATTTTTGACCAAAATGTCAATTTAAATTAAATGAAAAATAATGTATTAAATTATGAAGAAAATTTTTGAGTAAAAAAAATTTAAGTACAAAATGAAAAGAAAAGAAAAGAAATAAAATATAAGTTTAATTTCATTTATGAAACAAATTAAAATTTATAATTAAAATAAATTAAATTTTAGGATAAATATATAAAGGAGATAATTATACTAAAAATCAAAAAGACAATTTTCTCTCTCTCTCCCCATTGTGCCGGCACCCTCTCCACACACACTCTCTCTTTTCTTTTCTTCACTTCCTCCATTAACACTCCTTCCCCATCTTTGATTTCTCCACTTTTCCATCCATAGGTTCTCCATTAAACTAAAAGAAAACTTTGATTGAGGGATTGGAGCAAGTATAATAAGAGAATTGGAAGAAAATTGAAGTTGGAAAGAAATCATCAAGAGGTAAGTTTCTTTAATGCTCAATTAGTTATACAAACCTTGAATTAAGTTAGATTTTGATAAAAATTAAATGTGAAAGCATAGGAATCATGCATGTATGAAGAGGAGTGATTTTGGCCAATTTGGAAAAAACTTAGGGTTTGATGTGTTTTAGTTAAATTGATGATGAATTCAAGTTTAATTGAAGTGTATACATGGAAAAATTGCATAAAATGGAAAAATTGAAAATTAAGGTTCATGAGAAATTAGGGCTTTTGTGTTTTGTTATGCAATTAAGGGTTATAAAACCTAATTATGGTCATTTGAAGTTCCTTTAGTTTGAATTGGCATTTATATGATGGATGGAAATGATGAAATCGTATGGAGTAGGGAAATTATAAACTAGGGATTAGAAAAATTAGGGGTGTTTGTGCTATGAAGGGCTATGGATGTATTAATATTAAATTATGATCATTTAGGGCGAGTTAAGTGTGAATTGATGTTGGTTAGTGGAAGAAATTAAGGGAGGTGACAATTGAACCTTATGGTAGAATTTTTGGACATTGAGTCCAGTGTGTTTGGCAACTCATAAGTTTGAGCTACATAACTCCAATTGGTATGAAACCAATTGGAAATGAAACTTAAGATATAGGGATAGAATTTTCATGAAGAGACCTAACCCAAAAACTGCTCAGAAATTGCCATAAACTTGGCTTGAACCTGGAGATGAAATTCTGGAATCTGCAGTGTACTAACGTAAATAGTAAATTTTGAATTATCATAACTCTCTCTAGAAAACTCTAAATTAGGTGATTATTAAACCGATGGAAACCTTAAACATAGTAAAACATTTCATATGAAGAACTTAAGACCAAATTATGAATTTAACCCAACCAATTTGCTGATCAATTTTGGGTCAATAAATCTGCCAGAATCTGGACACTAGCAGAATGATTATATGAATAGTAAATTTTGTAAGGTCATAACTCTCTCTAGAAAACTCCAATTTAGGTGATTCTTGAACCGATGGAAACCTAAGATATATTAGAACATTTCACATGCAGAACTTTAGGCCAAATTATGGACTTAACTCAATCAAATTGCTGAGCAAAGTTAAGTTAATAAATTTGCCAAAACCTAAATCTACAGAATTTGAATTACGTAAACTACAAACTTAACATTGTCATAACTCTCTCTAGAAAAATCCAATTTTGGTGATTTTTAAACCGATGGAAACTTGCAACATAGTAGAACATTTCATATGAAGAGCTTAATGCCAAATTATAGACTTAACTCAACCAAATTGCTACGCAAATTTAAGTCACTAAATCTACCAGAATCTATCCACGTGAACAGTAAAATTTATTTGACTATAACATGGGCTACACAACTCCAAATGAGGTGATTGAAAAAGGAAATAAAGATGAGACCTAGAGAGACAATTTTCGTGAAGAATACCTCACCAAATTATGATTGGAACTAGGTAAAATTGGGTTCAAAAATTAGGGCACCAAGCTATCCAAAATCTAAAACTCTTTAAAATTTACAAAGCTAACTTGGGATGCATTAGACATTCATGTAATGAGTACTTGGCAGTAATTGAGATGAGTATTAAGGTATTCTATTTGTGTATTTTTAGTAGAGAAAGAGGTTGGGACAAACAAGGAGAAGTATGTAAAGATAAAGCAGTTCATTGAAGGTTTGTGCACAACTAACCTTTTTCTTTGTTTTAACCTTGTAAATTGATTTGAATGAGTTTATTTGAATGAGTTTGATTTGAATGAGTTTATTTTGAATGAGATATGGTTTTTCTCTTACATTTGAGAAATTTGTGTGTTATCACCTCTATATGGGTTTTATGATGATTTGAATGTGTTTATTGGTTTGCAAATGTGATTGTTAAATGAGAAACTTTTGAAAATTATTTTGAAACCATAGTTAGCATGACAGTCCCTTTCGGAACTCCCCTATAGTAACGGTTACTTGGGGTTTGATATCTGATTATAATTATGTCCCCCATCAATAACGGTTAGTGGGGTGAGACTATATGAGTACTCATTAGCTAGCTAGCCCTTTCCTCATTAATAATGGCTAGTGAGGATGAGATTGCTTTGTCGTGGTGTGCAACACGACATTAATCATTAAATTTTGTGTCATGGCCTAAATTGTGTATTGATATTGGCAACACTTATGTTTTATGAATTGTGATTTGTGAAGTATGATTTCTCATTTGAAAGGTGATTTCAATAAATGGTTCTTCTAGACATAGAAATTTTTGTGATGTTTTTATGATTATGGAAAAATGTGATTTATTATATTTGGACAAGTTGTGCTTTACTTTAAGTTTTAAAATTATTAGTTGCACACCACTGAGTGATATACTCAGCGATTTATGCTATCGCAGGTGAGGGAAAGGAGAAGGTTTCTGAGTGAGAGACTTGGAAGCAGCATTTTGGTTTTTACTGTGAGTATATATTGTAGGTATACCCCTGTAATTTCATTTTGATGTATTTTGTGCCAATATGTATGGATGTATGGACATTGAGCAGTTTGTACTAAAAGCATTACATTGCTATCATATTTTGAGTTTACAACTATTTGTATTTTATTTTGAGACTTATGCAAAATGCATCTTTTGTAATAATAAGTGTATTTCCTCTAATGAATGTCTACTTGATATGTAATTGAATTTAATTTGCTTGTGAAATGGGTAGGAGCAAAATCTTTTACTTGGTTTACTATGATTTCAACAGGTTATATAAATGGGTTTTACTAAAGTTTTAACTATTCCCATATAGTTTTCCACAAAAGAATTAATAAAATAAAAAGCTATATTTTGTTTAAAATCCCTTGTAGCATATTTAATAGTTTATCGGTAGGTGTAGCTCAGTAATTCATTAGGTATGCTACAAAAACATGTCATGCCTTACAAGGGATAAGGTGTGACATGGTTTTGTGGTATTAGAGCTTTGATTTTCATACAAGTTTTGAATTGCATATTTGAAAATTTTTTATAAGTACAACTGCTCAATTGT
This sequence comes from Hevea brasiliensis, assembly GCF_030052815.1. Taxonomy (NCBI): domain Eukaryota; kingdom Viridiplantae; phylum Streptophyta; class Magnoliopsida; order Malpighiales; family Euphorbiaceae; genus Hevea; species Hevea brasiliensis. The sequence goes on from NC_079507.1 coordinate 17,804,730, forward strand.
CATAAATGGAAGGAAATCTCCTTGTGTTGGTTATCTAGGGAGTAGAATTCTTTGTGATTCATTATGGAAGAGGGGAATCACACAGTAGAGCAATTTGTAGCAGCTGAGGTACAGGGGGAGGCCCGAGCTCCCCAGAATGCCAGTGGATCAGTTGCACCCATCCCGCCCACACAATTTCTTGCTCAGTTCGCTCAATAGATGGCTGCACTATATTAGCAAATGGCTGGCAATATACCAGTTCAAGCTCCAGTACAAGCACCTCTAGTGCAACCACCACCTCTAGCTAGATAGTATGAAAAGTTAATGAAGTGTGGGGCAATAAAGTTCAAGGGTACAATAGATCCATTGGAAGCAGAATAATGGCTTGAGAGAGTAGAGAGGGTATTCAAGAAATTACATTGCACAAATGATCTGAAGTTCGAATACTCAGTTTCTTTGTTGTAAGGGGATGCTTATGAATTATTGAAAACCATTCCCCACAGTCTGGTAGAGCCTCCAGTTATGACTTGGGAAGATTTTTTGAGGGAGTTTAGACAAAAGTATGTTCTTGATACTTACGTGGATATGAAGCTTCAGGAGTTTTTGAGTCTGAAATAAGGGGATAGGACTGTGGCAGAGTGTGAGAGAGAGTTCTCTCGCCTGACATTGGGAACTTACTCACTACCAGCAGAGATAGATGCAAGCGGTTTGAAGCTGGATTAAGGCCTAGCATATGACTATAAGTGGTTGATTTTAGACATGGGAGCTTATCAAAGTTGATATCTCAAGCCTTTGAGCTAAAAAGGACAGAACTGGAAGGGGCATTTGAGAAGGTAACCACTGAAAAAGAGAAGAGTAGTAAGCCTACAGGTCAGAGTTCAAGTAGCAATCCGGGTAAGAGGAAGAGTTTTAGGGGACAAAGTAACAGAAGATCTAGTAAGGGAAGATTCTTAGGGCAGAGGCCACTTAAAGGAAGCATTTTAAAGGAAGCACATGATTCACCTTTTGCAATGCACCTTGGTGGAATCAAAATGTACAGAAATATAAAAGAACACTATTGGTGGAGGGGAATGAAGAAGGACATTGCAGATTATGTTGCCAAATGCCTAACTTGTCAGCAAGTAAAGGCAGAACACCAAGTGCCAGCAGGGTTACTATAGCCATTGCCAATTCCCGAGTGGAAATAGGAGAGGATCACTATGGATTTTATGATAGGACTTCCCCATACCCAAAAGAATCATGATGCAGTTTCGGTTATTATTGCTAGATTGACCAAGTCTGCACACTTTCTACCAGTGAAGATGGACTACAGCCTAGAAAGATTGGCCAAACTATACATTGATGATGTGGTGAGGTTGGATGGAGTGCTAGTTTCTATTGTGTCTGATAGAGATCCAAGGTTCACTTTTAGATTCAGGGGTAGTCTCCAAAAAGCCCTAGGAACTAGATTGAACTTTAGCACAGCATTTCATCCATAGATAGATGGCCAGTCTGAAAGGATCATTCAGATTTTGGAGGACATGCTTTGGGCTTGTGTGATTGAGTTTAAAGGAAGTTGGGATACACACTTGCCTTTGATTGAAATTGCTTATAATAACAACTATCGGTTGAGTATTGGGATGCCTCCATATGAAGCTTTATACGGTAAAAAGTGTAGAACTCCTTTGTGTTGGGATGAACTGGGCGAGAGGAAGTTGATTGGTCCCAAACTTGTGCAGCAGACGGAAGAAAAGATGAAGCTTATTAGAGACAGAATCAAGGCTGCATCGGATAGATAGAAGTCCTACATTAATCTTAAGAGGAGAGATATTCAGTATAGTGTGGGTGACAAGGTGTTCCTGAAAGTTTCTCCATGGAAAAGGATCATAAGGTTTGGTAGAAAGGGAAAACTAAGTTCTCGTTTCATCGAGACATATGAGCCGTCACACCATACCCCTCTGTAAGGCATAACATGATCCCATAATATACCTAATGAATTACCAAACTTCGTCTACTGATAATCCATTAAATACACTACAAGGGATTTTAAACCTTTTCTTACTTTTTTTTTTTTGCAGTGGTGAGCACTATTGATAGGTGTTAAAAATTTTTTTGTACTGAAGTGAAACCAAATAACAAATTTAAAGTATTAATAATTTTTGTAAAAATTTTGACAGAGTGCCATCTGTATTTTGAATAAAACAGTTCTTCAAAAACCTGTAAAAAGCACTTCCAATATATTTCTCAATCCCAAACTCCAATAATAATTCACCAAAATAAATTTCTCAACATTTGTCAACACAATTCAATAATCAATTTTCCAGTGTTTCCAAAAGCTGAGATAAGATAAATATATTGTAATATTTTTACAAGCCAAAATAATTTACAATTTTAGTTTACAACTGCTCAAGACCAAGTACAATATATACATACAGTGCACATAAATTACAACAAAAACTACAAAATATGGTATACTCGATATACCCGGCGAAATCTCAAAAATGTGGCACAAACAGCCTACTCTGCTACTCTGTTCGTCTGTCTACCTACGACAGTAATGAAAAAGCTATCGCTGAGCCAATGTCTCAGTGGTGCACAATATTAAGAAAATACAATTTAAAACCATAAACCATAAATCATAAGAACTGTGGATACTTAAAATCATAGTTAAATTCAAAAGACAAAGAATGTCATAAAGAATTTAAACTCCATTTCACAATATCACAATAAATATCAATAAATCACACACACAGCTTAATCATGATTTCATAGTCCAATTTGTCCCAAAAGCCGATGGCTAGTGAGGAATAACATAGCTAGCTAGTAATAATATGAGTACTCATCCTATTCGTCCTCAACAGGCACACACCTCAACACTTCAGCCAGAGAGAGAATTCAAAGTCAATTTGTCCCACTAGACAAGCTAGCGAGAAATTCAATCAATATACATGATAGCTGTGGTTTCAAACCATTTGCAATATTTTTCAAATAATAAGTATCCATCAAATTTCCATTCAAACAATTTTTCACAATTTAAAACAATAACACACAAATTGTAATAATTTATTTCAATTGAAAAATTTAAAAGAAATAACTATTGTGCACAAACCTCTGATAAATGCCTCTTGGCCCTGACTTAGTGTTTCCTTCCCCTTCTTTGAGTCTTTACTAACTGAAACACACAATTTGAAGTGTTTCAGTACTCATTTAAACTGTTTCTAACAATAAAGCTTAATAATTAATTTATTTAATTCTATTATTTTCCTTAGTCAACCTATAAGGTTGACTCTTGATGCACTCTAAGTGAATTAGGTTTAATGTTACCAATATGTCACATTTTTTATTTCAATATGCTACCAATATAGTGCAATTTACTATTTTTACAAGTTGGCATTCATTGCCAAATTATTTCAAGCATCATTGTATGTAAATGTCAAGTTCTCAATTTTTGTGTGCTAGATTGGTCTAGCTTAAAGTCCTATTTCTCTTAGTTTTTAGCTTCTGGTCAAAGAAGCAAAATTGTAGATCTATGTCTTATTCCAGGCGGGAAAATTTCAGGTTATTCTGACTTGTATAGACCAAGATATGGTCAATTTACCAAAGCTGGACAGATTGCACTAAAATGGTAACTTTAGGTTATTTTTAGGTCATTTATGGTTCTGGCAGTTTTTATACCCGAAATTATGCAAGCTATTTGACTTGCTTATGGTCATTTCTGGATTTTGGTGTCTTCATAAGAATTGTAGCCTTATGTCTAATCTATTCATGGTAAAAATTTCAGGTCATTTGGACCTGTTTTGAGTGAGTTATGACCAAAACACTAACTGCTGCCCAAATGGTCAATTTTCAAGCTTTCAAGTCACTAATCCGGATTTGGTCATTTTTCAAGTTACTTTCTGGACAGAATTTAGGTAGGCTTTCTTCATGAAAGTTGGCACATTTTGTGCCTAGTTTCACCTCCAATTGGCCTCATACCAATTGGAGCCACACACATAGGGTTATAGGTCTATTTGCACACTGCCCTCTACATGCTTTTCAAACACCAAACCAAACACATGTTTACCAATTACATTTTCAGTTCTCATACCATTCTGCATTTGGTACTAACCAAAACCATTCAATTCTCTACATTATAGGTCAACTTGGACAAATATAAACACTTCCAAAATACACCAAATGCAATCACAATTCACAAGTTCAATCCCAACAATATATACACATAAATACTTCTAGTTATCACACAAATTTACATCATCAATTTACATACCTATCACTATAATTCGACACACATATATGCTGCCATTTTTTTGTACAATATTTCAACAACATTTCATGAATTTGAACCTTACCAATTTCCATTTTGAGGCTGCCCAAAAATTACACATACACATCAACTTCCATTTTTACTTTTCAAGCTTACAAATCAAACTTTATACATGGAATTCAACTTCAATAAAATTAAATATTTAAATCAACATCCCAAACTGCCATTTACATGCAAAAATAAGTTGTACATGGTGAGGTTCCATGGCTACCGAAATGGCTCAACTCCAATAATTCATTAAACCTCAAACTTCTTCCATAATTCAACTACCCACAACCTTAGTTATACTTTTAATGAAACAAGGATTGAAAATAACCACTTACTTCTTTTGGACTTCTTCAAAACCTCACCAAAACTTATCTTTCTTGCTCCCTTACTGCTACCCAAGGTGTGTAGACAAGGTTTAATGAACGAACCTAGTGGAAAAGGTGACTTGATCAAGGTTGCATGGAGGTCCTTCCATGGCCGGCAATGGTGGTTTGGAAGGGATTTTGAATTCGGCAAGGTGAGGACTTGAGGAAGAAAGAGTGTTGCAGAATGTTAGTGGGACAAATTCTGGTTTTCTAATGCTTTAGATATTCCACAGTGGTCCACTAAGTGATTAAAGAATCTAAGTTAATGTTAAACTTCCACTTATTCCACATTATACCCATAATTTTTTTTATTTATACAACACATAATATTTCATTTTTAATGGGGTCCCCAAATTTAAATATTATTTATTTTTAATGGACACTTAGGTTGAAAGGCAACTCGGGGTGTCAATTGACCACAATACCCCTATTCGGATTGCATTCCTGAAGTTTCGGTAACATCGAGTTTTGTCGTTTTCTCGATTTCTCATTTTCCTTTGTACTAATTAATTTTTTTTTTTGATATTTCTAATGGCATTTATACTTCAATAAATCTTTAATTATGTCTCAAAACTAAATTTCGAGGGTTCCCTGCAGTCTTGGGGTCAGCTATTGCCTGCGCCCTAACTTCCCCATGCGGTCACCCATCGCTACGGTTTTCGGATCGTTTAACTTGGTTACATTTTATTGCTATTATTTTTCCTTTATTTTTCTTGTATTTTCCTTTCTTGTATTTCATTATTTTATGTCTCCTCACTAATATATAAATTTAGTTCTAGGCATCCTAGCTGTCCAGACCGACACTGGTCACCGAAACAGTAGAACGTACTATCGAACATAGGGGTGTTACATGATGTTCTAAAAAGAGTGGGTCCATTGGAATATAGATTCGCATTGCCTCCAGAGTTGGAAAAGATTCACAATTTCTTTTATGTCTCCATGTTTAAGAGGTACAGATCAGACCCCTCTCACATTTTGCCAGTAGAGGAGATTGAAGTGAATCCAGACCTGACATATAATGAAGAGCCCATAAAGATATTGGCATATGAGGTGAAGTAACTGAGGAACAGGCAAATACCCCTAGTAAAAGTGTTGTGGAACCATCGTTCAGGCCAGGAGGCTACATGGGAACATGAGGAGGACATGAAGAGACATCATCCACAGTTATTCGTAAATTGAGACTAGGTAAATTTTGAGGACGAAATTTTATTTTTTTAAAGAGGGAAGAATTGTAACACCTCGAACCTCCAAACTCTGAATAGTAATATTTTTCGTCTGTGACTAGTACTATTCAAAGACACCTTGAGGACCAAAAATAAAAGGAAAATTAATTGAGATAGACACAACAAAAATTCAAGTGAACGAAAGACCTAAGGACTCATCAGGTATTATGAAAAAGAAGGATTATGACTCGATGAGGAACATTTTAGTCAATTCACCTCAACAGTTGATTTTTGACCAAAATGCCAATTTAAATTAAATGAAAAATAATTTATTGAATTATGAAGAAAAGTTTTGAGAAAAAAAAATTTAAGTATAAAATGAAAAGAAAATAAAATAAATAAAATTTAAGTTTAATTTCATTTATGACTCAAATTAAAATTTATAATTAAAATAAATTAAATTTTGAGATAAATATATAAAGGAGACAATTACTCTAAAAGTCAAAAAGACAATTTCTCTCTCTCTCCCCTTTGTGCCGCCACCCTCTCCACACACTCTCTCTCTTTTCTTTTCTTCACTTCCTCCACTAACACTCCTTCCCCATCTTTGATTTCTCCACTTTTCCATCCATAGGTTCTCCATTAAACTAAAAGAAAACATCAAAGAAAACTTTGATTAAGGGATTGGAGCAAGTAGAACAAGAGAATTAGAAGAAAATTGAAGTTGGAAAGAAATCATCAAGAGGTAAGTTTCTTTAATGCTCAATTAGTTATACAAACCTTGAATTAAGTTAGATTTTGATAAAAATTACATGTGAAATCATGAGAATCATACATGTATGAAGAGGAGTGATTTTGGCCAATTTGGGGAAAACTTAGGGTTTGATGTCTTTTAGTTAAATTGATGATGAATTCAAGTTTAATTGAAGTGCATACATGTTTAGGGTAGTAGAATTACATGGGAATTGCATAAAATGGAGAAATTGAAAATTGGGGTTCATGAGAAATTAGGGCTTTTGTGTTGTATTATGCAATTGAGGGTTATAAAACCTAATTATGGTCATTTGAAGTTCCTTTAGTTTGAATTTGCATTTATATGATGGATGGAAATGATGAAATGGTATAAAGTAGGGAAATTACAAACTAGGGATTCGAAAAATTGGGAGTTTTTGTGCTATAAAGTGCTATGGATTAATTAATTCAAATTATGATCAATTGGGGTGAGTTAAATGTGAATTGTTGTCGGTTAGTGGAAGAAATTAAGGGAGGTGACAATTGAATCTTAGGAGAGAATTTTTGGACACTGAGTTCAGTGTGTTTAGCAGCTCATAAGTTGAGCTACACAACTCCAATTGGTATGAAACCAATTGGAAATGAAACTTAAGACATAGGGCTAGAATTTTCATGAAGAGACCTAACCTAGAAACTACCCAAAAATTGCCTTAAACTTGGCTTGAACCTGGAGATGAAATTCTGGAATTTGCAGTGTGCTGATGTGAATAGTAAATTTTGAATTGTCATAACTCTCTCTAGAAAACTCTAAATTAGGTGATTCTTGAACCGATGGAAATCTTAAATATAGTAGAACATTTCATATGAAGAACTTAAGACCAAATTATGAACTTAACCCAACCAAATTGCTGAGCAAAATTGGGTCAATAAATATGCCAGAATCTAGACTCTAGAAGAATGACCATATGAACAATAAACTTTGCAAGGTTATAACTCTCTCTAGAAAACTCTAATTTAAGTGATTCTTGAACCGATGGAAGCCTAAAACATAGTAGCATATTTCATATGCGGAACTTTAGGCCAAATTATGAACTTAACTCAATCAAATTGCTGAGTAAAGTTAAGTCAATGAATCTATTGGAACCTAAATCTGCAAAATTTGAACCACGAGAATAGTAAATTTACATTATCATAACTCTCTTTAGAAAACTCCAATTTAGGTGATTTTTGAACCGATGGAAACCCAAAATATAGTACAACATTTCATATGAAGGACTTAACGGCAAATTATGGGCTTAACTCAACCGAATTGCTAAGCAAAAAATAAGTCACTAAATCTACTAGAATATGTCCACATGAACAGTAAAATTTATTTGACTATAACTTGGGTTACACAACTCCAAATGAGGTGATTCAAAAAGAGAAATAAATATGAGACCTAGAGGGATAATTTTAATGAAGAAAACCTTATCAAATTATGATTGAAACTAGGTAAACATTGGGTTCAAAGATTAAGGCACCGAGCTGTCCAAAATCCAAAACTCTTTAAAATTTACAAAGCTAACTTGGGATGCATTAGACATTCATGCAATGAGTAATTAGCAGCAATTGAGATGAGTATTAAGGTATTCTATTTGAATATTTTCAATAGAGAAAGAGGTTGTGTAATACCCCCTATTTGCATAGCCTGGTATATTTCACTGTTCCGGTGATCGGTGTCGGTCCGGACAATTAAGGGGATTAGAACTACACTTAAGACAACTAGATAAGCCCTAAACAAAAATAATTAGTAATTGTCAATTAGTTAAGTATAAATAAGAAAAACAGAACACAAGAAGTTAAATGAGCTGAGAGTCACAGCGATGGGTGAACTTCTCAGGAAGGACTGCGAGGTCGATTTAAACTCAAATTTCAAACCGTAAAATGTGACGCTGCTGTCCTTATGACTATTGCAAACACAGTAAAAAGAGAAAATCACAAAAAAGAAATGTTAAGCTGGTCAAATAATTAGGTCAGAGATCCAGAAAAAAATATTGAATTATTTACAAATCGGGTCGAACCGGCAAGGGGCAATTTAGTCAATTGACCCCTGGAGTTGACTCCTGACCTAACTGTCAAATAAAATCGGAGAAAAAAAAATTTCGGAGTCAATAATTAAATTAAAGAACTAATGGAATAATAAATAGAATAAAAAGAAAAAGAAAAAGTGAAAAGTGACGACATCTTGCATGACATCATGCATGATCATGCAAGATGCAATAAACATTATAATTAAAAAAATTAGTTTTGGATAATTGTGGTCTTCCATAAGGATAAAAATTCATAAAAGAAAGAAAAAAAAAAAAACAAAAGTCATCTTCTTCATCTTATTGCCGCCCCACTTCTCTGTCACCCTCTCCCTTACCAAAACTCTATTAAAGCTCATCTTTGAGCTTAAAGATAAGAAAATCCCACCATAGAAAATTATCCTACCATAACTAAATTTTTGTTTGGGCAATTAGAAAAGAAGATTCAAGAGAAAGAAAGAAGAAAGGAGGAAGTTGAAGAGGAAAGAAATTTCTACACTAAGGTTAGTGATCCAAACTTTAAACTTTTGGTTTAATTCTTGTGTTTTTAGCTTAATGAACTTAGAAATTAACATAAAATGTAATGAAAAAAAGTGTTGGAGGACTTAGGTAATTTCAGCCAGCTAGGGTTTGAGATGAGAATGCATGAGTTTGATTGAATTAAATGTGTTAGGAAGCTTGATTGAGTTGAGGAAGCATGTGTATATGTGTTGAATTAGTTAAATGTAACAAATATGTGAATTAGGGTTTGGACCTAGGGTTTTGGAGGACAAAAATTAGAGAATTAGTCAAATGGTGTGTTTGACCTAGTTTAAGCTGCAAATGGTCATTTGTGACCAATTGTGGTATGTTAGAAGTGTTAGAATTAGGTTTAAATTCGGATTGCTTAGGGACATGCTGCAGGCAGCAGGACCAAGGTCCCTTTCAGGGACCAAAACTGAAAATTTACCTACCCAATTGGTGTGAGGACAATTGGGAATGAAACTAGACACAAAATGGCACATTTTTCATTTAGGAATCATGCCCAGAAAGTGACTAAAACCTAGTGAACAAATTGACCAAATTCGGACTTAGGTATTCTGCCCTGTACAAAAAAGACCAAATGAACTATTTATTCATTTGGCCATAACTTAGGCTAGGCAGGTCTAAATGACCTGAACTTTTACCAGTAAAAAGCTGAGATATAGACCTAAAACTATCATGAAGAATACAAACCCAAATTATGCCCTTAACCAAGTCATTTAGCCACCCAAATTTGGTGACCTAAAACTGCCAGAACCAGTTTTGATGCCCAGAAAATCTGGGTTAGGCCAATCTGGCCAGCCATGTTCAAATGACTATAACTTGAGCTAAAAAACTCCAATTAGAGTGATTCAAAAAGGAGAATAAAGTTAAGACAATAAGGAACAATTTCTATGAAGAAAACTTAGCTAAATTCTAACAGCAACATGACCAATGAAACAGTGCAACATAGGACACCAAAACTGAAAATTTACAATTTTGCCTAAAAGACTTAAAATTTGAGAAAACAACTAAAACCAACAAGTTAGGTAACTAAAATGTGGTATGTGAGTGAAAATAGAATTTCCATACCTGTTAAGCCTTAGAAAGTCAACAAATTGACTTGAATAGTGTAATGAATAGTAACCCCAAAACACAAATTTTAAAGAATGCCAAGTTTAGCATATTAAAGCGAGGTAAAAGTAAATTTGAATTTATTTTTGGATTTATGATAAGTTATGATACTGAAACAGTGTGAAACTGTGTGTTTCAGTGGAAAAGAATACCGGAAAAGAACCTGAGGTGTCGAGCCAAGGCCAAGAGGCGACTCATATAAGGTTCGTGCACAACATAGAATTTCTATAAATTTTCTTCTACACATCGTTTTGAATGAATTGAAATATTGAATTGTGATGTTATTGTCTTGAAATGTTCATTATGCTTTTAATTTAAATTGTTTAAAGTTTAATTGTGCATATTTGAAATGGCATCAAATGTTTAGTAAATTGTTAAGATAGTTTTGAAATCACAGTGTCATGACCATATATTTGAATACCTAAATAGCATGACTAGTGGGGGAAATCAGTTTCAAATTTTGATTCCTTCTCTGGCTGAAGTGTTGAGGTGTGTGCCAGTAGAAGAAGAAAAAGAATGGGTTTCCATATATTTGAGCTAGCTAGCCTTGTGTTGTGATTTCTCCTTAGCCTCTGGCTACTGAGATGATATTTGTTTCGAATGGTATGATATAACTGTGTGTTTTTATGAAATTTGTTTTGAGACTTTTGCAATAAAATTGTTTGGACTAAAATCTTATAAATCATGTTTTGAATTTATATCTCATGTTCAGTTTAATTTTTGAATAAATATGATTTAAATTCTGCATAAAGATTATTTTAGTATGTTATGCACCCCTGAGTCCTAGTACTCAGCGATGGCTATTATTACTGTCACAGATATAGAGACTAGAGGAACAACAGAGTGAGTTGCTGAGGATTAAGGAGCTACCTACTCTGAAGTTTATCGAGTATATTTTATACCCTAATTATAAAAATTATTTTGATGTATGTAATGTATGTAAATGTAGAAAATGGTCATGAGCAGTTGTATAGAGTTGTATAAAGCTTGTAATAAATTTTGGTTTGGATTTTTCCTAATGTAAATTTTTGGAATGATGTATCTAAATTGTTTTATCTTTATTAAAATATGAATGGAAATATTTTGTTTTAATTTGAATGAAATTGAATTATATTATTTGATGATGTTGAATTTTGGAAATTGAGAAATGATGTTGAAATTCATTGGGATGGATGTTGAATTGATGAAGTTATTGAGATAAATCTTTGGAAGTGCTTTTTACAGGTATTTGAAGAACTGTTTTCTCAAAATGCAGACAGCACTCTGCCAAAATTTTTATAAAATTTACAGAAAAATAAAATGGAATAAAAATTTTAACTAGTTTTCAAACTCTAATAAAATGTTTTAATACCTAGTAGAAAATGCTCACAACTTATAAAAGTAAGAAAATTGTTTTAAAATCCCTTATAGGGTACTTAATGAGTTATCGGTAGGTGAAGTTTGGTAGTTCATTAGGTATTCTACGGGATCATGTTATGCCTTACAGAGGGGTAAGGTGTGACGGGTTGGGACAGACAAGGAGAAGTAAGTAAAGATAAAGGAGTTCATTGAAGGTTTGTGCGCAACTAACCTTTTTCTTTGTTTTAACCTTGTAAATTGATTTGAATGAGTTTGATTTGAATGAGTTTATTTTGAATGAGATATGTTTTTTCTCTTGCATTTGAGAAATTTGTGTGTTGCCACCTCTGTATGGGTTTTATGATGATTTGAATGTATTTATTGGTTTACAAATGTGATTGTTGAATGAGAAACTTTTGAAAATTGTTTTGAAACCACAGTTAGCATGACAGTCCCTTTCGGAACTCCCCAGTAGTAATGACTACTTGGAGTTTGATATCTGATTATGATTATGTCCCCCATTAATAACGATTAGTGGGGTGAGACTATATGAGTACTCATTAGCTAGCTAGGCCTTTCCTCATTAATAACGGTTAGTGAGGTTGAGATTCCTTTGTCGTGATGTACAACGCGGCATTGATCGTGAAATTTTGTGTCATGGCCGAAACTGTGTATTGATATTGGCAACACTTATGTTTTGTGAATTGTGATTTGTGAAGTATGATTTCTCATTTGAAAGGTGATTTTAATAAATGGTTCCTATGGACATAAAATTTTTTGTGATGTTTTTATGATTATGGAAAAATGTGATTTATTATATTTGGACAAGTTGTGCTTTACTTTAAGTTTTAAAATTATTAGTTGTGCACCACTGAGTGATATACTCAGTGATAGCTTATTTATGTTATCGCAGGTAAGGGAAAGGAGAAGGCTGTCAAATGAGAGACTTGGAAGCAGCATTTTAGTTTTGACTGTGGGTATATATCATAGGTATACCCCTGTAATTTCATTTTGATGTATTTTGTACCTATATGTATAGATGTACGGACATTGAACAGTTTGTATTAAAAAGCATTACATTGCTACCACATTTTAAGTTTGTAACTATTTATATTTTATTTTGAGACTTATGCAAAATATATCTTTTGTAATAATAAGTTTATTTCCTCTAATGAATGTCTACTTGATATGTAATTGAATTTATTATGCTTGTGAAATGAGTAGGAGCAAAATCTTTTACTTGGTTTACTATGATGTTAATAGGTTATATAAATGGGTTTTGCTAAAGTTTTAACTATTCCAATGCAATTTTCCACAAAAGAATTGATAAGATAAAAAGCTATATTTTGTTTAAAATTCCTTGTAGCATATTTAATGGGTTATTGGTAGGTGTAGCTCAATAATTTATTAGGTACGCTACAGGAACATGTCATGCCTTACAAGGGATAAGGTGTGACACATGAGTCACCATTGGCTAATAACAGGGATATATTTATTGTTTCTTCTAAGGGACATCTAATTGAGGCATCAATTTCTAAGGGGACAATTGAAGGGACCTTGACTGTTGTCCTTTTTCTACTTAACACTTACTTTTAGTTATTTATTCCTTTGACCTTTTTTCTCCTCATAATTATATGTCTTATCCTAGAAGAAGGGCATATGAGCTATATTTAGACTAAAGGTTAATTGTATATTTAGCTAAATCTTATTTTATGAGACAGAACCCACTTTGATAGCCAAATACTTGATATTCGGTGACTGAAGGCCCTTGTCACTTGGCCCTCTTTATTGATCAACTCCGAAGTTATCCTTCGGCTGCCAGCTTTACTGTAATACTCATCCCTAAATTTTCTCAAAATATGCCATTCTATCAAACTTTGGCTATCAAAGTTATTGAATTACAATTGCCAAACGTTTAAGGGTAGACTAATATAAACAAAGAGAGGGAGATATTTCTGCTAGCAACCCTCTCCCTTTCTAGGTTCTCTAGAGTCTTCCATTTCTCTCCTATCCTATCCCTCATTTTCTCCCTTCCTAACCAACCCAAGTCCCTAAATCCTAAGAGTTTCCTAAGACCTCCTCCATGAAAGAATGTTGACGGTGTAGTTTGTGTTAGCTCCTCCCTCCTAGCTACTATAGCCTTCTATATGTAATAAAAAAAATGAAAATCAATTATACTACATTCATCATATAATACTGTTAAAAAAATAATTGAAGTAAAATAAATAAAAGTATACTGTACATGTATCTCCCTAGATTTTTGGTCCACGAGGATAATTCATTACCCTTTCGCATCAAATGCGAGTAGGACAATGAAGGGTTTCTAAATTAGTAATTGAGTGTTTATTTTATAGGAAAATTAAGAATTTCTAAATTCCATAACCTTAATTAATAACTATTAAATTTGGTCCCTTCTCAATAAGCCCTCATATAATAATAATAATAATAATAATAATAATAATAATAATAATAATAATAGACAACTATTAATTATTAACCGATGAGTAATCAAGGATGCTAAATTCCTTGTCCCTTATGTTTAATGCCTCCAAAAGTAGGAAGTTGGCTCATGCCCCCTACACATACAAAGTACCCTTATAGACCACTTTACTAAAAAAAATTGCAAAGTTAGTTCAATTTAAAATATATATATATATATATATATATATATATATATATATATATATATATATATATATTCATGAAGAGAGTCAAATTTAAATCCTAATATAAATTAGAATGAGAGAATAATGAAGTTATGAGACTAATTAAGTTATGTTGAATAATGAAAATGCAAACTAAGTAAACAGTCGTGATCATCTTGATGACCTGAATGTTAACTAAAAATCACATATATATATATATATATATATATATATATATTCATGAAGAGAGTCAAATTTAAATCCTAATATAAATTAGAATGAGAGAATAATGAAGTTATGAGACTAATTAAGTTATGTTGAATAATGAAAATGCAAACTAAGTAAACAGTCGTGATCATCTTGATGACCTGAATGTTAACTAAAAATCACTAATTACATATTAATACTTCTCTAGCCTAAAGGAAAAAAAAAACAAAATCTTTTTAGGATTGCAAGGAATATTCAAAGGCACAAAATAGACATTAAAAGAAAAATAGAAAAAACATGTAACAAGAAGAAGGAAACATTCCAAAGGTAAACGATGGGTTTTAAGGAATTGAAGTTAAAAACATGGCTAGCTCCTGCTATGGTCTCATTTTTGTCAAGACTTATTTTTATCTCAACCATATTCCTGCCACAACATGAATTTTGTTATATCCTTTTTCTAATCTGAGATGTAACTAGGTCTTAAAGTTTTGCGACACAATTGATTTTGAAAAATTTTTACTATACAAGAATAGATGTTTGATCCCATTTCAATCTAAACATTTAATCTTAAATTTAGATAAAAATGCACGTTAATGTATAAAATAAATAAAAAAAAAAACGATATCCACTTGATCAATCTAAAACCAAATAGATGAATAAGGAGAACTGCTTTTTGTTTTCTAGCCAAAGATAGGATATGTTCCCCCTAATAAGCAAATTGTAACAATTAAAAACAACCAATACCAACGTTAATGGCTATCAAATAAAATGACAGATTGCTGAGATCCTTAAATCATACACATGTTGTAAGACAATTTCAAGTCTAGGCATATCCATAAAAAATGTAATAAAAAAAAATTGAAGAATGAACAAATGAAAAGAATGACCTGAACTTTAATAATTTCTTTAATGGTTTAGAATGTAAAGCTTTTAGAAGTCCCAAGCTAAAATGTTACCCTCCTGAATTGTTATTGAGAACAAGTAATAGAAAAAACATTAATAATAGAATAAAAGTACACTAGCTACCCTGCGTGAGCAATTGTACTCAATTTTCAAAACAAATACGTACCATTCACAAACCTAATTAAACTTTGTATTCCTTAAACAAAGATTGACATAGACTACCCATCTCACTATTTTTTTTTTTTTCCTTCACATGCTCTTCACTTTCTCAGTAACCAACTAAAGAAAAACAAATAATCAAACTGCAACCTAAACTCATTCTTCTCCTCCTATTCATGTTAAGAGACTAATTGACAACAATAATAATTAAAAAAAAAACTATCAAACCCTAGAACAAACAATCACCCATAAAACCAAACCCATTCTTAAATCACCCATAACTTAAACCCTAAACTTGTTGTTAAATTAACTCTCTTAAAAACTTTGTAATAATCACTCGTGCCCATACCCTAAAACATTTCAAGTAGAGAATCAAGCAGAGAATGAGAGTGAGAGAGTGACAGATAGATGGTGTAGGGAAGAGAGAGAGAGAGAAATTACGTTTTTCCCTTTCCTTTTCCTTTCATAAGAAGTCTTCTTTTGTAATATCTAATCTCTTAAAATTAATTATCATAAAACTAATACTCACATAAGCTATATTTAACCGTACTTAATATTTAATCTCATAAGTTATAATGGAAGTATAATTACTATACAAATCAAGATAAACTAATTTTTTATAAGTCATTATATAATTAATTTATTATAACTTGATAATTAATTAAATTAAATTTATAAATATTTTTTATCTTTTAATTCTTTCAATTCAAAAAATTATATTAATACAGATAATTTGTTACATTTAATATAATTTTTTATAATAAATAAAGAAATTTTATTAATATATTAAAAAAACAAATTAACATGAAACAATTACTATTTATATGGGCGCTGATAGCTTCAAGTAATTTGAAAATGTGAGATTCATGGATATATCAGATTTTAATAGGCCAACAGCACAAATTTTGTATAGTTAATATGAAAAAAAATATTTATTTTAACCTAACATATTAGTTTAGTTGATTAATTCTGTTAGAAAGCATTTTAAAAGTATATCACCTAAATGTGATACACTTGCATTATATAGGCACTTCAAGGCACTATTGCATTGTATTTCATAGCATTTAGGTAGTTAATTACATGTATTTTACTTAGTTTCATTAGTTTTTGTTAATTTTAGTAATCACTACTTAATTTCATGTTTTCTATATCTTTTTAGGTATTTTAAGGAAGATCCAAGGGATGGAAGTCAATTAGACAAGTTTGGAAAGTAAAAAAAAGAAAGAAAGGCTACTGCATAACATTACACTAGTCGTGTAAGCATGGACCTTGACCCATGTAACTTCCTGGTCAAGAAAGATTGAAGAAGGCATGGAGAAACCACATTATACGGGTGATGTTATAGACCCCGTGTAAATCATCAAGGCCCGTGTAACCTTCTAGAAGCCAAAGACCTAGAGCGCTAAGGAGAGACGATAGTACACGAGCTATGTTAATAACCCCGTGTAAACTTCCTACCCCTATGTAACTTACTATCTCCCTCATGAATGAAGCGTGAATTAGTCTAGAAACTTACATAGCCCTAGGTCGTGCAATGCCACATGGGTTGTGTACTTTGCAGCAAAATAAACTTCTGTTTTGGCTTCAATTTCCTTCCACTCATTTCGAAAAGACTTTTAAGGCTTTTAGGACTCTAAAATGTGACTCTAAGGAACTTGATAAAAATACTAAAAGACTGAGACATGTAAAAGAGCCTTTAGTTCAAGTTAGAGTTAGTTTTAGTTTACATATAAACTAGTTTTACTTTACATATAAACCCTAGTTTTCTAAGCAACTTGGAGAGAATCTGCATCAACATCAAGGAGAAGGACTATCAGTTGAAGTTCCAAAAGTTCAAGGCTGCAAAATCTTTGTTCTTGGTTCTTCTTGTTATATTTCTTCAAATTGTCTTATGTTATTTTATTTTAATTTTAATATGTTTGTTAAAATCACCATGAGTGAGTAGTTTGTTTAATTTTAGGATTAGGAGAGTAGCACTTTCAATGTCTATTATGGATTTGTACTAAGGTTACTTAATGGATTTGAGTTTTTTTCTTTGATTCAATATTTTATGTTCTTAATGCATGCTATGTGTTGGTACCCACTTAGTTATGAGATAAGATACTAGTTAAAGAACTGAAAGGTGAAAATTAGTATTGGAAATTAGAATTTTAAACCTAAGAAGTCTAATATAGAGATAGGCTGAAATCCTTTATGGAATTAGTAAGCAGTAAACAGAACTAGTAAGCAACAAGGATATAAACCACTGCCGCCACCACCTAGTTTTTAGAATAGAGGACAAAACTTAACATAAGCACCACCACCTCCTCAACCTTAATAGTCTAAATCCAAGTTAACCATGGAATCCATGATGAAAAGCTTTTTAGCAACACAACAATAGCAGAATGAAATGATAAAGTAATTAGCTTCCAGAATGGACTAATTGGCTACTCATAACAAGATGTTTGAAAACTAAATTGCTTAGCAAGCTAGTTCATCAAGCAAAGCCATTTGTAAGTTGCCAAGTCAATCGGGGATGAACCCTAAGGAGCATTACATGGCAGTTCCTTTAAGGAGTGGCAGAATCTTAGAAGACCAAAAACTAAGAGACAAACAAAAATCAATGGAAGAAATTTCTGATAATTCTGATAACCAAACAAAGGAGGAAGAGAAGGAAACTAAAAAGGACAAGGAAGAGGAGGAGAAAAAAAAAAACGAAGCTGCATAAACCATATTAGCCCCCTCTACCCTTTCCTCAAAGGTTCCAAAAGGCCAAATTGGACAAGCAGTTTGGAAAATTTTAGAAGTTTTGTAGAAACTTTATATCAACATTTATCTCACTGAAGCACTATCTCAGATGCCATCCTATGCAAAGTTCTTAAATCCTTTCAAAGAAGAGAAAGCTAGAGGATTATGAGACTATTGCTTTGATAGAGGAATGCAGCACCATCTAATAAAAAAAACTACCTCTAAAACTTAAAGACCCTAGAAGCTTCTCTATACTTTGTTTTATTAGCAACATGAATATAGATAACTCCCTCTGTGATCTTAGCGCATGTTTGAGTCTGATGCCCTTATCAATACGCCAAAAACTGAATGTTGGATAGCTTAAATCAACTACGATCTCATTGCAAATGGCGGACAGGTCTGTCAAGCACCCTAATGGCATCTTGGAGAACATCCCTATAAATATAGCCAAATTCTTTATTCCTGTTGATTTCATTATCCTAGAGATGGAAGAAAATGTTCAAATTCTCTTCATATTGGGAAGGCCTTTTTTGGCAACCACCGGAGCTATCATAGACATTAAAAATGGGCAGTTAACTCTCAAAGTAAGAGTGAAAAAAGGAGAATTCAACTTATTTAAAGTAATTGAACACAAGCCTGATCCTTATGAATGCTTAAGGGTTGACATTATAGACAAGCTAGTTGAAGAGGAATTCCACAAGAGATATCCTGAAGATCCTCTTGAAGCATGCATAGTGCACAACAACATGTAGAGGTTGACAACAAATAAATTGTAGCCTATATACAATCTCCTGAAGCTAGCCCACCTCTACCCTTAGCTCAAGCACTACAAGTGGAAGAGTTAAAAGAGTTACAACCCAAGGCTGAATCATAAGAGGCTAGGAAATAGGTAGAACTTAAACCTCTTCCCTCTACTCTAAGGTATGCATTTTTGGACTCAAACTCCAATTATCCTCTTATAATAAGTGCTAACCTAACTAGTCTAAAAGAGGAAAAACTTTTAAGGAAACTTAGGACCCATAGTAGAACTATAGGGTATATGAAAGAAGGCCTTAAAGGGATTAGCCCTTCCATTTGCATGCATAGAATACCTATGGAAGAAAACAATAAACCTACCATTGAACATCAAAGGAGAGTAAACCCTAATATAAAAGAAGTAGTGAAAAAGGAATCTTGAAACTATTAGATACATATATTAAATACCCAATTTCTAATAGTAAATAGGTTAGTCCGATGCATGTAGTGTCCAAAAAGGGTGGGACAACTATGATTAAAAATGAGAATAATGAGTTGATCCCTACTAGGACGATCACTGATTGACGTATGTAAATTGATTATAGGAAGCTGAATAGTGCCACTAGAAAGGACCACTTTCCTCTTCTATTCATTGACCAAATGCTAAAAATGTCACACCCTACTCCCCTGTAAGATGTAAAATGATCATGTAGTACACCTAATGAATTACCGTACTTCGCCTACCGATAACCCATTATATATACTACAAGGGATTTTAAAACAATTTTTGTGAAATTTAAATCATCGATTAAAATCTAGTGTTATAAATTTTTTTTTTTTTTAATTTCAGCAAGGTGCCGGCTGTATTTTGAGAAAACAGTTCTTCAATCCTGCAAAAGAAAATGCTCCCAATATGTTTTCTCAAATACAACTCCAATAACTTCATTTCAATTCACAATTCAAATCTCAATAAACAATCAATTCATTTTCAAACTAATCTCATCATAAAGAAACATTCCATTGATTACAAGGCTCAAAATTTATATTACAAAACTATTCAAGTAAATGAAATCTCAAATTTACATTTACTATAATATACATTTAATTACATACCAAAATATTTTACAAGAGTTTTTATACAACTGCTCAAATAATTTACATACATATTATTACATACATACATCAAAACCCGTGTACATGGGTATACCTGGAGCTGATCTGAATATCTCTTCAAAGAAGCTTACTCAATTTCTCTATGATATTTTTACCTACAACAGCATACAAAGCTATCGCTGAGTGGTGAACTCAGTGGTGCACAACTATAATTTAAAACTTAGTACAGTATACCTTACAAAAATTACAGCAGATAATTTAGAAATCTGAATACTCATCAAATTCCAAAACTCAAAATATTCATTGCCAATAATATAAATCATTTGTATAAAATGACTTTGATCACAAAATTCAATTTATCAAATTATAACTAACCATTTAAGGTAATCAATTATACATAAATCATAATTGAAATCACAATTTTTTACTATTCAAAAACCATTCTGTATTTCAAAAACCATTATGTATCTCACTAACTATGCAAGACTAATCCGAAAGGGCCATCTTCGAGTTGATTCTAACTCCCTGTGGTCGGGGAGGTCGAATCAGATTCTAACTCCCTATGGTCGGGGAGGTCGAATCATCATGCACAGTACACATCACAATAATGAATCTTTCGCAAGGGCCATAACATAAAACTTAGATCTAACCTCTAATAAGAGGAGAATCTAAGCCTGTGCACGTACCATGGTAATCAAAACACAACTAACTCCATTGTCTTCTCAATAAATGAGAGAGACGGGTAATAACCTAGTCAAGCATTTATAGTGAAATATAAAACAATATCACAATCCTTTTAGTGAGCATAAATTACAATACAATTTGATTCAAAGTCAATTCCAATACCCAATAATTTTTATGCTCATCACAATTCAAATCATATATTTGCATTTTTCCATGCAAATTGCCCATCACAATTCAAAACATGTTTTATCACAATTTTTCAAAACATAATTTATTCAATTCATAATAATGCTTAATACTTGTGGAAATACCATTTCACAAAGCTAAATTCATACATACTATAACAATTTCAATAATCATTGAATTAAATCCAATGCTTGTTAAACATAACACACAAGAAAAATATGTCATTTAATCATATGAAATATTCAGAACAAAATCAGTTAAAAACTAGTTGTGTACATACCTCTGATAACTGTCTCTTGGCTCTGACTCAGTATTTCCTTCCCCTTCCCTGAGTCTTTGCTAACTGAAACACACAATTTGAAGTGTTTCAGTACTCATTTAAACTGTTTCTAACAATAAGGCTTAATACTTAATTTATTGAATTCTTTTATTTCCTTAGTCAACCTAAGATGTTGACCCTCGATGCAGTCTAGGTGAATTAGGTTTTAATGTGTGCAATATGTCACATTTGTAGCCTTTTAGTATTGGTACATGTTGCCAAATTCATTTCCATGTATATTGTGTTTTATTACAATTTGTTAGATTCCGGTATACTAATTTGACTTAGCCGGACGACCTAGTTCCCTCGATTTTCGGGTTTCGGTCAAAACTACAAACTTGTATGTCTTATTGCACGTGGGGCAAAATTTCAGGTCATTCTGAGTTATGTAGACCAAGTTATGGTCAATTTACCAATGCTAGTCAGAATGCATTAAAATGATCAATTTAGGTTTTTTTTTTTGGTCACTTTTGGTTCGGCTAGTTTTTGAACCCGAACTTGTGCAAGCTATTTGGCTTACTTATGGTCATTTCTGGGCTTTGGTGTCTTCATAAGAATTGTAGATATACGTCTTAACTATTCATGGTAAAAATTTCAGGTCAATTGAACCTGTTTTGACTGAGTTATGGCCAAAATATCAACTGCTGCCCAAATGGTCAATTTTCAGGCCTTAAATGCACTAATCCTGATTTGGTCATTTTTCAAGTTAACTTCCAAGTAGAATTTTGGTAAGCTTCCTTTATGAAAGTTGGCACTTTTTATGCCTAGGTCTCATACCAATTAGAGCCACACACTTAAGGTTCAAAGCCAAAACACACACTGCCCTATTGCACATTGTTCATCACTCATCAATTACACATTTAACACTCACCAAGTTACACATTCATGCCATTTCTGTTTTGTACCATAACATAAACACATTTTACAACACATTTTTGGTCATTTTGGCAGCTTATAACCACACTCAATATGCACATTATAGTCCAGAATTTTCCAAGTTCAAATTACAAACAATTTGACCACATAACCTAGCTCATTCACATGTCCAAACTCAAACCTTTATACACATATACAAGCTGCCATAACAAGCACCATAATTCAACCATATAATTCCATAAACCAAACCATGAAATAACATATTTTGGTTCACACTTCAAGTTATCGATTCATACATGTCTCTCAATTAACTTCCAAGCTTCCAAAATCAAGTGTACATTCACATACATTTAGTATACATCACCCAATTTATTCTTACACACATAAACACTTCATCAACACTTTAATCTACCATTTACATGCAAGGATAAACTGTTCTTATGGAGTTTCCATGGCTGCCAAAAATATACATCTTCCTTAAAACATCAAACTCCAAATATCCCTCCACAATTCAACTACCCATAACATCCCTTCAAGGTTTAATGAAACAATAATAAAAAACACATACTTACCACTTTTGAAACACTTCAAAACCACCAAAACTTGATCTTCTTGCTGCCTATCTACTGCCCAAGTGGTGTAGAACAATTTTTGTGAAGGAATCAAGTGGAATGGAGGTGGGATTTATGGTTGCATGGAGCTTGTGCATTTCGGCCATGGAGGTTTTTCTTTGGGAGCATTTCGGCTGGCTGTCCAAGGTTGAAGAAGATGAGTTATTTCTACCCAAAAGATGTGTAGTGGTCCACTTAAGTGAGGTGAGTGGAGCACTAAGTAGAAATTTAATGTTTATTTATCCTAAGGTTTCATATTCCCACATTTAACTCCCAATTTTTGCTATTTAAACTATGTACCACCAATTTAATTTTTCATGACATTTTCCAAGTGTAATATCATGTATTTTTAATGGAAATTTAGGTCAAAAGACAACTCAGGGTGTCAAATGACCACAATGCCCCTGTTCGGGTTGCATTCCTAATTTTTCGGTAACACCTAGTTTTGTCGTTTTCTCGATTTCTTACTTTTCTTTGTACAACTCAACTCAACTCAACTCAACTAAGCCTTTATCCCAAAAATTTGGGGTCGGCTATATGGATTCGCTTTTTCCACTCTGAACGATTTTGGGTTAAATCCTCAGAAATGTGTAATGCTTCTAAGTCATGCTGTACTACTCTCCTCCAAGTCAATTTAGGTCTACCCCTTTTTTTCTTTCTATCCTCTAGCCTAATGTGCTCTACTTGTCTAGCTGGAGCCTCCGTATGTCTACGCTTCACATGACCAAACCACCTCAATCTCCCTTCTCTCAACTTATCTTCAATTGGCACCACTCCTACCTTTTCTCTAATACTTTCATTACGGACTTTATCTAGTCTAGTATGGCCACTCATCCACCTTAACATTCTCATCTCTGCAACTCTTATCTTAGATGCGTAGGACTCTTTCAAAGCCCAACACTCACTACCATATAGCATAAAAATTTTCCTTTTAATTTATTGGGAATCTTACGATCACATAAAACTCCGTGGCACGTCTCCACTTCAACCATCCTTAATCCTATGACTAACATCCTCCTCACATCCCCATCTACTTGAAGGAGCCTAGATATTTAAAGTGATTACTTTGGGACCATTCAAACTAACTCCTTCCCTATCACCTGGCCTTCACCGAACTTGCAATGCATGTATTCTTCGTTCTACTTAACTTAAAACCCTTTGACTCTAGAGTACTTCTCCAAAGTTCTAGCTTCCTATTGACTCCTTCTCGTGTCTCATCTATTAGAACAATATCATCCGCAAACATCATGCACCAAGGAATACTCTCTTGTATATGTTTTGTTAGTTCATCTAAAACTAATGTAAAAAGGTAAGGGCTTATGGCTGATCCTTGGTGTAATCCAATTGAGATCGGAAAATCTCTTGTGTCCCCTCCCCAATAGTAGTTGCTCCTTCATACATATCTTTCAATACTTGTATATACCTAATAGATACCCTCTTTTGTTCTAACGCATTCCATAAGACCTCTCTTGGAACACTATCATAAGCCTTCTCCAAATCAATAAAAACCATGTGTAGATCTTTCTTCCCATCTCTATATTTCTCCATCAAGCTTCTAATGAGAAAGATCGCTTCCATAGTTGAACGACCAGGCATGAAACCAAATTAATTGAGAGAGATAGAAGTATCATGACGTAGTCGATGCTCCACAACTCTCTCCCACAACTTCATAGTATGGCTCATGAGTTTAATTCCCCTATAGTTTGAGCAACTCTGTATATCTCCCTTATTTTTAAAAATAGGTACTAAAATACTCTTCCTCCATTCATCAGGCATTTTCTTTGAGTTTAGAATCTTATTAAATAATTTAGTTAACCATGCCACTCCCATATCTCCCAAATACTTCCACACTTCAATTGGTATTTCATCGGGTCCACAGGCTTTACCTACTTTCATTCTCTTAAGTGCTTCCTTTACTTCTAAAGATCTAATCCTTCTAGTATAATTTACATTCTTTTCTATTGTTCTATAATCTATATTCACGCTATTTCCATTTTGACTATTATTAAAGAGATCATTAAAATAATTTCTCCATCTTTCTTTAATGTCCTCATCTTTCACCAACACTTTTCCTTCTTTATCTTTAATGCACCTAACTTGATTGAGATCTTGACATTTCCTTTCTCTACTCCTTGCTAATCTATAAATATCTTTCTCCCCTTCTTTAGTTCCAAGTTTCTCATATAACTTTTCAAAGGCTGTGCTCTTGCTTGGCTAATTTGCCTCTTTCTTTGCTATCTTGTTCATATGCCTCATTATTATCACATTTAGGTAATTTCTTATACCATTCCCTTTTTCTCTTCTTTGTACTTCCTCATTCCACCCCATCTCTCTTTTGAGGGCGGTCCATATCCTCTAGACTCTCCAAGTACTTTTCTAGCTACTTCTCTAATCTTTGATGCCATCTGTATCCACATATCATTGGCCTCTACATCCAGCTTCCATACTTTGGACTCAAGAAGCTCATTTTTGAACTTCACTTGCTTTACTCCTTTGAACTCCCACCACTTTGTTCGAGCTACACTATTTCTTCTGACCTTACTTGAATTGTTCCTAAACTTGACATCCAAGACCACCAACCTATGTTGACTTGTTAAAGCTTCTCCTGGAATGACCTTGCAATCCTTGCATAGAGCTCTATTTGTCTTCCTGGTTAAGAGGAAGTCGATTTGGCTTCTATGTTGCCCACTTTTGAAAGTCACTAAATGTGACTCTCTTTTTATAAAGTAGGTATTTGCTAGTATTAGATCGTATGCCATAGCAAAATCCATGATGCTTTTTCCCTCCTCATTTCGACTGCCAAAACCAAAACCTCCATGAACATTCTCATAACCTTGCCTATCACTTCCTACATGTCCATTCAAATCTCCACCAATGAAAACATTCTCTTCATTCAGTATGCTTTGCATTAAATCATCCATATCTTCCCAAAACCTTTGTTTACTCTCACTGTCTAGTCCTATTTGTGGGGCATAAGCACTAACTATATTTATTGTTTCTCCGTCTAGTACTAGCTTTACTAGTATAATTCTATCTCCTACTCTTTTCACTTTCAATGTCCTGTCTATGATTATACCCACTCCGTTCTTGTTTCTCTCCTTTCCGGTAAACCACAATTTGTACCCTGAATTACCCACTTCCTTACTTTTCTCTCCTACCCATTTAGTCTCCTGAATGCAAGCAATATTCACCATTCTCCTTTCCAAGGTATCCACAAGCTCCATTAATTTTCCTGTAAGTGATCCAACATTCCAAGTACCAACCCTGATCCTCCTCCTATCCTGCTCCTTCCTAATTAGTCTCCTTCTATGATATCTTCTATTATTTTCTATGTCTATCTTGTGTTCTGTTCCACTATTTGTTCTATTATCTGTCTTATGGACTAACTATTTACCCTGATCCAACATTTACGCTGGTTGTCACCTACCGCAACCCTCCTCCTTTATCCGGGCTTGGGACCGGCTAAGCGCAAACTACTTAGGCGGAGTTTACTTTTCTTTGTACTAATTAATTAATTTTTCTTTGATATTTCTAATGGTATTTATACTTCAATAGGTCTTTATTTAAGTCTTAAAAATATTTTCTAGGGTTCCCCGTGGTCCAGGGCTAGTCAACGGTCCACGCCGCAACTTCCCGGTGCGGTCACCCATTGCTAGGGTTTTCGGCTCATTTAACTTGACTACATTTCATTGCTATTATTTTTCCTTTTGTTTTTCTTGTATTTTCATTTCTTGTATTTCATTATTTTATGTCTCCTCATCAATATTTAAATGTAGTTCTAGGCATTCTAGCTGTCCGGACAGACACTGGTCACCGGAACAGTAGAACGCACTACTGAACTTAGGGGTGTTACAAAAAAGGCTAGCAAAGCATTCCTATTTTGTTACTTAGATGGGTATTTAGGACTTTTTCAAATCCTAATTCACCCTGAAGATCAAGAAAAGACCACGTTTACTTGTCCCTATGGTACTTTTACCTATAGGAGAATGCCTTTTGGTCTTTGTAATGCCCTAGCTACTGTTCAAAGATGTATGATAGCCATTTTTTCTAATTTTATTAAAAATATTATGGAGGTTTTTATGGATGATTTCTCTATTTGTGGAACCACTTTTGATGAGTGTTTAACTAACATGTCTAAAGTGCTATAAAGATGCGAGGAGTCAAACCTAGTCCTCAATTGAGAAAAATGCCATTTCATGGTAAGAGAGGGCATAGTTCTTGGTCACCTTGTGTTAGAAAGAGGAATCAAAGTGGACAAGGCAAAGATCGAGATAATAGAGAAAATACCACCACCATCATCAGTCAAAGGAGTGTGAAGCTTTTTGGGACATGTGAGCTACTGCAAAAGATTTATTAAAGATTTCTCAAAAATAGCTAAGCCATTAACTAATTTGTTAAATTAAGATGTTTGCTTCGACTTTGATGATAGCTTCCTTAATTCATTTTACAGGATAAAAGAAGCCTTAATTTCTACACCAATGCTGGAACCACCAGATTGGGAGCTGCCATTTAAGGTAATGTGCAATGCAAGTGACTATATAGTAGGACCAGTACTTAGACAAATAAAGGATAGAAAAGTTTATGCCATCTACTATGCAAGCAAGACACTTGATGATACATAGGTCAACTATGCAACCACAGAGAAGGAACTTCTAGCAATAGTGTTTGCAATTGACAAGTTCATCCTACTTAGTTAAATCCAAAGTTATTGTATACACAGATCCTGCTGCTATTCGTTACCTCTTGAATAAGAAAGCAAAACCTAGGCGGATTCGGTGGATTCTTCTTGTATAGGAATTCGATCTTGAAATTAAAGACAAAAAGAGGATAAAAAATGTGGTAGCAGACCACCTCTCTAGACTCAAGCAGGAAGACATAGGGATTTCTAACGAGGACCTACCAATTGATGACTCCTTTTTGGACAAACACCTCCTATCTATCTCTCAACTCTCGTGGTATGCAGATATTATTAATTATCTTGTATATAGAGTTTTACCACCAAATATATCTTACCAGTACAAGAAGAAATTTTTACATGACATAAGGAACTATACTTGAGAGGAACCTCTGCTGTATAAGAGATGTAATGATGGGCTTATTAAAAGATGCATACTAAAGGAGCAAAATAGAAAGTGTACTGCAACATTATCATTCACCACCTTGGGGGACACTTCAGCACATCCAATACAGTAGCAAAGATATTAAAAGCAGGGTTTTATTGGCCAAACTTGTTCAAAGATGTAAGAAACTTTGTGTTGATGTGAAATCAGTGCCAAAGAGTAAGAAACATATCAAGAAGGAATGAGATGTCATTCCATGAAATACTTGAAGTTGAACTATTTGATGTTTATGGTATAGACTTCATGGGTCCATTCCCATCCTTATTTGACAACAAGTATATCCTTGTTGGTGTAGATTATGTATCAAAATGGGTAGAAACAATAGCCTCACCAACAAATAATGCAGGGTAGTCATCAAGTTCCTCTAAGTTAATATTAGTCTATAAATAATCGCTAATATATTTATTTATATTTACTTTGAATTTGGATAAAATACTTTTTAATATATGTTACTTTGAATTTGGATAAAATATTTTTTAATATAGATTACTTTGAATTTGAATAAAATATTTTTTTAAAATCACCTACTAACATAATTTTAATCAATAAATTACCTACTAAATTTCAAATTATTCACTAATATATTTGTTCAATTTATATTTATGTTTGAACCTATTAACTTATATTTAGTTGGTAACTTACGTACTAACTTTAGAAAGAGTCAATAATATATTCGTTCAATTTATATTTACTTTATTACAATATAATTTGTGTTTTTAAATTACCCACTAACATAATAGTAGTCAATAAATTACCTGCTAATTTTTAGGATAGTCGCTATTGTATTTTTTTATTTATATTTTCTTTAATAAAATACTACTTGTGTTTTAAGTTACCTACTAAATTAATGTTAGTTGGTAAATTATCTAACTAACAATTGAAATAGTCGCTAATATATTTGTTCAATTTATATAACTTTTAATAAAATATTATTTGTGTTTTTAAATTACCTACTAATATTTGAAATAGTCTATATTATATTTGTTCAATTTATATTTACTTTTAATAAAATACAATATTTTTTAAAATTACTTACTAGCATCATTTTTGTTGGTAAAGTACCTATTAAATTTTGAATTAGTCACTAATATATTTGTTCAATTTATATTTACTTTTGCTAAAACACTATTTATGTATTTAAATTAACTATTAACTTATATTTCGTACGTAAATGACCTACTAGCTTTTGGATTAATCGCTAATATATTTATTCGATTTATATTTACTTTTATTAAAATACTATTTGAGTTTTTAAATTACCTACTAACATAATATTAGCCGATAAATTACTTACTATATTTCACAATAGTCGCTAATATAAT
This sequence comes from Hevea brasiliensis, assembly GCF_030052815.1. Classification (NCBI taxonomy): domain Eukaryota; kingdom Viridiplantae; phylum Streptophyta; class Magnoliopsida; order Malpighiales; family Euphorbiaceae; genus Hevea; species Hevea brasiliensis. The sequence goes on from NC_079507.1 coordinate 17,833,906, forward strand.
TATTTAATTTATATTTACTTTTACTAAAATATGTTTTTGTTTCTAAATTACCTACTAACCTAAATTTAGTCAGCAAAGTACCTATTACTTTTCTATTTAGTTGATAATATATTTATTCAATTTATATTTACTTTTACTAAAAGACTATTTTGTTTTTAAAATTACTTGTTAACCTAAATTTAGTCGGTAGTCTCTAATATATTTGTTCAATTTATATTTACTTTCAATAAAATACTATATTTTTTAAAATTACCTACTAACATCATTTTTGTTGGTACAATACCAACTAAATTTTGAATTAGTTGCTAATATCTTTGTTCAATTCATATTTACTTTTACTAAAATACCATTTGTGTATTTAAATTACCTACTAACATTATATTAGTCGATAAATTGCCTATTACATTTCACAATAGTAGCTAATATATTTGTTCAATTTATATTTACTTTTACTAAAATACTATTTTGTTTTTAAATTGCCTACTAACCTAATGTGCCTATAATCTCAAAACTATTAGATCTATCAACATGCATGGAGCTAGGAGAATATTTTGTAAATTTTTTATTATAGCTATTGCATTGAATGTGTATTGTTTTACTTTTTGCACTACTATTGTAAGTAAAATTTTTAGATTTATTTTTCTTGTTTTACTAGACTTGTGAACTAGTTTTTCAATACAAACTTTACAAATTTCATAAAAAAATTGTATTCAAATAAAAATTGTTTTAAAATAATATATAAAAATTTGCATTTGCAATAACATTAGATTAGTGCATATTTATAAACCTTAAATAATTATTTCAATGTTAAATTAATGTGTTTGTGCAAAAAAAAATGTGGCGGATGGTGATGCAACATGAAAAGTGTGAATCTATTTTACTCTTTTGGTCATCAGTAAATGTACTATGCAACTGTATGCTAGCTTTTTTTATTGCTATAAGTTTCTTAAATCTTATTCATTTTAGCCCATAACTTTTTTGCCCTTTTGTTTTAAAAAATAGTAAACAATAAAGTGTAAATTAAGTAAATTTTATTTATTTATTTACAGATCCCAATTGTATTTGAGTTGGTGCCTTATTGTATTATATAATATTATATTTCAAACAATGTGGATGGAGCTAAGAAAATGAACCATTTCTTAATCAATTTATTGAAATACATATTAATGACTAGGAGAATGAGGAGCAAGAACAAAATAACAAGGTAAAAGAAGAATTATAATTCAATTTAGACCAATCAATAAATGAAATTCACAAGATGATATGGAAGGAATTGTATCAGATGATTTAGGATTATGTTTAGCATTAGTAAATAGCTTTTAATGTCAAGAATTACATTTTAATGAATGAATTATACTTGGTGATAAGATAATTATGTTTAGCATTAAAAGAATAAATAATAACTTGCAATCTCAATAATTATGCTTTGAAACTCGGATCTACTTAATTGGTTTAATTGTAAAACACAAAAACTATGGGCCAATGAATGGTATTGGTTACCATAAAAAAAAAAAAAAAGTCAAAACTGGTCAGATTTAGCAACTAAGTTGTAGGTTGCACTGGTTAAACAGGTTTCATTCTAGACTTTTATTTGCTATTTTTCTCTGCAAAACAACATTTTGTACACGTGAGTGATGCGTGATAACCCTTTGCAGGGAATAAAATACAAAATCACAATTTTATTTTTTGATTTCCTAACTGCAATAATGCAAAATCTCTAACATATAAAATAGAAAAATGAAAATTAAATCTAAAAAGAAAAATAAAGCTAAAACTCAAAATAATGGTGTAGAATGGGAGAAAAATAACATAGTTGATAATATCCTTGTTTTTCTTCTTTTTATTGTGTCTTTGCCCCAATCTCTCATTGGGAGTCAGTGATAAATTCAATTGTTAAGTCTTGAGCTATGCAAAAGATCTAATTTGAAAATGTGGTGCATGCAAAATGTACAAATTACAAATACTGTACCTAAACTACTTGTATATAAGGCAAGCAGAGGTTGATTCCGTAAGGAATGAGTAAATGCAAACTAGAAAATAGATCTTAGACACAAATAAATAAAAGGAATTTAGAATGCACCCAATAAACACCTAATCTACCAATGCGAATATGCAAATTAAAATAAATGGGGGTTTTGATTTGTAATCACTAAACTACTTAAGCTAAAACTAAAAATACTAGAATATAAATCTAAAGCTAATGAATTGTACGAATACTCAACACAACTAGATTGCAACAAATTCAATAAAGAGGGTTTATCCACCATGTAACATATATAATCATTGACTAGAGATGCAAATTTATTAAATTGAGTAAATTAGTTATAGAAGTTAACAACTTCCTTATTTTTCCTTGCAGATTAGATTAATTATTAAGTGCTCCACAATTGATCACTTACCATCATACTCAATCTAAGACTAGAGTAGCTTATAATTAAGTTTATTGATAGCATTAATTATTAGAAAAAAAAATCGTAATTCTAGGTAACAAACTCATTCAGCACGATTCATTCAACCTATACACTTATCTTATATTGAAATAAATTGTTATGTGATACTTGTAGTCAGATTATTCAAGCTATTACGTACTCAAATTATCTTAACTTAGTAATATGTTTTCATGCACTAGTAATTAGTTGGCCACCCTAACTAACCATACATTCAACTTTCATCAAATAATCCAAAAGATAAGCCAAACTCAATATAGAATAAATCTGAATTTTATTAAACTCGAATCAAAGTCTCATGATAACATGTTTTATGAGACTTTACCTATCTCTCTACTAAATTACAAAACTACTGACACATAACTAAGAATAATAAACATAAACAAAGTAACAAAAGAAAAGACAAAAGCATATTGCCCCTTTTAGAAGTAATTCAAACAAATTGGATTTGATGTTGTCAATGATGCACACCATTCCTAAGGGATGTAAAAGCAATCCACAAGCCAAAAAGAAGAAGAATAAATCACTAAACACTCTCACAAGCTGTTGCAACTCTTGAATGCATAATACTGGGTTTTTGGCCAATATGAAGAAAAGCACTCCATATCTGTAATTTGAACCCTTCTTATAGAGAAAAATAGGTTAACTAAGACTTCAAATCTTATTAGGAAGTCTTAGGTGCAATCTAACTTAGTTCTCTCTCAAGAATCCTAGTAAAGTAAGAAAACAAGTTAAAACTTATTGTTCTTTTGGTTTTGCATGATGTGCTTGCGGAACTCCTTTTAAAACTCATGCTATAATATGTCTTTCATTTTTTTATCAATGAGTTCATTCATACCTAAGTTATGTTTTTAACCTTCTGTATCCTATAATTGTGAGCACTGTTGACAAAAACACATACTTATATTGTATTGAGCTTTTGACTCTATGATTTGAGTTTTTACACCTAAATCTTGCTTTTGCAATACCTTAATGGTAGTTCTTTGCAAAAGTGAATCTGTATTCTTTTGTCATATGTTTTCTCTCGCATATACAACTTACCATAATTGTGTTTTCTGATTCATTTTTGCTGTGTTTATGCTTTGTAATGCTACCATGTAGTATATTGCTTAAAATTTGAGATCCTTTTATTTAACTTGCATTGAGATGCTTGTATGTGCTCTTGACCTGCATTGGCATTTGATATGCCATTGTGATCATGAATCTACTAACTTTGGCCTTTCTTTTTGATATTTTGACTTTTAAATGGATCTACTATGTTCTCTTTGTGTGTTATATTGCTTAAAAAGTTGAGATGTTACTTATAATTTAACTTACTTTGGGATATTTTATGCTTATTTTTTACTTGGCTTGTGTGTCTCTTTTCATGTTTGGCTAGAGTTGTTTTCTTATCCCCATTTCCCATTTTATCTATGGGTCAAAAGCAAGTCATTACCAAACACCATAGGGAAGAATCCAGTGAGGTCCCTAGTCTGACCAAAACCCTCTAGCCTTTGAGTATCCAATCATAACTAGGAACTCTAACTAGTATGCCTCATTTACTAGATGGTTTGTACATCTTGGTAGATCCATTGACCCAAAGTTAATCCTTCACTTCACTACACATGGGTTCCTTGAGACTTTTGTGGCCTAAGGTTGGGATTCCTTTATCCCCATAACTAGACCTACCCATGAGAACCTTGTTAGAGATTTTTATGCAGATCTACACATTTTTATCGCTCTAACCCTCCCTATCTCCTTAGCTATGTTTACCATAGTAGGATTCTCATCACACCTATTATTCTAACTGAGCACCTAGGGATCCCCAATACTAGTGAAGTTCTAACTAACACTCACCTATCTTCTAGAGCAGCATCCACTGAACATGCCTATCCTCATGATACATACCATGACCTTAGTTCTTAAGTACTTAACTGCTTGACTCCCCTATGGTCATTTTCTCACCAAATTCTTTGAGCCCTTCGAGTAGATCCTAGTACTAAAGCTGCCATCACTATCCCTGTAACACCATCCTTATAGCAATTCCGTACATTCTACTGTTCCGGTGATCAGTGTCGGTCCGGATAGCTAGAACGTCTGGAAAAATATTTAAACTAAAGTGAGGAACCATAATTAACTCAAATATTAATAAGAAATATTTAGAAAAAATTTTAGAAATAAAATACAACCAAGTTAAATGAGCCGGTGCCTAAGTGATGGGTAACCTAGTGAGAAGTTGCGGTTCTCTCAATTAGGAGCTCTAGACCCAGGGAAAAATTCATAAAATAATTTTTGGGACTCCAGAGAAGGATCATTGAGGTTCCTATGGCATTAGAATGCCAAGAAAATATTTAGAAAAATTTTTCAATCAGTATAGACAATTTTGACCGTTTAAGCCAAACGGAGGGCATTTTGGTCATTTCGCCTTCAGAGACGATTTTTGACTGACTTGTCCAGTTAAGTAAATAATTATCATGATCTAAAATGTGAATAAATATTGTTGAAAATTGAATTGAAAATGAGTAGAAAAGAAAAGAAAATGAAAGAAAATACTTAATTATGACATCATATGATGTCTTTAAAATGAGCTCCACCAATCATCTTTTAACAAGCGCCTTTAAATCAATTAAAAAGGACCAAAAGGAGTTAAAAAATTGAAAAAATTTTTTGCTCATCTCCTTCCATTTCCGGCAGCCCCTCTTTCCCTCACTATCTCCATTAAAACTTTCTCTTTTTCTTGCTAAAACCTCACTCTTTACACCATAAAACCTCATCCTCACTTCACTAAAATTTATCCTCACACTCTAAATCATATTTGGACAGCCATTAGAGGGAGAAATCTTGAAGATTGACAAGCTCAAGTGGGAGCTCAAGTGGGAGCTTTAATAAGGTTAGTGTCCAATATCTTCCTCTCTCTTTAAATTCATGACTAGAAAGTTGATTTAACTTGAGATTTATAAGAAATTCAAATGAAAACCTTTGATGTACTCACTTTATATTTTTGGCAGCCATGGGTTTATTAGAGTTTTGATGATTTCTTTGGATTAAATGAGTATATAAGCTGCCCTTGATATTAACTTAACATTTAGCACATTGAATTGTAGGTTAATGAAAGAGTAGAGAAATTGAGAATTTAGGGTTTTGAGCAAATTTGAGTTTAGCTCCTATAATGGTGTAGGAACATTTTAATGGTCAATTAGTGACCATTTGGTTATTGGTAAACAAGAAATGAAGTGTGTTTAGTGATAGGATTTAGGTTTAGTGTGGCTGCCCTAGGTGACCTGCAGAATTGGACATGAGTCCAGCAAGTTTGGGCAGCCATAACTTGAATTGTAGAGGTTCAATTGGTGTTTGGCCAATTGGAAATAAAACTAGACACATAATGGCACAACTTTGGTGAAGAAACCATGCCTATAAGACCAAACCAAGTGGACCAAAAACTTGCCCCAATCCGGGTGTCCTGTAACCTGCTTCTGCAGAATGACCAAATGAATAGTGATTGTTCATTTGGCCATAACTCAGTGTAGAATGGCCCAATTGACCTGAAATTTTACCAGCAACAAGCTAAGATATAGACCAACAACTTTCATGAAGAAACCCACCTCAAAGTATGACCAGAACCTATCCAACAAGGCAGTTGCAGTTACTGTTCACTACACTGTAGATATGGTCAGTCCAGAAAAATTCCAATCCGGCTAGTTGTGGTTTTTGGACCATAACTTGAGCTACAAAACTCCAAATGGAGTGATTCAAAAAACGAAATTCAACTAGACAAAATAAGGAACAACTTTCATGTTTATCATTTTTCCAAATTCCCACTGCAACAGTAACTAATGGAACAGTAAATATAAGGCATCAAAACTGAAAATTCTGTCCCCTTAACTTTAAACTTAGAAATGGTATTGGCAACTAATACCAATAAATTTTGAATGCAAAATGTGGTATGTTGGGAGTATTAAAACCAATGTACCTATTGTCTATGCAAAAGTCAATATTTTTGTTGACTAATGAAGGGAATATTAGCACCGAATCTTGAAATTCAAAAATTGTAAAACTCAAAAGTGTCAAATGCCATAGTATACCTAACAAGATTGGTTTGGATAGCTTGGCATGCTAATAGGGTTCAGTTAGCAGTACTGCACATGGCATTATGCCATTCTGTGATTTCATGGCTTTTAGCCATTCTGACCTTGTATTGAGATTTGGCCTTGCACCTGATGTTATTACAGCTTATTAGCTGTTCTGTTGCACACCGGGAGATACATGTGTGACCGATGGTGTGATGGCCTGAGGTACTTGATACCCAGTGCCAGTTTACCCGTTTATCCAGTCCAGTCGTCCAGTATAGGTTACTTGGGCAATCAAAAATGAAAGTGGATAAATTTAATGAAATAATGAATATAACAAGTATAAAATAAGTAAATCTACAAATACTCAACGAAAATTTATTTGCAATGAGATATCAATACATTCACTGCATATTTATTTTCTATTATTTATTTTTTATTTTATTATTGGCACCACTAAGCATTATTGCTTAGCGCGTTGCTTTTTCCACGCGTAGGTTCTGGAGATACTGACTGAGAGCCCAGCAAACCACAGACTGGGTGAGACCTCCTGCAGCTCTGCATAGTGTCCGTGTCACCTCACCATCTTCAGTGCATTGATAGGACACTAGGTTTCATTTTGGTATTTTGTAACTAACTTTTATTTTATCTTTTGTAATTGAGTCTTATGTAATGTATTTTGATGTTAATGTAAATAATGAAAATTGTGGTTATGAATGGAAAATTTGAGTATTTATTTATTGCTTATATATGAGTATCATGAGAAATGAATGATTGAGAAATGGAAATGTTGTTGAAAAATATTGAGATTTTGATATTGGAGTTTGAGAATGATTGGATATGATTATTGGAAGTGTTTTTCACAGGTTCTGAAGAACTGTTTTCTCCATTTTTAGTCGGTACTCTACCGGATTTTCTATAAAATTTTCGAAACCTCAAATAAATTATAATTTCAATAAATAACTTAAATGAATTATATTTCATAAATTATATTCAAAACTATGATAAAAATAAATTAAGGTAGTATAAGAATGTTTGAGATAAAATAGAGTGTTCTGGTACACCGTGTGACATATCTTACTCGGATATACTGTAGACGGGTAAGGGGTGTCACATTTAGTGGTATCAGAGCACGGTTTAGGTGTTTCTAGGCCTAGATTGAGTCCATACCATGCATTGCATTTGTAAGAGTTGAGGTGACACTAATGCAGATCTGTTTGTCTTTATTATTTTGAATAGGATATGGAGCCTACATCTCAGAGGGCAATTGAGGAGGAAGTGGAGAGTCATGCTCCACCTGCAGCGGTGAGGCGGGGTTGGGGAGAACACTCCGCCCGACTCAAGCGAGCTGCTCAGCCTCCACAGGCCATGTTCCAGCAAATGGCCGAATTCTTCAGACAAATGGCTGGGGTAATGCCAGCACCACCACCACCACCACAACCTCCACAACAGAAATCACACTTGGAAAGACTAAGAAAATTTGGTGCAGTGGACTTCTCTGGTAAGAGAGAAGATGATTCTATTGCAGCCGAAAATTGGTTGAACAGAACAGGCAGAGTTTTAAAACAACTCCACTGCACTCCAGAGCAAAATCTAGAAGCTGCTGTATCTTTGTTGCAAGATGATGCATATGAATGGTGGGATACGGTGTCCAGTGAAGTACAGCCAGAAGTAATAACTTGGGACTTCTTCCTCTCCGAATTCAAGAAGAAATATGTGGGTAGTGTATACCTAGAAGAGAGAAGAAGAGAGTTCATTAACCTGAGGCAGAGACAGCTGACAGTGGCCGAGTATGAAAAGGAATTTGTCAGATTGAGCCGCTACGGGAGGGAGATAGTCCCTAATGAAGCTGAAAGGTGTAAGAGATTTGAAGAGGGATTAAATGACAACATAAAGATCATGATCACTGCCTTGGGAATCACCGACTTCACCAAGTTAGTGGAAGCTGCAATAAAAGTTGAAAAAGTAAGAATAAGTGAGCAAACCAGAAGAGAGAGACAGCAGAAGAGGGGCCCAGGTCAGTCTAGTTCATCTCCTGCATCTGGGAAGAGGTTCAAAGGTCCATCTACACAGAGTTCAGGTTAACCACAAGGTCAGGGTCAGTCTCAGGGGCCCAGGCCACAGTTTACCGCTAGAAGAGGTCAGCCTACACCATCAATGGGTAGCTCTCCAGGGATGGGGTTTAGGGGACCAGCCCCAGCTTCTTTTGCATGTCCACATTGCCTGAAGTGGCATAAGGGGGAGTGTTGGAGAGTGACTGGTGCCTGCTTAAGGTGCGGGTCAACAGAGCATCAATTAAGGAACTATCCACGCAGAACTACTACAGCTGCTCCAACACAAGTAGACAGACCTGCTCCTGCACCACAAAGGAGTAGAAAATCTGGCAAATCTGAGGCAGTGGGACCATTACAGAGGCTTGCATCTGAGCCAGCAGAGAGGCCTGAGAGCAGACCACCTGCCAGAGCCTATGCCATGAGAGCCCAGGAGGAGCAAGATGCCCCGGACGTCATCAGGGGTATGTTCTCCCTCTACAATACATCTTTGCATGCATTGGTAGATCCAGGATCCACTCATTCATACATCTGCATCAACCTACCCGTAGAAAGGGGGATACTAGTGGAGGAGAGTGACCAAGACATTCTGGTCACTAATCCATTGGGCCACAGTGTAGTGGTGAACAAAGTGTACAAGGGTTGCCCGTTAAGGATTCAGGGGTATGAATTCTCGGCAGATCTAATTGAGTTACCCTTCCACGAGTTTGACGTGATTTTGGGAATGGACTGGTTGTCACGTTATCAGGCACTGGTTGATTGTAAATTGAAGAGAATTTCTTTGAAAACTCCTGAGGGTAATGAGATTACAGTTCTGGGGGAAAGGACAGATTTCTTGTCTAATGTTATCTCAGCCACAGTTGCAAGAAAACTGATGAGAAAAGGCTGTGAAGCCTACCTAGCACATGTGGTGGATACTAGGCAGGCTAAGCCAGATCTGTATGACATATCCACAGTAAAAGACTTCCCAGATGTGTTCCCTGAAGAATTGCCTGGTTTGCCACCAGAAAGGGAAGTCGAGTTTGCTATTGAGGTAATGCCGAGTACAACACCCATTTCCATTGGTCATTATAAGATGGCACCCACTGAATTGAGGGAGTTGAAAACTCAATTGCAAGAGTTGCTTGATAAGGGGTTCATACGCCCCAGTGTGTCACCATGGGGAGCTCCAGTATTGTTTGTAAAGAAGAAAGATGGGACTTTGAGGTTATGCATTGATTACCGGCAGTTGAATAAAGTGATAGTGAAGAATAAGTATCTGTTGCCTAGAATTGATGATCTGTTTGATCAGTTGAAGGGAGCAGGAGTATTTTCTAAGATTGATCTCAAATCAGGGTATCATCAGTTGAGGGTGAGGGATGTAGATGTGCCAAAGACTGCATTCAGGACTCGGTATGGGCATTATGAGTTTCTGGTGATGCCCTTTGGCCAAACAAATGCACCCGCAGCATTCATGGACCTTATGAACCGTATCTTCCATCCATACCTAGATCGGTTCGTAGTGGTCTTTATTGATGATATTTTGGTGTATTCCAAGACTAGGGAAGAACATGATGAGCATTTGAGAATTGCTTTGCAAACCTTGAGAGAAAAGAAGCTGTATGCTAAGTTGTCCAAGTGTGACTTCTGGTTGAATGAGATTGCATTCCTTGGACACATAGTGTCAGCTGATGGGATTAGAGTGGATCCCAAGAAAATAGAAGCAGTGATGGAATGGAAGCCTCCTAGGAATACAACTGAGGTCAGAAGTTTCTTGGGGCTAGTTGGGTATTACAGAAGATTTGTGAAGGGATTTTACTTAATAGCTGCTCCAATGACCAAGTTGTTACACAAGAATGTTAGATTTGACTGGAATGACAAGTGACAGACCAGTTTTGAGAAGTTGAAGGCTATATTGACAGAGGCACCCGTGTTAACACAGCCAGTGTCAGGAAAGGACTTTGTGGTCTACAGTGATGCCTCTCATAATGGGTTAGGGTGTATATTGATGCAAGAGGGGAAGGTGGTCGCTTATGCTTCCAGACAGCTAAGGCCACATGAGCAGAATTACCCTACCCATGATCTAGAGCTTGCAGCAATTATCTTCGCACTGAAGATATGGAGGCATTACTTGTATGGTGAAAAGTGCTACATTTACACAAACCACAAAAGCCTGAAATACTTGCCAACCCAGAAGGAGTTCAACCTTAGACAGAGATGATGGATTGAGTTCCTGAAGGACTATGATTGTGTAATTGACTACCATCCTGGGAAAGCAAATGTAGTTGCTGATGCTTTAAGCAGAAAATCCATCACAGCTTTGAGATCATTGAATGCCCGTCTATCTTTGGTTCGAGATGGAGCTATTTTGGCTGAGTTACAAGTGAGGCCAAACCTGCTACAGCAGATTTTAGATGGGCAGAAAGTAGATGAAAAGTTAATGGTTATTATGAGCCAAATCTCAGGGGGAAAAGTAACTGACTATGAGGTAAAAGCATATGGGTGTCTGTATTGCAAAGGAAGAGTATGTGTACCAGATAATAGGGAATTGAAAGCCAGTATTCTGAAAGAGGCATATGCCAGTGTTTATGCTATGCACCCAGGGAGTACGAAAATGTATCATGATCTGAAGCTTCAGTATTGGTGGCCTGGTATGAAGAAGGACATAGCTGACTATGTGACTAAATGCTTGACATGTTAGCAAGTCAAGGCAGAACATCAAGTTCCATCAGGTTTGCTACAGCCTATACGCATACCTGAAAGGAAATGGGATCGGGTCACCATGGATTTTATAAGTGGTCTACCTCTCACCCAGAAGAAACATGATGCAGTATGGGTGATAGTGGATAGATTGACGAAGTCAGCACACTTTCTGCCAGTTAGGACTGACTACTCACTGGAGAAGTTAGCAGAATTGCATATCAGTGAGATAGTTAGACTACATGGAATTCCACTTTCCATCATATCTGATCGAGACCCAAGGTTTACATCGAGATTTTGGAAGAAGTTGCATGAGTCCTTGGGTACACAACTCCACTTCAGCACAGCTTTCCATCCTCAGACGGATGGGCAATCAGAAAGAGTAATCCAGGTCCTTGAGGATATGCTGAGGAGTTGTGTCATTGAGTTTGAGGGAAGTTGGGATAGATACCTCCCAGCGTAATTTGCATACAACAATAGCTACCAAGCTAGCATCCAAATGGCCCCGTATGAAGCAATCGTATGGGAGAAAATGTAGAACTCAGCAGTGCTAGACTGAATTGGGCGAAGACAACCGGTAGGGCTGCACTGTGAAACAGATCGAGGAGAAAGTAAAACTAATCAAAGCCAATTTGAAGGTTGCCTGCATGCATGTAAATCCTATGCCGACTTGAAGAGAAAAGAAATAGAATATGCGGTTGGCGATAAAGTGTTCCTCAAGGTGTCACCGTGGAAGAAGGTACTGAGGTTTGGAAGAAAAGGTAAGTTAAGCCCTAGGTTCATTGGCCCATATGAAATCATTGAACGTGTGCGTCCAGTGGCCTATAGGCTAGCTTTACCACCAGAGCTAGACAAGATCCACAATGTGTTCCACGTATCTATGCTAAGAAGATATTGCTCAGATCGTTCACATGTCATCTCCATGGAAGAAATTGAGGTACAACCAGATTTGACATATGAAGAAGAACCCATACGGATCCTGGCTCGGGAAGTGAAAGAGTTGAGGAATAAGCAGATTCCACTGGTGAAATTGCTTTGGAGGTACCACAACACCGAAGAGGCAACTTGGGAAAGTGAAGAGACGATGAGGCAACAGTTCCCTCAACTGTTTGCATCAAGTAAATTTCGAGGACGAAATTTAAATTAGAGGGGAAGAGTTGTAACACCGTCCCTGTAGCAATTCCGTACATTCTACTGTTCCGGTGATCGGTGTCGGTCCGGACAGTTAGAACGTCTGGAAAAATATTTAAACTAAAGTGAGGAACCATAATTAACTCAAATATTAATAAGAAATATTTACAAAAAAATTTAGAAATAAAATACAACCAATTTAAATGAGTCGGTGCCCAAGTGATGGGTAACCTAGTGAGAAGTTACGGTTCTCGCAACTAGGAGCCCTAGACCTAGGGAAAAATTGATAAAATAATTTTTGGGACTCAAGAGAAGGGTCATTGAGGTTCCTATGGCATTAGAATGCCAAGAAAATATTTAGAAAAAATTTTCAATCGGTACAGACAATTTTGACCCGTTAAGCCAAACGGAGGGCATTTTGGTCATTTCGCCTTCAGAAATGATTTTTGACCGACTTGTCCAGTTAAGTAAATAATTATCATGATCTAAAATGTGAATAAATATTGTTGAAAATTGAATTGAAAATGAGTAGAAAAGAAAAGAAAAGAAAATAAAAGAAAATACTTAATTATGACATCATATGATGTCTTTAAAATGAGCTCCACCAATCATCTTTTAACAAGCACCTTTAAATCAATTAAAAAGGACCAAAAGGAGTTAAAAAATTGAAAAATTTTTCTGCTCATCTACTTCCATTTCCGGCAGCCCCTCTTTCCCTCACTATCTCCATTAAAACTTTCTCTTTTTCTTGCTAAAACCTCACTCTTTACACCATAAAACCTCATCCTCACTTCACTAAAATTTATCCTCACACTCTAAATCGTATTTAGACAGCCATTAGAGGGAGAAATCTTGAAAATTGACAAGCTCAAGTGGGAGCTCAAGTGGGAGCTTTAATAAGGTTAGTGTCCAATATCTTCCTCTCTCTTTAAATTCATGACTAGAAAGTTGATTTAACTTGAAATTTATAAGAAATTCAAATGAAAACCTTTGATGTACTCACTTTATATTTTTGGCAGCCATGGGTTTATTAGAGTTTTGATGATTTCTTTGGATTAAATGAGTATATAAGCTGCCCTTGATATTAACTTAACATTTAGCACATTGAATTGTAGGTTAATGAAAGAGTAGAGAAATTGAGAATTTAGGGTTTTGAGCAAATTTGAGTTTAGCTCCTATAATGGTGTAGGAACATTTTAATGCTCAATTAGTGACCATTTGGTTATTGGTAAACAAGAAATGAAGTGTGTTTAGTGATAGGATTTAGGTTTAGTGTGGCTGCCCTAGGTGACCTGCAGAATTGGACATGAGTCCAGCAAGTTTGGGCAGCCACAACTTGAATTGTAGAGGTTCAATTGGTGTTCAGCCAATTGGAAATGAAACTAGACACATAATGGCACAACTTTGGTGAAGAAACCATGCCCATAAGACCAAACCAGGTGGACCAAAAACTTGCCCCAATCCAGGTGTCCTGCAACCTGCTTCTGCAGAATGACCAAATGAACAGTGATTGTTCAATTGGCCATAACTCAGTGTAGAATGGCCCAATTGACCTGAAATTTTACCAGAAACAAGCTAAGATATAGACCAACAATTTTCATGAAGAAATCCACCCCAAATTATGACCAGAACCTATCCAACAACGCAGTTACAGTTACTATTCACTGCACTATAGATATGGTCAGTTCAGAAAAATTCCAATCCGGCAAGTTGTGGCTTTTTGACCATAACTTGAGCTACAAAACTCCAAATGGAGTGATTCAAAAGAATAAATTCAACTATACAAAATAAGGAACAACTTTCATGTTTATCATTTTTCCAAATTCCCACTGCAACAGTAACTAATGGAACAGTAAAAATAAGGCATCAAAACTGAAAATTCTGCCCCCTTAACTTTAAACTTAGAAATGGTATTGGCAACCAATACCAACAAATTTTGAATGCAAAATGTGGTATGTTGGGAGTATTAAAACCTATGTACCTATTGTCTATGCAAAAGTCAACATTTTTGTTGACTAATGAAGGGAATAGTAACACCAAATCTTGAAATTCAAAAATTGTAAAACTCAAAAGTGTCAAATGCCCTAGTATACCTAACAAGATTGGTTTGGATAGCTTGGCATGCCAATAGGGTTCAGTTAGCAGTACTGCACATGGCATTATGCCATTCTGTGATTTCATGGCTTTTAGCCATTCTGACCTTGTGTTGAGATTTGGCCTTGCGCCTGATGTTATTACAGCTTATTAGCTGTTCTGTTACACACCGGGAGATACATGTGTGACCGATGGTGTGACGGCCCGAGGTACTTGATACCCAGTGCCAGTTTACCCGTTTATCCAGTCCAGTCATCCAGTATAGGTTACTTGGGCAACCAAAAATGAAAGTGTATAAATTTAATGAAATAATGAATATAACACGTATAAAATAAGTAAATCTACAAATACTCAACGAAAATTTATTTGCAATGAGATATCAATACATTCACTGCATATTTATTTTCTGTTATTTATTTTTTATTTTATTATTGGCACCACTAAGCATTATTGCTTAGCGCGTTGCTTTTGCCACGCGTAGGTTCTGGAGATACTGACCGAGTGTCCAGTAAACCACAGACTGGGTGAGACCTCCTGCAGCTCTGCATAGTGTCCGTGTCACCTCACCATCTTCTGTGCATTGGTAGGACACTAGGTTTCATTTTGGTATTTTGTAACTAACTTTTATTTTCTCTTTTGTAATTGAGTCTTATGTAATGTATTTTGATGTTAATGTAAATAATGAAAATTGTGGTTATGAATGGAAAATTTGAGTATTTATTTATTGCTTATATATGAGTATCATGAGAAATGAATGATCGAGAAATGGAAATGTTGTTGAAAAATATTGAGATTTTGATATTGGAGTTTGAGAATGATTGGATATGATTATTGAAAGTGTTTTTCACAGGTTCCGAAGAACTGTTTTCTCCATTTTTAGTCGGTACTTTGCCGGATTTTCTATAAAATTTTCAGAACCTCAAATAAATTATAATTTCAATAAATAACTTAAATGAATTATATTTCATAAATTATATTCAAAACTATGATAAAAATAAATTAAGGAAGTATAAAAATGATTGAGATAAAATAGAGTGTTCTGGTACACCGTGTGACATATCTTACTCGGATATACTGTAGACGGGTAAGGGGTGTCACAATCCCTAGAGACTATGGTTTCTACACCGATGTGCCTTAGTGAGGGAAGAAATAACTCAAACAAATTAAACAAAAAGGAAATTCGAATTAAGAGAAAGAAATAAGAAAACTAACATTACACAAATAAGAAATAAATAAAAATTAAGGAAGAACACTTAAAACACAAGAATTCAATTTTGTCAGATTTTAACTCTTTTGATATTTTCTGGTTTTACTTACAATGAAGTAAAAAAGAAAGGATAAAAGAAAATATTTTTTTATGGTTTTGATGTATATGAACTGAAACTAAGAACAAAACAAGAAAGATAAAAAGATAAGTAGAAGAGACAAATTCTTTGATAAGGCCGACGCCACACAAGGAACCTTGTGATAAGTTAAGCAATTTTCCACAATCAAACTAGATTGATAAGAATTGAAATTTGGTAGCACTTATGCTAAGCTTTTCTCTTCATTCTCTGAAGTGTCTGAATTCTCTTAATTGTGTTTAAGCATTACATATGTGAACCTATTTATAGGAAAAGATAAGAAACTAAAGAGGAAAATTACAAAGAAGCTAATTAGAAAATAAAGAAATACGGATCTTGAATAAATCTTAATAGAAATAAGAAAAGAAAAGTAAAAGATTCCTAATTAATACAGTGCTAGCCAAGATCTTTCAAGATAGGAATAATCTCCCATGATTGTATTCTAAGTTGACAAGTCAAAATTCGTCCATAATGTTGCTGGCTATAATCTTTGAAGATCTTAAAAAATATTTAGTGGTCAAATATGTCAAATTACTGCCAACCCATATAGGAACATAAAAGGCATCAGAATCACAAAAATCTCCTCAATATGGGCTTCCAAAAGTGAATAAATAGTAGCATATTATGGACATACGAATTTTGAAGAATAAAGGCCCACCACAATGCCGCCCCATACATGCCCCATTAACGTGCTCCACTTGGGCCTAATTTTCTTAACTCCAAATAGGCTTAACAATTTTGCTTTCACTAAGCCCATGCAATCATAATGAAAGAGTTTTCCATGTTCTTTCCACCTTACATGCTTGTGATCAACATGCATCAAGGCTCTAAAATTGATGAAAATTCTTAACCTCTTTGTGCACACATCATACAGCATGGACACACTGCCACAAAGGGGCTTAGTATGTATTAGGATATGTATGAGCATGCTAGAAAAGACAGACCCACATCATCATAGAGACCATGGACGTAAGTGCAATAGCCCAAGCATATAATGATCAGGGTGGAGCAGTTACAGCAATAGTTGGCCCCAATGGAATTGTAGACTAGGGCGAGTCATCTTAGCCTTCTCATGACTTGTATGATGCCTTTGCTCACTTGGAGCTTCAATCTGTATAGATGGAGGATCGCTAGATTCAGATGAAGGATATACAGCTTTAGATGGTGGACAAACAATTGTGTATGGAGAAGAGATAGCAGCATATGGTTCAGATTTTCTCTCTTCTACAGCACATGTCATCTAGTTTCCCTCCATTAGCTCCACCACCTTTATATTCTTAACTATAGTTTCTTCTTTTAGTGTTCTTTTTTTTTTTTTTTTTGTAGTTTTAGCTTGATGACTTTAGCATTGTCTTATTCCTTATTGGTTTTGCTATTTTGATGATGCCAAAAGGGGGAGATATTTTAGCTAGTGGATATTTTCAGATACTGACTATAATTTTTTTTTAAAATGTATTTTAGCTAGGAAATGCATAGTTTTAGTTTTAGTTTCTTCACATGATGTTTTTAGCTAATGGCTACATAGTTTTTGGATTTTGATATCATCTTTTGGCTATTTTAGGATATATTGATTCATATTAGCTCATATCTTAGGTTATTTTTATCTAGCAATGCTTCTTGTACCATTACTCATCAAGGACTCATGACATTATGACATTGCATCTATTGAGTCAAAACTTTCTTGTGTGCTCTCTTTAATTTTTTTTACTAAGGTATCAGTTATTTTTGAAATGGGAGGTACATTAAGGGAAAGAGTGTTTTTTCTTTTTTATCCTTACACACATAACTTGTGCTTAATATTTCTCATCCACTAATTGTTTGTTACCATAAAAAAGGGAGAGGTTGTTGGATCTGAGGGTCTTAATCCATGTTTTAATGATAATAAATAATTAGTATGGTACTAATCTATAATGGAAATGTTTGTATTAAGATTATAGATCCCAAATTTGAAATTATGAAATTGCTTTAAATCAAGGATGAATAAAGACAAGGAAAAGAAGTAAGGCATCATGGGATCATATAATTTAATTTTTATTCTTTTTTAACCCTTGTAAATCTCTTGTGATTTGTAACATCCCTATATGCATAGTCCTATACAAATCACTGTTCCAGTGACCAGTGTTTGTTCGGACAGCTGGCATGTCTGGAACTACACTTAAATGATATTGAGAACACATAAAATAATGAAATATAAGGTAAGAAAATATAAGAAAAATTAAGAGAAAATAAAATAGATGAAGTGCAATTAGGTTAAACGAGCCAGAAACTGTAGCGATGAGTGACCGCACCGGGAAGTTACGGCGAAGGAAATTGCCAACCCTAGGACTGTGAGGAACCCTCGGAAATAATTTTTGAGACATAATTAAAGGCCTATAGAGGTGTAATTGAGATTAGAAATGTCAAACAAAATTAATAAATTAGTACAAAGAAAAACGAAAAATTAAGAAGCCGACAAAAATCGGTGTTATCGAAAAATCGAGAACACAACCTGAAGAGGGGCATTTTGGTCAATTGACACCTAGAGTTGACTTTTGACCTCAATGTTCATTAAAAATAAGTGGTATTACACTTTAAAAATGTCATGAAAATAAGAAATGTGGTATATAATGTAAATAGTGAAAGAAATGAGGTAACTTTGCAAATTAAGTAACTTTAATTAATTAAGTCATTAATTTAAGTTAGAATCGTGGACAGAATTTAGTCATCTTCAACCATTAAAACATAACCAGCTGAGACAAAAACACCATGGAAATTCCTTGGCCGAATTTGAAAACACCACTATTGTGACACCCCTTACCCGTCTACAGTATATCCGAGTAAGATATGTCACACGGTGTATCGGAACACTCTATTTTATCTCAATCATTTTTTATTCTTCCTTAATTTATTTTTATCATAGTTTTGAATATAACTTGTTAAATATAATTCATTTAAGTCATTTATTTAAATTATAATTTATTTGAGGTTCCGAAAATTTTATAGAAAATCTGGTAGAGTACCGGCTAAAAATGGAGAAAACAGTTCTTCACAACCTGTGAAAAACACTTCCAATAATCATTTCCAATCAATCCCAACTCCATTTCATCAACAAAATCTCAATATGTTTTTCAACAACATTTCCATTTCTCAATCATTCATCTCATATGATAATCATGTAAAAGTCATAAATAAATATTCACTTTTTCATTCACAAACACAATTTCCACTACATACCTTAATACCAAAATACATTAAATAAGTTTCAATTACATATGAGAAAATAAAAGTTATTTACAAAATATCAAAATAAAACCTAGTGTCCTACCAATGCACTGACCTCGGTGAGGTGACACGGACACTATGCAGAGCTGCAGGAGGTCTCACCCAGTCTGTGGTCTACTGGGCTCTCGGTCAGTATCACCAGAACCTACGCGTGGCAAAAGCAACGCGCTAAGTAATAATGCTTAGTGGCGCCATTAATAAAATAAAAATAAATAACAGAAAATAAATATACAGTGAATGTATTGATATCTGATTACAAATAAATTTTCGTTGAGCATTTGTAGATTTACTTATTTTGTACTTGTTATATTCATTATTTCATTAAATTTATCCACTTTCATTTTTGGTTGCCCAAGTAACCTATCTTTGACGATCGGATCGATAAACGGGTAACCGCACTAGGTATCATGTACCTCGGGCCGTCACACCATCGGTCACATATGTATCTCCCGGTGTGCAATAGAACAGCTAATAAGCTGTAATAACATCAGGCATAAGGCCAAATCTCAACACAATGTCAGAATGGCTAAAAGCCATGAAATCACAGAATGGCATAATGCCATGTGCAGTACTGCTAGCTAAACCCTATTGACATGCCAAGCTATCCAAACCAATCTTGTTAGGTATACTAGGGCATTTTACACTTTTGAATTTTATAATTTTTGAATTTTAAGCTTTAGTGTTACTATTCACTTCATTAGTCAACCAAAATGTTGACTTTTGCATAGAAAATAGGTACATTGGTTTTAATACTCCCAACATACCACATTTTGCATTCAAAATTTGTTGGTATTGGTTGCCAATACCATTTCTAAGCTTAAAGTTAATGGGGCAAAATTTTCAGTTTTGATACCTTTTTTTACTGTTCTATTAGTTACTGTTGCAGTGGGAATTTGGAAAAATGATAAACATGAAAGTTGTTCCTTATTTTGTCTAGTTGAATTTCGTTTTTTGAATCACTCCATTTGGAGTTTTGTAACTCAAGTTATGGTCCAAAAACCACAACTTGCCGGATTGGAATTTTTCTGGACTGACCATATCTACAGTGCAGTGAATAGTGACTGCAACTCCCTTGTTGGATAGGTTCTGGTCATAATTTGGGGTGGGTTTCTTCATGAAAGTTGTTGGTCTATATCTTAGCTTGTTGTTGGTAAAATTTCAGGTCAATTGGGCGATTCTACACTGAGTTATGGCCAAATGAACAATCACTATTCATTTGGTCATTCTGCAGAATCAGATTGCAGGACACCCGGATTGGGGCAAGCTTTTGGTTCACTTGGTTTGGTCTTATGGGCATGGTTTCTTCACCATAGTTGTGCCATTATGTGTCTAGTTTCATGTCCAATTGGCCAAACACCAATTGAACCTACACAGCCCAAGTTATGGCTGTCCAAACAGGCTGGACTCACATCAAAACCTGCAGGTTTCACTAGGCAGCATACCAAATCAGTTTGTAATGCTACAATTCACTCCAAGTTATGGTCAATTTACCTCAAATGGTCACTAATTGACCATTAGAATGTTAATTCACCATTACATAAGCAAAGCCCAAATTTCTCTTCAAAACCCTAGTTCCCCATTCCAATTCACACAACATACATTAATTGAACATACTAATTCATTATCAATGTATACACTTCAAACACCATCTTTAATCCACTTTAAACCCAACAAAACAACCAGAATCACTACCCCCCAATAGGCTATCAAAATTTACCATTTACCCTAGCATGCATAATTATCTTCAATTCTCACAAATTTCTTGCCTAACTTAGTGTCTTAACATGGATATCCAAAGAAAGTAAGAAAAAGAAGGCACTACCCTTAGTAGGGCAGAATTTTCTCTTGTTAATTCTTCACTTTCTTTTGTTTTATTGGCTGCCAAACACTCTAGCAAGGTTGGGTGACAAATTTTTGTGAATGATTTTATAGATTTTGGGGTGAGAAATCAAATGATTGAAGGTATGAGTGAATAAGAGTTATGGAGGAAAAGGGAGAGAATTTTCGGCTGGCTGAAGAAGAAGGAAAATTTGGAGTTTTTTTCTTAATTTTTATCTCTTTTATTTGTTTTAAGAAGACTTGCTAAATGGTGATTGGTGGGGGGTTTTAAATGACATCATTATGATGTCATAATTAGGCATTTTATTCTTTTTTTTTCTTTCATTTCTACTAACTTCAAATTAATTTTTCATCAACATTAATTCATATTTTATGTCATATAATTTATGTACTTAATTGGACAAGTTGGTCAAAAATCATCTCTGAAGACGAAATGACCAAAATGCCCTCCGTTTGGCTTAACGGGTCAAAATTGTCTATACCGATTGAAAAAAATTTCTAAATATTTTCTTGGTATTCTAATGCCATAGGAACCTCAATGACCCTTCTCTGGAGTCCCAAAAATTATTTTATGAATTTTTCCCCGGGTCTAGGGCTCCTAGTTGCTAGAACCGCAACTTCCCACTAGGTTACCCATCTCTAGGGCACCGGCTCATTTAACTTGATTGTATTTTATTTTTAAAATTTTTCCTAAATTTTTCTTATTAATATTTGAGCTAATTATGGTTCCTCACTTTAGTTTAAATATTTTTCAGGACGTTCTAACTGTCCGAACCGACACTGGTCACCGGAACAGTAGAATGTACGGAGTTGCTACAGGGAGGGTGTTACAACCATGCACTCCCATTCCAAACCTCATTTCACCATTATTCCTTTATTAAAGTTTGTGCACTCAACTTAAGGAAGCTTTTGGGAGTAAGAAAAAAGAAGATTTAGTGAGGTTTTGGGAAAGCTCTCAAGAGGTAGGTGTCCAACCTTTCCAACTTTCTTTAGTAATTTTTATGTTTAGGTTAAAGGAAGTTGATTGGTGATGAAATTTGAAAGAAAATTTTAAGTTAGCAAACTGTCCAATTTTAGCAACCATTAGAGGTGAAATTGCTTGAGTTTTTCTTACATTAAAATGATGGGAATTAGTGTTGATTGGGTGAATTTGATGTATTGGTAAATTATTTCCCATGTATGTATATTGAACACTTGAAGTTAGGAGTTTGGAAAGTGTAATGGAAAGCCTTAGCATATGTCCAATTTCAGCAGCCTTGAATTTTATGGATTAATGTTTGATTTCATGAATTCAAATGATGAATTATGGTATTGATAGATTAAGGGCAGTATATGTAAGTAATGGTTGGAATTGTATGTAGTAAAAGTTTAAGTGATTTCATGTATATATGAATGTTGAATTTAACGTTGAGAATTAGGGTTGTAATATGTGCCTTGAATACTTTTGTATTCTGCCCAAATTGACATAATTGAGCTGTGATGAATGGTATAAAAGTGCCATGAATGCAGTATTGTAGTATTGGGAGGAGGAGAATTGTCAATTGAAAGTGCCTTATTATATGCAGGTTGTGTTTGTTGTTGGCAGTAGCTAAATTGAGCCATAAGTGCAAAATTGTGACCCCAATTGGTATGAGGCTAATTAAAGGCAAAACTAGATATAAAATAAGCCAACTTTCATGTAGAAATGTTGCTAAAATTCTGCTTAGAAATTGACCTAAAAAGTGACCAAATCCGGAATTACCTAACATAGGAACCCAGAATTTGACCATATGAACAGTAGCCATTCAATTAAACTCAAAACAGGTCCAATTGACCTAACATTTATGCCATTGGAAAGCTTAGACACAAGGCTATAACTTTGGTAAAGACCACAGAACCTAGAAATGCCATTAATTAAGTCAAATTGCTTGCATAAACTGAGGTACTAAAACTGTCCAGAACCATTGCTACCCAGAATTTGCCAAATAAATGTAACTTGACCAGTTTTGGTAAAAGGACCATATCTTGGTCTATACAACTCCAAATGACAAGAAATTAGTACCAAAATTTTAATAAGACATAGACTTACAAAATTGGTAATTGGACTAAAACCCATAATGTCACACCTTACCCCTCTGTAAGGCATAACATGATCCCGTAGTATACCTAATGAATTACCAACTCCGTCTACTGATAACCCATTAAATACACTACAAGGGATTTTAAAAACTTTTCTTACTTCTTTTACAGTGGTGAGCACTATTTACAGGTGTTAAAAACTTTGGTGAACTGAGGTGAAACAACTAACTCATTTGATTTATTTGGAATTTCTGTAAAAATTTTGGCAAGATGCCATCTGTATTTTGGATAAAACAGTTCTTCAGAAAACCTGTAAAAAAAAGCACTTCAATAATTTTCCAAATCTCAACTCCAATACATTTCTCAACACAACAATTTATCAACACAATTCCATAGGAA
This sequence comes from Hevea brasiliensis, assembly GCF_030052815.1. Classification (NCBI taxonomy): domain Eukaryota; kingdom Viridiplantae; phylum Streptophyta; class Magnoliopsida; order Malpighiales; family Euphorbiaceae; genus Hevea; species Hevea brasiliensis. The sequence goes on from NC_079507.1 coordinate 17,857,254, forward strand.
TTTTTCAAAGTCCGAGATAAGGAAATATAATACAACTTTTACAATCCAAAACACTCATAATTAATTTACAACTTCAAGGTACAATTTAATTTACAATGCCAAAACCAAAAAGAAAATAAACATACAAAGGTCATACATTACAAGACAAAATGCAAAAAGCGGTATACTCGTTATACCCAAAAATCTCTCATTGAGGTATGTGCGGCCTAGTCACGCTGCTCTGCATCTCTCTACCGCGACAAAGAATAAAGCTATCACGAGACAATGTCTCAGCAGTACAACATTAACCAAATACAGTTTCAAATCACAATTCATAAATCATATCAATAGTGGATACTTAAAATCATAGTTAAATTCAAGACAGTAATTGTCAACAAGAATTTAAACTCCATTTGTCAATATTACAATAATTTTCAATAGACAGTATATGTCAATGAAAGTTAAATCCATTTCACAATCTCATAGTGCACATCAATAAATCATACACAGCTTAATCATGATCCATAGTTCAATTCGTCCCAAAAGCCGATGGCTAATGAGGTATTCAATTCGTCCCAAAAGTCAGTGACTAATGAGGAATAACACAGCTAGCTAGCAAAAATATGAGTACTCATCCAATTCGTCCTCAACAGGCACACACCTCAACACTTCAGCCAGAGAGGGAATTCAATTCGTCCCACTAGACAAGCTAATGAAGAATACAATCAATATACATGATAGCTGTGGTTTCAAACCATTTCCATTGCTTTTTTAATCAATAAGTATCCATCAATGTCATTCAAACAATTTTTCACAGTTTCAAACCATTCACAATATTTTTCAATCAATAAGTGTCCATCAAACACATTTCCACAATTTAAAATAATGATATACAAATAATCAATATTTATTTCCATTGAAAATAATTCAAAAGAAACAGTTGTTGTGCACAAACCTCTGATATTTGTCTCCTGGTCTTGACTCAGTATTTCTTTCCCTTTTGCTGAGTCCTTGTTAACTGAGAAACACAATTTGAAGTGTTTCAGTACCAAATTAAACTGTCTCTATCGATGGGGTTTGGTAAATAATGCACTGAACTCAATTATTCACTAAGTCACCTAATATACCGACCCTCGCTATGCTTTAGGTAAATTAGGTTTTAGTGTCGTTAATATGTCACATTTGATAGGGTTTTAGGTTTGGTATGTTTTACCAAAGTCATTTCCTCGCTTAGTGCATTTTAATGCAAATTGCTGGATTCCGGAACACTGGTTTGACCTAACCGGACGATCTAGTTCCCTCGGTTTTCGGGTCTCGGTCGAAACTACAAACTTGTAGATCTAGGTCTTATTGCACGCGGTGCAAAATTTCAGGTCAATCCGAGTTAAGTAGACCAAGTTATGGTCATTACACTATTGCTGGTCAAGTGGTACCATTTTAGGTCAATTTTAGGTCAAATTGGTCAATTCTGGTTCGGCCAGTTTTTGGACCCGAACTTGTGCAAGTTGTTTGACTTGCTTATGGTCATTTCTGGGCTTTGGTGTCTTCATAAGACTTGTAGGTATGGGTCTTAACTATTCATGGTTAAAATTTCAGGTCAATTGGACCTGGTTTGAGTGAGTTATGGCCTAAATACTCACTGCTGCCCAATTGGTCATTTTTCAGGTCCTAATTGCACCTAATCCGAATTGGTCAAATTTTTAGGTCACCTTGCAAGCAGAATTTTGGCATGGTTTCTCAATGAGAGTTGGCACATTTTGTGCCTAGTTTCACCCCAAATTGGTCTCATACCAATTGAGGTTACACATTCAAGGTTATAGGCTAAAATATACACTGCTCTCAATATGCATTTCACACCCCAACTTCAAACACATACTCACCTTGCAAGGTTTACTTCCATACCCTACCAAACTGTTTTGGCACATTACCAAAAACATTTTCTACATTACATTAGCATTATTTTGGGCAGATTCCAATCACCCTCAACACACCAAATATCATTCACAATTACAATTTCTAAATACTATTACAACCACACCTAAACATTACAAACTTTACATACACTTTACAACATTCATTCACATACATATCATCAATCCTTCTAGGTCAATATTCTGCCCACTCTTCCTTCAATATACACCATTTCTCAAGTGTCCACAAGCTGCCACAAATCATTCATCAACATCACATTGCCGTACCATATGCCAATTCCCATCAAAGTGCATAATTCACCATATAAACATGCAATAACTCACTAAGTTACTAAATCACCATTATTAACATTCTTTCCCATCAATTATATGCACAAATACCTCATCATAAACGTGACCCATGGCTGTCCAAAATGAAAATAACAATAACCTTTCAAACTCAAAATTTTCCTTCACCAAACTAATACCCATAACATGCACAAAAACTTTAACAAAGGATTTCTCAAAAATGCAAACTTACCTTTATTTGTAACTTGCTAAACCTTCACCAAACTTCCCAAAATTGGTATCAATATCTTCCTTGTGGTGTGTAGACCATTTTTCATGAAAGAACCTAAGTGAATGGAGTTGAAATGGAGAGAGGAAATCAAGCTCAAAGAAAACGTCAATGGAGGTTTTCAAGGGTTCTTCAATTCGGCCATTTGAGAGGATTTGAGGAAGATGGGATTTCAGATGGTTAGTGGACCACTTCAGCCATATTTCATGTTTCATTAATCCTATAGTAGTCGACTAACTAAAATTAAAACATATTATAAGTTAACTTTCAATTAATCCACATTTAACCCATTATTTCCACTATTTATTTTAGGTACCACCAAATTAATTTTTCATTTCATTTTCTAAGTGTAATACTATTTATTTTTAATGGACATTTAGGTCAAAAGACAATTCGGGATGTCAAATGACCATCATGCCCCTGTTCGGGTGGCTTTCCCAATTTTTCGGTAACACTGTATTTTGTCTGTTTTTCGATTTCTCACTTTTCTTTGTACTAATTATTTAATTTTTCTTTAATCTTTCTAATGAGATTTATACTTCAATAAGGGTCTATTTATGTCCAAAAAAAATGTTTTCCAGGGTTCCCCGCAGTCGTGGTTAGTCAACGGTCCACGCCGTGATTTTCCCTGCAAGGCCACCCATCGTTAGGTTTCCTACCATTTAACTTGGTCACATTTCTTTGCTATTATTTTTCCTTTGTTTTTCTTGTATTTTCTTTTCTTGTATTTCATTATTTTATGTCTCCTCCTCATGTCAAAGTGTAGTTCTAGGCATCCTAGCTGTCCGGACAACAGTCACCGAGCAAGAGAACGCACTACCGAACTTTGGGGTGTTACAATTCTCTCCCTTAAAATAAATTTCGCCTCAAATTTTACTCGCATTAGTCTCTAACAACAGTGTACTGTCTCCTCATATCCTCTTCACGTTCCCAAGTAGATTCTCGGCCCGAATGATGGTTCCACAAAGACTTTAACAGTGTATCTGCTTGTTCTCACCGCTTCACCTCATATGCCGTAATTTTTATGGGTTCTTCCTCATATGAAAGGTCTGGATTTACTTCAATCTCTTCAACTGATAGTACATGAGATGGGTCAGATCTGTACCTCCTTAACATGGACACATGGAAGACACTGTGTATCCTTGCTAGCTCTGGAGGTAATGCCAACCGATATGCCAAAGGACCCACTCTTTCCAGAACTTCATATGGTCCGATGAAACGAGGACTCAGTTTCCCCTTTCTGCCAAATCTCATAATTCTCTTCCAAGGAGAAACTTTGAGGAATACCTTATCACCCACTGCGTACTTAATATCTCTTCTTTTCATATTGACATAGGACTTCTGACGGTCTGATGTAGCCTTAAGTCTATCTCTAATCAATCTGATCTTTTCCTCTGTCTGCTGGACAATTTCTGGCCCAATCATCTTCCTTTCACCTACCTCATCCCAACATAAGGGAGTTCTACACTTTCTGCCATACAAAGCTTCATATGGAGGCATCCCTATGCTTGATTGGTAGCTGTTGTTATAAGCAAACTCAATCAAAGGCAAGTGTGTATCCCAACTACCTTCAAATTCAATCACACAAGCCCGTAGCATATCCTCCAATATCTGAATAACCCTCTCAGACTGGCCATCTGTCTGTGGGTGGAATGTCTTTGAAGTTCAATCTAGTTCCTAGGGCTCTCAAGACTACCCTAATCTAGAAGTGAACCTAGGATCTGTCGGACACAATTGATACTGCACTCCATGCAATTTTACAATCTCATATATGTACAATCCGCCAATCTTTCCGTGCTATAGTCCATCCGAATCGCAAAAAGTGAGCAGACTTGGTCAATCACAATTATAACCCATACCGCATCATGACTACTCGTGTCCTTGGAAGTCCTCAGAACAAAATCCATAGTTATTCGCTCCCATTTCCACTGCATCGACAAAGGATGTAACAAACCACCGAACTTGATGTTCGCTTTACTTGCCGGCAAGTTAGGCATTTGGAAACGAATTCACTATATCTCTTTTCATGCCCATCCACCAAGAATGCTCTTTCACCTCTCAGACATTTTAGTTCCACCAGGGTGCATAGCAAATGGAGACTCATGTGCTTCCTTCATAATGATCTGCCTCGCCCACATCACTAGGAACGCACATTCTCGCCGATGTAGCAATAAACCATCATCTCTCACGGAGAATTCGTGTTTCTTGCCCCGCTAGACTTCTTTCAAGAGCTTCGATATTTTTCATCACTGCAACCATTCTCGACCGATCAATCAACACCGGCCGTACATGCCAAGCAACTACCGCATCCCTCATCATCAACCTCTAAACCGCATGTCAGGCTTTCAATTCATACCCCATGGACAAAGGAGAAACTCTGAGACTTGCCATAGTCTTGCGACTTAAGGCGTCAGCCACCACATTTGCTTTCCCTGGCTGATAGTCTATTAAGCAATCATAATCTTTAATGAGTTCTAACCATCTCCTCTGCCTCAAATTCAATTCCTTCCGGTGCCTAAGTACTTCAAGCTCTTGTGATCATGTAAATGTAGCATTTCTCCCCATACAAATAGTGTCTCCGGATCTTCAGAGCAAAACAATAGCCGCTAACCTGGATCATGTGTTGGGTAGTTCCTCTCATGCGGTTTCACGGCGTGATGCATAAGCAATGACATTCGATCTTGCATCAAGACACCTAACCCATTGTGAGAAGCATCACTATAAATCGTGTATTCTTTACCCGAGTAGGTAAAGTGAGAACTGAGCTTCAGCTAAGCACCTCTTCAACTCATCAAAACTCACGACATTTATCACCCACGAAATTTTACCTCTTCCGGCAATTGGTCAAGGATAAGATAACATAGAGAATCCCTTCACAAACCGACGGTAATATCCAGCTAAACCCAGAAAACTACGAATTTCTGTGATGTTCCTAGGTGGCTTCCAATTAAGGATAGCTTCTACCTTGCTGGAATCTACCTTGATCCCTTTAGCTGACACAACATGTCCCAAAAAGGAGATTTCCTTCAGCCAAAATACACATTTCGACAATTTGGCGTACTGCTTTCTCCTTAAAGTCTGCAGCATAATCCGCAGATGTCTATCATGCTCCTCTGCACTCCTCGAGTATATCAAAATGTCATCAATAAACACTACCACAAATTGATCAAGATATGGTCTTAAGATAGTGTTCATCAGATCCATAAAAGCAGCTGGAGCATTTGTTAACCCGAATGGCATTACTAGAAACTCATAGTGGCCATACCGAGTTCAAAGCGCTTTTGGGATACTCGCTTGCACCTTCAATCGATGATAACCGGATCGCAAATCAATTTTGGAGAATACCGCTGCACCCTTCAATCGATCGAGCAGATCATCAATGCGAGGCAATGGATATCATTCTTTATTGTCACCCTATTCAACCGCTCAGAGTCAATGCATAAGCGGAGAGTACCATCCTTCTTCTTAACAAATAACACCGTGCTCCCTAAGGTGACACACTAGGCGGATGAAGCCCTTTTCAAGTAATTCTTGCAATTGTATCTTCAACTCCTTCAACTCACTGGTGCCATTCTCGTATGGCGTTATGGAGATTGGATCCACACCAGTGCAACATTAATTTCAAATCGCACTTCTCTTCCGAGGTAATCCGGCAATTCATCAGAAACACGCCCGAAAGTCATGTAATCGTAGGGATGTCCTTCAATGCCGGACTCCCCACTTGGGTGTCTACCACATGTGCCAAGTATGCTTCACACCCTTTCTCGATCATTTTTCCGCTAGTGCAAATGATGTTGGATGGCAATAGCTGCCTCCCATGTATCACCACATCACTGCATCGAGGAGACCAAAAGTGATCTTGATCTCCATACCAATCATGGCATGATGCCTAGCTAACCAATCCATGCCCAAGATGATATCATAATCTCTCAAGGGCATTTCAATGAGATCGACAGAAAGTGTGTCCTTGGATCACCAAAGGGCAATCTCTATACATCCTATTAACCTCGACTTCTGTCCTAACGGACTTGTTACTAGCACCTCAAAGTCCATTTTTGTACATGGAACAAAGAATGCAATCAATGATGCTAGCACTCACATAAGAATGGGTAGAACCCGATCAAATAACACAAACACATTCTCGTTAAAAGTTGAGAAGGTACCAGCCACTACATCGATGTCTCTCGCTCTTCCTCTGTCTCATGGCATAGACTCGATCGAGCACTATCTTGTTCTCAATGTTTTATCGTGCCTTGGCCGCTCGGGTTACCTCTACCCCGCTCTACCTTTGCTAGGTGGTTGTGTGCTTCGTGACAGGCTCAATCGACCCTCTGCAGAGTAGGAGGTGGTCCAACTCGCGACCATCGGTGCATCCTTGGCAAAGTGTCCTGCCTCCACGCTATAACAGCTCCAATAGCCTTGTAACAGATTCCACCATGATTCTTTCCACAAGTTTCACATTGGCGGGAGGGTAGGAACCTCTGGTACTCTGCGACTGGATAGGGAGGTCTCTGTCCCGAATATCTTCCCTACCGCATTTCTTGCCACCTCCGCCATGTCCCCATAGTTCTTCCTCTTTCCAAGATGACCACCGGAACTCGTTTCACCGATTTTCCTCTTTCTCTGCCTTCTCCGATCTCTTTTCTCTGGAGCAGTCTCAAACTCAACTCTTTCCAACTCTAGGGCTTGAGAAACAAGTTCGGAGAAGTTAGTGTGTTTGAAGCCGAGCACTTGTACTGACATCGGGCTTCAAGCCGCTCAAACCTCTTGCATCTTTCTCACGGTAGCAAGCAAACCATCGCATAGTGGCTAAGGCGGAGAATTCTCTTTCATACTCACCACCGATCCGCTCTGCTTCAAACTTAAGAATTCTTGTAGCTTCGGTCTACATAAGCATCGTGGATGTATTTGCCTAAATTCTCGAGGAAGTCATTCCAGTCAAGATCGCAGTTCTACTGCATCAGGGGAATGGTTTTCCACCATAAGCATCCTCGTAGTAAGGATACCGAGTATTCAAGTCCGAGCTCCTCTGCATAATGAAGTTTCTTGAACACCCTATCCATCCTCTCTAACCACTGCTCACTTCTAGAGGGTCTACTGCCCTTGAACTCAGAGCCCCATACTTCATCAATTTATCATATCGCCTCATAGGAGATCGTGGTTGTACCATCGTGTCTCAGATTAGGACTTGAGTAGGCGCACACAGCCATTGGTTGGAATATTGCAGCTATCTCACGAGCGAATCGAGCAGGAATCGCAGATCGCAGGGTCTGTCTTGAACCACCGACATTTTGTACACTGGGCATCCTTGCACTCACCTCAATAGATCGATCGATCAACGATCACCCTCTTCCATATTCAATGCGAGGATCTTAGCTTTCTGAACAATAACACAAGGATATTTACTCTTGTTAGTGCATATTTATACCAGAATGTAATCGTATGTATTAAACAATGATATTGAGCAGTTGTACTATGAAGAAAGGACATTCAAATAACAGGTGAAAACAGAATTTAAAACTTTGCACTGATACCACTAAAACATGTCACACCTTACCCCTCTGTAAGGCATAACATGATCCCGTAGTATACCTAATGAATTACCAACTCCGCTTCATCGATAACCCATTAAATACACTACAAGGGATTTTAAAACTTTTCTTACTTCTTTACAATGGTGAGCACTATTTACAGTGTTAAAAACTTTGGTGAACTGAGGTAAAACAACTAACTCATTTGATTTATTTGGAATTTCAGAAAATTTTGGCAAGGTGCCATCTGTATTTTGGATAAAACAGCTTCTTCGTAAAACTCAGAAAAAGCACTTCAATAATTTTCCAAATCTCAACTCCAATACATTTCTCAACACAACAATTTATCAACACAATTCCATAGGAATTTTTCAAAGTCTGAGATAAAGAAATATAATACAACTTTTACAATCCAAAACACTCATAATTAATTTACAACTTCAAGGTACAATTTAATTTACAATGCTCAAAACCAAAAGAAAATATACATACAAATGTCATACATTACAAGATAAAATGCAAAAAGCGGTATACTCGTTATACCCAAAAATCTCTCATTGAGGTATGTGCAAATTTAGTCTGCCTGCTCTGCTCTCTCTACCGCGATAAAGAATAAAGCTATCACGAGACAATGTCTCGAGTGCACAACATTAACCAAATACGATTTCAAATCACAATTCATAAAACATATAAATAGTGGATACTTAAAATCATAGTTAAATTCAACACAGTAATTTTCAACAAGAATTTAAACTACAATTGTCAATAGTACAATAATTTTCAATAGATGATATGTCAATGAAAGTTAAATCCATTTCACAATCTCATAGTGCACATCAATAAATCACACACCTTAATCATGATCCATAGTTCAATTCGTCCCAAAAGCCGATGGCTAATGAGGTATTCAATTCGTCCCAAAAGTCGTGACTAATGAGGAATAACACAAATTAGCTAGCAAAAATATGAGTACTCATCCAATTCGTCCTCAACAGTCACACAACTCAACACTTCAGCCAGAGAGGGAATTCAATTCGGACCACTAGACAAGCTAATGAGGAATACAATCAATATACATGATAGCTGTGGTTTCAAACCATTTCCATTGCTTTTTTAATCAATAAGTATCCATCAATGTCATTCAAACAATTTTTCACAGTTTCAAACCATTCACAATATTTTTCAATCAATAAGTGTCCATCAAACACATTTCCACAATTTAAAATAATGATATACAAATAATCAATATTTATTTCCATTGAAAATAATTCAAAAGAAACAGTTGTTGTGCACAAACCTCTGATATTTGTCTCCGGTCTTGACTCGATTTCTTTCCCTTTGCCGAGTCCTTGTTAATCGAGAAACACAATTTGAAGTGTTTCAGCATCAAATTAAACCGTCTCTATCGATGGGGTTTGGTAAATAATGCATGAACTCACTTATTCCCTCAGTCCCCTAATAGACCGACCCGCGGTGCGATTGAGGTAAATAAGGTTTTAGTGTCGTTAATATGTCCCATTTGATAGGGTTTTAGGTTTGGTATGTTTTACCAAAGTCATTTCCTCGCTTAGTGCATTTTAATGCAAATTGCTGGATTCCGGAACACTGGTTTGACCTAACCGACGATCTAGTTCCCTCGGTTTTCGGTCTCGGTCGAAACTACAAACTTGTAGATCTAGGTCTTATTGCACGCGTGCAAAATTTCAGGTCAATCCGAGTTAAGTAGACCAAGTTATGGTCATTACACTATTGCTGGTCAAGTGGTACCATTTTAGGTCAATTTTAGGTCAAATTGGTCAATTCTGGTTCGGCCAGTTTTTGGACCCGAACTTGTGCAAGTTGTTTTACTTGCTTATGGTCATTTCTGGGCTTTGGTGTCTTCATAAGACTTGTAGGTATGGGTCTTAACTATTCATGGTTAAAATTTCAGGTCAATTGGACCTGGTTTGAGTGAGTTATGGCCTAAATACTCACTGCTGCCCAATTGGTCATTTTTCAGCTCCTAATTGCACCTAATCCGAATTGGTCAAATTTTTAGGTCACCTTGCAAGCAGAATTTTGGCATGGTTTCTCAATGAGAGTTGGCACATTTTGTGCCTAGTTTCACCCCAAATTGGTCTCATACCAATTGAGGTTACACATTCAAGGTTATAGGCTAAAATATACACTGCTCTCAATATGCATTTCACACCCCAACTTCAAACACATACTCACCTTGCAAGGTTTACTTCCATACCCTACCAAACTGTTTTGGCACATTACCAAAAACATTTTCTACATTACATTAGCATTATTTTGGGCAGATTCCAATCACCCTCAACACACCAAATATCATTCACAATTACAATTTCTAAATACCATTACAACCACACCTAAACATTACAAACTTTACATACACTTTACAACATTCATTCACATACATATCATCAATCCTTCTAGGTCAATATTCTGCCCACTCTTCCTTCAATATACACCATTTCTCAAGTGTCCACAAGCTGCCACAAATCATTCATCAACATCACATTGCCGTACCATATGCCAATTCCCATCAAAGTGCATAATTCACCATATAAACATGCAATAACTCACTAAGTTACTAAATCACCATTATTAACATTCTTTCCCATCAATTATATGCACAAATACCTCATCATAAACGTGACCCATGGCTGTCCAAAATGAAAATAACAATAACCTTTCAAACTCAAAATTTTCCTTCACCAAACTAATACCCATAACATGCACAAAAACTTTAACAAAGGATTTCTCAAAAATGCAAACTTACCTTTATTTGTAACTTGCTAAACCTTCACCAAACTTCCCAAAATTGGTATCAATATCTTCCTTGTGGTGTGTAGACCATTTTTCATGAAAGAACCTAAGTGAATGGAGTTGAAATGGAGAGAGGAAATCAAGCTCAAAGAAAACGTCAATGGAGGTTTTCAAGGGTTCTTCAATTCGGCCATTTGAGAGGATTTGAGGAAGATGGGATTTCAGATGGTTAGTGGACCACTTCAGCCATATTTCATGTTTAATTAATCCTATAGTGGTCCACTAACTAAAATTAAAACATATTATAAGTTAACTTTCAATTAATCCACATTTAACCCATTATTTCCACTATTTATTTTAGGTACCACCAAATTAATTTTTCATTTCATTTTCTAAGTGTAATACTATTTATTTTTAATGGACATTTAGGTCAAAAGACAATTCGGGATGTCAAATGACCATCATGCCCTGCTCGTGGCTTTCCCGATTTTTCGGTAACACCGTATTTTGTCTGTTTTTCGATTTCTCACTTTTCTTTGTACTAATTATTTAATTTTTCTTTAATCTTTCTAATGAGATTTATACTTCAATAAGGGTCTATTTATGTCCAAAAAAATGTTTTCCAGGGTTCCCCGCAGTCCAGGGTTAGTCAACGGTCCACGCCGTGACTTCCCGGTGCGGTCACCCATCGTTAGGTTTCCCGGCTCGTTTAACTTGGTCACATTTCTTTGCTATTATTTTTCCTTTGTTTTTCTTGTATTTTCTTTTCTTGTATTTCATTATTTTATGTCTCCTCCCTCATGTCAAAGTGTAGTTCTAGGCATCCTAGCTGTCCGGATAACACTGGTCACCGGAGCAGTAGAACGCACTACCGAACTTTGGGGTGTTACACATAAACTAAGAGAAATAAGTCAATTAGCTTGATCAATTTCATATACAAAATCTGGAAATGGTATAATTAACCATTAAGTCCAACATATTCATTTAAGCATATCTCCCATAAGAAGTCTTCAATTGAAAGGTGCCATACCATTCTAGAAAGCTAAGAAACAGAACTAAAACATTGCTTTAGACACTCTCCTCAAATTATGAATGCAAGAAGTTTGAATTATAGGTCAATATTTCTAACCTAATTGAGGACCATACCAATATAAGACCTTTGAGTCCAGCCCAATAAAATGACCATAAGTAATTCTACAAGACTTGAAAAATTGCAACTAAAATTATTGAGTGACCTTAAGACATAGGACAACAAATCCTATGAAGAATGCTAAGCCTAAACATTACTACAAGCTATCCAAATAAATTGGTTACATTCAATACCAAAATTGTCTAGAAAGGAAACGAAAATTCTGATTTGACCTAGTTATGGTTAATTGACCATAACTTGAGTTATACAACTCCAAATGGAGTGATTCAAAATGAAAACTAAAGAAGATACAATAAGAAACAGTTTGATGAAGAGAATTTTATTAAATTTTCACTGTAATATTGGTCCAATGGATAGTAAATATTGGCCATGAATATGAGATTTTAAAATAACATATACTGAGCTTTGAAATATTATTTGCAATTAAGGCCAACATGAGTTAAACTCAAATTGAGGGATCATAGTGCAATTAGAATTAATTATTAGAAATGGTTCGAATGGATACTGAAACACATTAAAATTGTTTGTTTCAATTGAAAAGGACATTGAGAAGCATAAGGAACATTAAGTCAATGCCTAGAGGCGACTCAAATCAGGTTTGTGCGTAATAAACTTATTTAAGTATTTCTTATTGAAATTTGATTTAGTATGTAATATGAATAGCTTTTAATTGTTTTGGCTTTGGGAATTTTATTTGAAAATTATTGTGTTGCCTACTTTGTAAATGAAAATTTTGAGATAAAATGCAATTTGTGGTTTGTATGAAATATTTAAATATTGTGATTTAAAATTATTTTTGATTCACACTTGGTATGGCAATATCACTATGTTCCTCCTCCATTTATGGGGTGAGTTTGACTATATTCCTCCCTCTCTAGCTTGTCAGTCTGAGGTGAGTTTGGATGAGTACTCATTAGCTAGCTAGCCACCTCCCTCATTGATTTCGATTAGTGAGGTTATAGTTTGCTTTGTCATGGTGTACAACACGGCATTGTTCGAAAATTTTGTGTTAGGACCTAAGATGTGTATGGATTGGCAACACTGTGTTTATTAAATTATATAACAAAATTGTATTATATATGTGATTTGAAAATTGTGAAATATGAGTGTGAAATGTTTGAATTATGATTTATCAGTGAAAATTTAATATACAACATTTTAAATTATTAGTTTGTGCACCCCTGAGTTCACCACTCAGCGATAGCTTTGTATACTATCGCAGGTGAAGGAAAATATAGAGCAGCTGAGTGAGATTAATTGAAGACACAGTGAGACTATCTTCGAGTATATCATAAGTATACTGTCACACCTTACCCCTCCATAAGGCATAACATGATCCTGTAGAATACTTAATGAACTACCGAACTTCACCTACCGATAACTCATTAAGTACCCTACAAGGGATTTTAAAATAATTTTCTTACATTTTGGAAGTGGTGAGCATTTTGGTAGGAATTAAAACCATTTATTCAAAGTTTAAATACTAGTAAAAATTTTTGTCCATTTTAATTTTGCCGCAAATTTTATAAAAATTTTGACAGAGTTCCGTTTGTAATTAGAGAAAATAGTTCTTCAAATACCTGAGAAAAACACTTCCAAAAAATTTTCACATCTCCCAATCTCCAATAAATCTCAATCAACTCAATTCAATCACTTCAAAGTAATTTCCACAATACAAATCAAAATTCGTCATCTCAAAATATTTAATACTTCATTCACAAGGCATAAATCATGAAATTCATATGTACAAATATTAAATTTACGGAAGGAAATCCAAAATAATATTATTACAATTTATTTACAACTGCTCAACTTACATTGATACATACAATATTTCTATATTTACATCAAAATTATCTACAAGGGTATAAAATAATACCCATACAAAATGATCGATGTGGTCCACAATTCAATAGCAGCTCACTCTGCTGCTTTCTCCTTGCTCTTATCTGCGACAGCAAAATAAGCTATCGCTGAGTATAAAAATACTCAGTGGTGCATAATAAAAATTTAAAATACGATACATAATCATTCATTACCAAAACAGAATTTAAATATTTCTCAATCACATTTCACAAATATCAAAGCTCATAATAACGCCATTTAGTCAAATAATTCATTAAACACAGTGTTGCCAAAATCATACACAACTTAAGCCATGGCACAAAATTTCCGATCAATGCCGTGTTGTGCACCATGACAAAGCAATCTACAACCCCATTAATCGAAATCAATGAGGGAGGTGGCTAGCTAGCTAATGAGTACTCATCCGATCTCAACCTCAACTGGCAAGCCAGAGAGGGAGGAAAATAAACGATCTCAACCCCATAAATGGAGGAGGAATAATGTGATACAGTCATGCTAAGTGTGAACATAAAATCAATTCAAAACAATTTATTCAAATAATTTATGAAAAATGTAATCAATTTCCAAAGTCATATTTGCGATTATAAAATGGCAACACAGTACATAATTAATCACAGAAGTCAAATTTTTGCAAATAAAATATTTAAACAAGAATTATTGTGTACAGACCTGACGTGAGTCGCCTTTAGGCCTTGTCTCAGTCTCTTCGAGTTTCCAAGTCTTTTTCAGCTGAAACACACAATTTCACAGTGTTTCAGTACCATAACTTAGCATAAATCCAAAAATAAATTTCACTTTATTTTTACCTAGCTTTAATGTGCTAATTTCGACGTTCTCGAAGTTTTTGTGTTTTGGGTTACTATTAACTACACTATTCAAGTCAAATTGTTGACTTTTTAAGGCTTAATAGGCATGAGAACTCCAACTTCACCCACATACCACATTTTGGTCATTAAATTTGTTGGTTTTGGTCATTTTCTCAAAGCTTAAATCCTTTGGGCCAAATTGTCAAATTTTCAGTTTTGGTGCTCCAAGTTGCACTGTTCCATTGGTAATTTTACTGTTGGAATTTGACAAAACTTCCTTCATAGAAAATGTTCCTTAATGTCATAAGTTTATTCTCATTTTTGGATCACCCCAATTGGAGTTTTGTAGCTCAAGTTATGGCCATTTGAACTAGGGTTAGCGGATGGAAAACAACCCTGATTTTCTAGGTAATTTTGGTGCTGGCATATTTGGGTCACCAACTTGGGGTGGCCAAATGGCTTGGTTGCTGGGAGAATTTGGACTTGTGTTCTTTGTGAAAGTTTTAGGTCTATATCCCACCTAACCACTGGTAAAATTTCAGGTCAATTTGACCTGCCTAGCTCGAGTTATGACCAAATGAACAAACACTATTCATTTAGTCAGTTTGTACAGTGGCAGACTGCTCTTATTCAACTTTGGTCAATTTGTTCACTAGGTTTTGGTTAGTTTTTGAGCATGATTCCTGAATGAAAATTGTGTCATTTTATGTCTATTTTCATCCCCAATTGATACCATGTCAATTGGACTTGTAAAATTTCTGTTTTGGTCCTTCAAAGTTGACTTGGTCATGCTGCCAGTAGCATGACCATATACCCTCCGAATTTGGCGGCAGCATGACCCTATACCCTTCGAATTTGGCTTCAACTCCAACAATTCAAACACAACTCATTTGGTCACAATTGACCATTTTTCACTTCACAATAGGTCAAACATGCCATTTACTAATTTCTTACATTTTTGGTTCACAAACCCTAAGTCCCAAATCCCTAATTCACTTAATTGTTGCAATTAACTAAATTCAAAGCTTTCAACCATAATCAATCAACTAATGGAGGTCCATAAACTCATTTAAATCCATCAAACCATACAAGATCATGCTCCCCTTCAACAGGCCGAAATTTCAGTAATGGTCCTCACCCCATATTTTTATTTCATTTCATTAATTTCTAAGCTGATTTCAACAACTAATAATGGATTTAATTAACTAATTGATAGTTAAGAGACTAACCTTTGCTTAGATCCTCAAATCTCAATCTTTTGTTCTCCTTTCTTCTTTCAATCTTCTTCTTAAGTTGAGATTACAAGCTCTAGTAAGGTTTTTATGGGATTTATGAAGGGTAAGTGAACAAATTAAAGCTTGAGTGCAAGCTTTAATGGAAGATTAAAAATGGTGAAATGAAGGAGAGAGTGAGGCGGCAAAGGAGATGGAAGATGATCAAATAATGTTTTTTTTTCTTTTCTTTTCTTTATTAATTTTAGGTTATGGAAGACCACAAAATCTAAATTAATAATTCAATTAATTAATTTATTTATGGCATCATGCATGAGGTCATGCATGATGTCATCACCTTTTTACTTTTTCATTTTTCTCTTTTTTTTTCCATTTTTCTATTAGTTCTTTAATTTAATTCTCGATTCCGAAATTTTATTTTCTCCTATTTTATTTGACAGTTAGGTCAGGAGTCAGCTCTTGGGGTCAATTGACCAAATTGCCCTTCGCCGGTTCATCCCGGTTTGCAAATAATTTCATATTTCTTCTTGTTCCCTGACCTAATTATTTGACTGGCTTAACGGTTCTTTTTCGTGATTTTCTCTTTTCCACTGTGTTCATAAGGGTCCTAAGGACTGCAGCGTCACATTTTACGGTTCGAAATTTGAGTTTAAATTGACTTCACAGTCGTTCCCGAGGAGGTCACCCATCGCTGTGACTCTCTGCTCGTTTAACTTCTTATGTTCTGTTTTTCTTATTTATACTTAACTAATTCAACATTACTAATTATTTGTGTTTATGGTTTCTCTAGTTGTCTTAAGTGTGGTTCTAATCCCCTTAATTGTCCGGACCGACACCGGTCACCGTAACAGTGAAATATACTAGGCTATACAAATAGGGGTGTTACAATTCTCCCCCCCTTAAAATAAATTTCGCCTCAAAATTTTACCTGGTATCAATCTCTGAACAGCTATGGGTGTTGTCTCCTCATGTCCTCCTCTCGTTCCCAAGTAGCTTCTTGGCCCGAATGATGGTTCCACAGCACTTTTACCAATGGTATCTGCTAGTTTCGTAGCTGCTTCACCTCATAAGCCAGAATCTTTATGGGTTCTTCTTCATATGTGAGGTCTGGATTCACTTCAATTTCTTCTACTGGTAGTACATGAGATGGGTCTGATCGATACCTTCTCAACATAGAGACATGGAAGACATTATGTATCTTCTCCAACTCTGGAGGTAGTGCCAACCGATATGCCAAAGGACCTACTCTTTCCAGTACCTCATATGGCCCGATAAAACGAGGACTTAGTTTCCTCTTCCTGCCGAATCTCATAATCCTCTTCCAAGGAGAAACCTTGAGGAAAACTTTCTCACCCACTGCATACTCAATATCCCTTCTTTTCAAATCAATATAGGACTTCTGACGGTCTGATGCAGCTTTAAGTCGATCTTTGATCATCCTAATTTTCTCTTCAGTTTGTTGAACAATTTCGGGTCCAATCATTTTTCTTTCACCCACGTCATCCCAACACAACGGGGTTCTACATTTTCTGCCATACAAAGCTTCATATGGAGGCATCCCAATGCTTGATTGGTAGCTATTGTTATAAGCAAACTCAATCAAAGGCAAGTGTGTATCCCAACTACCCGCAAACTCAATCACACAAGCCCGTAGCATGTCCTCCACAATCTGAATTACCCTCTCGGTCGCCATCCGCTCATGGGTGGAATGCGATCGAAGTTCAATCTAGTTCCTAGGGCTCTCAAGACTACCCTGAATCTAGAAGTGAACCTAGGATCTCTGTCGATACAATGGATACCGCACTCCATGAAGTCTCACAATCTCATCAATGTACAACCCGCCAACTGTTTAAATCAGTAGTCCATTCGACCGCGTAAAATGAGCAAACTTAGTCAGTCTGTCGACAATGGCCCACACTGCATCATGACTCTTCTGTGTCCTCAGAAGTCCCATTACAAAATCCATTGTTATTCTTTCCCATTTCCATTCTGGCACTGGTAGTGGATGTAACAACCCAGTTGGTACTTGATGCTCTGCCTTTACTTGCTGACAAGTTAGGCATTTGGATACAAACTCTGTCACATCTCTTTTTAAACCCATCCACCAGTAATGCTCCTTTAGCCCTCTATACATTTTTGTACCACCAGGGTGCATAGCAAAAGGAGACTCATGGGCTTCTTTCAAAATGATCTGCCTCAAATTAACATCATTAGGAACACACATTACGCTCAGTGCAAGAAGAAACCATCATCTCTGATTGAGAACTCTGGTTTCTTGCCCTGCCGGACTTCTTCCAACAGCTTCTGATACCTTTCATCATTCTGAGCAGCCATTCTGACCTGATCAATTAACACTGGCTGTACATGCCATGCAACTGCTGTCTGCCCATCATCATTAATCTCTAAACTGGCATGTAATGATCTCAACTCATGTACCAAAGACAAAGGAGTAACCTGTAGACTTGCCATAGTCTTGCGACTTAGGGCATCAGCTACAACATTAGCTTTCCCTGGCTGATAGTCTATCAGGCAATCATAGTCTTTTATCAATTCTAACCATCTCCTCTGTCTCAAATTCAACTCTTTCTGGGTGCCCAAATACTTCAAACTCTTATGATCTGTGTAGATGTAGCACTTCTCCCCATACAAATAATGTCTCCAGATCTTAAGAGTAAACACAATAGCTATAAGCTCCAAGTCATGTGTCCGATAATTCCTCTCATGCATTTTTAGCTGGCGTGATGCATAGGCAATGACATTTCGATCTTGCATCAACACACAACCTAACCCATTGTGAGAAGCATCATCAGAATTGTATATTCTTTACCCTGTAGGTAAAGTCGATCGAGCCTCACCAAACATCTCTTCAATTCATCAAAACTTTGCTGGCATTTGTCCGTCCACTGAAATTTCACATCCTTTCTAAGTAGCTTGGTTAATGGAGATGCCAACATGGAGAATCCCTTCACAAATCGACGGTAGTATCCAGCTAACCCTAGAAAACTGCGAATCTCTGTGACATTTCTAGGTGGCTTCCAATTAAGGACGGCTTCAATCTTGGTAAGATCTACCTTAATACCCTCTGCTGATACTATGTGCCCCAAAAAGGATATCTCCTTCAGCCAAAATTCACATTTCGACAATTTGGCGTATAGCTGTTTCTCCCTCAAAGTCTGCAGTACATTCCACAGATGTCTATCATGCTCTTCTGCATCCCTCAAATATACCAATATATCATCAATGAATACCACAACAAACTGTTGAGGTATGGTCTGAAGATAGTGTTCATCAGATCCATAAAAGCAGCCAGAGCATTAGTTAACCCGAATGGCATGACCAATAACTCATAATGGCCATAGCGGGTTCTGAAGGCAGTTTTAGGTATATTCTGCTTTTGTACTTTCAGCTGATAATAGCCCGATCTCAGGTCAATTTTGGAGAATACAGCTGCACCTCTCAACTGATCAAATAAGTCATCAATGCGGGGCAATGGGTATCTGTTCTTTATTGTCACCTTATTCAACTGCCGATAGTCAATGCATAACCGGAGAGTGCCATCCTTCTTTTTTACAAACAACACCGGTGCTCACCAAGGTGACACACTAGGGCGGATAAAGCCCTTATCAAGCAGCTCTTGCAACTGTACTTGCAATTCTTTTAGTTCTGCTGGTGTCATTCTGTATGGTGTTATGGAGATTGGGTCCACACCAGGCATAACATCAATTTCAAACTGCACTTCTCTTTCTGAAGGTAATCCTGGCAATTCATCAGGAAACACATCCGGAAAGTCACATATAGTAGGAATGTCCCTCAGTGCTGGACTCCCCACTTGGGTGTCTATCAGATGTGCCAGGTACGCCTCACACCCTTTCCTAATCATTTTTCTGGCCAGTGCAGCTGAAATGATGTTTGAAGGTAATAATTGTCTCTCCCCATGTATTACTACATCACCATACTGAGGAAGACCAAAAGTGACTGTCTTGATCGCCATCAATCATCGCATGATGCCTGGCTAACCAATCCATGCCCAAGATAATGTCATAATCTCTGAAGGGCATTTCAATTAAATCAGATAGAAAAGTATGTCCTTGGATCACCAAAGGACAGTTCCTATATAGCCTATTTACCCTGACCTCCTGGCCTAATGGACTAGTTACTAGCACATCATAGTCCATTGATACACACTGAATAGCAGTAGAACACATCACACTAGCACTAACATATGAATGTGTGGAGCCAGGATCAAACAACACATGTACATCTTGGTCAAGGATAGAAAAATTACCAGCTACAACATCTGATGTTTCAGCCTCCTCCCTCTGACGCATTGTATACACTCTGACTGGTGCGCCACTGGGTGCTGGCTGGTTAACAGTGCTTTGACTTCCAGGGGTGTTACTAGGACCCCTACCTCTGCCTCTACCTCTAGCATCTGACGGTGACCCTCTAGGTGCAAAGACTTGGGTTGATCCTTCAGATGTAGCAAAAGATCCAGACCGGCGCGAACTAGTGCAATCCTTAGCGAAATGTCTGCTCCCTCCACAGTTAAAACATGCATCGGTGGCCTTGAAACAAACCCCACCATGAATTCTCCCACAAGTTTCACATTGTCGTACTGATAGAGATCCTCGAGAAGCTTGTTGGGTCAGCTGACCAGACCGGGGTGGCCTTTGGCCAGAAAATCTGCCTCTGCCAGATCTACGGGAGCTGGATCCCACAAACTGTTTTCTCTTTTCAGAACCACTCTCAGGTGCTTGTCCCATAGTCTTTTCAGTCTTCTCTTTTTCTTGTGTACCCTTCTTCAATGCCCCTTCTGATTCTATCCTTTCCAGTTCCAGGGCCTGTGAGATCAATTCAGCAAAATTCTGATGTCGAAAACCCACAACTTGCATTCTCAAATTCGGCCTTAATCCGGACTCAAACCTCTTACATCTATCTATAGGGGTGGAGACTAAGCTTCCAGCATAGTGGCTTAGCCTTGAGAAGTCTCTCTCATATTCTGCTATGGTTCAGCCCCCTTGTTTCAAACTCAGGAATTCTTGCAACTTCATATCCACATATGCATCATTTCTGTCGAAACTCCCTCAAAAAGTCTGACCAAGTAAGGACTGGAGGTTCTACTAGGCTGTGGGGGATGGTCTTCCACCATTCATACACATCCCCTTACAACAAGGAAACAAAATACTCAAACTTCATCTCTTCCGTACACTACAGTTTTCTGAAAACTCGTTCCATTCTTTCCAACCACTGTTTTGCCTCCAGTGGATCCACAGTGCCTTTAAACTCGATGGCCCCAAATTTCATCAACTTTTCATATTGCCGAGCTGAGGGCTGTGGTTGTGCTACAGGTAATGGCATTTGAGCTTGGGGTGGCACATTACCCGCCATTTGCTAGAAAAATGCAGCCATCTGCTATACAAACTGAGCAGGGAAATGCGGTGCTGGAGTAAGAGCTGGAGTGGCTGACCCACTCACATTTTGGAGTGCTGGGGCTTCCCCTTGAACCTCAGCCTCAACAGATTGTTCTTCTGAATGATCTCCTCTTTCCATTCCATTTTCCAAAATTTTCTACTTCCTGAGATCAAACACAAAGGAGGTTGACCTCCGTTAGTGCATATTCATGATGTAAATATGTCATATGTATCAATTAAAGACACTTGAGCAGTTGTACTTATCAATAAAATGTTCATACACATAGTCAAAATTTATTGCAAAACCATGCTCTGATACCACTAAAACATGTCACACCTTACCCCTCCGTAAGGCATAACATGATCCCGTAGAATACTTAATGAACTACAGAACTTCACCTACCGATAACTCATTAAGTACCCTACAAGGGATTTTAAAATAATTTTCTTACATTTTGGAAGTGGTGAGCATTTTGGTAGGAATTAAAATCATTTATTCAAAGTTTAAATACTAGTAAAAATTTTTGTCCATTTTAATTTTGCCGCAAATTTTATAAAAATTTTGACAGAGTTCCGTTTGTAATTAGAGAAAATAGTTCTTCAAATACATGAGAAAAACACTTCCAAAAATTTTTCACATCTCCCAATCTCCAATAAATCTCAATCAACTCAATTCAATCACTTCAAAGTAATTTCCACAATACAAATCAAAATTCATCATCTCAAAATATTTAATACTTCATTCACAAGGCATAAATCATGAAATTCATATGTACAAATATTAAATTTACGGAAGGAAATCCAAAATAATATTATTACAATTTATTTACAACTGCTCAACTTACATTGATACATACAACATTTCTATATTTACATCAAAATTATCTACAAGGGTATAAAATAATACCCGTACAAAATGATCGATGTGGTCCACAATTCGATAGCAGCTCACTCTACTGCTTTCTCCTTGCTCTTATCTGCGACAGCAAAATAAGCTATCGCTAAGTATAAAAATACTCAGTGGTGCACAATAAAAATTTAAAATACGATACATAATCATTCATTACCAAAACACAATTTAAATATTTCTCATTCACATTTCACAAATATCAAAGCTCATAATAACGCCATTTAGTCAAATAATTCATTAAACACAGTGTTGCCAAAATCATACACAACTTAAGCCATAACACAAAATTTTCGATCAATGCCGTGTTGTACACCATGACAAAGCAATCTACAACCTCATTAATCGAAATCAATGAGGGAGGTGGCTAGCTAGCTAATGAGTACTCATCCGATCTCAACCTCAACTAGCAAGCCAGAGAGGGAGGAAAATAAACGATCTCAACCCCATAAATGGAGGAGGAATAATGTGATACTGTCATGCTAAGTGTGAACATAAAATCAATTCAAAAAAATTTATTCAAATAATTTATGAAAAATCTAATCAATTTCCAAAGTCATATTTACGATTATAAAATGGCAACACAGTACATAATTAATCACAGAAGTCAAATTTTTGCGAATAAAATATTTGAACAAGAATTATTGTGCACAGACCTGACGTGAGTCGCCTTTAGGCCTTGACTTAGTCTCTTCGAGTTTCCAAGTCTTTTTTAGCTGAAACACACAATTTCATAGTGTTTCAGTATCATAACTTAGCATAAATCCAAAAATAAATTTCACTTCATTTTTACCTAGCTTTAATGTGCTAATTTCGACGTTCTCGAAGTTTTTGTGTTTCGGGTTACTATTCACTATACTATTCAAGTCAAATTGTTGACTTTTTAAGGCTTAATAGGTATGGGAACTCCAACTTCACCCACATACCACATTTTGGTCATTAAATTTGTTGGTTTTGGTCATTTTCTCAAAGTTTAAATCCTTTTGGCCAAATTGTCAAATTTTCAGTTTTGGTGCTCCAAGTTGCACTGTTCCATTGGTAATTTTACTGTTGGAATTTGACAAAACTTCCTTCATAGAAAATGTTCCTTAATGTCGTAAGTTTATTCTCATTTTTAGATCACCCCAATTGGAGTTTTTTAGCTCAAGTTATGGCCATTTGAACCAGGGCTGCCGGATGGAAAACAACCCTGATTTTCTGGGTAATTTTGGTGCTGGCAGATTTGGGTCACCAAATTGGGGTGGCCAAATGGCTTGGTTGCTGGTAGAATTTGGACTTGTGTTCCTCATGAAAGCTTTAGGTCTATATCCCATCTAACCACTGGTAAAAGTTCAGGTCAATTTGACCTGACTAGCTCGAGTTATGACCAAATGAACAAACACTGTTCATTTGGTCAGTTTGTACAGTGGCAGACTGCTCTTATTCAACATTGGTCAATTTGTTCACTAGGTTTTGGTCAGTTTTTGAGCATGGTTCCTAAATGAAAATTGTGTCATTTTATGTCTATTTTCATCCCCAATTGATACCATATCAATTGGACTTGTAAAATTTTAGTTTTGGTCCTTCAAAGTTGACTTGGTCATGCTGCCAGTAGCATGACCATATACCCTCTGAATTTGGCTTCAACTCCAACAATTCAAACACAACTCATTTGGTCACAATTGACCATTTTTCACTTCACAATAGGTCAAACATGCCATTTACTAATTTCTTACATTTTTGGTTTACAAACCCTAAGTCCCAAAACCCTAATTCACATAATTGTTGCAATTAACTAAATTCAAAGCTTTCAACCATAATCAATCAACTAATGGAGGTCCATAAACTCATTTAAATCCATCAAACCATACAAGATCATGCTCCCCTTTAATAGGCCAAAATTTCAGTAATGGTCCTCACCTCATATTTTTATTTCATTTCATTAATTTCTAAGCTCATTTCAACAACTAATAATGGATTTAATTAACTAATTGATAGTTAAGAGACTAACCTTTGCTTAGATCCTCAAATCTCAATCTTTTGTTCTGCTTTCTTATTTCAATCTTCTTCTTAAGTTGAGATTACAAGCTCTAGTAAGGTTTTTATGGGATTTATGAAGGGTAAGTGAACAAATTAAAGCTTGAGTGCAAGCTTTAATGGAAGATTAAAAATGGTGAAATAAAGGAGAGAGTGAGGCGGCAAGGGAGATGGAAGATGACCAAATAATGTTTTTTCTTTCTTTTCTTTTCTTTATTTATTTTAGGTTATGGAAGACCACAAAATCTAAATTAATAATTAAATTAATTAATTTATTTATGGCATCATGGATGAGGTCATGCATGATGTCATCACCTTTTTACTTTTTCATTTTTCTCTTTTTTTTTCTATTTTTCTGTTAGTTCTTTAATTTAATTCTCGATTCCGAAATTTTCTTTTTTCTGATTTTATTTGACAGTTAGGTCAGGAGTCAACTCTCGGGGTCAATTGACCAAATTGCCCCTCGTCGGTTCATCCTGGTTTGCAAATAATTCCATATTTCTTCCGGCTCCCTAACCTAATTATTTGACTGGCTTAACAGTTCTTTTTCGTGATTTTCTCTTTTCCACTGTGTTCATAAGGGTCCTAAGGACCGCAGCGTCATATTTTACGGTTCGAAATTTGAGTTTAAATCGACTTCGTAGTCGTTCCCGAGGAGGTCACCCATCGCTGTTACTCTCTGCTCGTTTAACTTCTTATGTTCTGTTTTTCTTATTTATACTTAACTAATTCAACATTACTAATTATTTGTGTTTATGGTTTCTCTAGTTGTCTTAATTGTGGTTCTAATCCCCTTAATTGTCCGGACCGACACCGGTCACCGGAACAATGAAATATACCAGGCTATACAAATAGGGGTGTTACATATACCCTTGTATATTAGATTTTGATGTAATTCTATAATTATATGTATGTAATTTCATTCGAGCAGTGGTATCAACTCTTTTGTAATATATTTTTGGAATGTAACCAAATACAAATTATGGTAATATTATCTTGAGATTTTATGAACTTATAAAGTTTTGTGTTAGTAAATTTTTTATACTCCCATGAATTTAAATATTAAATTTGTTACCTTAATGAGATGATTCAATGTTTGATTTATTTTAAACTGGGTATTGGGTTTCTTGTGTTGATTTGTAATATGAAATTGAATAATGGAGTTGTGGTTTAGAAAATAAATTTGGAGTGTTTTTCTGTGACACCCCTTACCCGTCTACAGTATATCCGAGTAAGCTATGTCACACGGTGTACCGGAACACTCCATTTTATCTTAATTATTTTTATTCTTCCTTAATTAATTTTTATCATAGTTTTGAATATAACTTGTGAAATATAATTCATTTAAGTCATTTATTGAAATTATAATTTATTTGAGATTCTGAAAATTTTATAGAAAATCTGGCAGAGTACCGACTAAAAATGGAGAAAACAGTTCTTCGGAACCTGTTAAAAACACTTCCAATAATCATTTCCAACAATCCCAACTTCATTTCATCAACAAAATCTCAATATGTTTTTCAACAACATTTCCATTTCTCAATCATTCATCTCATATGATAATCATGTAAAAGTCATAAATAAATATTCACTTTTTCATTCACAAACACAATATCTACTATTTACATTAATACCAAAATACATTACATAAGTTTCAATTACATATGAGAAAATAAAAGTTATTACAAAATATCAAAATAAAACCTAGTGTCCTACCAATGCACTGATGACGGTGAGGTGACATGGGCACTATGTAGGGCTGTAGGAGGTCTCACCCAGTCTGTGGTCTACTGGGCTCTCGATCAGTATCTCCAGAACCTACGCGTGGCAAAAGCAACGCGCTAAGCAATAATGCTTAGTGGTGCCAATAATAAAATACAAAGAAATAACAAAAAAATAAATATGCAGTGAATGTATCGATGTCTTATTGCAAATAAATTTTCAATGAGTATTTGTAGTCTTACTTATTGTATACTTGTTATATTCATTATTTTGTTAAATTTATCCACTTTCATTTTTTTTTTTTTGGTTTTTCAAGTAACCCATACTGGACGGCTAGACTGGATAAATGGGTAAACTGGCACTGGGTATCAAGTACCTCGGGCCATCACACCATCGGTCACATATGTATCTCCTGGTGTGGAACAGAACAGCTAATAAGCTGTAATAACATCAGGCACTAGGCCAAATTTCAATACAAGGTCAGAATGGCTAAAAGCCATGAAATCACAGAATGGCATAATGCCATGTGCAGTACTGCTAACTGAGCCCTATTGGCATGCCAAACTATCCAAACCAATCTAGTTAGGTATACTAGGGCATTTGTTACTTTGGAATCTTTCAATTTTTGAATTTCAAGTTTTGGTGTTACTATTCCCTTCATTAGTCAACAAAAATATTGACTTTTGTATAGAAAATAGGTACGTTGATTTTAACACTCCCAACATACCACATTTTGCATTCAAAATTTGTTGGCATTGATTACCAATACCATTTCTAAGCTTAAAATTAATGGAGCAGAATTTTTAGTTTTTATACCCTATCTTTACTGTTCCATTAGTTACTGTTGCAGTGGGAATTTGAGAAAATGATAAACATGAAAGTTGTTCCTTATTTTGTCTAGTTGAATTTATTTTTTAGAATTACACCATTTGGAGTTTTGTAGCTCAAGTTATGGTTCAAAAACCACAACTGGCCGAATTGAAAAATTTCAGAACTGACCATATCTACAGTGCAGTAAACAGTAACTTCGACTCTCTTGTTGAATAGGTTCTGGTCATAATTTGGGGTAGGTTCCTTCATGAATGTTGTTGGTCTATATCTCAGCTTGTTTCTAGTGAAATTTCAGGTCAATTGGGCCATTCTACTCTGAGTTATTGCTAAATGAACAATCACTGTTCATTTGGTCATTCTGCAGAAACTGGTTGCAGGACACCCGGATTGAGGCAAGTTTTTGGTCCACTTGGTTTGGTCTTTTTGGCATGGTTTCTTCACCAAAGTTGTGCCATTATGTGTCTAGTTTCATGTCCAACTGGCCAAATACCAATTGAACCTACACAGCCCAAGTTGTGGCTGTCCAAACAGGCTGGACTTACATCCAAACCTGCTGCTCTCACTAGGCAGCATACCAAATCAGTTTTCTAATGCTATAATTCACTCCAAGTTATGGTCAATTTCCCTCAAATGGTCACTAATTGACCCTTAGAATGTTCATTCAACATTACATAAACAAAGTCCAAATTTCTCTTCAAAACCCTAATTCCCCATTCCAATTCGCACAATATGCATTAGTTAAACACACTAATTCATTATCAATATGTATATACACTTCAAACACCATCTCTAATCCATTCTAAGCCCATCAAAACAATCAAATCCCCACTCCCAATAGGCTGATGAAATTTACCTCTACCCTAGCATGCATAATTCTCTTCAAATCCCACAATTTCTTAGCTTAATTTAGTGCCTTAACATGATTATCCAAAGAAAAAAAAGAAAGATGGCACTAACCTTGTTGGAGCTAACTCCCAAGCTTGCAAAAACTTTCTTTTCCTTCTTCTTTTTACTGGTTAGAGAGAGTTTAAGGTACAAGGAAGAATTTTTGTGAAGTGATTAAGTGAGTTTATAGTGAAACTTAGTGGGGTGTGAAGCTTGATGAAGTTTTAGTGGAGGTTTGGCTTAAGGGCAAGAATTCGGCTGGTTTGAGGGAGAAGAAGGCAGATGGTATTTTGATTTTTTTTTGGTCTCAATTGTCTCTTTTTATTAGTTAATTAAGTGGTTGTTTAAATGTAATTGGTGGGAATTTTTAAATGACATCATAATGATGTCATAATTTGCAATATATTTCATTTTCTTTCCTTTTCTTTTCTTTTTTACTAACTTCAAATTGATTTTTCATCAACATTAATTCATATTTTATGTCATATAATTTATGTACTTAATTGGACAAGTTGGTCAAAAATCACCTCTGAAGGCGAAATGACCAAAATGCCCTCCATTTGGCTTAACGGGTCAAAATTGTCTGTATCGATTGAAAAATTTTTCTAAATATTTTCTTGGCATTCTAATATCATAGGAACCTCAATGAACCTTCTCTGGAGTCCCAATAATTATTTTATAATGTTTCTCCCGGGTCTAGGGCTCCTAGTTGCGAGAACCGCAACTTCTCACTAGGTTACCCATCTCTAGGGCACCGGCTCATTTAACTTGGTTGTATTTTATTTCTAAAATTTTTCCTAAATTTTTCTTATTAATATTTGAGTTAATTATGGTTCCTCACTTTAGTTTAAATATTTTTCCGAATGTTCTAGCTGTCGATCAAACCTTTGGTCACCAGGAGCGATAGAATGTCTGAGTTGCTCTGAGGAGGGTGTTACAACACTTCCCCTCTAATTTAAATTTCGTCCTCGAAATTTACCTGATGCAAACAGTTGAGGGACCTATTGCCTCATCGTCTCTTCACTTTCCCAACTTGCCTCTTCGGTGTTGTGGTGCCTCCAAAGCACTTTCACCAGTGGAATCTGCTTATTCCTCAACTCTTTCACTTCCCGAGCCAGGATCCGTATGGGTTCTTCTTCATATATCAAATCCGGTTGTACTTCAATTTCTTCTATGGAGATGACATGTGAAGGATTTGAGCGATATCTTCTTAGCATAGATACGTGGAACACATTGTGGATCTTGTCCAGCTCTGGTGGTAAAGCTAGCCTATAGGCCACTGGACCCACACGTTCAATGATTTCATATGGGCCAGTAAACCTTGGGTCTCGATCAGATATGATGGAAAGTGGAATTCCATGCAGTCTAACTCTCTCACTGATATACAATTCTGCTAACTTCTCCAGTGAGTAGTCAGTCCTAACTGGCAGAAAGTGTGCTGACTTTGTCAATCTATCCACTATCACCCATACTGCATCATGTTTCTTCTGGGTGAGAGGTAAACCACTTACAAAATCCATAGTGACCCGATCCCATTTCCATTCAGGTATGCGTATAGGCTGTAGCAAACCTGATGGAACTTGATGTTCTGCCTTGACTTGCTGACATGTCAAGCATTTAGTCACATAGTCAGCTATGTTCTTCTTCATACCAGGCCACTAATACTGAAGTTTCAGATCATGATACATTTTTGTACTTCCTGGGTGCATAACATAAACACTGGCATGTGCCTCTTTCAGAATATTGGCTTTTAATTCCCCATTATCTGGTACACATACTCTTCCTTTGTAGTATAGACACCCATCTGCTTTCACTTCATAGTCAGTTGCCTTCCCTTCTAGGATTTTGCTCATAATAGCCATTAACTTTTCATCTGCCTTTTGCCCATCTAAAATCTGCTGTAGCAGGTTTGGCCTTACTTACAACTCAGCCAAAATAGCTCCATCTCGAACCAAAGATAGACGGGCATTCAATGATCTCAAAGCTGTGATGGATTTTCTGTTCAAAGCATCAGCAACTACATTTGCCTTCCCAGGATGGTAGTCAATTACACAATCATAGTCCTTCAGGAACTCAATCCATCATCTCTGTCTAAGGTTGAGCTCCTTCTGGGTTGGCAAGTATTTCAGGCTTTTGTGGTCCGTGTAAATGTAGCACTTTTCACCATATAAGTAATGCCTCCATATCTTCAATGCGAAGATAATTGCTGCAAGCTCTAGATCATGGGTAGGGTAATTCTGTTCATGTGGCCTTAACTGCCTGGAAGCATAAGCGATCACCTTCCCCTCTTACATCAATACACACCCTAACCCATTATGAGAGGCATCTCTGTAGACCACAAAGTCCTTTCCCGACACTGGCTGTGTTAACACCGGTGCCTTTGTCAACATAGCCTTTAACTTCTCAAAACTAGTCTGACACTTGTCATTCTAGTCAAATATGACATTCTTATGTAACAACTTGGTCATTGGAGCAGCTATTAAGGAAAATCCCTTCACAAATCTTCTGTAATATCCAACTAGCCCCAAAAAGCTTCTGACCTCATTTGTATTTCTGGGAGGCTTCCATTCCATCACTGCTTCTATTTTCTTGGGATCCACCCTAATCCCATCAGCTGACACTATGTGTCCAAGGAATGCAATCTCATTCAACCAGAAGTCACACTTTGACAACTTAGCATACAACTTCTTTTCTCTCAGGGTTTGCAGAACAATCCTCAAATGTTCATCATGTTCTTCCCTGGTCTTGGAATACACCAAAATATCATCAATAAAGACCACTACGAACCGATCTAAGTATGGATGGAAGATACGGTTCATAAGGTCCATGAATGCTGCTGGTGCATTCGTTAGGCCAAAGAGCATCACCAGAAACTCATAATGCCCATACCGGGTCCTGAATGCAGTCTTTGGCACATCTACATCCTTCACCCTCAACTGATGATACCCTGATCTGAGATCAATCTTAGAAAATACTCCTGCTCCCTTCAACTGATCAAACAGATCATCAATTCTAGGCAACGGATATTTGTTCTTCACAGTCACTTTATTCAACTGTCGGTAATCGATGCATATCCTCAAAGTCCCATCCTTCTTTTTCACAAACAGCACTAGAGCTCCCCATGGTGGCACACTGGGGCGTATGAACCCCTTATCAAGCAAATCTTGCAACTGAGTTTTCAACTCCCTCAATTCAATGGGTGCCATCCTATAAGGAGCAATGGAAATGGGTGCTGTACCTGGTAGTGTCTAAATAGTAAACTCAACTTCCCTTTCTGGTGGCAAACCAGGCAATTCTTCAGGGAATACATCTGGGAAGTCTTTTACTGTGGGTATGTCACACAGATCTGGCTTAGCCTGCCTAGTATCCACCACATGTGCTAGGTAGGCTTCACAGCCTTTTCTCATCATTCTTCTTGCAACTGTGGCTGAGATAACATTGGACAGGAAATCTATCTTTTCACCCACAACAGTGATCTCATTACCCTCAGGAGTTTTCAAAGAAATCTTCTTCAGTTTACAATCAACTGTTGCTTGATGACGTGACAACCAATCCATTCCCAAAATCACCTCAAACTCGTGGAAGGGCAACTCAATTAGATCTGTCGAGAATTCCTACCCCTGAATCCTTAATGGGCAACCCTTGTACACTTTGTTCACCACTACACTGTGGCCCAACGGATTAGTGACCAGAATGTCTTGGTCACTCTCCCCTACTAGTATCCCCCTTTCTACGGGTAGGTTAATGCAGATGTATGAATGAGTGGATCCTGGATCCACCAATGCATGCACAGATGTAGTGTAGAGGGAGAACATACCCCTGATAACGTCTGGGGCATCTTGCTCCTCCTGAGCTCTCATAGCATATGCTCTGGCAGGTGGTCTGCCCTCAGGCCTCTCTGCTGGCTCAGATGCAGGCCTCTGTGATGGTCCCACTGCCTCAGATTTGCCAGATTTCCTTCCCCTTTGTGGTGCAGGAGCAGGTCTGTCTGTTTGTGTTGGAGCAGCTGTAGTAGTTCTGCGTGGACAATTCCTTAGCTGATGCTCTGTCGACCCACACCTTAAGCAGGCACCAGTCACTCTCCAACACTCCCCCTTATGCCACTTCAGGCAATGTGGACATGCAGAAGATGCTGGGGCTGGTCCCCTGAACCCCATCCCTGGAGAGCTGCCCACTGATGGTGTGGACTGACCTCTCCTAGGGGTAACCGTGGCTCTGGGCCCCGAGACCGACTCGACCTTGTGATTGACCTAAACTCTGTGCAGGTGGACCCTTGAACTTCTTCCCAGATGCAGGAGATGAACTAGACTGACCTGGGCCCCTCTTCTGCTGTCTCTCTCTTCTGGTCTGCTCACTTATTCTTACTTTTTCAACTTTTATTGCAGCTTCCACTAACTTGGTGAAGTCGGTGATTCCCAAGGCAGTGATCATGATCTTTATGTTGTCATTTAATCCCTCTTCAAATCTCTTACACCTTTCAGCCTCATTAGGGACTATCTCCCTTCCGTAGCGGCTCAATCTGACGAATTCCTTTTCATACTCGGCCACTGTTAGCTGTCTCTGCCTCAAGTTAATGAACTCTCTTCTTCTCTCTTCCAGGTATACACTACCCACGTATTTCTTCTTGAATTCAGAGAGGAAGAAGTCCCAAGTTATTACTTCTGGCTGTACTTCACTGGACACCGTATCCCACCATTCATATGCATCATCTTGCAACAGAGATACAACAGCTTCTAGATTTTGCTCTGGAGTGCAGTGGAGTTGTTTTAAAACCCTGCCTGTTCTGTTCAACCAATTTTCGGCTGCAACAGAATCATCTTCTCTCTTGCCAAAGAAGTCCACTGCTCCAAATTTTCTTAGTCTTTCCAGGTGTGATTTCTGCTGTGGAGGTGGTGGTGGTGGTGGTGCTGGCATTACCCCAGCCATTTGTTTGAAGAATTCGGCCATTTGCTGGAACATGGCCTGTGGAGGCTGAAAGCGCACTCGCTTGAGCTGGAGTAGGTTCTCCTACCCAGCCTCACCGCTGCAGGTGGAGCATGACTCTCCACTTCTTCCTCAACTGCTCTCTAAGATGTAGGGTCCATATCCTATTCAAAATAACAAAGATAAACAGATCTGCATTAGTGTCACCTCGACTCTTACAAATGCAATGCATGGTATGGACTCAATCTAGGCCCAGAAACGCCTAAACCGTGCTCTGATACCACTAAATGTGACACCCCTTACCCATCTACAGTATATCCGAGTAAGCTATGTCACACGGTATACCGAAACACTCCATTTTATCTTAATTATTTTTATTCTTCCTTAATTAATTTTTATCAT
Source organism: Hevea brasiliensis (assembly GCF_030052815.1). Taxonomy (NCBI): domain Eukaryota; kingdom Viridiplantae; phylum Streptophyta; class Magnoliopsida; order Malpighiales; family Euphorbiaceae; genus Hevea; species Hevea brasiliensis. Next base: position 17,890,174 of record NC_079507.1, read on the forward strand.
AGTTTTGAATATAACTTGTGAAATATAATTCATTTAAGTCATTTATTGAAATTATAATTTATTTGAGGTTCCGAAAATTTTATAGAAAATCTGGCAGAGTACCGGCTAAAAATGGAGAAAACAGTTCTTCGGAACCTGTTAAAAACACTTCCAATAATCATTTCCAACAATCCCAACTTCATTTCATCAACAAAATCTCAATATGTTTTTCAACAACATTTCCATTTCTCAATCATTCATCTCATATGATAATCATGTAAAAGTCATAAATAAATATTCACTTTTTCATTCACAAACACAATATCTACTATTTACATTAATACTAAAATACATTACATAAGTCTCAATTACATATGAGAAAATAAAAGTTATTACAAAATATCAAAATAAAACCTAGTGTCCTACCAATGCACTGATGACGGTGAGGTGACACGGATACTATGCAAAGCTGCAGGAGGTCTCACCCACCGTGGTCTCATGGGATCTCACAAGATCTCCAGAACCTACGCATGGCAAAAGCAACGCGCTAAGCAGTAATGCTTAGTGGTGCCAATAATAAAATACAAAGAAATAACAAAAAAATAAATGTGCAGTGAATGTATCGATGTCTTATTGCAAATAAATTTTCAATGAGTATTTGTAATCTTACTTATTGTGTACTTGTTATATTCATTATTTCGTTAAATTTATCCACTTTCATTTTTTTTTGGTTGCCCAAGTAACCTATACTGGATGACTGGACTGGATAAATGGGTAAACTGGCACTGGGTATCAAGCACCTCGGGCCATCACACCATCGGTCACATATGTATCTCCCGGTGTGCAACAGAACAGCTAATAAACTGTAATAACATCAGGCACTAGGCCAAATTTCAATACAAGGTCAGAATGGCTAAAAGCCATGAAATCACAGAATGGCATAATGCCATGTGCAGTACTACTAACTGAACCCTATTGGCATGCCAAACTATCCAAACCAATCTTGTTAGGTATACTAGGGCATTTGTTACTTTGGAATCTTTCAATTTTTGAATTTCAAGTTTTGGTGTTACTATTCCCTTCATTAGTCAACAAAAATATTGACTTTTGTATAGAAAATAGGTACATTGGTTTTAACACTCCCAACATACCACATTTTGCATTCAAAATTTGTTGGCATTGATTACCAATACCATTTCTAAGCTTAAAATTAATGGAGCAAAATTTTCAGTTTTTATACCCTATATTTACTGTTCCATTAGTTACTGTTGTAGTGGGAATTTGAGAAAATGATAAACATAAAAGTTGTTCCTTATTTTGTCTAGTTGAATTTCTTTTTTTGAATCACTCCATTTGGAGTTTTGTAGCTCAAGTTATGGTTCAAAAACCACAACTGGCCGGATTGAAAAATTTCAGAACTGACCATATCTACACTGTAGTAAATAGTAATTTCCACTCTCTTGTTGAATAGGTTCTGGTCATAATTTTGGGTAGGTTCCTTCATTAAAGTTGTTGGTCTATATCTCAGCTTGTGTTGGTAAAATTTCAGGTCAATTGGGCCATTCTACACTGAGTTATGGCTAAATGAATAATCACTGTTCATTTGGTCATTCTGCAGAAACTGGTTGCAGGACACCCGGATTGAGGCAAGTTTTTGGTCCACTTGGTTTGGTCTTTTGGGTATGGTTTCTTCACCAAAGTTGTGCCATTATGTGTCTAGTTTCATGTCCAATTGGCCAAATACCAATTGAACCTACACAGCCCAAGTTGTGGCTGTCCAAACAGGCTGGACTTACATCCAAACCTGCTGCTCTCACTAGGCAGCATACCAAATCAGTTTTCTAATGCTATAATTCACTCCAAGTTATGGTCAATTTCCCTCAAATGGTCACTAATTGACCCTTAGAATTTTCATTCAACATTACATAAACAAAGTCCAAATTTCTCTTCAAAACCCTAATTCCCCATTCCAATTCACACAATATGCATTAGTTAAACACACTAATTCATTATCAATATGTATATACACTTCAAACACCATCTCTAATCCATTCTAAGCCCATTAAAAAAATCAAATCCCCACTTCCAATAGGCTGCCGAAATTTACCTCTACCCTAGCATGCATAATTCCCTTCAAATCCCACAATTTCTTAGCTTAACTTTGTGCCTTAACATGATTATCCAAAGAAAAAAAAGAAAGATGGCACCAACCTTGTTGGAGCTAACTCCCAAGCTTGAAAAAACTTTCTTTTCCTTCTTCTTTTTGCTGGTTAGAGAGAGTTTAAGGTGCAAGGAAGAATTTTTGTGAAGTGATTAAGTGAGTTTATAGTGAAACTTAGTGGGGTGTGAAGCTTGATGAAGTTTTAATGGAGGTTTGGCTTAAGGGCAAGAATTCGGCTGGTTTGAGGGAGAAGAAGGCATATGGTGTTTTGATTTTTTTTTGGTCTCAATTGTCTCTTTTTATTAGTTAATTAAGTGGTTGTTTAAATGTAATTGGTGGAAATTTTTAAATGACATCATAATGATGTCATAATTTGCAATATATTTCATTTTCTTTTCTTTTCTTTTCTACTAACTTCAAATTGATTTTTCATCAACATTAATTCATATTTTTTGTCATATAATTTATGTACTTAATTTGACAAGTTGGTCAGAAATCACCTCTGAAGGCGAAATGACCAAAATGCCCTCCGTTTGGCTTAACGGGTCAAAATTGTCTGTATCGATTGAAAAATTTTTCTAAATATTTTCTTGGCATTCTAATGCCATAGGAACCTCAATGACCCTTCTCTGGAGTCCCAATAATTATTTTATAATTTTTCTCCCTGGTCTAGGGCTCCTAGTTGCGAGAACCGCAACTTCTCACTAGGTTACCCATCACTAGGGCACCGGCTCATTTAACTTGGTTGTATTTTATTTTTAAAATTTTTCCTATATTTTTTCGTATTAATATTTGAGTTAATTATGGTTCCTCACTTTAGTTTAAATATTTTTCCGAACGTTCTAGCTGTCCAGTCCGACATTGGTCACCGAAACAGTAGAATGTACGGAGTTGCTACAGGGAGGGTGTTACAATTTCTTTTCATGTTTTGAATAACTGTTTTCTTAAAATACAGATGGCATTCTACCGAAATTTAATTTATCCAAAAAAATTTAATTTATGACTTAGTGTCAAATAAAGGTTTTTAATATTTGTGAAAAAAATATACCCACCGCTTTCAAAATGAACGAAAATTGTTTCAAAATCCATTGAGTATATTTAATGAGTTATCAGTAGGCGAAGTATGGTAATTCATTAGGCGTACTACGAGATCATGTTATGCCTTACAGAGGGGTAGGGTGTGACATGTTTAGTGGTATCAAAACAATTGTTTTAAAGTAAATTTTGAATTGTGTACTTGAATTATTTTTCGATAAATACAACTGCTCAAATGTTTGATACATATAGTACATTTACATCATAAATATGAACCAATAGAGAGAAATCTCCTTGTGTTGGTTGTACAGGAAATAGAAAATCCTGTGAAAAGATATGGAAGAGAAGGATGAGACAAAAGAATAGTCTGTGACAGCAAAAGTACAAGGTGAGGCCTAGCTCCTCAGAGTGTCGGAGGCTCGACTGTACCAGTTTTACTGGTACAAATTACTGCACAAATGGCCCAGCAAATGGCCACTTTCTTTCAGCAAATGGCTAATAATATGTCAGTCCAGGCCAAGTACAAATCCAACCCCCATAAGGGCAACATGAAATAGAAAAGAGTGAGAAACCTATGGGTTAGAATTTGAGTAGTAATTTGAGAAAGAGAAAAGATTTTGAGGGACCCCGACCTCCTAAGTATGACAAAGGCAGATCTTCAGGGCAGAACCAATCAAGAACCATTCATCAAAGAACCAGAAGTTCCTATCCTATTCGTATCTATGATGTTTGTGGAAAATTACATGGGGGCATTTGTCGTAAGGTCACTGGAGCCTACTAAAATTTTGGTGGAATCGGGCATTACACCCGAGATTATACTAGCACACATCGATTTATGCCACATACTACACCAGAGGAATCAGTCCAAGGTTCTGATTTTAGAGACTCATTAATAGTTAGTAGGGGCAGAGGCAAAAGTTGAGACAACACTTTGGGTAATCCTAGCATAATGGACCAACCCGAGTAGAGGAATACATTAGAAAGAGTGTACGCCATGCATCGAGGGGCAAAAAACAGAGACTTTAGATGTAGTTGCCAATACGTTCTTAACTTTTGAAAGGAATAATTATGTACTATTTGATTCTGGCTCTACTTATTTATATTCTAATACTAGAATTATATGTTCTACGGCTATTTCCTTTAATGGAAATAATTTTTGATATATTAGTGATTAGCCTATTAAGATAAGAACTATGATAATAAGCGTGACTAGAATTAGTATTGGCAGAGTTTATCATAAAAAATATTTGCTAGCATACAATAAATTATAAAGCTAATTAGTGAGCCTACTTAATATAAGGCAAGAGGACCTAAAAGTAAATTACAATAATAGAGTTGCTTTAGATGAGGGCAAAGATGTTACTGTTAGTAATTGTCAATGGATATTGTAATTAGAATAAGTTTCGGATATTAGTGAATTCGAAAAGGACAAAATATAGAAAAGTTTGATCTATTAGAATTTATCGTAGTAACTATGCAATGTTCTTGATGTTTGTGCTGTAAGCTGCAGATTACAGTATTGACTTGAGATTATTATATAGAGCTATGTAGTACTCGATAGTGCACTAGTATAAGGATAGCTGCCAACGGTATCTGTTTTGATATAGTTATGTCAAGACCGAATTTTATTGTTGGAAATGAGTTTAAAAATCCTACTTAGGGGTTTAAAACTCTAAAGTTAGGTTATGGTTATAAGATAGCTAGAGTCATTAACTCAGTTATCTAACCCGAACTATGATACATCAAGAATTGCTATAAAACTAAAGATTTCAGTATAGTCATAAATTAAAGATAACATTGATAGTGTAAGGTCATCCGATCTCGGATATGGGGTTATAATTATTTGATATGGTCATTTCACCTAAAGTTTAGCGAAAAACAGTATCATAATAGTATAACAGCAAGGCATAAAGAAAAATTTTGTTCCCCTAAAGGCGACAGGATGCCATGGATGGAATAAATAGTTGAATGATGTTCTAATTAAGACAAGGAAGGATGAAGATGGTAAAAAAGAATGACATTAGGAAAAATATTTATGGCATAAAAGTGCAAATATCGAAATACATTAAACAAAAGCAAACAAGATGGTGTAAAATGGCACATAGGCTTAGATTTAAAATAAGTGACAGGATAAGATAACAATTATGAATCTATGGCAAATGATAGATAAGTAATTCTAATACAACCACAATGATCATTCGATAAGGAAACTTGAATCGAAATATTAAATGGAATAATAGTAAGAGAAAGTAGTGTTATACCCACAAATTAAACATTATATTAAATTGTTAAAAGTCTTACATAGACTCAAAGATAAGAAGATTGTAAGAGAGAAAAACTAAGTTCTCACTTCATAGGATTATATGAGGTCTGAGAAAGAGTGGATCCGTCAGCACACAGGATTGCTTACCTCTAGAATTGAAAGGAATTCATATTTAACTTATGACAGAAGCTCATAAGGAATTGGGCACATGAGGTGAGCAATCGATCTGTAATATTATTGGCTAAAGTGCTACGGACCATCATTCAGATTATAAGACTACATGGAAATGTGAGAGAGACATAAGAAAACAACACATACGGATGATTAAGGACTGACAATGGGCAAAATTTCGAGGTCGAAATTTCTTTTAAGGGGGGGGGGGGGGGAGAGAATTGTAACACCCCTATATGCATAGTCCTGTGCAAATCACTGTTCTAGTGACCGGTGTCTGTAGATAGCTAGCATGTCTGGAACTACACTTAAATGATATTAAGAAGACATAAAATGATGAAATATAAGTTAAGAAAATACAAGAAAAATTAAGAGAAAATAGAAGAGATGAAGTGCAATTAGGTTAAACGAGCCAGAAACCGTAGCGATGGGTGACCGCACCGGAAAGTTACGACGAAGGCAATTGCCAACCCCAGACCGTGGGGAACTCTCGAAAATAATTTTTGAGACATAATTAAATGCCTATAGAGGTGTAATTAACATTAGAAATGTCAAAGAAAATTAATGAATTAATATAAAGAAAAACAAAAAATCAAGAAACTGATAAAAATTGGTGTTATCGAAAAATCAGGAATATAACCCGAAGAGGGGAATTTTGGTCAATTTACACTTAGAGTTGACTTTTGACCTCAATGTTCATTAAAAATAAGTGGTATTACACTTTGAAAATATCATGAAAATAAGAAATGTGGTACATAATGTAAATAGTAAAAGAAATGAGGTAACTTTGCAAATTAAGTAACTTTAATTAACTAAGTCATTAATTTAAGTTAGTGCTCCACTAACTGCATATCATGGGACCTATATAAACTATCTTGAATAGAATTTAGTCATCTTCAACCTTTAAAACATAACCAGCCGAGACAAAAATACCATGGAAATTCCATGGCCGAACTTGAAAACACCACCATGCACTCCCATTCGAATCCTCATTTCACCATAATTCCTTCATTAAAGCTTGCACACTCCACTTGAGGAAGCTATTAGGAGCAAGGAAAAGAAGATTTAGTGAGGTTTTGGGAAAGCTCTCAAGAGGTAAGTGTCCAATCTTTCCACTTTTCTTTAGTAATTTTTATGTTTAGGTTAAAGGAAATTGATTGGTGATGAAATTTGAAAGAAAATTTTGAGTTAGCAAACTGTCCAATTTTGGCAGCCATTAGAGGTGAAATTTCTTGAGTTTTTCTTACATTAAAATGATGGGAATTAGTGTTGATTGGGTGAATTTGATGTATTGGTAAATTATTTCCCATGTATGTATATTGAACACTTGAAGTTAGGAGTTTGGAAAGTGTAATGGAAAGCCTTGGCATATGGCTAATTTCGGAAGCCTTGAATTTTATGGATTAATGTTTGATTTCATGAATTCAAATGATGAATTATGGTATTGATGGATTAAGGGTAGTATATGTAAGTAATGGTTGGAATTGTATGCAGTAAAAGTAAGTGATTTCATGTATATGTGAATGTTGAATTTAACCTTGAGAATTAGGGTTGTAATATGTGCCTTGAATACTTGTCTATTCTGCCCAAATTGACATAATTGAGCTGTGATGAATGGTATAGAAGTGCCATGAATGCAGTATTATAGTATTGGGAGGAGGAGAATTGTCAATTGGAAGTGCCTTGTTATATGCAGGTTGTGTTTGTTATTGGCTGTAGCTAAATTGAGCCATAAGTACAAAATTGTGACCCTAATTGGTATGAGGCCAATTGGAGGCAAAACTAGACATAAAATAGGCCAACTTTCATGTAGAAATATTGCCAAAATTTTGCCTAAAAATTGACCTAAAAAGTGACCGAATCCGGAATTGCCTAACATAGGAACCCAGAATTTGACCATATGAATAATATCCGTTTAATTGGTCATAACTCACTCAAAACAGGTCCAAATGACTTGAAATTTATACCGTTGGAAAGCTTAGACATAGGGCTACAACTTTGGTAAAGGCCATTAACTAAGTCAAATTGCTTGCATAAACAGAGGTACCAAAACTGTCCAGAACCATTGCAACCCAGAATTTGCCAAATAAATGTAACTTGACCAGTTTTGGTAAAAAGAACATATCTTGGTCTATACAACTTCAAATGACATGAAATCAGTACCAAAATTTCAATAATACATAGACCTACAAAATTGGTAATTTGACCAACACCCAGAAATCAAGAGAAATAGGTCAATTAGCTTGATCAAGTTGATGTACAAAATCTGGAAATGGTATAATTGACCATTAAATCCAGCATATTCATTTAAGCATGTCTCCCACAAGAAGTCTTCAATTGAAAGGTGCCATACCATTCTGGAAAACTAAGAAACAGAACTAAAACATTGCTTTGGACACTCTCCTCAAATTATGAATACAAGAAGTCTGAATTATAGGTCAATATTTTTGACCTAATTAAGGACCATGCCAATACAAGACCTTTGAGTCCAGCCCAATAAGTTGACCATAAGTAATTTTACAAGACTTGAAAAATTCCAATTAAAATTTCTAAGTGACCTTAAGATATAGGACAACAAATCCTATGAAGAATGCTAAGCCTAAACATTGCTATAAGCTGTCCAAATAAATTGGTTAAATTCCATACCAAAATTGCCTAGTAAGGAAACTAAAATTCAGATTTGACCTAGTTATGATTAATTGATCATAACTTAAGCTATACAACTCAAAATGGAGTGATTCAAAAAGGGAACTAAAGAAGACACAATAAGAAATAGTTTGATGAAGAGAATTTTGGTAAATTTTCACTGTAACATTGGACCAATGGATAGTAAACATTGGCCATGAATATGAGAATTTAAAATAACATACACTGAGCTTTGAAATATTATTTGCAATTAAGGCCAACATGAGTTAAACTCAAATTGAGGGATCATAGTGCAACTAGAATTAATTATTAGAAATGGTTCGAATGGATACTAAAACACTTTAAAATTGAGTGTTTCAGTTGAAGAGGACTTTGAGAAGCATAAGGAACATTGAGTCAAGGCCTAGAGGCGACTCAAATCAGGTTTGTGCACAATAAACTTATTTAAGTATTTCTTATTGAAATTTGATTTAGTATGTGATATGAATAGTTTTTTATTGTTTTAGCTTTGGGAATTTTATTTGGAAATTATTGTGTTGCCTACTTTGTAAATGAAAATTTTGAGATAAAATGCAATTTGTGGTTTGTATGAAATATTTAAATATTGTGATTTGAAATTGCTTTTGATTCACACTTGGCATGGCAATATCACTATGTTCTTCCTCCATTTATGGGGTGAGTTTGATTATATTCCTCCTTCTCTGGCTTACCAGTCTGAGGTGAGTTTGGATGAGTACTCATTAGCTAACTAGCCACCTCCTTCATTGATTTCGATTAGTGAGGTTGTAGTTTGCTTTGTCGTGGTGTACAACATGGCATTGTTTGAAAATTTTGTGTCATGACCTAAGATGTGTATGGATTAGTAACACTGTGTTTATTACATTATTTTACAAAATTGTATTATAAATGTGATTTGAAAATTGTGAAATATGAGTGTGAAATGTTTGAATTATGATTTATCAGTGAATATTTTATATTCAGCATTTTAAATTCTTAGTTTATGCACCACTGAGTTCACCACTCAGTGATAGCTTTGTATGCTGTCGTAGGTGAAGGAAAATATAGAGCAGCTGAGTGAGATTAATTGAAGACACAGTGAGACTATCTTCGAGTATATCATAAGTATACCGTTGTACATTAGATTTTGATGTAATTCTGTAATTATATGTATGTAATTTCATTCGAGCAGTTGTATCAACTCTTTTGTAATATATTTTTAAAATGTAATCAAATACAAATTATGGTAATATTATCTTGAGATTTTATGAACTTATAAAGTTTTGTATTACTAAATTTTTAATACTCCCATGAATGTAAATATTAAATTGTTACCTTAATGAGATGATTCAAAGTTTGATTTAATTTAAACTGTGTGTTGGGTTGCTTGTGCTGATTTGTAAAATGAAATTGAATAATGGAGTTGCGGTTTAGAAAATAAATTAGGAGTGTTTTTCTTTTCATGTTTTGAAGAACTGTTTTGTCAAAATACAAACGACATTCTGCCGAATTTTTTGTAAAAATTACGGAGATTCTAAACATCCAAAAAAATTTATTTATGACTTATTGTGAAATAAAGGTTTTTAATATTTGTGAAAAAAATTTACCCACCACTTTCAAAATGAACGAAAATTATTTTAAAATCCCTTATAGTATATTTAATGAGTTATTGGTAGGCAAAGTACAGTAATTCATTAGGTGTACTACGGGATCATGTTATGCGTTATGGAGGGGTAGGGTGTTAGTGTGATTAATTGTGTGGGCTCAAGTATAGGTATTTATAAGAAATTCCTTGTTTTCTTTTTTTTTTTTTTTACCAAGGGGGAGTCAAATTAATTTTTCATTTTTGAATGTTGCAAAATTAGTTTTTAAAAATGTTTCATTGGAAAATTTATTGAATTAGCTTTCTAGCACTTCAACGAATAAAAAATCTAACTTTGGGACCAAAAGTTGCATCGATTTTGAATATTTTGATATTTTCAGTAGAATGGACTTCGATAGTTGAAGTAGGAGACTTCTGTAGCCAAAGTCAACTTTTAAAATTTGAACTTGTGGTAGACTAAACTTTAGCAACTGAGTTAAGGGATTTTGGTAGCCGAACCTAGGTTTCTGGAAGTCGAAATAATGAGATTTTAAGTGGTTGAATGACTATTTTTGTATTTAATGCACCCCCAATAGTCATTTTCTTACCAAATGACTATAAATAGAGAGTTACAACAACCATCCATTTGAGAATTTATTGATTTCTACTCTTTCTCTCTCTAGAACTTGAGCCTTTCAATTAATTCTTTGAGAAGTTTGTGTTTGAGCTGCAATTTCTTGTGTTCTAATAGTCGTTTCAAATGTTATATTTTTGTTATTGAATACTTAGTCTTTTGAGTTTGTTTCTTGTTTAATTAGCACGTTAATGCTTATTTTTATGTTATTAGGTGTTTACAAGAGCATGGATGTAACACCCTGAACCTCCGAGCTATGAATAGTACTATTTTTGGTCCGTGACTAGTACTATTCAAAGACACCTTGAGGATCAAAAATAAATAGAAAATTAATTGAGATAGACACAATAAAAATTCAATTGACCCAAAAATATAAGGACTCACCGGGCATATTGTAAAAGAGGGATTATGACCCGATAAGGGGCATTTTGGTCAATTCACTTTAAGAGTTGATTTTTGACCAAAATATCAATTTAAGTAAATGAAAATAATAAATTTAATTATGAATAAATTTTTAAGGAAAAATTTAAGTAAAAATGTGTAAGGGGAAATTTAAGAAGTGAAAACTTAAATTTTCATTTTCATTAAGACAAAATTTAAAATTATGACTTATGGGCTTTTGATAATTAAATTCAATTTTTAATTAAAAAGGAATAAATAAGTATAAAAGAAGACAAAGCCTCATTCTTTCTCCCCATCGTGCCACCACCCTCTCCACTCTCTCTTTCTCTTCTCTTTTCTTTACTTCCTCTATTAACACTTATTCCCCATCTTTCATTTCCTCACTTTCCTTCCATGGGTCCTTCATCTATTTAGTAGGAAATATCAAAACAAACTTTGATTGAGAGATTAAAAAAATTAGAAGAGATTTGAAGTGGAAAAAAAATCATCAAGTGAGGTAAGCTCTCTCTTTCATGCTTGATTAACTAGGTATGCTTTGAATCAAGTTTGGATGTGATGAATGTACATGAGAAAGCATGAAAAACATGCATAAATCTTGAAAGGGATTTTTAGCTAGCTTGGGTAATCTAGGGTTTTGGCCAATTTGGGAAAAATTAGGGTTTGATGTGTTTTAGTTAAATTAATGATGAATTCAAGTTTAATTGAAGTAGTTTACATGATTGGGTTAGTGAGATTGCATGGGATTTGCATAAATTGAATTATGGAAGATTAGGGTTCATGGGAAAAATGGAGCTTTGGTGCTAGAGAGTGAAAATGGTGTGTGTAGTGTTAAATTATTGTCATTTGAGGTTTATTTAGTTTGAATTGACATTGGGTTGATGAATGGAAATAATGAAATGGTAGGATTAGGGAAAATTGCTAACTTTGGTGTTTGAAAATTGTGGAGTTTGTACTAGAAAGTGCCATTGATATGTCAATCCTAAATTATAGTCATTTTGGGTAAATTAAATGTGAATTGAGGTTGGTTAGTGGGAATAATTGAAGAAATGAAAATTTGAACCTATGGCAGAATTTACACACTGAGTTCAGTGTGTTTGATAGCCCATAAATTGAGCTACACAACTCCAATTGGTGTGAAACCAATTGCAAATGCAACTTAAGACATAGAGCTAGAATTTTCATGAAGAGACCTAACCCAGAAATTGCCTAGAAATTGCCTAAAACTTAGCTTGAACTTGGAGACAAAATTCTGGAACCTGCAGAATTAGGAATGTGAATAGTAAAATTTGCATGGCCATAACTCTCTCTAGAAAACTTTGATTTAGGTGATTCTTGAACTAATAGAAACTCAAAACATAGTAGAACATCTCATATGAAGAACTTAAGGCCAAATTATGGACTTAACCCAATCAAATTGCTAAGCAAATTTGAATCACCAAATCTGCAGATTTCTAGAAATTTGCAGATTTACCATATGAACAGTAAATTTTACATGGCCATAACTCTCTCTAGAAAACTTTAATTTAGGCAATTCTTGAACCGATGGAAACCCAAGACATAGTAGAACATTTTGTATGAAGAACATTAGACCAAATTATGGACTTAACTGGATCAAATTGCTGAACGAACTTGGATCATTAAATCTACCAGAACTAAAACTGTAGGGTAAATAGTAACATAAACAGTAACCGTGTTTTGATCTTAACTTGAGCTACATAGCTTCGAATTAGGCAATTCAAAAAGGAAAATAAAGTTAAGACCCAGATGAACAATTTTTATGAAGAACACCTCATCAAATTATGATCGAAACTAGGTAAATATTAGGTTCAAATATTCAGGCACCAAGTTGTCCAAAAACCAAAACTCTCTAAAATTTGCAAAGCTAAGTTGGGATACATTAGACATTCATGTAATAAGTTCTTGGTAGCAATTGATATTAGTATTGAGTATTCTATTTTTGTATTTTCAGTTGAAAAAGAAGTTGGAACGGACAAGTAGAAGTAGGTAATAAGGAAAGAGAATTATTGAAGGTTTGTGCACAACTAACCTTTTTCTTTATTTTAACTTCATAAATTGATTTGAATGATTTTACTTGAATGAGTTTGATTTGAAATGAGTTTATTTTGAATGAGGTATGGTTTTTCTCTTGCATTTCAGAAATTTGTGTGTTGCCACCCCTTTTATGGGTTTTATGATGATTTGAATACGTTATTCTTTTGCAAACGTGATTATTGATTTAGAAACTCTTGAAAGTTATTTTGAAACCACAGTTAGCATGACAGTCCCTTCGAAACTCTCCAGCAGTAACAGCTACTTGGGGTTTGATATTTGATATGATTATGTCTCCCATTAATAATGGTTAGTGGGGTAAGACTACATAAGTACTCATTAGCAAGCTAGCCCTTCCCTCTGTCACACCTTAACCCTTTGTAAGGCATAACATGATCTCGTAGAATACCTAATGAACTACCGAACTTCACCTACCGATAACTCATTAAGTACCCCACAAGGGATTTTAAACAATTTTCTTACTTTTGACAAGTGGTGAGCATCTTCTAATAGGCATTTAAAACATATGATTAAAAGTAAATCTAATTAATATTTTTGGTCTATTTTAGTTTTTCGCAAATTTTATAAAAATTTTAACAGAGTTCTATCTGTATTTTGAGAAACCAGATCTTCAAATACCTATAAAAAGCACTTCTAAAAGTTTTTCTCAACCACTACTTCGATTTCACAACCAAACTCAATCAATTTCACAATCATTTCAATAAATTTCTCAAGTTCAAAATTCAATAATCCTCAGCATACTAGCAATACATTTCATTTAAATTAATTTAAATAGTTCCACTCATATTTCATTAAAGACAAAACAATTTATACACATCCTTACAAATTTATATCAAAAGAAACACAAACTAAACTTTATTACAAACTTCATATAAATTTTTATACAAGCTGCTCAGGACCCATATGCACGTCCATACATTTATATGTAATACATACATGAAAAGAAATATTTACAATTAGGGTATAAATTATACCCGAAGACTTTAACTTGATAGCTCTTCACACCTCAGCAGCTTAGTCTGCTGCTCCTCTAGTCTCTGTATCTGCGACAGCAATAGAAGCTATCGCTGAGTACTAGGACTCAGTGGTGCACAATATACTAAAATAATCTTTATGCAAAATATAAATCACACTTATTCAAAAATTTGATTAAACATGAGCATTAAACACAAAACATGAATTATGAGGTTTTAATGCAAACCAAGTTCATTTCGAAGTATCAAAACACGTTTCATAAATCCCACAGTTAGATCATGCCATTCAAAACAAATAGAATCTCAATAGCCAGAGGCTAAAGAGAAATCACATCACAAGGCTAGCTAGCTCAAATATATGGATATCCATTCACATCCTCTTCTACTGGCACACCTCATCACTTCTCCAGAGAAGGAATCAAAATTCGAAACTAATTACCCCCACTAATCGTGTTAGTGAGGTGTTCAAATATATGGTCATGATACTGTGGTTTCAAAACTTATCTTAACAATTTGTTAAACATTGTCATTTCAAATATACACAATAACTTCCAACAAATTAAGTCAAAACATCATAACTAATGTCACAAATAAATTCTCAATAATTCAAGCAAATGTAAAATACATATTTCATTCACTTTATCAACACATTTTAAAGCATAGTGATGTTGTGCACAAACCTCAAATGAGTCGCCTTTTGGCCTTAACTCGACTCCTCGGTTTCTGTCCCGGTATTCTTTTCTGCTGAAACACACAATTTTATAGTGTTTTAGTACCATAATTTAACATAAATCCAAAAATAAATTTAACTTCACTTATACCTAGCTCTAACGTGCTAATTTCGATGTTCTTGAAATTTTTGTGTTTCGGGTTACTATTCAATACACTATTCAAGTCAAATTGTTGACTTTTTAAGGCTTAATAGGTATGGGAACTCCAACTTCACCCACATACCACATTTTGGCTATTAAACTTGTTGGTTTTGGTCATTTTCTCAAAGCTTAAGTCATTTTGGCAAAATTGCCAATTTTCGGTTTTAGTGCTCCGAAGTTACACTATTCCATTGGTCAATCTACTGTTGGAATTTGGCAAAACTTCCTTCATAGAAAATGTTCCTTATTGTCTTAAGTGTATTCTCATTTTTGGATCACCCCAATCGGAGTTTTGTAGCTCAAGATATGGCCAAAATACAATTACTGTTCACGTGCACTGTTCATGCTGAGATTTTAGTTCTGGCAGATTTTTGGTCCAACTTTGTTCAGTAATTTGATCAAGTTAAGTTCATAATTTGCTCTAACTTTCTTCATATGAAATGTTCTACTATGTCTTAGGTTTGCATCGGTTTAAGAATCGGCTAAATCTGAGTTTTCTAGAGAGAGTTATAGCCATTGGAACTTTACTGCTCAATGGCAATTCTGCAGAATCGCAGGTACAGTAACTCCACTTTGCTCAATAATTTGACTAGGTTAATGGCATAATTTGGGATGGTGTTCTTCATAAACGTTTTAGGTCTATATCTTATCTAATTTCTGGTAAAATTTCAGGTCAATTTGACCTTCCTAGCACGAGTTATGACCACTGTTCATTTGGTCAGTTTGGTGCAGTGGCAGCCTGCTCTCATTTCACTTTGGTCAATTGGTTCACTAAGTTTTAGTTAGTTTTTGGCCGTGATTCCTTAATGAAAATTGTGCTATTTTATGTCTATTTTCGTCTCTAATTGGTGGCATATCAATTGGGCTTGTAAAATTCCCATTTTGGTCCTTCAAAGTAGGTTTGGTCATGCTGCCAGCAGCATGACCATTGGACCTACGAATTTGGTTTTCATTTTCACAATTTCCACACATCTTTTTTTTGTCATTATTGACCATTTTTCATCTCACAATAGACCAAAGTCATCATTTAAGCATTTCTCCAAAATTTGGTTCACAAACCCTAGCATTCAAACCCTAACTTATACATTTCATGCAATTAACTACATCTAATGGTTTTAATGCTAATCAATCAACTAAGTAAGGTTCCTAAACTCATTCAAAACCCTCAAGCCATACAAAATCATACTCCCTCTAAGCTGGACAAAATGTTAGCAATGGTCCTTCCCCATATTTGTTTCATTTAATCAAGTTTTAAGCTCACTTAAATACCTAAACATGCATTTGAAGTAGAAAATTGAAAGTTAGCACACTAACCTTTCCTAAATCCTCCAAACCCTATCTTTAACTCCTCTTTCTTCTTGTAATCCTTGTGCTTAAGTTGAGATTGCAAGTTCTAACAAGGTTTTTAGGGGATTTATGAAGATTAAGTGGAGCAAATTAAGCTTAAGTGTAAGTTTAATGGAAGAAACTTTCATGGAGAAGAGAGGGAGAAGGTGGGGCGGCACAACAAGGAAGAAGGAAGCTAAAATAATTTTTGTTTTTCTTTTATTTTCTTTAATCTTATCCCTTTTGAAGAACAAAAATCCCAAATTAATAAAATAAGTTAATTAATCTTTTATGACATCATTCATGATGTCATCACCTTTGACTTTTCTAACTTCTTTCTTTTTTTTTCTATTTATTTTTTTCTATTAGTTCTTTAATTTAATTCTCGATTCTGAAATTTTCTTTTCTCCGTTTTTATTTGACAGTTAGGTCAAGAGTCAGCTCTCGGGGTCAATTGACCAAATTGCCCCTCGCTGGTTCATCCCTATTTGCAAATAATTCCATATTTCTTCTGGCTCCCTGACCTAATTATTTGACTGGCTTAACAGTTCTTTTTCGTGATTTTCTCTTTTCCACTGTGTTCATAAGGGTCTTAAGGACCGCAACGTCACTTTTTACGGTTCGAAATTTGAGTTTAAAATGACTTGTGATGCGTTCAGGAGGTCACCCATCGCTGTGACTCTCGGCTCGTTTAACTTCTTCTATTCTATTTTTCTTATTTATAGTTAACTAATTAAACATTACTAATTATTTGTGTTTATGGCTTCTCAAGTTGTCTTAAGTGTGGTTCTAATCCCCTTAATTGTCCGGACCGACACCGGTCACCGGAATAGTGAAATCTACCAGGCTATGCAAACGGGGGTGTTACAATTCTCCCCCCCTTAAATAAATTTCGTCTCGAAATTTTACCTGGTATCAATCTCTGAACAGCTGTGGGTGCTGTCTCCTCATGTCCTCTTCTCGTTCCCAAGTAGCCTCCTGGCCCGAATGATGGTTCCACAACACTTTTACCAACGGTATTTGCTTGTTTCGTAGCTGCTTCACCTCATAAGCCAGAATCTCTATGGGTTCTTCTTCATATGTGAGGTCTGGATTCACTTCAATTTCCTCTACTGGTAGTACATGAGATGGGTCTGATCGATACCTCCTCAACATAGACACATGGAAGACATTATGTATCTTCTCCAACTCTAGAGGTAGTGCCAACCGATATGCCAAAGGACCTACTCTTTCCAAAACCTCATATTGTAACACCCCGTTTGCATAGCCTAGTAGATTTCACTGTTCCAGTGACCGGTGTCGGTCCGGATAATTAAGGGGATTAGAACCATACTTAAGACAATTAGAGAAGCCATAAACACAAATAATTAGTAATGTTCAATTAGTTAACTATAAATAAGAAAAACAGAACATAAGAGGTTAAACGAGCCGAGAGTCACAGCGATGAGTGACCTCCTCGGGAACGACTGCAAAGTCGTTTTAAACTCAAATTTCGAATCGTAAAAAGTGACGCCGCAGTCCTTAGGACCCTTATGAACACAGTGGAAAAGAGAAAATCACGAAAAAGAACTATTAAGCTAGTCAAATAATTAGGTCAGGGAACCGGAATAAATATGGAATTATTTACAAACCGGGATGAACCGGCGAGGGCCATTTGGTCAATTGACCCCGAGAGCTGACTCTGACCTAACTGTCAAATAAAATCGGAGAAAAGAAAATTTCGGAATCGAGAATTAAATTAAAGAACTAATAGAAAAATAGAAAAAAAAAGAAATAGAAAAATAGAAAAAAAAAGAGAAAAATGAAAAAGGTAAAAAGTTGATGACATCATGCATGATGCCATAAATAAATTAATTAATTTAATTAATTAATTAGGTTTTTGTAGTCTTCCATAAACCAAAATAAATAAAAGAAAAGAAAAAAAAATTTTTTTACTTCTCCATTCCCGTCACTCCCTCTCTCCCATTTCTCTCCCTCATTTTCTCTTCATTTCCACCATTTTTAAACTTAGAAAGCTTGCTTTTCTCTAGTTTCTTCCCATAAATTTCTTAAACTCCAACACAAAATCACACTCTTAGACCTAGATACATCACTTGGGAGTAAAAAGGAGAAGAAAAAACTCGAAGAAAAGAAAAGGAAAAAGGGAGTGAAATTACAAGAATTCCTGAGTTTGAAGCAAGGGGACCGAACCATAGCAGAGTATGAGAGAGACTTTTCAAGGCTAAGCCACTATGCTGGAAGCTTAGTCTCCACCCCCAGAGACAGATGCAAGAGGTTTGAGTCCGGGCTAAGACAGAGTCTAAGAATGCAAGTTGTGGGTTTCAGACATCAGAATTTTGCTGAATTGATCTCACAAGCTTTGGAATTAGAAAGGATAGAATCCGAAGGGGCAGTGAAAAAGGGTTCACAAGAGAAAGAGAAGGCTGAAAAGACTACTGGACAAGCATCTGAAAGTAGTTCTGGCAAGAGGAAATAGTTTGGGGGATCTAGCTATCATAGAGGCAGAGGCAGATTTTCTGGCCAAAGACCACCTCGGTCTGGTCAGCCAACCTAACAAGCTTCTCGAGGATCTCTATCAGTCCGGCAGTGTGAAACGTGTGGTAGAACTCATGGTGGGGTTTGTTTCAAGGCTACTGGTGCATGTTTTAACTGTGGAGGAAGCGGACATTTCGCTAAGGATTGCACTAGTTCGCGCCGGTCTGGATCTTTCGCCACATTTGAAGGATCAACCCAAGTCTCTGCACCTAGAGGGTCGCCGTCAGTTACTAGAGGTAGAGGTAGAGGTAGGGGTCCTGGTAACACTCCTGGAAGTCAAAGCACTGTTAACTAGCCAGCACCCAGTGGTGCACCAGTCAGAGTGTATACTATGCGTCAGAGGGAGGAAGCTGAAACATCAGACGTAGTAGCTGGTATTTTCTCCATCCTTGACCAAGATGTGTATGTGTTATTTGATCCTGGCTCTACTCATTCATATGTTAGTGCTAGCATAGTTAGTTCACTTGCTGTTCCATGTGTGCAAATGGGTTTTGAAGTGCTAGTAACTAGTCCGTTAGGACAAGAGGTCTGGGTCAACATAATATATAGAGATTGTCCTTTGATGATCCAAGGACACACTTTTCTGTCTGATTTAATTGAAATGCCCTTCAGAGATTATGACATTATCTTGGGCATGGATTGGTTAGCCAGGCATCATGCTATGATTGACTGTAGACTGAAGACAGTCACTTTTGGTCTCCCTCAGTATGGTGATGTAGTAATACATGGGGAGAGGCAATTATTGCCTTCAAACATCATTTCAGCTGCATTAGCAAGAAGGATGATCAGAAAGGGGTGTGAAGCATACTTGGCACATGTGATAGACACCCAAGTGGGGAGTCCAGCACTAAGGGACATCCCTACTGTATGTGACTTTCTGGATGTGTTTCCTGATGAATTGCCAGGATTACCTCCAGAAAGAGAGGTGCTGTTTGAGATTGATGTTATGCCTGGTGTGGACCCAATCTCCATAACACATATAGAATGGCACCTGCAGAATTAAAAGAGTTGAAAGTACAATTGCAAGAGTTGCTTGACAAGGGCTTCATCCGCCCTCGTGTGTCACCTTGGGGAGTGCCAGTGTTGTTTGTAAAGAAGAAGGATGGCACTCTCCGGTTATGCATTGATTATCGGAAGTTGAATAAGGAGACAATAAAGAATAGATATCCATTGCCCCGTATTGATGATTTGTTTGATCAGTTGAGGGGTGCAGCTGTGTTCTCCAAAATTGACCTGAGATCAGGTTATTATCAGCTGAAAGTACAAGAGCAGAGTATTGCTAAAACTGCCTTCAAAACCCGCTATGGCCATTATGAATTCCTAGTCATGCCATTCGGGTTAACTAATGCTCCGGTTGCTTTTATGGATATGATGAACACTATCTTCAGACCATACCTCGATCAGTTTGTTGTGGTATTTATTGATGATATATTGGTCTATTCGAGGAATGCAGAAGAGCATGATAGACATCTGCGGATTATACTGCAGACTTTGAGGGAGAAACAGCTATACGCTAAATTGTCAAAATGTGAATTTTGGCTGAAGGAGATATCCTTTTTGGGGCATGTAGTATCAGAAGAGGGTATTAAGGTAGATCCAAGTAAGATTAAAGCTGTCCTTAATTGGAAGCCACCCAGAAATGTCACAGAGATTCGCAGTTTTCTGGGTTTAGCTGGATACTACCGTAGATTTGTGAAGGGATTCTCCATGTTTGCATCTCCATTGACAAAGCTGCTTAGAAAGGATGTGAAATTTCAGTGGACGGACAAATGCCAGCAGAGTTTTGATGATCATTGGATAGTGGATTTGAAATTGAAAGTTGATAAATGTGTTGAGAACTTGATTGAGATTGCGTATGAAATTGAAGCAGTTGTTGAGAAAATTTTTAGAAGTGCTTTTTATAGGTATTTGAAGAACTGTTTTCTCAAAATACAGAGGGAACTCTGTCAAAATTTTTATAAAATTTGCGGAAAAATAAAATGGGCTAAAATTTCCAACTAGCTTTCAACTTAATTACATGTTTAAAATACTTATTAAAAATGCTCACCACTTATCAAAAATAAGAAAATTGTTTTAAAATCCCTTGTAGGGTACTTAATGAGTTATCGGTAGGTGAAGTTCGGTAGTTCATTAGGTATTCTACGGGATCATGTTATGCCTTATAGAGGGGTAAGGTGTGACATGTTTTAGTGGTATCAGAGCTTGGGGTGGCACATTACCTGCCATTATTTTTTTTTCTTTTCTTTTATTTATTTTGGTTTATGGAAGACTACAAAAACCTAATTAATTAATTAAATTAATTAATTTATTTATGGCATCATGCATGATGTCATCACCTTTTTACCTTTTTCATTTTTACTTTTTTTTTCTATTTTTCTATTTCTTTGTTTTTTTTTCTATTTTTCTATTAGTTCTTTAATTTAATTCTCGATTCCAAAATTTTCTTTTCTCCGATTTTATTTGACAGTTAGGTCAGGAGTCAGCTCTCGGGGTCAATTGACCAAATTGCCCCTCGCCGGTTCATCCCGGTTTGTAAATAATTCCATATTTCTTCCGGTTCCCTGACCTAATTATTTGACTAGCTTAACAGTTCTTTTTCGTGATTTTTTCTTTTCCACTGTGTTCATAAGGGTCCTAAGGACTGCAGCATCACTTTTTATGGTTCGAAATTTGAGTTTAAAATGACTTTGTAGTCGTTCCCGAGGAGGTCACTCATCGCTGTGACTCTCAGCTCGTTTAACCTCTTATGTTCTGTTTTTCTTATTTATAGTTAACTAATTGAACATTACTAATTATTTGTGTTTATGGCTTCTCTAATTGTCTTAAGTATGGTTCTAATCCCCTTAATTATCCGGACCAACACCGGTCACCGGAACAGTGAAATCTACCAGGCTATGCAAACGGGGTGTTACATATATGGCCCGACAAAACGAGGACTTAGTTTCCCCTTCCTGCCGAATCTCATAATTCTCTTCCAAGGAGAAACTTTGAGGAAAACTTTCTCACCCACTGCATACTCAATATCCCTTCTTTTCAAATCAATATAGGACTTCTGACTGTCTGATGCAGTCTTAAGTCGACCTCTAATCACCCTGATTTTCTCTTCAGTTTGCTGAATGATTTTAGGTCCAATCATCTTTCTTTCACCCATGTTATCCCAACACAATGGGGTTCTACATTTCCTGCCATACAAAGCTTCATATGGAGGCATCCCAATGCTTGATTGGTAGCTATTGTTGTAAGCAAACTCAATCAAAGGCAAGTGTGTATCCCAACTGCCCTCAAACTCAATCACACAAGCCCATAGCATGTCCTCCAATATCTGAATTACCCTTTGAGACTGGCCATCCGTCTGTGGGTGGAATGCAGTACTGAAGTTCAATCTAGTTCCTAGGGCTCTCTAAAGACTACCCCAGAATCTAGAAGTGAACCTAGGATCTCTGTCTGACACGATGGATACTGGCACTCCATGCAGTCTTACAATCTCATTGATGTATAACTTGGCCAATCTTTCTAAACTGTAGTCCATTCGGACTGGCAGAAAATGAGCAGACTTGGTTAGTCTGTCAACAATGACCCAAACTGCATCATGACTCTTCTGTGTCCTCGAAAGTCCCATCACAAAATCCATCGTTATTCTCTCCCATTTCCACTCTGGTACTGGTAGTGGATGTAACAACCCAGCGGGTACTTGATGCTCTGCCTTCACTTGCTGACAAGTCAGGCATTTGGATACAAACTCTGCCACGTCTCTTTTTAAACCCATCCACCAGTAATGCTCCTTTAGCCCTCTATACATTTTTGTACCACCAGGGTGTATAGCAAAAGGAGACTCATATGCTTCTTTCAAAATGATCTGCCTCAAATTAACATCATTAGGAACACACATTCTGCCTTGGTGTAGCAGTAAACCATCATCTCTGATTGAGAACTCTGGTTTCTTGCCCTGCTGGACTTCTTCCAACAGCTTCTGATACTTTTCATCATTCTGAGCAGCCATTCTGATCTAATTAATTAACACTGGCTGTACATGCCATGCAACTACTGTCTGCCCATCATCATTAATCTCTAAGCTGGCATGCAATGATCTCAACTCGTGTACCAAGGACAAAGGAGTAACTCATAGACTTGCCATAGTCTTGCGACCTAAGGCGTCAGCCACAACATTAGCTTTCCTTGGCTGATAGTCTATCAAATAATCATAGTCTTTTGTCAACTCTAACCATCTCCTCTGTCTCAAATTCAACTCTTTCTGGGTGCCCAAATACTTCAAACTCTTATGATCTGTATAGATGTAGCACTTCTCCCCATACAAATAATGCCTCCAGATCTTAAGAGCAAACACAATAGCTGCAAGCTCCAAATCATGTGTTGGATAGTTCCTCTCATGCGGTTTTAGCTGGCGTGATGCATAGGCAATGACATTTCGATCTTGCATCAATACACAGCCTAACCCATTGTGAGAAGCATCACTATATACTGTATATTCTTTACCTGGAGTAAGTAAGGTCAGGACTGGAGCTTCAGTCAAACATCTCTTCAATTCATCAAAACTCTACTGGCATTTATCCGTCCACTGAAATTTTACATCTTTTCTAAGCAGCTTGGTCAATGGAGATGCCAACATGTAGAATCCCTTCACAAATCTACGGTAGTATCCAGCTAAACCCAGAAAACTACGAATCTCTGTGACATTTCTGGGTGGCCTCCAATTAAGGACAGCTTCAATCTTACTTGGATCTACCTTAATGCCCTCTTCTGATACTAGATGCCCCAAGAAAGATATTTCCTTTAGCCAAAATTCACACTTCGACAATTTGGCATATAGTTGTTTCTCCCTCAAAGTCTGCAGTACAATCCGCAGATGTCTATCATGCTCTTCTGCATTCCTCGAATAGACCAATATATCATCTATGAATACCACAACAAACTGGTCGAGGTATGGTCTGAAGATAGTGTTCATCAGATCCATAAAAGCAGCCGGAGCATTAGTTAACCCAAATGGCATGATTAGGAATTCATAATGGCCATAGCGGGTTCTGAAGGCAGTTTTAGGAATACTCTGCTCTTGTACTTTCAGCAGATAATAACCTGATCTCAGGTCAATTTTGGAGAACACAGCTGCGCCCCTCAACTGATCAAATAAGTCATCAATACGGGGCAATGGATATCTGTTCTTTATTGTCACCTTATTCAACTGCTGATAGTCAATGCATAACCGGAGAGTGCCATCCTTCTTCTTAACAAACAATACTGGCGCTCCCTAAGGTGACACACTAGGGCGGATAAAGCCCTTGTCAAGTAATTTTTGCAACTGCACTTTCAACTCTTTCAATTCTGCAGGTGCCATTCTATATGGCGTTATGGAGATTGGGTCCACACCAGGCATAACATCAATCTCAAACTGCACCTCTCTTTCGGGAGGTAATCCTGGCAATTCATCAGGAAACACATCCGGAAAGTCACATACTGTAGGGATGTCCCTCAGTGCTAGACTCCCCACTTGGGTGTCTATCACATGTGCCAAGTATGCTTCACACCCCTTTCTGATCATCCTTCTGGCTAGTGCAGCCGAAATGATGTTTGATGGCAGTAAATGCCTCTCCCCGTGTATTACCACATCACCGTACAAAGGGAGACCAAAAGTGATTGTCTTCAGTCTACAATCAATCATGGCGTGATGCCTGGCTAACCAATCCATGCCTAAGATGATATCATACTCTCTGAAGGGCATTTCAATCAAATCGGACTGGAAAACATGTCCTTGGATCACCAAAGGACAGTCTCTATAAATTCTATTGACCCGATAACTTCAATTCATCTTGGCAGTGTAACTTCTTAAATACTCTGTCCATTCTTTTAAGCCATTGCTCTGCCTCTAAAGGGTCCACTGTACCCTTAAATTCTTCAGCCCCATACTTCAATAATTTATCATCTTTATGCATTTGGGCGATGGTTGTGCCACAGGTGTCTGAGGTGGAGCTTGAGTAGGCATACCCCCAGCCATTTGTTGAAACATTGCGACCATCTCATGCGGCTATGCGATGCAAGCTGCGGCATTTGCGGGGCTGGTGCTACAGATCCACTAACATTCTGTAAAGCTGGGGTTCCCCTTGTGCCTCAGCTTCAACAAATTGCTCGACTGAGCGATCCCCTTCTTCCATTTCAGTCTGGAGTAAGATATCTCCTGAACAAATAACACAAGGAGATTTCCCTCCGTTAGTTCATATTCATGATGTAATGCACTGTATGTGACAATTATGGACATTGAGCAGTTGTACTTAACAAGAAAGACACAAATTCTCAAGTTAAAACATACTTTAAAAATTTTGCTCTGATACCACTAAAACATGTCACACCTTACCCCTTTGTAAGGCATAACATGATCCCGTAGAATACCTAATGAACTACCGAACTTCACCTACCGATAACTCATTAAGTACCCCACAAGGGATTTTAAACAATTTTCTTACTTTTGACAAGTGGTGAGCATCTTCTAATAGGTATTTAAAACATATGATTAAAAGTAAATCTAATTAATATTTTTGGTCTATTTTAGTTTTCCGCAAATTTTATAAAAATTTTAACAGAGTTCTGTCTGTATTTTGAGAAACCAGTTCTTCAAATACCTGTAAAAAGCACTTCTAAAAGTTTTTCTCAACCACTACTTCTATTTCACAACCAAACTCAATCAATTTCACAATCATTTCAATAAATTTCTCAAGTTCAAAATTCAATAATCCTCAGCATACTAGCAATACATTTCATTTAAATTAATTTAAATAGTTCCACTCATATTTCATTAAAGACAAAACAATTTATACACATCCTTACAAATTTATATCAAAAGAAACACAAACTAAACTTTATTACAAACTTCATACAAATTTTTGTACAAGCTGCTCAAGATCCATTTGCACGTCCATACATTTACATGCAATACATACATGAAAAAAATATTTACAATTAGGGTATAAATTATACCCAAAGACTTTAAGCTGATAGCTCTTCACACCTCAGCAGCTCAGTCTGCTGCTCCTCTAGTCTCTGTATCTGCGACAGCAATAGAAGCTATCGCTGAGTACTAGGACTCAGTGGTGGACAACATACTAAAATAATCTTTATGCAAAATATAAATCACACTTATTCAAAAATTTGATTAAACATGAGCATTAAACATAAAACATGAATTATGAGGTTTTAATGCAAACCAAGTTCATTTCGAAGTATCAAAACACGTTTCATAAATTCCACAGTTAGATCATGCCATTCAAAACAAATAGAATCTCAATAGCCAGAGGCTAAAGAGAAATCACATCACAAGGCTAGCTAGCTCAAATATATGGATATCCATTCACATCCTCTTCTACTGGCACACCTCATCACTTCTTCAGAGAAGGAATCAAAATTCGAAACTAATTACCCCCACTAATCGTGTTAGTGAGGTGTTCAAATATATGGTCATGATACTGTGGTTTCAAAACTTATCTTAACAATTTGTTAAACATTGTCATTTCAAATATACACAATAACTTCCAACAAATTAAGTCAAAACATCATAACTAATGTCACAAATAAATTCTCAATAATTCAAGCAAATGTAAAATACATATTTCATTCACTTTATCAACACATTTTAAAGCATAGTGATGTTGTGCACAAACCTCAAATGAGTCACCTTTTGGCCTTAACTCGACTCCTCGGGTTCTGTCCCGGTATTCTTTTCCACTGAAACACACAATTTTATAGTGTTTCAGTACCATAATTTAACATAAATCCAAAAATAAATTTAACTTCACTTATACCTAGCTCTAACATGCTAATTTCGACGTTCTTGAAATTTTTGTGTTTCGGGTTACTATTCACTACACTATTCAAGTCAAATTGTTGACTTTTTAATACTTAATAGGTATGGGAACTCCAACTTCACCCACATACCACATTTTGGCCATTAAACTTGTTGGTTTTGGTCATTTTCTCAAAGCTTAAGTCATTTTGGCAAAATTGCCAATTTTCGGTTTTGGTGCTCCGAAGTTGCACTGTTCCATTGGTCAATTTACTGTTGCAATTTTGCAAAACTTCCTGCATAGAAAATGTTCCTTATTGTCTTAAGTGTATTCTCATTTTTGGATCACCCCAATCGGAGTTTTGTAGCTCAAGATATGGCCAAAATACAATTACTGTTTACGTGCACTATTTATACTGAGATTTTGGTTCTGGCAGATTTTTGGTCCAACTTTGTTCAGTAATTTGATCAAGTTAAGTTCATAATTTGGTCTAAATTTCTTCATATGAAATGTTCTACTATGTCTTAGGTTTCCATTGGTTTAAGAATCGCCTAAATCGGAGTTTTTTAGAGAGAGTTATAGCCATTCGAACTTTACTGCTCAATGGCAATTCTGCAGAATCGCAGGTACAGTAACTCCACTTTGCTCAATAATTTGACTAGGTTAATGGCATAATTTGGGATGGTGTTCTTCATGAAAGTTTTAGGTATATATCTTATATAATTTCTGGTAAAATTTTAGGTCAATTTGACCTTCCTACCTCGAGTCATGATCAAATGAACAGTTAACTATTCATTTGGTCGATTTAATCTTGATGTGACTGCTCTCATTTCACTTTGGTCAATTGGTTCACTAAGTTTTAGTCAGTTTTTGGCCATGGTTCCTTAATGAAAATTGTGCTATTTTATGTCTATTTTCATCTCCAATTGGTGGCATATCAATTGGGCTTGTAAAATTCCCATTTTGGTCCTTCAAAGTAGGTTTGGTCATGCTGCCAGCAGCATGACCATTGGACCTACGAATTTGGTTTTCATTTTCACAATTTCCACACATATTTTTTTTGTCATTATTGACCATTTTTCATCTCACAATAGACCAAAGTCATCATTTAAGCATTTCTCCAAAATTTGGTTCACAAACCCTAGCATTCAAACCCTAACTCATACATTTCATGCAATTAACTACATCTAATGGTTTTAATGCTAATCAATCAACTAAGTAAGGTTCCTAAACTCATTCAAAACCCTCAAGCCATACAAAATCATACTCCCTCTAAGCTGGAAGAAATTTCAGCAATGGTCCTTCCCCATATTTGTTTCATTTAATCAAGTTCTAAGCTCACTTAAATACCTAAACATGCATTTGAAGTAGAAAATTGAAAGTTAGCACACTAACCTTTCTTAAATCCTCCAAACCCTATCTTTAACTCCTCTTTCTTCTTGTAATCCTTGTGCTTAAGCTGAGATTGCAAGTTCTAACAAGGTTTTTAGGGGATTTATGAAGATTAAGTGGAGCAAATTAAGCTTAAGTGTAAGTTTAATGGAAGAAATTTTCATGGACAAGAGAGGGAGAAGGTGGGGCGGCACAACAAGGAAGAAGGAAGCTAAAATAATTTTTTTTTTCTTTTATTTTCTTTAATCTTATCCCTTTTGAAGACCAAAAGTCCCAAATTAATAAAATAAGTTAATTAATCTTTTATGACATCATTCATGATGTCATCACCTTTGACTTTTCTAACTTCTTTTTTTTTTCTATTTATTTTTTTCTATTAGTTCTTTAATTTAATTCTCAATTCCGAAATTTTCTTTTCTTCGTTTTTATTTGACAATTAGGTCAGGAGTCAGCTCTCGGGGTCAATTGACCAAATTGCCCCTCGCCGGTTCATCCCGGTTTACAAATAATTCCATATTTCTTCCGGCTCCTTGACCTAATTACTTGACTGGCTTAACAGTTCTTTTTCGTGATTTTCTCTTTTCCATTGTGTTCATAAGGGTCTTAAGGACCGCAGCGTCACTTTTTACAGTTCGAAATTTGAGTTTGAAACGACTTCGCAGTCGTTCCCGAGGAGGTCACTCATCGCTGTGACTCTCGGCTCGTTTAACTTCTTCTATTCTATTTTTCTTATTTATAGTTAACTAATTAAACATTATTAATTATTTGTGTTTATAGCTTCTCAAGTTGTCTTAAGTGTTGTTCTAATCCCCTTACTTGTCCGGACCGACACCGGTCACTGGAACAGTGAAATCTAACAGGCTATGCAAACGGGGGTGTTACACCCTCATTAATAACGGTTAGTGAGGTTGAGATTGCTTTGTCGTGGTGTACAACATAGCACTAATCGTGAAATTTTGTGTCATGGCCTGAACTGTGTGTTGATGTTGGCAACACTAATGCTTTGTGAATTGTTATTTATGAAGTGTGATTTCTCAATTAAAATGTTATTCCAATAAATGGCTCTTATGAACTTAGAACTATTGTGATGTTTTCATGTTTAAGAAGGATGTGATTTATTATGCTTTGACAAATTGTGTTTTACCTTAAGTTTTGAAATTTTAGTTGTGCACCATTGAGTGATATACTCAGCGATAGCTTCTTTATGCTGTCGCATGTAAGGGAAAGGAGAAGGCTGCCGAGTGAGAGACTTGGAAGCAGCATTTTGGTATTGTTTGTGGGTATTTACATTAAGTATACCCTTGTGATTCCTTTGGATGTATTTTGTACAGACATTGAGCAGTTTGTATTTAAAAGCATTGCATTGCTATCACATTTTGAGTTTATAACCATTTTGTATTTTACTTTGAGACTTATGAAAATGTAACTCTTGCAATATTTAGTCTATCATTATTTCTGATAAATGTTTACATGGAATTTTAACTATCCTCATACAGTTTTCCACAAAAGAATTGATAAGATAAAAAGCTATGATTTGTTTTAAAATCCTTTGTAGCATAACTAATGGGTTATCGGTAGGTGGAGTTCGGTAATTCATTAGGTATGCTATGGGAGCATGTCATGCCTTACCAGGGATAAGGTCTGACATATTTTAGTGGTATCAGAGCTTTGGTTTTCATACAAGTTTTGAAATTGCATGTTTGAAATTTTTTTTTTATAAGTACAACTGCTCAATTATCATTAGTTGATACATATAGTGCATTACATCATAAATATGGACTAACTGAGGAAAATCTCCTTATGTTGGTTGTTCAGGAAGTAGAATTGTTTGTGTTTCGGTATGGAAGAGGGGGATCACACAGTAAAACAATCCGTAACAGCTGAGGTATAGGGGGAGGCCCCAGCTCCTCAGAATGCCAGTGGGTCAGTTGCACCTGTGTCACACCCTACCCCTCTGTAAGGCATAATATGATCCCGTAGTATACCTAATGAATTACCAAACTTCACCTACTGATAACCCATTAAATACACTATAAGGGATTTTAAACCTTTTCTTACTTCTTTTTACAGTGGTGAGCATTATTGACAGGTGTAAAAAATTTTCTTTTACTGAAGTGAAACAAAATAACAAATCTGAGTATCAATAATTTCTATAAAAATTTTGGCATAGTGCCATCTGTATTTTGAGTGAAGCAGTTCTTTAAAAACCTGTAAAAAGCACTTCCAATATTTTTCTCAATCTCAAACTCCAATAATAGTTCAACACAATAATTTCCTCAATAATTGTCAACACAATTCAACAATCAATTTTCTAGTGTTTTCTAAAGATGAGATAAAAGAAATAAGTCACAATATTTTTACAAGCCAACATAATTTACAATTTTAGTTTACAACTGCTCAAGACCAAGTACAATATATACATATAGTGAACATACATTACAACAAAAACTACACAAAATGGTATACTCGATATACCCGAAAAAACCTCAAAATGTGGCACAAGCAGCCTACTCTGCTGCTCTGTTCGTCTGTCTACCTGCGACAACAATGAAAAAGCTATCGCTGAGCCAATGTCTCAGTGGTGCACAAAATTAAGAAAATGCAATTTAAAACCATAAACCATAAATCATATGAACTGTGGATACTTAAAATCATAGTTGAATTCAAAAGATAGTGAATGTCATGAAGAATTAAACTCCATTTCACAATATCATAATAAAATCAATAAATCACACACACAGCTTAATCATGAATCCAAAGTCCAATTTGTTCCAAAAGTCGATGGCTAGCGAGGAATAACATAGCTAGCTAGCAATTATATGAGTACTCATCCTATTTGTCCTCAAATGACACACACCTCAACACTTCAGTCAGAGAGGGAATTCAAAGCCAATTCGTCCCACTAGACAAGCTAGTGAGGAATTCAATCAATATAAATGATAGCTGTGGTTTCAAACCATTTGCAATATTTTTCAAGCAATAAGTATCAATCAAATATCATTCAAACAATTTTCCACAATTTAAACAATAACAGACAAATAGTCATAATTTATTTCAATTTAAAAATTCAAAAGAAATAATTGTTGTGCACAAACCTCTGAAGTGTAACCTCTTGGCCCTGACTCAATGTTTCCTTCCCCTTCTCTGAGTCTTTGCTAACTGAAACACACAATTTGAAGTGTTTTAGTACTCATTTAAACTGTCTCTAACAATAAGGCTTAATAATTAATTTATTTAACCAAAACCATGTTTACCAATTACATCTTCACTTCCCCACAACATTCTGCATTTGGCACTAACCAAAACCATTCACTTCTTTACATTATAGGTCAACTTGGACAGAATATAACCACTTCAAAATGCACCAAATGCAATCATAATTCACAAAGTCCAAATCCAACAATGTACACACATAAACATTCCTAATTATTACACATAATTTCACTAATAAATTACATACATACTTAGCAACTCTAAAATCACATTACATCAAATAATCATCATGAATTCAAGCATTCCTCATGACTTTCTCAAGGCTGCCGAAATACTCCAACTTACCAAAGTTTCCCATACTTCGTTCAATTTCAAGATCAATTGCTCAATCACCACATACATTTAATACACATTGGCTACAACATCTTAAAACATTAATCAACATATTTTCCCATCATTTACATGTAAACAATAAGTTAAACATTTTAACTTTCATGGCTGCCAAAATAGTACATCACCAATAATTCATCAAACCTCAAAACTTCTTCCACAAATCAAACAACCACAACCTTAGTTACACTTTTAATGAAACAAGAATTGAAAACACCCACTTACCTCTTTTGAAGCTTCTTTAAGACTCACCAAAACTTATCTTTCTTGCTCCCTTATTGCTGCCCAAGGTGTGTAAGTAAAGATTAATGAAGGAACTTAAGGTTTTTATGGCTAAATCATGGTGGACTTAAGCTTGGAGTGTGGACGACAATGGAGGATTTCCATGGAGGCTTTCAGCTGGTTTGCAAGGTAAGGTTGAAGATGAGTTCTTGACATTCCAAGTGTCCCTTTAGGTGTCCCAAGGTTGAGGTTAGTGGAGCACTAATGTAATATATTGATTATTTATTCCAAAGTTTCTAAATTCCCACATTTTACCTCATTTTTTTTACTATTTAATTTATGTACCATCATTTAATTTTTTTATGACATTTCAAAGTTTAATATCATTTATTTTTAATGGACATTGAGGTCCAAAGTCAACTCGGGGTATCAAATGACCACAATGCCCCTTTCGGGTTGTGTTCCTAATTTTTCGATAACACCGAGTTTTGTTGATTTCTCGATTTCTCGTTTTTCTTTGTACCAATTAATTAATTTTTCTTTGATATTTCTAATGACATTTATACTTCAATAAATCTTTAATTATGTCTCAAAACTAAATTTTGAGGGTTCCCTACAGTCCTGGGGTCGGCTATTGCCTACGCCGTAACTTCTCCGTGCGGTCACCCATCGTTGTGGTGCTGGCTCATTTAACTTAGATTCATTTCATTGCTATTATTTTTCCTTTATTTTTCTTGTATTTTCATTTCTTATATTTCATTATTTTATGTCTCCTCACTAACATTTAAATGTAGTTCTAGGCATTCTAACTGTCCGGACAGACACTAGTCACTAGAACAGTAGAACGCACTATCGAACATAGGGGTGTTACACAGTTCGCTCAGCAGATGGCTGCACTATTTTAGCAAATGGCTGGCAATATTCCAGTCCAAGCTCCTGTGCAAGCACCTCCAGTGCAACCACCACCTCTAGCCAGACAGTATGAAAAGTTAATGAAGTATGGGGCGATAGAGTTCAAGGGTATAGTGGATGTGACACCCCTTACCCGTCTACAGTGTAGCCGAGCAAGATATGCCACGCAGTGTACCGGAACACCCTATTTTAATTCAATCATTTTTATTCTTCCTAATTTATTTATTTTTTTTCATAGTTATGAAGTCCAATTTGTGAAATGTAATTCATTTCAGTCATTTATTGAAATCATAAATTTATTTGAGGTTCCGCAAATTTTATAGAAAATCCGGCAGAGTACCGGCTAAAAATGGAGAAAACAGTTCTTCGGAACCTGTGAAAAACACTTCCAATATTTTTAATCAATCCCAAACTCCATTTCATCAACAAAATCTCAATATGTTTTTCAACAACATTTCCATTTCTCAATCATTCATCTCATATGATAATCATGTAAAAGTCATAAATAAATATTCACTTTTTCATTCATAAACACAATTTTCACTATTTACGTTAATACCAAAACATTACATAAGTTTCAATTACATATGAGAAAATAAAAGTTAATTACAAAATACCCAAAATGAAACCTAGTGTCCTACCAATGCACTGACGTCGGTGAGGTGACACGGACACTATGCAGAGCTGCAGATGGTCTCACCCAGTCTGTGGTCTATTGGGCTCTCGGTCGGTCTCTCCAGAACCTACGCGTGGCAAAAAGCAACGTGCTAAGAAATAATGCTTAGTGGTGTCAATAATAAAATAAAAAGAAATAATAGAAAATAAATATGCAGTGCATGTTTTGATGTCTTATGCAGACAATTTTTCGATCAGTATTGGTAATCTTATTTATTTTGTATTTGTTATATTCATAATTTCATTAAATTTATCCACTTCCATTTTTAGTTGCCCAAGTAACCTATACTGGACGACTGGACTGGATAAATGGGTAAACTGGCACTGGGTATCAAGTACCTCGGGCCGTCACACCATCGGTCACATATGTATCTCCCAGTGTGCAACAGAACAGCTAATGAGTTGTAATAAATATTAGGCACAAGGCCAAGTATCAACACAATGTCAGAATGGCTAAAAGCCATAAAATCACAGAATGGCATAATGCCATGTGCAGTACTGTTCAGAGCATGCCAACCTATCCAAACCAATCTTGCTAGGTGTACTAGGGCATGTTACACTTTTAAACTTTACAATTCTTGAAATTTAAGTTTAGGTGTTACTATTCATTTTATTAGTCAACTAAAATGTTGACTTTTGCATAGACAATAGGTACATTGGTTCTAATACTCCCAACATACCACATTTTGCATTCTAAAATTGTTAGTATTGGTTGCCAATACCATTCTAAGCTTAATGTTAATTGTTCAAAATTTTCAGATTTCAAGCTTTGTATTTACTGTTCTATTAGTCATTTTTGCAGTGGGAATTTGGCAAAATGATCAACATGAAAGTTGTTCCTTTTTTTGTCTAGTTACATTTCCTTTTTTGAATCACTCCATTTGGAATTTTGTAGCTCAAGTTATGGCCCAAAAACCACAACTGGCTGGATTGAAATTTTCCAAAATTTCTGGACTGACCAAATCTATAGTACTTGGAACTATGACTGCAACTCACTTTTTGAATATGTTCTGGTTATAATTTGGGTTAGGTTTCTTCATGAAACTTGTAGATCTATATCTCAAATTTTTGTTGATAAAAGTTCAGGTCAATTGGACCTTTCTACATTGAGTTATGGCCAAATGACCAAACACTATTCATTTGGTCATTTTGCCCAGGTAGAATGCAGGTCACCCGGATTAGGGCAAGCTTTTAGTCAACTTGGTTTGGTTTTCTGGACATAGTTTCTTCACCAAAATTGTGCCATTATGTGTCTAGTTTCATGTCCAATTGGCCTTGCACCAATTGAACCTCTAGAATTCAAGTTATTGCTGCCCAAACCTGCTGGACTCATGCCCAGCCCTGCAGGTCACCAAGGGCAGCCACACCAACTTCATTTCCCACTACATAAACCACTTCATTTCTAATTCACACATAACCAAATGGTCATTAATTGACCATTAAAACTTACTTTCATCATTACATGATCAACATCTCAATTTTGGGTCCAAACCCTAGCTCTACCATTTCAATTTTTCAAACACATACAATCAATGGATCAATTCTAACTCCTAATGATGCATATACAAGTTTAAAGAATTAATTGACACTAACCTTTGTTGGAGAGTTTCCCTAGCTTAGAAAACTTCTTGATTTTTCTTTCTTTTTGTTGCCCAAAGCTTCCTCAAGGTGCTAGGTTAATTATTTGTGAAGAAGGCTAGGGTTTTAGAGTGAGATTTGGTGAGGTTGGGAGCTTGGGTGAGCTTTAATAGAGTTTTCCTTCCTCTCTCTTTCTCTCCACGTTTTTGGCTGCCCCAAAGGTTGAAGAAGCAACTGATTTTTCTTTTTTTTTTTCTGCCCATTAAGTCATTTTAAATAAGTTAATGCCATGTGTCAAAGTTTGATTGGGTGGGAGGGTTTTTAATGACATCATAATGATGTCATAATTCTAATTCTTCAATTTTCCTTCCTTTTCTTGTCTACTAAATTTCAATTTAATTTTTAGCTATATTTATTCACATTTTATGTCATAATAATTATTTAATTAACTGGACAAGTCGGCCAAAAATCATCTTTGAAGACAAAATGACCAAAATGCCCTCTGTTTGGCTTAACAAACTAAAATTGTCTGTACCGATTTAAAAATTTTTCTAAACCTTTTCTTGGCATTCTAATGCCATAGAAACCTCAATGACCCTTCTCTGGAGTCTCAAAAATTAT
Source organism: Hevea brasiliensis (assembly GCF_030052815.1). Lineage (NCBI taxonomy): Eukaryota > Viridiplantae > Streptophyta > Magnoliopsida > Malpighiales > Euphorbiaceae > Hevea > Hevea brasiliensis. The sequence goes on from NC_079507.1 coordinate 17,925,611, forward strand.
TTTATGAATTTTGCCTCGGGTCTAGGGCTCCTAGTTGTGAGAACCGCAACTTCCCACTGGTTTACCCATCGCTAGGGCACCGGCTCATTTAACTTGGTTGTATTTTATTTCTAAAATTTTTCCTAAATTTTTCTTATTAATATTTGAGTTAATTATGGTTCCTCACTTTAGTTTAAATATTTTTCTTGACGTTCTAGCTATCCAGACCAACATCGGTCACCGGAATAGTAGAATGTACGGAATTGCTATAGGGAAGGTGTTACACTGAACCCATTAGAAGCAGAACAATGGCTTGAGAGAATGGAGAGAGTATTCAAGAAATTACACTGCACAGATGATCTAAAGTTTGAATACTCCATTCCTTTGTTGCAAGGGGACGCTTATGAATGGTGGAAAACCATTCCCTACAGCCTGGTAGAGCCTCCAGTTCACACTTGGGAAGATTTTCTAAGGGAGTTTAGATAGAAGTATGTTCCGGACACGTATGTGGATATGAAGCTATAAGAGTTCCTCAGTCTGAAGCAAGGTGATAGGACTGTGGCAGAGTATGAGAGGGATTTCTCTCACTTGAGTCACTATGCTGGGAGTTTACTCACCACTAGCAGAGACAGATGCAGGCACTTTGAAGTCGGATTGAGGCCTATCTTACGAATGCAAATGGTAGGGTTCTGACATGAGAACTTCTCAGAATTGATATCCCAAGCCTTGGAATTAAAGAGGATTGAGTTAGAAGGGGCTGTTAAAAAGGTAACAGAAGAAAAAGAGAAAAGTGGGAAGACTTCAGGTCAGAGTTCAAGTAGCAATCCGGGTAAGAGAAAGAGCTTTGGGGGACCAAGTAACAGAGGATCTAGTAGGGGAAGATTCTCAGGGCATAGGCCACCTAGATCCGGACAGCAGACATCTAGGGGTTCCTTCTGCTCGTGCCTGTGAAACCTGTGGCAGGAATCATGGAGGAGTATGTTATAAGGCCATAGAAGCCTGTTACAACTGTGGTGGAAGTGGGCATTTTGCTAGAGATTGCACTAGTGCTCGCAGGTTTGGGCCACCTACCACCACTGAGGGATCTGTTCAAGGTTCTGTTTCCAGAGGACAATAGACAGCAAGTAGAGGCTGAGGCAGGGGTAGGGGTAACACTTCTGGCAGCCAGGGCATAGCGAGCTAACTAGGCCAGAGTGGTGCATTAGCCAGGGTGTACACCATGCGCCAAAGGGAGGAGGCTGAGACATCAGATGTTGTGGCTGGTACTTTTGCCATCTTTGGTAGAGATGTATATGTGTTGTTTAACCCTGGTTCTACACATTCTTATGCTAGTGCCAGTATTGCATGTTTTGTTGCCATTCCTTGCTTGAAAATGGATTATGATGTGCTAGTGACTAGTCCCTTAGGGTAAGAGGTTAGGGTGAACAAATTGTATAAGGATTGTCCTTTGGTGATCGAAGGACATACATTCCTTTCAGACTTAATTGACATGCCCTTTTGAGATTATGATATCATCTTGGGCATGGATTGGTTAGCCAGGCATTATGCCATGATCGACTGTAGACTGAAGACAGTCACTTTTGGTCTTCCCGAGTATGCAGATGTAGTAATACACAGGGAGAGGCAGTTATTGCCATCCAACATCATTTTAGCTGCACTTGCTAGAAAGATGATTAGAAAGGGATGTGAAGCTTATCTAGCTCATGTGATAGACACCCAGGTAGGGAGTCCAAATCTTAAAGATATTCCTACGGCATGGGATTTTTTGGATGTCTCTCCGAAAGAATTGCCAGGATTGCCTCCGAAAAGAGAGGTACAGTTTGAAATTGAGACTATGCCTAGTGTGGAGCCAATCTCCATCACTCCTTATAGGATAACACCTATTGAGTTGAAAGAGTTGAAGGTTGCAATTGTAGGAATTGTTAGATAAGGGTTTCATTCGCCCTAGCGTGTCACCTTAGGGAGCACCACTATTATTTGTGAAGAAGAAGGATGGTACTCTTCGCCTATGCATAGACTACAGACAGTTGAATAAGGTGACCATAAAGACTAGATATCCTCTACCATAGATCGATGATTTGTTTGATCAGTTGAAGGATGCAACTATATTCTCCAAAATTGACTTGAGATTAGGCTACTACCAGTTGAGGGTGCAGGAGCAAAGTATTCCTAAAACTACCTTTAGGACTTGGTATTGTCACTATGAGTTCTTGGTAATGCCATTTGGGTTGACTAATACTCCAGCTGCTTTTATGGGCCTGATGAACACTATCTTCAGGCCGTATTTGGACTAGTTTGTTGTGGTATTCATTGATGATATTTTGGTGTACTCAAAGAATGCAGAGGAACACGATAAGCACTTAAGGATAGTATTGCAGACTTTGAGGGAGAAGCAGTTGTATGCCAAACTGTCGAAATGTGAGTTTTGGCTAAAGGAGATTACATTTTTGGGGTATATAGTATCTGCAGAGGGTATCCAGGTGGATCCTAGCAAAGTGGAAGCCATTCTTAATTGGAAGCCACCTAGAAATGTCATGGAAGTTCGAAGTTTCCTTGGTTTAGCTGGGTAATATCGAAGGTTTATGAAGGGATTCTCCATGCTAGCATCTCCACTGACCAAGCTACTTAGGAAGGATGTAAAATTTCATTGGACCGATTGGTGCCAGGAAAGTTTTGATGAGTTGAAGAGGCGTTTAACTGAAGATCCAGTCTTAACCTTGCCCACTTTGGGTAAAGAGTACACCATATACAATGATGCTTCTCATAACGGATTAGGCTATGTGTTGATGCAAGATAGAAACGTCATTGCCTATGCTTCACGCTAGCTTAAACCGCATGAGAGAAATTATCCTACACATGACTTAGAGCTAGCAGCTATTGTCTTTGCCTTGAAGATCTGGAGACATTACTTGTATGGAGAGAGATGTAATATGTACACAGATCATAAAAGTTTGAAATACTTGGGCACACAGAAAGAGTTAAATTTGAGGCAGAGGAGATGGTTAGAGTGTCACACCATAACCCTCCGTAAGGCATAACATGATCCCGTAGTATACCTAATGAATTACCAAACTTCGTCTACTAATAACCCATTAGATATACTACAAGGGATTTTAAACCTTTTCTTATTTCTTTTTACAGTGGTGAGCACTTTTGACAGGCGTAAAAAAATTTCTTTTACTAAAGTGAAACCAAATAACAAATCTGGAGTATCAATAATTTCTGTAAAATTTTTGGCAAAGTGCAGTTTGTATTTTGAATAAAATAGTTATTCAAAAACCTGTAAAAAAAACACTTCCAATATATTTGTTCAATCCAAAACTCCAATAATAGTTCAATACAAATAAATTTCTCAATATTTGTCAAACTCAATTCAATATCAATTTTTAGTATTTCCAAAGATAGACTACAAAATGATTGAGTAGTTCAAAAGCTGAGATAAGAAATAAATATATTACAACTTTAGTTTACAACTACTCTAGACCAAGTATAATATACATATAGTTCACATACATTATAACAAAAATTATAAAAATATGGTATACTCAATATACCCGGCAGAATCCCAAAATATAGCACAAGCAGCCTACTTTGCTGCTCTGTCTGTCTGTCTACCTGTGATAGCAATGAAAAAGATATCACTGAGCCAATGTCTCAGTGGTGCACAACATTAAGAAAATGAAATTTAAAACCATAAACCATAAATCATATAAACTGTAGATACTTAAAATCATAGTTAAATTCAAAAGATAGAGAATGTCATAAAGAATTAAACTCCATTTCACAATGTCTCAATGAATATCAATAAATCACACACATAGCTTAATCATCATTCCAAAGTCCAATTTGTCCCAAAACCAATGGCTGACGAGGAATAACATACCTAGCTAGCAATTATATGAGTACTAATTCTATTCGTCCTCAACTGATACACACCTCAACACTTTAGTCAGAAAGGGAATTCAAAGCCAATTCGTCCCACTAGATAAGCTAGCGAGGAATTCAATCAAATATACATGATAGCTATGGTTTCAAACCACTTGCAATATTTTTCAAGCAATAAGTATCCATCAAATATCATTCAAACAAATTTTCCACAATTGAAGCAATAACATACAAATTGTCATAATTTATTTCAATTGAAAATTCAAAAGAAATAACTGTTGTGCACAAACCTTTGAAGAGTAGCCTCTTGGCCTTGACTCAGTGTTTCCTTCCCCTTCCCTGAGTCTTTGCTAACTGAAACATACAATTTAAAGTGTTTTAGTACTCAGTTAAATTGTCTCTAACAATAAGGTTCAATAATTAATTTATTTAATATTATTGCTTTCATTAGTCAACCTATAATATTGACTTTTGATGCACTCTAGGGGAATAAATTTTAAAATTACCAATATGTCACATTTTATAGCCCTTTAGTGTTGGTATATGTTACCAATTTCATTTTCAAGTGTATTACAATTTATTGTAATTTATCGGATTTCGGTATGCTGTTTTGACCTAGCCGGATGACCTAGTTTCCTTAGTTTCTGGTTCTGGTCAAAATTACAAACTTGTAGGTGTATGTCTTAATTAACTTTTGCCACAAATTTTAGGTTATTTGGAGTTTACTATACCAAGTTATGGTCATTTTACTATTGCTAGACAGATTATACTAAAATGGCAAACTTAGGTCATTTTTAGGTCATTTTCGATTCTTGTAGTTTTTATGCCCGAACTTGTGCAAGTATTTTGACTTGCTTATCGTCATTTCTAGGTTTTGTGGTCTCTATAAAAGATGTAGCCCTATGTCTAAGCTTTCCAACCATATAAACTTTAGGTCATTTGGACCTGTTTTGAGTGAGTTATGGCCAAAATACTGACTGCTATTCAAATGGTCAATTTTCAGGTTTGCAAAGTCACTAATACGGATTTGGTCAATTTTCATGTTACTTTCTGGACAGAATTTAGGTAGGCTTCCAACATAAAAGTTGGCACATTTTGTGCCTAGTTTCACACACTTAGGGTTATAGGCTCATTTGCATACTGCCCTTTACATGTCTCTCAAATGCCAATCCAAATACACATTAACCTTGTTATAAGTCCACTTCTCTACCAAATTCTGAATTGGTACTAACCATAATCACTCAACACAACACATTCAGGTCAACTTGGGCAGAATATAACAACTCACAATACACCAAATGCAATCCTAATTAACAAAGTCCAAACCCAACAATATATACACATAAACACTCCTAATTATTACAATTTCCACTACTATATCATTTACATATGCTGCCACTTTTAGTACCATAATTCAACAAACTTTTTATGAATTTAAACACTTCTAATCTTCACCATGAGGCTGGCCAAGTAACACATATACATCAAGCTTCCATTTTAACTTTTCAAACTTAAAATTCAAACTATATACATGGTAAATCATTCCTATACATTTAAACACTTAATTCAACATCTCAAAACACCAATTTACATGAAGAAATAATTCATTAACCTTGATATTCCATGGCTGCCAAAAATAATACCTTCCAATAACTCATTAAAACCTCAAAGTTTCTTCATAAATCTACTCACCACAACACCCACACAAACTTTAATGAAGCAAAAATGGAAAATAAGCACTTACTTAATTTGAAGCTTGTTAAAAACTCATCAAAACCTTTCTTTCTTGCTCCCTAAATGCTGTTCAAGGTGTGGTGATCAACTTTAATGAAGAGAACTAGTGGAAACAATGGCTAAATGAGGAGTGCATGGAGGATTGTGTGAGGTTTGGCTATGGAGGATTTTCTTTTGGGAGGTTTTTAGCTGGTTGTTGAGTGAGGTTAAAGATGACAGATTTTCTATCCCAAATGCTATAAATAGGTTGTAACACCCTCCCTATAGCAACTCCGTCCATTCTACTGTTCCGGTGACTAGTGTCGGTCCGGACAATTAGAACGTCTGAAAAAAAAAATTAAACTAAAGTGAGGAACTATAATTAACTCAAATATTAACAAGAAAAATTTAGGAAAAATTTTACAAATAAAATACAACTAAGTTAAATGAGTTGTTGCCCAAGCGATGGGTAAGCTAGTGGGAAGTTGCGGTTCTTGCAACTAGGAGCCCTAGACCCAAGAAAAAATTCATAAAATAATTTTTGGGACTCTAGAGAAGGGTCATTGAGGTTCCTATGGTATTAGAATGCCAAGAAAATGTTTATAAAAATTTTTCAATTGGTACAGACAATTTTAGTTTGTTAAGCAAAACGGAGGGCATTTTGGTCATTTCGCCTTCAAAGGTGATTTTTGCCCAACTAGTCCAGTTAAGTAAATAATTATTATGACATAAAATATGAATAAATATTGTTAAAAATTAAATTGAAAATGAGTAGAGAAGAAAAGAATAGGAAATGATATAAAAGGCCCATTTATGACATTATTATGATATCATTAAGCAAATCCCACCAATCACATTTAACTAACACTTGAATTAACTAATAAAAAGGGATAAGGATACAACAAAATGACAAAAAAAAAGGCAATAGCCATCTCCTTCAACAAGCCAGCCGAAACCCACCTCCCATACCCAAACCTCCATTAAAACACCCCAAAGCTTCATTACCTCACCAAATTTCACTTGAAACCCTAACCTAGCTTCACAAAAAAATTAACCTAGCAACTTGAATATCCTCTAGGTAGCCAAAAGAGGAAGAAAGAAAGAAGTTTATGAAGGGAGAAATTCTGCCCCAACAAGGTAAGTGACCAAACTCTTGGTCTTTTTAGTTTAAGTCATGTTTAATGGCATCATATGTGTAGGAAATGTAATAAAATGAAACAAACAAGTGTGTGTGTACACCCTACAAGTTTAGGCAGTTAGGGTTAGTTAGGGTTGGTGATTTTGCTTGATAGCAAAGTGTTGATGAGCAGCCCTTAGTGCTAAATGCATGATTGAACTTAGTTGTGTAGGTGAAATGCAAAGATTAGGCATGTTTGAACATGGAAAACATATGGACACTTAATAACATTAGGGTTTGCTCATGTGATGGTTCATTAACCTTTTAATGGTCAATTAGTGACCATTTGAATGTGTATGATGAGGAAATGAAGTGAGTTGAGGCTTGGCATTTGTGTATGGGTGAGCTGCCTTAGCTGACCTGCAGGACTGAGCATGAATCCAATAGGTTTGGGCAGTTATAAATGGAGTTGTAGAGGTTCAATTGGTGCAAGGCCAATTGGACATGAAACTAGACACATAATGGCATAACTTTGGTGAAGAAACCCTACCCACAAAACCAAACAAAGTTGACCTAAAAATTACCCTAATCGGGGTGACTTGCATCCTACCTAGGCAAAATGACCAAATAAACAATGTTTTTTCATTTGGTCATAACTCAGTGCAGAAAGGTCAAATTGACCTGAAATTTTACCAACTGAAAGCTTAGATATATACCTATAACTTTTATGAAGAATAAAAATCCAAATTCTGACCATAACCTAGTCAAATTGCCAACCAAACTTAGGTTATCAAATCTGGCAGAACCATTTTTGCATAGAATTTTGGATTTTGTCTAATCCGGCCAGTTATGGTATTTAGGCCATAACTTGAGCTACAAAACTCCAAATCGAGTGATTCAAAATAGGAAATGTAACTAGACAAAATAAGGAATAACTTTCATGCAGACAATTTTGCCAAATTCCTATTGTACAAATGACCAATTGAACAGCAAATATGAGGCTTGAAATCTGAAAATTTTGAATAACTAACACTAAGCATAGAAATGGTATTGGCAACCAATACCAACAATTTTAGAATGCAAAATGTGGTATGTTGGGAGTATTAGAACCAATGTACCTATTATCTATGCAAAAGTCAATATTTTAGTTGACTAATGAAATGAATAGTAACACCTAAAATTAAATTTCAAGAATTGTACAATTTAAAAGTGTAACATGCCCTAGTACACCTAGCAAGATTGGTTTGAATAGGTTGGTATGCCAATAGGGTTCAGTTAGCATTACTGCACATGGCATTATGCCATTATGTGATTTCATGGCTTTTAGCCATTCTGACATTGTGATGATGCCTTGTGCCTAATATTTATTACAACTTATTAGCTGTTCTGTTGCACACTGGGAGATACATATGTGACCAATGGTGTGATGGCCCGAGGTACTTGATACCCAGAGCCAGTTTACCCGTTTATCCAGTCCAGTCATCCAGTATAGGTTACTTGGGCAACCAAAAAATGAAAGTGAATAAATTTAATGAAATTATGAATATAATGAGTACAAAATAAATAAGATTATCAATAATGATCGAAAAATTATCTGCATAAGACATCAGAACATACACTGCATATTTATTTTCTGTTATTTCTTTTTATTCTATTATTGGTACCACTAAGCATTATTGCTTAGGGCGTTGCTTTTGCCACGCGTAAGTTCTGGAGAGACCGATAGAGAGCCCAGTAGACTACAGACTGGGTGAGATCATCTGCAGCTCTGCATAGTATCCATGTCACCTCACTGACGTCAGTGCATTAGTAGGACACTAGGTTTCATTTTGGGTATTTTGTAATTAACTTTTATTTTCTCATGTGTAATTAAGACTTATGTAATATATTTTGGGTATTGATAATGGAAACTATGTTTATTAATGAAAAAGTGAATATTTATTTATGACTTTTATATGAATATCATATGAAATGAATGAATGAGAAATGGGAGTATATTTGAGAAATATTGAGATTTTGTTGATGAAATGGAGTTTGGGATTGATAGAAAATTTTTGAAGTGTTTTTCATAGGTTCCAAAGAACTGTTTTATCTATTTTTAGTCGGCACTCTGTCGGATTTTCTATAAAATTTGCGAAACCTCAAATAAATTATAATTTTAATAAATGACTTAAATGAAATATATTGTACTTCCTCACTATGATAAAAAAAATTAATTAAGGAAGAATAAAAATGATTGAGATAAAATAGGGTGTTCCAATACACTGTGTGACATATCTTACTCGGCTATACTGTAGACGGGTAAGGGGTGTCACATTTAGTGGTATCAGAGCACGGTTTAGGCGTTTCTGGGTCTAAATCGAGTTCACACCATGCATTGCATTTGTAAGAGTCGAGGTGACACTAATGCAGATCTATTTGTCTTTGTTATTTTGAATAGGATATGGACCCCACATCTCAGAGGGCAGTTAAGGAGGAAGTCAAGAGTCATGCTACATCTGCAGCGGTGAGGCGGGGGTCGGGAGAACTCGCTCGCCCGACTCAGTGAGCACCTTTCGGCCTCCACAGGCCATGTTCCAGTAAATGGCCGAGTTCTTCAGAAAAATGGCTTTGGTAATGCCACCACCACCACCACTTCCACAGCAGAAATCATATCTTGAAAGATTGAGAAAATTTGGAGTAGTGGATTTCTTTAGCAAGAGAGAAGATGATTCTGTTACAGCCAAAAATTGGTTGAACAGAACAAGAAGGGTTTTAAAACAATTCCACTGTACTCCAGAGCAAAATTTAGAAGTTGCTGTATTTCTGTTACAAGATGATGCCTACCAATGGTGGGATACAGTGTCTAGTGAAGTGCAGCCAAAATTAATAACTTGGGATTTCTTCCTCTCAGAATTCAAGAGGAAGTATGTGGGTAGTGTATACCTGGAAGAGAGAAGAAGAGAGTTCATTAACCTGAGGTAGAGTCAGCCGACAATAGCTGAGTATGAAAAGGAATTAGTCAGATTGAGTCGTTATGGAAGGGAGATAGTCCCTAATGAAGTCGAGAGGTGTAAGAGATTTGAAGAGGGATTAAATGACAACATAAAGATCATGATTACTGCCTTGGGAATCACAGACTTCATCAAGTTAGTGGAAGCTACAATAAAAGTTGAAAAGGTTAGAATAAGTGAGCAAACTAGAAGAGAGAGACAGTAGAAGAGAGGCCCGGGTCAGTCTAGCTCATCTCCTGCACCAAGAAAGAAGTTCAAAGGTCCACCTGCACAGAGTTCAGGTCAACCTCAAGGTCAGGGTTAGTCCCAGGGACCCGGCCCATAGTTCACCCCTAGGAGAGGTCAGTCCACACCATCAGTGGGCAGCTCCCTAGGGATGGGGTTCAGGGGACCAGCCCCAGCATCTTCTGCATGTCCGCATTGTTTGAAGTGGCATAAGGGGGAGTGTTGGAGAGTGACGGATGCCTGCTTAAGGTATGGGTCAACAGAGCATCAGTTAAGGAACTGTCCACGCAGAACTGTATAGCTGCTCCAACATTAGCAGACAGACCTGCTCCTACACCATAAAGGGGTAGGAAATCTGGCAAATCTGAGGCAGTGGGACCATTATAGAGACCTGCATCTGAGCCAGTAGAGAGGCCTAAGGTCAGAGCACCTGCTAGAGCCTATGCCATAAGAGCTCAGAAGGAGCAAGATGCCCTGGACATCATTAGAGGTACGTTCTCCCTCTATAATATATTTGTGCATGCATTGGTGGATCCAGGATCCACTCATTCATACATCTGCATCAACCTACCCGTAGAAAAGGGGATATTAGTAGGGGAGAGTGAACAAGACATCCTAGTCACGAATCCATTGGGCCACAGTGTAGTGGTGAACAAAGTGTACAAAGGTTGCCCATTAAGGATTCAGGGGTATGAATTCTTAACAGACTTGATTGAGTTGTCTTTCCATGAGTCTAACGTGATTTTGGGAATGGACTGGTTGTCACGTCATCAGGCAATGGTTGATTGTAAATTGAAGAGGATTTCTTTGAAAACTCTTAAGGGGAATGAGATCACAGTTATGGGGGAAAGGATAGATTTCTTGTCCAATGTCATCTTAGCCACAGTTGCAAGAAAATTAATGAGAAAAGGCTGAAAAGCCTACCTAGCACATGTGGTGGATACTAGGCAGGCTAGGCCAGATCTGTGTGACATACCCATAGTAAGAGACTTCCTAGAGGTATTCCCTGAAGAATTGCCTGGCTTGCCACCAGAAAGGGAAGTTGAATTTGCTATTGAGATACTACCGGGTACAACACCAATCTCTATTACTCCTTATAGGATGGCACCCACAGAATTGAAGGAACTGAAAATGCAGTTATAGGAGTTACTGGATAAGGGGTTCATACGCCCCAGTGTGTCACCATGGGGAGCTCCAGTGCTGTTTGTAAAGAAATAAGATGGGACTTTGAGGTTATGCATTAATTACTGGCAGTTGAATAAAGTGAAAGTGAAGAACAAATATCCGTTGCCTAGAATTGATGATTTGTTTGATCAGTTGAAGGGAGCAGGAGTATTTTCCAAAATTGATCTCAGATCAAGGTATCATCAACTAAGGGTGAAGGATGTAGATATGCCAAACACTGCATTTAGGACCCGGTATGGGCGTTATGAGTTTCTGGTGATGCCCTTTGGCCTAACAAATGCACCAGCAGCATTCATGGACCTTATGAACCGTATCTTCCATCCATACCTAGATCAGTTCATAGTGGTCTTTGTTGATGATATTTTGGTGTATTCCAAGACCTGGGAAGAACATGATGAGCATTTGAGGATTGTTCTACAAACCCTGAGAAAAAAGAAGCTGTATGCTAAGTTGTCCAAGTGTGACTTTTAGTTGAATAAGATTGAATTCTTAGACACATAGTGTTAGCTGATGGGATTAGGGTGGATCCCAAGAAAATAAATATAATGATGGAATGGAAGCCTCCCAGAAATACAAATGAGATCAGAAGTTTCTTAGGGCTAGCTGGGTATTAAAAAAGATTTGTGAAGGGATTTTCTTTAATAGCTGCTCCAATGACCAAGTTGTTACACAAGAATGTCAGATTTGACTAGAATGACAAGTGTCAGACCAGTTTTGAGAAGTTAAAGGCTATGTTGACAGAGGCACCAGTGTTAACACAGCCAGTGTCAGGAAAAGACTTTGTGGTCTACAGTGATGCTTCTCATATTGGGTTAGGGTGTGTATTGATGCAAGAGGGGAAGGTGGTCGCCTATGCTTCCAGGTAGCTAAGGCCATGTGAACAGAATTACCCTACCCATGATCTAGATCTTGCAGCAATTATCTTCGCACTGAAGATATGGAGGCACTACTTGTATGGTGAAAAGTGTTACATTTACACAGACCACAACAGTCTGAAATATTTGCTAGCCTAGAAGGAGCTCAACCTCAGACAGAGGCGATGGATTGAATTCCTGAAGGACTATGATTGTGTGATTGATTACCATCCTAGGAAAGCAAATGTAGTTGCTGATGCTTTGAGCAGAAAATCAATCACAGCTTTGAGATCATTGAATGCCCATCTATCTTTGGCTCGAGATGGAGCTATTTTGGCTAAGCTGCTAGTGAGGCCAAACCTGCTACAATAGATTTTAAATGGGCAGAAGGTAGATGAGAAGCTAAAGGCTATTATGAGTAAAATCCTAGAAGGGAAAGAAACTGACTATGAAGTAAAAATAAATGGGTGTCTATACTACAAAAGAAGATTATGTGTACCAGATAATGGGTAATTGAAAGCCAATATTCTGAAAGAGGCACATACCAGTGTTTATGCTATGCACCCAGGAAGTACAAAAATGTATCATGATCTGAAGCTTCAGCATTGGTGGCCTGGTATGAAGAAGGACATAGCTGATTATGTGACTACATGCTTGACATGTCAGCAAGTCAAGGCAGAACATCAAGTTCCATCAGGTTTGCTGTAGCCTATACGCATACCTAAATGGAAATGGGATCGAGTCACCATGGATTTTGTAAGTGGTCTACCTCTCACCCAGAAGAAGCATGGTACAGTATGGGTGATAGTAGATAGATTGAAGAAGTCAGCACACTTTCTGCCAGTTAGGACTGACTACTCAGTGGAGAAGTTAGCAGAATTATATATCAGTGAGATAGTTAGACTGCATGAAATTTCACTTTCCATCATATGTAATCGAGACCCAAGGTTTACATCAAGATTTTGGAAGAAGTTACATGAATCCTTGGGTACACAACTCCACTTCAGCACAGCTTTTCATCCTCAGACGGATGGGCAATTAGAAAGAGTAATCCAGGTAAACAATTGAAACCAATTGAATAAATACAAATATTGAACTGAAATGATAATAATAACATGAAATATGTGTCAGGTCCTTGAGGATATACTGAGGAGTTGTGTCATTAAGTTTGAGGGAAGTTGGGATAGATACCTCCCACTGGCAGAATTTGCATACAATAATAGTTGCCAAGCTAGCATCCAAATGCATTTGTATGAAGCACTGTATGGGAGGAAATGTACAACTCCAGTGTGCAGGATGAAGGAACGGAAGCGTGAAAAACACAAGTTTATACCATTGAATTCAAAAATTTTCACCTAGGGTCACATGCATCATGCAAGATTTATTTTTATCTATTTGATTTCAATGATAAATAACATATTAAAACTCTTTTAATATGTTTTTGGATATGTATTTGCCATTTAAGATTTTAAAATTAATCAGATTAATTTTAGAACCCTAGATTAAATCAAGAACGATTACACTAACCTCTTGATGCACTACAGCGTGTCTGCGCCTTTAAGATTCATCTTCAGGACACCAGATGTTGTCCCTCTAGCTTGTCCACACCAAGAACACCTATGGCAGCCATTGAATAGCTTCTAAAGCCTTTTCTATTAATTAGAAATTCAAATTCTACCTTTTAAGAGATTAGAGATGTAAACAGGACACTAGAAACAATTTCTAGTGTTCTTAATTCAAGAGATTGATGGCTAATCTCTTTGAATTGATGAGAGATGAAGAAGAATAGAGGGAGGGCTGCAAAATGGCGTGACCAAGGAGTGTGGCTGCTGGTTGTATTTTATTTTCTCATAACAACACTTAAATAGCTAGGTTAGCACATTAAACCCTTACCACATGTCACCCTTTGATTAGCTCTAGGTTTAAGTGACCCAATCACATTGTGCCAAGTGTCAAACCTATATGTAATCTTGATTTTAATCATCTTACATGATTAAAAAAACACTTGGCAAGCTTATGTGTTATGCCATGTGTCACCATCTCATGGTGCCACGTGTCACACTGCAAAATGACCAAAATGCCCCTGTGTCTTAATTTTGAGTTCTCAACCCAAAATAATTATTTTTCTTCTTCTAATTAATTTATATCAAATATAAATTAATTAATTAATCTCTATTAATTAATTTCTCATTAATTAAATTCATATTTAAACACTTTAAATATAAATTTAACTTATATTATACATCCAATAATCTAGATTTGGTTTCAAGTCATGCTAGGGACTTTGCAAACTAATTGCAAACCAAACCTATTTAATTAATCAATTAAACTCTTTAATTAATTAATTAAATCATATTTAATTAGGTGATAACTTGTGTATGTGTGTGACTTACTAGGCTCATCACTAATTGGCAATGAGACATGATATCAACTCTTAATATCATCAGAACTCTTTCTTACCATAAATGATTTCTCTAAATCATTTTATGAACCTCATAGACCATGGTTAACACCTAGCATAGCATGCCATGGCCACCCAATTAGTAATAAGGTTTACCTTAAATGAACCTATAATCATATGTTACCATACACTAGAATCTCTCTGTTACAAAATTCCAACTCAAGCTGGAGTCAGGGTTTGTGTCAAACTCCATTTGCTATGAATATTATGTTCTCTTTTAATTCCAGTTCTTGATTAAAAAGATTTTCTCATCAGAAACTCTTTTCTGAATAAATCTATCTGTCCTGGCCAGGAACTTGAAACATCAAGAACAATTAAATGAACATAGGATTTTATCTCTATTTACTTAGAGGAACAGATTCTATCTTGATCAACACCTACCTCCATATATAACTAGTAGGAGCCAACACATGCCTATATACCCATACATAGTACAAGTATGAAAGTAGTATCAAAGTCAAACTACCTATATACAAGATAACTGTGCTATCTCAGGTCTAAAGATTATATGCACTGATATGATTTATGACAAAACATTAATAAGAGTAAACTCCATGTGCTTGTCATAAGTGTCACTGGTTCGGCCTACTTATCATTTATAAGTGCCTATCATGTTTGTTATATGGCATGAGACTTACCATTCCATCTTATTTATATCTCATATAAATAACTTGGGAACAAACATGAATACAATCTTTCTGGATAAGTCATGTCCTTATTATGAAGTATCCTCGATTGTGAACCTATTTATGATACTTCGTGCTAGAAATATTGTCACTCATATTCTTAACAACTTAAGAATAATATTTCTAACAAAATATCAATGGACCTTTTCTATTACACATAAATATATTATGTAAACGGAAAAGTGAAAATGCCTTTTATTAATAAAAATATATACAAGATGAAGGAACGGAAGCGTGAAAAACACAAGATTATACCATTGAATTCAAAAATTTTCACCTAGGGTCACAAGCACCATGCAAGATTTATTTTTATCTATTTGATTTCAATGATAAACAACATATTAAAACTCTTTTAATATGTTTTTGGATCTGTATTTGCCATTTAAGATTTTAAAATTAATCAGATTAATTTTAGAACCCTAGATTAAATCAAGAACGATTACACTAACCTCTTGATGTGCTTTGTGTCTGCGCCTTTGAGATTCGTCTTCAGGACACCAGATGTTGTCCCTCTAGCTTGTCCACACCAAGAACACCTATGGCAGCCCTTGAACAGCTTCTAAAGCCTTTTCTATTAATTAGAAATTCAAGTTCTGCCTTTTAAGAAATTAGAGATGTAAACAGGACACTAGAAACAATTTCTAGTGTTCTTAATTCAAGAGATTGATGGCTAATCTCTTTGAATTGATGAGAGATGAAGAGAAATAGCTGGAGGCTCAAAGTGGCGTGACATATGAGAGGAGAGGCTGCTGGTTATGTTTTCCATTCATAACCACACTTAAATAGCTAGGTTAACACATTAAACCCTAGCCACATGTCACCTTTTGATTAGCTCTAGGTTTAAGTGACCCAATCACATTGTGCCAAGTGTCAAACCTATATTTAATCTTGATTTTAATCATCTTACATGATTAAAAATATTTGGCAAGCTTATGTGTTAAGCCATGTGTCACCATCTCATGGTGCCACGTGTCACACTGTGAAATGACCAAAATGCCCCTGTGTCTTAATTTTGAGTTCTTAACACAAAATAATTATTTTCTTCTTCTAATTAATTTATATCAAATATAAATTAATTAATTAATCTCTATTAATTAATTTCTCATCAATTAAATACATATTTAAACACTTTAAATATAAATTTAATTTATACTACACATCCAATAATCTAGATTTGGTTTCAAGTCATGCTAGGGACTTTGCAATTTAATTGCAAACCAAATCTATTTAATTAATCAATTAAACTCTTTAATTAATTAATTAAATCATATTTAAATAGGTGATAACTTGTGTATGTGTGTGACTTACTAGGCTCATCACTAATTGGCAATGAGACATGATATCAACTCTTAATATCATCAGAACTCTTTCTTACCATAAATGATTTCTCTAAATCATTTTATGAACCTCATAGACCATGGTTAACACCTAGCATAGCATGCCATGGCCACCCAATTAGTAATAAGATTTACCTTAAATGAACCTATAATCATATGTTACCATGCACTAGAATCTCTCTGTTACAAAATCCCAACTCAATCTGGAGTCATGGTTTATGTCAAACTCCATTTGCTATGAATATTATGTTCTCTTTTAATTCAGTTCTTGATTAAAAGATTTTCTCATCGAAACTCTTTTACGAATAAATCTATCTGTCTGGCCAGAACTTGAAACATCAAGAACAATTAAATGAACATAGGATTTTAACTCTATTTACTTAGAGAGCAGATTCCATCTTGATCAACACCTACCTCAATATCACACTCGTAGGAGCCAACAGATGCCCATATACCCATACATAGTACAAGTATGAAAGCGATATCAAACTCAAACTACCTATATACAAGATAATCGTGCTATCTCAGGTCTAAAGATTATATGCACTGACATGATTTTTGACTAAACATTGTCAAGAGTAATCTCCTTGTGCTTGTCATAAGCGTCACTAGTTCGGCCTACTTATCATTTATAAGTGCCTATCATGTTTGTTATATGGCATGAGACTCACCATTCCATCTTACTTATATCTCATATAAATAACTTGGGAACAAACATGAATACAATCTTTACGGATAAGTCATGTCCTTATTATGAAGTATCCTCGATTGTGAACCTATTTATGATACTTTGTGCTAGAAATATTGTCACTCATATTCTTAACAACTTAAGAATAATATTTCTAACAAAATATCAATGGACCTTTTCTATTACACATAAATATATTATGTAAACGGAAAAGTGGAAATGCCTTTTATTAATAAAATATATACAAGATACATACTAAATGATATGCTCTAGGGCATACTACTAACAATCTCCCACTAGCACTAGAGCCATTCATTACAATACCTTAGACCCATCTTCTCAAGATGCTGGTCTAACTGAACTTGTGACAAAAGCTTAGTGAATGGATCAGCTAGATTTTCAGCTGATGTTATTTTTCTGCATGGCTATATCGCCTTTGCCCAACTATTTCTCTGATAATGTGGTAGTGCCTTTCTATGTGTTTGGATTTTGGGTGAGACCTTAGTTCCTTAGCTTGTATGACTGCTCCATTATTGTCACAGTGTAGTGGGCTGGCGACTCAATGGAAGGAACTCTTGTAAGTTACATCACGAACTTCTTCATCCAAAGCGACTTCTTTTGCGACATCGATGCGAGAATATACTCGACCTCTGTAGTGGAATCTGCAATCGTGCTCTGTTTGGAACTCTTCCAACCATCGCACTTCCACTACAAATGAACACATATCCAGAGGTAGACTTTCTATCATCGATATCTGATTGGAAATCAGAATCAGTATAACCATCCAATTGCAAGTCTCCACCTCCATAAATCAAGAATAAATCCTTAGTTCTTCTCAAGTACTTAAGGATATTCTTGTGACTATCCAGATGTTCCAAACTGGATTGGATTGATACCGCTAGTCAAACTAACGGATATTCGATATCAGGCCTAGTACACAACATTGCATACATTAAACTTCCAATAGCCAAGCATATGGAATCTGGCCATCTTATCTCTTTCTTGGTGTCTTTGGAGACATCTCTTTAGAAAAGGTGGATACCATGTCTCACTTGGTAACAATCCTCTCTTGGAATCAAGCTTGTTAAACCTCTTTAACACCTTTTACAAGTATAGACTTTGGGATAAACCAATTATTCTTTTCGCTCTATCTCTATAGATGCGAATGCCAAGAATATAGGTTGCCTCCCCTAAGTCTTTCATGGAGAATGTATTTGACAACCATACCTTTATAGTCGTCAACATACCGTGTCATTACCCATCAACAAGATGTCATCCACATATAAGACAAGGAAAGTGATAGCACTGTCACTAACCTTCTTATATACACATGGCTCATCCTCATTTTTGATAAAACCAAAAGATTTAATGGCTTCATCAAAGCAGAATGTTCCAACTCCTCGAAGCTTGTTTCAACCCATAAATGGATCGCTTTAGCTTGCATACCTTGGAACCATCTTGGGATTCAAATCCCTTAGGTTGTTCCATGAAAATGTTTTCTTCAATGTATCCATTGAGAAAAGGCGCTTTGACATCCATCCGCCAAATCTCATAATCATAGTATGCGGTATTGCTAATAAAATCCTAATTGATTTAAGCATGGCAACAAAGAGAAAGTATCCTCATAGTCTATTCCTTGACATTTGCGAAACCCTTTCGCTACTAGCCTTGCCTTATAGGACTCTACCTTTCCATCGTAACCAATTTTCTTCTTGAAAACCCATTTGTTCCCTATAGGTACAATACCTTCTGTGGGTCAACAAGATCCCAAACTTGATTCTTATACATGGAATCAATCTCGGATTTCATAGCATCAATCCATTTTGAAGAGTCTATATCTGATATAACTTCTTCATAGGTAAGTGGATCATCTCCATGATCTACTTCTTCATGAGTAGACAACTCTTGTTCTTCTTCATGAAGAAAACCATATCTCACTGGTGGGTGAGATACCCTGGTTGTTCTACGAGGAACAGCTGTAGATGTTTCATCAACGGGTATAGGTTGACTAGATGGATCTATATCCATCGATGCATTGGTTGGTCAGAATTCTCCAATTCTAACTCTATTTGCCTTCCTTTGCCTCCTTCTTGAACAAACTGTTGTTCAAGAAATGTGGCATCTCTACTTATCACAACCTTTTGTGAAGTAGGCAAATAAAAATAATATCCAAAACTATCTTTTGGATATCCAACAAATCGACCTTTTTCTGATCTAGTCTCCAATTTATCAGTGTTCAGCTCTTTGATATAAGCTGGACAACCCCAAATCTTAACATGCTTAAGACTTAGTTTTCTTCCATGCCAAATCTCATAAGGTGTGGAAGAAACTGATTTTGATGGAATCCTATTCAGAATATACAAAGCTGATTCTAATGCAAATCCCCAAAAGAAGATTGGCATATCAGTATAGCTCATCATACTACGTACCATATCCAATAGGGTACGATTTCTCCTTTCAAATACACCATTCAGTTGTGGCGTTCCTGGAGGAGTCAGCTGAGAAACAATGCCATGCTCTCTCAAGTATTCATCAAATTCAGTACTCAAATATTCACCTCCACGATCTGATCGAAGAGCTTTAATACTCTTTCCTGTTTGATTTTCTACTTCAGATTTAAATTCTTTGAACTTTTCAAAAGATTCATGTTTGTATTTCATCAAATACAAATACCCAAATCTTGATTTATCATCAGTAAAGGTAATAAAATAATGAAAGCCCCTTCTAGCCATTTCTTTAAATGGACCACATACATCACTATGTATTAGCTCCAAAATATTTTCAGCTCTTAGCCCTTGTCCAACAAAGGGTGATCTAGTCATTTTGCCCTGAAGGCAAGATTCACAAGTTGGAGTAGGCTCAAAGCCCAATAAGGATAGAATCCCCATTTTCTCCAGTTTTGCAATCCTATCTTCTGCAACATGAAATAACCTTAAGTGCCAAATATATTTTGAACTTGAGTTGGTTTTCACCATGGCATTGCATTCATTTAGATTGCTATACTCTGGGCAGTGGAAACACTTTCCTGCTGGCAATGGAAACACTTTCCTGTTGGTAATGGAAACACTTTCCTATTGGCAGTGGAAACACTTTCCTTTGCCATTGTCAGCTTTGGTCTTCCTTTTCTGTTTAGCTATTTTCTTAGAAGGACCAGGAATCTGAGGTTTCTTTTTCGTATTGCCCTTCTTCTTGTTGGACTTTCTAGCAGAAGAAGATGCAACCAAAGCTACCTCTTTTCTTTTATTGCCTGGCATATTCTTTTGGGCAATAACCAGCATGTTGAGTAATTCAGCTAAGGTGCATTCCTGTTTAGTCATATGGAAATTTGTCACAAAATTCCCAAAAGACTCGGAAGGGATCAAGGATCAAATCCGTTTGTAGTTGGAAATCCATGTTGAAGTCAAGATGTTCCAAGCTGCTCAATCACCGAATCATCTAGTGGACATGATCCCCAACATTACATCCCTCGGACATCCTCATACGGAATAGGTCTAGATATCTCATACCTAGCATTCTCTTTGTGCTCACCATACAACTCTTGTAGGTGAAGGAGGATCTCACTCGCACTCTGCATGTTCTCATGTTGCTTCTGTAACTCATTACTCATGGAAGCAAGCATGTAACACTTAGCTCTCATATCATGCTCCTTCCACTTGTCCAAAGTATCATGTTCCTCTTGTGTGGCCTCTGGAGGTAAGGGACCAGGAACATTTGAATATAGAACATATCCTATATGTTCAAGGATCAGGAAAAGTTTCAAATTTCTTAGCCAATCAGACAGTTAGGTCTGTCAACTGTTGTGATCAAGTATGCTTTCAAGGATATTGGAGTGTGGTGGTTGTTTTGTGCTCATTTTTATCAGAAAATTAACTGCAGAAAATAACCATATTAATTAGTAAATGTATCTTGTAATTAACCAAAATGATTATGGTCTTTTAATCAAATTGGTCCTCCCACTAACTTAGCGAATCCTACACTTCCAAAGTAGAAAACGGAAATCCTAGTTGGATGGATTTCTAGTGGGTGATTGAATTCTTATAATTCTATTGATCATCCTCAGGTACATCCATTATTGGAATTACAATAAACTATAAGTGAGCAACTCCTTACCCATCACATCTCATGTGAGGTTCAATCCTTTTACTAGCCCCTAATGCTCAAAATCTCAGGTACATCCAATATTGACTTATCTTGCATTAGTTAAGTTGATCCCATTGAGCCAGTAATTATGCAAATAATTTTAATGTCCTCAGGTACATCCAATATTGGCCACCAAACCATTTACATATTTACAACATCTCATGCTTAACAATTATTCTTAAGAAAATCTCTTAAATTAATTGCATCTCATGCAACTATTTAAAATTTCTTAAAATAATTGCCCCAATGGAGGGCTTATGTTATAATTACTTTAATTATAGCATTTCCAACTTAATCATTTGTTTGGAAGATTTTATAGCCATCCTAATTACTATTAAGGTCTCACTTTGCACATTATCCATTTAGCATGCATATATCATATAATTGCATACATTCCCATACATCTCATGCATTCATGGATAAGAAGAAAATATGTAATGATAATGGACTTTCTAAGGATTCAATTGAGCCACCAAGAATTGAATCAGGCATTCCTAGGTGCATTTCATTCATTCATTTTACAAGAGTTGCTGAAGGAGTACATAATCAACACTTGATATTGAATTCCTCCCACTGGTCCCACCAATGCTCTTGACCTCCTTGAACTTCTTGTAATCCAATATTACATAGTAATCCTTGGCATACCAAGGCGAATTTACAAGAACTTAAATAAATGAAATTACAACCCAAAATATTACAAACTTAATAATACATGCCCAAAATAAATTAAAATAAATTAATTAATTTACAATCCCAAAGAAACATAAAAGAAATAAATCCAATCACATTGGTCTTTTATAGTCCATGATCATCCATCATGCATATCACTATTTAACAATTAAATAAAACATACATGCTTAAATTAAATTGAATATCTCATATTCAACTTAAAATTCCAGATTTGAATATGATTCAAATAAATTTAAAAATTCAGATTTGAATCTCATTCAAACAAATTTAAAAATTCAGATTTAAATCACATTCAAACAACTTCAAAAATTCAGATTTGAATCACATTCAAACATTTTTTAAAAAATCAGATTTGAATCACATTCAAATATTTTTTAAAAAATCAAATCTGAATTTTATTGAATCAATTTTAAAAAATCAGATTTAAATATGATTCAAACAACTTTAAAAATTCAGATTTGAATCTCATTCAAACAACTTTTAAAATTCAGATTTGAATCACATTCAAACATTTTTTAAAATTCTGATTTGAATCATAATTTAATTGTGTGATTAAAACAACTAATTAAACACTTTAATTAGTCAAAGAATAGGCCTTAGATCATACAACAATTGCAGAATTAAAAGCCAAACCTTGAACCACCCATGGAACCAATGTTGCCGCCACCAATGGTGGCTTCACCATGTGTGCCGCCACACCTCTTGATCCAACCAGCAATGAATCTCTTGATCTCATGATCAAACACACAATTAAATTATATAATCAACAATCTAAATGGCAAATATAGTGGCTCGATACCAATTGAAGCAACGGCAGCGTGAAAAACACAAGATTATACCATTGAATTCAAAAATTTTCACCTAGGGTCACAAGCACCATGCAAGATTTATTTTTATCTATTTGATTTCAATGATAAACAACATATTAAAACTCTTTTAATATGTTTTTGGATCTGTATTTGCCATTTAAGATTTTAAAATTAATCAGATTAATTTTAGAACCCTAGATTAAATCAAGAACGATTACACTAACCTCTTGATGTGCTTTGCAGTGTCTGCGCTTTGAGATTCATCTTCAGGACACCAGATGTTGTCCCTCTAGCTTGTCCACACCAAGAACACCTATGGCAGCCCTTGAACAGCTTCTAAAGCCTTTTCTATTAATTAGAAATTCAAGTTCTGCCTTTTAAGAAATTAGAGATGTAAACAGGACACTAGAAACAATTTCTAGTGTTCTTAATTCAAGAGATTGATGGCTAATCTCTTTGAATTGATGAGAGATGAAGAGAAATAGCTGGAGAGGCTCAAAGTGGCGTGACATATGAGAGGAGAGGCTGCTGGTTATGTTTTCCATTCATAACCACACTTAAATAGCTAGGTTAACACATTAAACCCTAGCCACATGTCACCTTTTGATTAGCTCTAGGTTTAAGTGACCCAATCACATTGTGCCAAGTGTCAAACCTATATTTAATCTTGATTTTAATCATCTTACATGATTAAAAAATATTTGGCAAGCTTATGTGTTAAGCCATGTGTCACCATCTCATGGTGCCACGTGTCACACTGTGAAATGACCAAAATGCCCCTGTGTCTTAATTTTGAGTTCTTAACCCAAAATAATTATTTTCTTCTTCTAATTAATTTATATCAAATATAAATTAATTAATTAATCTCTATTAATTAATTTCTCATCAATTAAATACATATTTAAACACTTTAAATATAAATTTAATTTATACTACACATCCAATAATCTAGATTTGGTTTCAAGTCATGCTAGGGACTTTGCAATTTAATTGCAAACCAAATCTATTTAATTAATCAATTAAACTCTTTAATTAATTAATTAAATCATATTTAAATAGGTGATAACTTGTGTATGTGTGTGACTTACTAGGCTCATCACTAATTGGCAATGAGACATGATATCAACTCTTAATATCATCAGAACTCTTTCTTACCATAAATGATTTCTCTAAATCATTTTATGAACCTCATAGACCATGGTTAACACCTAGCATAGCATGCCATGGCCACCCAATTAGTAATAAGATTTACCTTAAATGAACCTATAATCATATGTTACCATGCACTAGAATCTCTCTGTTACAAAATCCCAACTCAAGCCGAGTCATGGTTTATGTCAAACTCCATTTGCTATGAATATTATGTTCTCTTTTAATTCCAGTTCTTGATTAAAAGATTTTTCTCATCGAAACTCTTTTACGAATAAATCTATCTGTCTGGCCAGAACTTGAAACATCAAGAACAATTAAATGAACATAGGATTTTAACTCTATTTACTTAGAGGAACAGATTCCATCTTGATCAACACCTACCTCCATATATAACTAGTAGGAGCCAACAGATGCCCATATACCCATACATAGTACAAGTATGAAAGCAGTATCAAACTCAAACTACCTATATACAAGATAAGCTGCTATCTCAGGTCTAAAGATT
This sequence comes from Hevea brasiliensis, assembly GCF_030052815.1. Classification (NCBI taxonomy): domain Eukaryota; kingdom Viridiplantae; phylum Streptophyta; class Magnoliopsida; order Malpighiales; family Euphorbiaceae; genus Hevea; species Hevea brasiliensis. The sequence continues at coordinate 17,950,030 of NC_079507.1, forward strand.
ATATGCACTGATATGATTTATGACAAAACATTGACAAGAGTAAACTCCATGTGCTTGCCATAAGCGTCACTGGTTCGGCCTACTTATCATTTATAAGTGCCTATCATGTTTGTTATATGGCATGAGACTCACCATTCCATCTTATTTATATCTCATATAAATAACTTGGGAACAAACATGAATACAATCTTTCTGGATAAGTCATGTCCTTATTATGAAGTATCCTCGATTGTGAACCTATTTATGATACTTTGTGCTAGAAATATTGTCACTCATATTCTTAACAACTTAAGAATAATATTTCTAACAAAATATCAATGGACCTTTTCTATTACACATAAATATATTATGTAAACGGAAAAGTGGAAATGCCTTTTATTAATAAAATATATACAAGATACATACTAAATGATATGCTCTAGGGCATACTACTAACACAAGATACATACTAAATGATATGCTCTAGGGCATACTACTAACAATCTCCCACTAGCACTAGAGCCATTCATTACAACACCTTAGACCCATCTTCTCAAGATGTCGGTCTAACTGAGCTTGTGACAAAAGCTTAGTGAATGGATCAGCTAGATTTTTCAGCTGATATTATTTTTCTGCATGGCTATATCGCCTTGCCCAACTATATATCTGATAATGTGGTAGTGCCTTTCTATGTGTTTGGATTTTGGGTGAGACCATAGTTCCTTAGCCTGTATGACTGTTCCATTGTTGTCATAGTGTAATGGAACTGCTGACTCAATGGAAGGAACTACAGTAAGTTCTGTCAAAAACTTCTTTATCTAAACAGCTTCCTTTGCAGCATCTGATGCAGCAATATACTCAGCCTCTGTAGTGGAATCTGCAGTCGTGCTCTGTTTGGAACTCTTCCAACTGACTGCACCTCCATTACAAATGAACACATATCCAGAGGTAGACTTTCTATCATCGATATCTGATTGGAAATCATAATCGTGATAACCATCCAATTGCAAGTCTCCACCTCCATAAATCAAGAATAAATCCTTAGTTCTTCTCAAGTACTTAAGAATATTCTTGACAGCTATCTAGTGTTCCAAACCTGGATTGGATTGATACCTGCTAGTCAAACTAACAGCATATGCGATAGCCGGCCTAGTACACAACATTGCATACATTAAACTTCCAATAGCCGAAGCATATGGAATCCTGGCCATCTTATCTCTTTCTTCAGGTGTCTTTGGAGACATCTCTTTAGAAAGGTGGATACCATGTCTCACTGGTAACAATCCTCTCTTGGAATCAAGCATATTAAACCTCTTTAACACCTTTTCCAAGTATAGACTTTGGTATAAACCAATTATTCTTTTCGCTCTATCTCTATAGATGCGAATCCGAAGAATATAGGTTGCCTCCCCTAAGTCTTTCATGGAGAATGTATTTGACAACCATACCTTTATAGTCGTCAACATACCTGTGTCATTACCCATCAACAGTATGTCATCCACATTAAGACAAGGAAAGTGATAGCACTGTCACTAACCTTCTTATATACACATGGCTCATCCTCATTTTTAATAAAACCAAAGGATTTAATGGCTTCATCAAAACGGATGTTCCAACTCCTCGAAGCTTGTTTCAACCCATAAATGGATCGCTTTAGCTTGCATACCTTGGAACCATCTTGGGATTCAAATCCCCTAGGTTGTTCCATGAAAATGTTTTCTTCAATGTATCCATTGAGAAAAGCTGTTTTGACATCCATCTGCCAAATCTCATAATCATAGTATGCAGCTATTGCTAATAAAATCCTAATTGATTTAACCATGGCAACAGGCGAGAAAGTCTCCTCATAGTCGATTCCTTGCCTTTGGCGAAACCCTTTCGCTACTAGCCTTGCCTTATAGGTCTCTACCTTTCCATCAGAACCAATTTTCTTCTTGAAAACCCATTTGTTCCCTATAGGTATAATACCTTCAGGTGGGTCAACAAGATCCCAAACTCGATTCTTATACATGGAATCAATCTCAGATTTCATAGCATCAATCCATTTTGAAGAGTCTATATCTGATATAGCTTCTTCATAGGTAAGTGGATCATCTCCATGATCTACTTCTTCATGAGTAGACAACTCTTGTTCTTCTTCATGAAGAAAACCATATCTCACTGGTGGGTGAGATACCCTGGTTGTTCTACGAGGAACAGCTGTAGATGTTTCATCAACGGGTATTGGTTGATTAGATGGATCTATATCCATCTGATCTGTTGGTTGGTCAGAATTCTCCAATTCTAACTCTATTTGCCTTCCTTTGCGTCCTTCTTGAACAAACTGTTGTTCAAGAAATGTGGCATCTCTACTTATCCCAACCTTTTGTGAAGTAAGCAAATAAAAATAATATCCAAAACTATCTTTTGGATATTCAACAAATCGATCGTTTTCTGATCTGGTCTCCAATTTATCAGTGTTTAGCTTTTTGATATAAGCTGAACAACCCTAAATCTTAACATGCTTAAGACTTGGTTTTCTTCCATGCCATATCTCATAAGGTGTGGAAGAAACTGATTTTGATGGAATCCTATTCAGAATATACAAAGCTGATTCTAATGCAAATCCCCAAAAGAAGATTGGCATATCAGTATAGCTCATCATACTATGTATCATATCCAATAGGGTACGATTTCTCCTTTCAGATGCACCATTCAGCTGTGGCATTCCTGGAGGAGTCAGCTGAGAAACAATGCCATGCTCTCTCAAGTATTCATCAAATTCAGTACTCAAATATTCACCTCCACGATCTGATCGAAGAGCTTTAATATTCTTTCCTGTTTGATTTTCTACTTCAGATTTAAATTCTTTGAACTTTTCAAAAGATTCATGTTTGTATTTCATCAAATACAAATACCCAAACCTTGATTTATTATCAGTAAAGGTAATAAAATAATGAAAACCCCCTCTAGCCATTTCTTTAAATGGACCACAAACATCACTATTTATTAGCTCCAAAATATTTTCAGCTCTTAGCCCTTGTCCAACAAAGGGTGATCTAGTCATTTTACCCTGAAGGCAAGATTCACAAGTTGGAGTAGGCTCAGAGCCCAATGAGGATAGAATCCCCATTTTCTCCAATTTTGCAATCCTATCTTCTGCAATATGACATAATCTTAAGTGCCAAATATATTTTGAACTTGAGTTGGTTTTCACCATGGCATTGCATTCTTTTAGATCACTTGCATTCGATTTGTGTTTGTCATTATTATCCAAATAATAAAGACCATCATTCATATAACCCGAACCAACATATTTATTTCCAAAATAAATATTGCAAACATCATCAGTGAACTGAAATTCACAGCCATTTCTAGTCAAACTAGATATAGAAATGATGTTCTTAAAAGCATCAGGTACATATAAAATAATATCCAAACACAAACATGTCCAAACATGTAAAAAGATTTAGATCCTATGGCTAAAGCTTCAACAGTTGAGCCATTGCCAATTCGGACTCTAATATCTTGAGAACGCAAGTCGCCATCTTGTTTGCTAGTTCCTGTATATCATTAGAAATGTGAGAACTGGCACCAGTATCTAAAACCCAAGCTGTAGATGAACTATGAGTATCATCAGAATCTAAATAACAAGATATGGACATACCTTCCAAAGGTGTATCTTTCTTGTCCTTCAGAGAAGCAAGATACTCTGGGCAGTTCCTTTTCCAGTGCCCATCCTTTTGGCAGTGGAAACACTTTCCTTTGCCTCCATCAGCTTTAGTCTTCCTTTTCTGTTTAGCTATTTTCTTAGAAGGACCAGGAATCTGAGGTTTCTTTTTCTTATTGCCCTTCTTCTTATTGGACTTTCCAGCAGAAGAAGATGCAACCAAAGCTACCTCTTTCCCTTTATTGCCTGGCATATTCTTTTGGGCAATAACCAGCATGTTGAGTAAACTAGCTAAGGTGCATTCCTGTTTAGTCATATGGAAATTTGTCACAAAATTCCCAAAAGACTCAGGAAGGGACTGAAGGATCAAATCCGTCTGTAGTTGGAAATCCATGTTGAAGTCAAGATGTTCCAACTGCTCAAGCAGCCGAATCATCTTGTGGACATGATCCCCAACATTCTATCCCTCAGACATCCTCATACGGAATAGCTGTCTAGATATCTCATACCTAGCATTCCTACTGTGCTCACCATACAACTCTTGCAGGTGAAGGAGGATCTCACTCGCACTCTGCATGTTCTCATGTTGCTTCTGTAACTCATTACTCATGGAAGCAAGCATGTAACACTTAGCTCTCATATCATGCTCCTTCCACTTGTCCAAAGTATCATGTTCCTCTTGTGGCCTCCGGAGGTAAGGGACCAGAACATTTGAATCTAGAACATATCCTATATGTTCAAGGTTCAGACAAGCTTCAAATTTCTTAGCCAATCATGTGATTTGGTCCTGTCAACCTATTGTGATCAAGTATGCTTGCAAGGATATTGGATGGTGGTGGTTGTTTTGTGCTCATTTTTATCAGAAAATTAACTGCAGAAAATAACCAGATTAATTAGTAAATGAAGGAACGGAAGCGTGAAAAACACACGTTTATACCATTGAATTCAAAAATTTTCACCTAGGGTCACATGGATCATGCAAGATTTATTTTTATCTATTTGATTTCAATGATAAACAACATATTAAAACTCTTTTAATATGTTTTTGGATCTGTATTTGCCATTTAAGATTTTAAAATTAATCAGATTAATTTTAGAACCCTAGATTAAATCAAGAACGATTACAATAACCTCTTGACGCACTGCAGCGTGTCTGCGCCTTTGCGATTCGTCTTCAGGACACCAGATGTTGTCCCTCTAGCTTGTCCACACCAAGAACACCTATGGCAGCCCTTGAAGAGCTTCTAAAGCTTTTTCTATTAATTAGAAAATCAAGTTCTGCCTTTTAAGAGTTTAAAGATGTAAACAGGACACTAGAAACAATTTCTAGTGTTCTTAATTCAAGAGATTGATGGCTAATCTCTTTGAATTGATGAGAGATGAAGAAGAATAGAGGAAAACCCTCAAAGTGGCGTGACAAAGGAGAGGAGTGGCTGCTGGTTGCTTTTTCTTTTCATAACAACACTTAAATAGCTAGGTTAACACATTAAACCCTTGCCACATGTCACCCTTTGATTAGCTCTAGGTTTAAATGACCCAATCACATTGTGCCAAGTGTCAAACCTATATTTAATCTTGATTTTAATCATCTTACATGATTAAAAAACATTTGGCAAGCTTATGTGTAATTCCATGTGTCACCATCTCATGGTGCCACGTGTCACAATGTGAAATGACCAAAATGCCCCTGTGTCTTAATTTTGAGTTCTTAACCCAAAATAATTATTTTTCTTCTTCTAATTAATTTATATCAAATATAAATTAATATTAATCTCTATTAATTAATTTCTCATTAATTAAATTCATATTTAAACACTTTAAATATAAATTTAATTTATACTACACATCCAATAATCTAGATTTGGTTTCAAGTCATGCTAGGGACTTTGCAATTTAATTGCAAACCAAACCTATTTAATTAATCAATTAAAATATTTAATTAATTAATTAAATCATATTTAATTAGTTGATAACTTGTGTATGTGTGTGACTTACTAGGCTCATCACTAATTGGCAATGAGACATGATATCAACTCTTAATATCATCAGAACTCTTTCTTACCATAAATGATTTCTCTAAATCATTTTATGAACCTCATAGACCATGGTTAACACCTAGCATAGCATGCCATGGCCACCCAATTAGTAATAAGGTTTACCTTAAATGAACCTATAATCATATCTTACCATGCACTAGAATCTCTCTGTTACAAAATCCCAACTCAAGCTGGAGTCATGGTTTATGTCAAACTCCATTTGCTATGAATATTATGTTCTCTTTTAATTCCAGTTCTTCATTAAAAAGATTTTCTCATCAGAAACTCTTTTCTGAATAAATCTATCTGTCCTGGCCAGGAACTTGAAATATCAAGAACAATTAAATGAACATAGGATTTTATCTCTATTTACTTAGAGGAACAGATTCCATCTTGATCAACACCTACCTCCATATATAACTAGTAGGAGCCAACACATGCCCATATACCCATACATAGTACAAGTATGAAAGCAGTATCAAACTCAAACTACTTATATACAAGATAACTATGCTATCTCAGGTCTAAAGATTATATGCACTGATATGATTTATGACAAAACATTGACAAGAGTAAACTCCATGTGCTTGTCATAAGTGCCACTGGTTCGGCCTACTTATCATTTATAAGTGCCTATCATGTTTGTTATATGGCATGAGACTCACCATTCCATCTTATTTATATCTCATATAAATAACTTGGGAACAAACATGAATACAATCTTTCTGGATAAGTCATGTCCTTATTATGAAGTATCCTCGATTGTGAACCTATTTATAATACTTCGTGCTAGAAATATTGTCAATCATATTCTTAACAACTTAAGAATAATATTTCTAACAAAATATTAATGTACCTTTTCTATTACAAATAAATATATTATGTAAACGGAAAAGTGGAAATGCCTTTTATTAATAAAAATATGTACAGATACATACTAAATGATATGCTCTAGGGCATACTACTAACAATCTCCCACTAGCACTAGAGCCATTCATTACAATATCTTAGACCTATCTTCTCAAGATGTCGGTCTAACTGAGTCTGTGACATAGGCTTAGTGAATGGATCAGCTGGATTTTTCAGCTGATGTTATTTTTCTGCATGGCTATATCGCCTTGCCCAACTATATATCTGATAATGTGGTAGTGCCTTTCTATGTGTTTGGATTTTGGGTGAGACCTTAGTTCCTTAGCTCAGATGATCGCTCCATTGTTGTCACGAGTAGTGGAACTACGACTCAATGGAAGGAACTCTTGTAAGTTCATCATGAACTTCTTTATCCAAACAGCCTTCCTTTGCAAAGATCTCGATGCAAGAATATACTCACCTCTGTAGTGGAATCTGCAATGCTCTCTGCTTGGAACTCTTCCAACTAATCGCACCTCCATTACAAATGAACACATATCCAGAGGTAGACTTTCTATCATCTATATCGATTGGAAATCGAATCGAGATAACCATCCAATTGCAAGTCTCCACCTCCATAAATCAAGAATAAATCCTTAGTTCTTCTCAAGTACTTAAGAATATTCTTGACAGCTATCCAGTGTTCCAAACCTGGATTGGATTGATACCTGCTAGTCAAACTAACAGCATATGCGATATCCGGCCTAGTACACAACATTGCATACATTAAACTTCCAATAGCCGAAGCATATGGAATCCTAGCCATCTTATATGTTTCTTCAGGTGTCTTTGGAGACATCTCTTTAAAAAGATGGATACCATGTCTCACTGGTAACAATCCTCTCTTGGAATCAAGCATGTTAAACCTCTTTAACACCTTTTCCAAGTATAGACTTTGGGATAAACCAATTATTCTTTTCGCTCAATCTCTATAGATGCGAATCCCAAGAATATAGGTTGCCTTCGCTAAGTCTTTCATGGAGAATGTATTTGACAACCATACCTTTATAGTCGTCAACATACCTGTGTCATTACCCATCAATAGTATGTCATCCACATATAAGACAAGGAAAGTGATAGCACTGTCACTAACCTTCTTATATACACATGGCTCATCCTCATTTTTAATAAAACCAAAGGATTTAATGGCTTCATCAAAACGGATGTTCCAACTCCTCGAAGCTTGTTTCAACCCATAAATGGATCGCTTTAGCTTGCATACCTTGGAACCATCTTGGGATTCAAATCCCCTAGGTTGTTCCATGAAAATGTTTTCTTCAATGTATCCATTGAGAAAAGCTGTTTTGACATCCATCTGCCAAATCTCATAATCATAGTATGCAGCTATTGCTAGTAAAATCCTAATTGATTTAAGCATGGCAACAGGCGAGAAAGTCTCCTCATGGTCGATTCCTTGCCTTTGGTGAAACCCTTTCGCTACTAGCCTTGCCTTATAGGTCTCTACCTTTCCATCAGAACCAATTTTCTTCTTGAAAACCCATTTGTTCCCTATAGGTATAATACCTTCAGGTGGGTCAACAAGATCCCAAACTTCATTCTTATACATGGAATCAATCTCGGATTTCATAGCTTCAATCCATTTTGAAGAGTCTATATCTGATATAGCTTCTTCATAGGTAAGTGGATCATCTCCATGATCTACTTCTTCATGAGTAGACAACTCTTGTTCTTCTTCATGAAGAAAACCATATCTCACTGGTGGGTGAGATACCCTGGTTGTTCTACGAGGAACAATTGTAGATGTTTCATCAATGGGTATTGGTTGACTAGATGGATCTATATCCATCTCGATGCATTGGTTGGTCGAATTCTCCAATTCTAACTCTATTTGCCTTCCTTTGCCTCCTTCTTGAACAAACTGTTGTTCAAAAAATGTGGCATCTCTACTTATCACAACCTTTTGTGAAGTAGGCAAATAAAAATAATATCCAAAACTATCTTTTGGATATCCAACAAATTGACCTTTTTCTGATATGGTCTCCAATTTATCAGTGTTCAGCTTTTTGATATAAGCTGGACAACCCCAAATCTTAACATGCTTAAGACTTGGTTTTCTTCCATGCCATATCTCATAAGGTGTGGAAGAAACTGATTTTGATGGAATCCTATTCAGAATATACAAAGCTGATTCTAATGCAAATCCAAAAAGAAGATTGGCATATCAGTATAGCTCATCATACTACGTACCATATCCAATAGGGTACGATTTCTCCTATCAGATACACCATTCAGCTGTGGCGTTCCTGGAGGAGTCAGCTGAGAAACAATGCCATGCTCTCTCAAGTATTCATCAAATTCAGTACTCAAATATTCACCTCCACGATCTGATCGAAGAGCTTTAATATTCTTTCCTGTTTGATTTTCTACTTCAGATTTAAATTCTTTGAACTTTTCAAAAGATTCATGTTTGTATTTCATCAAATACAAATACCCAAACCTTGATTTATCATCAGTAAAGGTAATAAAATAATGAAAGCCCCCTCTAGCCATTTCTTTAAATGGACCACATACATCACTATGTATTAGCTCCAAAATATTTTCAGCTTTTAGCCCTTGTCCAATAAAGGGTGATCTAGTCATTTTGCCCTGAAGGCAAGATTCACAAGTTAGAGTAGGCTCAGAGCCCAATGAGGATAGAATCCCCATTTTCTCCAATTTTGCAATCCTATCTTCTACAACATGACATAACCTTAAGTGCCAAATATATTTTGAACTTGATTTGGTTTTCACCATGGCATTGCATTCTTTAAGATTACTATACTCTCGCCAATGGAAACACTTTCTTACTGGCAATGGAAACACTTTCCTATTGGCAGTGGAAACACTTTCCTTTGCCTTTGTCAGCTTTGGTTTTCCTTTTCTGTTTAGCTATTTTCTTGGAAGGACCAGGAATCTGAGGTTTCTTTTTCTTGTTGCCCTTCTTCTTGTTGGACTTTCCAGCAGAAGAAGATGCAACCAAAGCTACCTCTTTTCCTTTATTGCCTGGCATATTATTTTGGGCAATAACCAGCATGTTGAGTAAACTAGCTAAGGTGCATTCCTGTTTAGTCATATGGAAATTTGTCACAAAATTCCCAAAAGACTCAGGAAGGGACTGAAGGATCAAATCCGTCTGTAGTTGGAAATCCATGTTGAAGTCAAGATGTTCCAACTGCTCAATCAGCCGAATCATCTTGTGGACATGATCCCCAACATTCTGTCCCTCAGACATCCTCATACGGAATAGCTGTCTAGATATCTCATACCTAGCATTCCTGCTGTGCTCACCATACAACTCTTGTAGGTGAAGGAGGATCTCACTCGCACTCTGCATGTTCTAATGTTGCTTCTGTAACTCATTACTCATGGAAGCAAGCATGTAACACTTAGCTCTCATATCATGCTCCTTCCACATGCCAAAAGTTTCATGTTCCTCTTGAGTGGCCTCTGGAGGTAAGGGACCAGGAACATTTGAATCTAGAACATATCCTATATGTTCAAGGTTCAGGACAAGTTTCAAATTTCTTAGCCAATCAGAGAGATTAGGTCCGGTCAACCTATTGCGATCAAGTATGCTTACAAGGATATTGGATGGTGGTGGTTGTTCTGTGCTCATTATTATCAGAAAATTAATTGCAGAAATAACCAGATTAATTAGTAAATGTATCATGTAATTAACCAAATATGATTATGGTCTTTTAATCAAATTGGTCCTCCCACTAACTTAGCGGATCCTACACTTCCAAAGTAGAAAACGGAAATCCTAGTTGGATGGATTTCTAGTGGGTGATTGAATTCTTATAATTCTATTGATCATCCTCAGGTACATCCATTATTGGAATTACAATAAACTATAAGTGAGCAACTCCTTGCCCATCACATCTCATGTGAGGTTCAATCCTTTACCTAGCCCCTAATGCTCAAAATCTCAGGTACATCCATTATTGACTTATCTTGCATTAGTTAAGTTGATCCCATTGAGCCAGTAATTATGCAAATAATTTTAATGTCCTCAGGTACATCCAATATTGGCCACTAAACCATTTACATATTTACAACATCTCATGCTTAACAATTATTCTTAAGAAAATCTCTAAAATAAATTGCATCTTATGCAACTATTTAAAATTTCTTAAAATAATTGCCCCAATGGAGGGCCTATGTTATAATTACTTTAATTATAGCATTTCCAACTTAATCATTTGTTTGGAAGATTTTATGGTCATTCTATTTACTATTAAGGTCTCACTTTGCACATTATCCAATTAGCATGCATATATCATATAATAACATACATTCCCATACATCTCATGCATTCATGGATAAGCAATAAAAATGGTATGATCATGGACTTTCTAAGGGATTCAATTCTGAGCCACCAAGAATTGAATCAGGGCATTCCTAGGTGCATTTCATTCATTCATTCATTTTACAAGAGTTGCTGAAGGAGTACATAATCAACACTTGATCTTGAATTCCTCCCACTGGTCCCACCAATGCTCTTGACCTCCTTGAACTTCTTACAATCCAATATTACATGGTAATCCTTGGCATACCAAGGCGAATTTACAAGAACTTAAATAAATGAAATTACAACCCAAAAATTATTACAAACTTAATAATATATGCCCAAAATAAATTAAAATAAATTAATTAATTTACAATCCCAAAGAAACATAAAAGAAATAAATCCAATCACATTGGTCTTTTGTAGTCCATGATCATCCATCATGCATATCACTATTTAACAATTAAATAAAACATACATACCTAAATTAAATTGAATATCTCATATTCAACTTAAAATCCAGATTTGAATATGATTCAAATAAATTTAAAAATTTAGATTTGAATCTCATTCAAACAAATTTAAAAATTCAGATTTGAATCACATTCAAACAACTTCAAAAATTCAGATTTGAATCACATTCAAACATTTTTTAAAAAATCAGATTTGAATCGCATTCAAACATTTTTTAAAAAATCAGATCTGAATTTTATTCAATCAATTTTAAAAAAATCAGATTTAAATATGATTCAAACATCTTTAAAAATTCAGATTTGAATCACATTCAAACAACTTTTAAAATTCAGATTTGAATCACATTCAAACAATTTTTAAAATTCTGATTTGAATCATAATTTAATTGCGTGATTAAAACTACTAATTAAACACTTTAATTAGTCAAAAAAATAGGCCCTAGATCATACAACAATTGCAGAATTAAAAGCCAAACCTTGAACCACCCATGGAAGCCAAACCATGCGCACCATTGATGGTGTTTTTCAAGCATGCCGCCACACCTCCATTGCAACCAGCAATGGATAAATCATCTCATGATCAAAACACACAATTAAATAGCTAGGTTAACACATTAAACCCTTGCCACATGTCACCCTTTGATTAGCTCTAGGTTTAAGTGACCCAATCACATTGTGCCAAGTGTCAAACCTATATTTAATCTTGATTTTAATCATCTTACATGATTAAAAAACATTTGGCAAGCTTATGTGTAATCCCATGTGTCACCATCTCATGGTGCCACGTGTTACACTGTGAAATGACCAAAATGCCCCTGTGTCTTAATTTTGAGTTCTTAACCCAAAATAATTATTTTTCTTCTTCTAATTAATTTATATCAAATATAAATTAATTAATTAATCTCTATTAATTAATTTCTCATTAATTAAATTCATATTTAAACACTTTAAATATAAATTTAATTTATACTATACATCCAATAATCTAGATTTGGTTTCAAGTCATGCTAGGGACTTTGCAATTTAATTGCAAACCAAACCTATTTAATTAATCAATTAAACTCTTTAATTAATTAATTAAATCATATTTAATTAGTTGATAACTTGTGTATGTATGTGACTTACTAGGCTCATCACTAATTGGCAATGAGACATGATATCAACTCTTAATATCATCAGAACTCTTTCTTACCATAAATGATTTCTCTAAATCATTTTATGAACCTCATAGACCATGGTTAACACCTAGCATAGCATGTCATGGCCACCCAATTAGTAATAAGGTTTACCTTAAATGAACCTATAATCATATGTTACCATGCACTAGAATCTCTCTGTTACAAAATCCTAACTCAAGGTGGAGTCATGGTTTATGTCAAACTCCATTTGCTATGAATATTATGTTCTCTTTTAATTCCAGTTCTTGATTAAAAAGATTTTCTCATCAGAAACTCTTTTCTGAATAAATCTATCTATCCTGGTCAGGAACTTGAAACATCAAGAACAATTAAATGAACATAGGATTTTATCTCTGTTTACTTAGAGGAACAGATTCCATCTTGATCAACACCTACCTCCATATATAACTAGTAGGAGCCAACACATGCCCATATACCCATACATAGTACAAGTATGAAAGCAGTATCAAACTCAAACTACCTATATACAAGATAACTGTGCTATCTCAGGTCTAAAGATTATATGCACTGATGTGATTTATGACAAAACATTGACAAGAGTAAACTCCATGTGCTTGTCATAAGTGTCACTGGTTCGGCCTACTTATCATTTATAAGTGCCTATCATGTTTGTTATATGGCATGAGACTCACCATTCCATCTTATTTATATCTCATATAAATAACTTGGGAACAAACACGAATACAATCTTTCTGGATAAGTCATGTCCTTATTATGAAGTATCCTCGATTGTGAACCTATTTATAATACTTCGTGCTAGAAATATTGTCACTCATATTCTTAACAACTTAAGAATAATATTTCTAACAAAATATTAATGGACCTTTTCTATTACACATAAATATATTATGTAAACGGAAAAGTGGAAATGCCTTTTATTAATAAAAATATGTACAAGATACATACTAAATGATATGCTCTAGGGCATACTACTAACTGTAAATGTATCATGTAATTAACCAAAATGATTATGGTCTTTTAATCAAATTGGTCCTCCCACTAACTTAGCGAATCCTACACTTCCAAAGTAGGAAACGGAAATCCTAGTTGGATGGATTTCTAGTGGGTGATTGAATTCTTATAATTCTATTGATCATCCTCAGGTACATCCATTATTGGATTTACAATAAACTATAAGTGAGCAACTCCTTGCCCATCACATCTCATGTGAGGTTTAATCCTTTACCTAGCCCCTAATGCTCAAAATCTCAGGTACATCCATTATTGACTTATCTTGCATTAGTTAAGTTGATCCCATTGAGCCAGTAATTATGTAAATAATTTTAATGTCCTCAGGTACATCCAATATTGGCCACCAAACCATTTACATATTTACAACATCTCATGCTTAACAATTATTCTTAAGAAAATCTCTTAAATTAATTACATCTCATGCAACTATTTAAAATTTCTTAAAATAATTGCCCCAATGGAGGGCCTATGTTATAATTACTTTAATTATAACATGTCCAACTTAATCATTTGTTTGGAAGATTTTATGGTCATTCTAATTACTATTAAGGTCTCACTTTGCACATTATTCATTTAGCATGCATATATCATATAATTGCATACATTTCCATATATCTCATGCATTCATGGATAAGCAGTAAATATGGTATGATCATGGACTTTCTAAGGGATTCAATTCTGAGCCACCAAGAATTGAATCTCAGAATTGAATCCGGGCATTCCTAGGTGCATTTCATTCATTCATTTTACAAGAGTTGCTGAAGGAGTACATAATCAACACTTGATCTTGAATTCCTCCCACTGGTCCCACCAATGCTCTTGACCTCCTTGAACTTCTTGCAATCCAATATTACATAGTAATCCTTGGCATACCAAGGCGAATTTACAAGAACTTAAATAAATGAAATTACAACCCAAAAATTATTACAAACTTAATAATACATGCCCAAAATAAATTAAAATAAATTAATTAATTTACAATCCCAAAGAAACATAAAAGAAATAAATCCAATCACATTGGTATTTTATAGTCCATGATCATCCATCATGCATATCACTATTTAACAATTAAATAAAACATACATACTTAAATTAAATTGAATATCTCATATTCAACTTAAAAATCCAAATTTGAATATGATTCAAATAAATTTAAAAATTCAGATTTGAATCTCATTCAACAAATTTAAAAATTCATATTTGAATCACATTCAAACAACTTCGAAAATTCAGATTTGAATCACATTCAAACATTTTTTAAAAAATCAGATTTGAATCACATTCAAACATTTTTTAAAAAATCAGATCTGAATTTTATTCAATCAATTTTAAAAAAATCAGATTTAAATATGATTCAAACAACTTTAAAAATTCAGATTTGAATCACATTCAAACAACTTTTAAAATTCAGATTTGAATCATAATTTAATTGTGTGATTAAAATTCCTAATTAAACATTTTAATTAGTCATATGATGAACCTTTCATCATGCAACAATTGCAAAATTTAATAACAACCATGCGCACCATGATCTTCCAAAGCCATGCACACCATGTTTGAGTTCATCAAGCATGCCGCCACACCTCTTGATCCAACCAGCAATGGATCAATCATCTCATGATCAAATCACACAATTAAATCATATAATAAACAATCTAAATGGCAAATATAGTGGCTCTGATACCAATTGAAGGAACGGAAGCGTGAAAAACACAAGTTTATACCATTGAATTCAAAAATTTTCACCTAGGGTCACATGCATCATGCAAGATTTATTTTTATCTATTTGATTTCAATGATAAACAACATATTAAAACTCTTTTAATATGTTTTTGGATCTGTATTTGCCATTTAAGATTTTAAAATTAATCAGATTAATTTTCGAACCCTAGATTAAATCAAGAACGATTACACTAACCTCTTGATGCACTGCAGCGTGTCTGCGCCTTTGAGATTCGTCTTCAGGACACCAGATGTTGTCCCTCTAGCTTGTCCACACCAAGAACACCTATGGCAGCCATTGAACAGCTTCTAAAGCCTTTTCTATTAATTAGAAATTCAAGTTCTGCCTTTTAAGAGATTAGAGATGTAAACAGGACACTAGAAACAATTTCTAGTGTTCTTAATTCAAGAGATTGAAGGCTAATCTCTTTGAATTGATGAGAGATGAAGAAGAATAGAGGGAGGGCTGCAAAATGGCATGACCAAGGAGTGTGGCTGCTGGTTGTATTTTATTTTCTCATAACAACACTTAAATAGCAAGGTTAACACATTAAACCCTTGCCACATGTCACCCTTTGATTAGCTCTAGGTTTAAGTGACCCAATCACATTGTGCCAAGTGTCAAACCTATATGTAATCTTGATTTTAATCATCTTACATGATTAAAAAAACACTTGGCAAGCTTATGTGTTATGCCATGTGTCACCATCTCATGGTGCCACGTGTCACACTGCAAAATGACCAAAATGCCCCTGTCTTAATTTTGAGTTCTCAACCCAAAATAATTATTTTTCTTCTTCTAATTAATTTATATCAAATATAAATTAATTAATTAATCTCTATTAATTAATTTCTCATTAATTAAATTCATATTTAAACACTTTAAATATAAATTTAACTTATATTATACATCCAATAATCTAGATTTGGTTTCAAGTCATGCTAGGGACTTTGCAAACTAATTGCAAACCAAACCTATTTAATTAATCAATTAAACTCTTTAATTAATTAATTAAATCATATTTAATTAGGTGATAACTTGTGTATGTGTGTGACTTACTAGGCTCATCACTAATTGGCAATGAGACATGATATCAACTCTTAATATCATCAGAACTCTTTCTTACCATAAATGATTTCTCTAAATCATTTTATGAACCTCATAGACCATGGTTAACACCTAGCATAGCATGCCATGGCCACCCAATTAGTAATAAGGTTTACCTTAAATGAACCTATAATCATATGTTACCATACACTAGAATCTCTTTGTTACAAAATTCCAACTCAAGCTGGAGTCATGGTTTATGTCAAACTCTATTTGCTATGAATATTATGTTCTCTTTTAATTCCAGTTCTTCATTAAAAAGATTTTCTCATCAGAAACTCTTTTCTGAATCAATCTATCTGTCCTGGCCAGGAACTTGAAACATCAAGAACAATTAAATGAACATAGGATTTTATCTCTATTTACTTAGAGGAATAGATTCCATCTTCATCTACACCTACCTCCATATATAACTAGTAGGAGTCAACACATGCCTATATACCCATACATAGTACAAGTATGAAAGCAGTATCAAACTCAAACTACCTATATACAAGATAACTGTGCTATCTCAGGTCGAAAGATTATATGCACTGATATGATTTATGATAAAACATTAACAAGAGTAAACTCCATGTGCTTGTCATAAGTGTCACTGGTTCGGCCTACTTATCATTTATAAGTGCCTATCATGTTTGTTATATGGCATGAGACTCACCATTCCATCTTATTTGTATCTCATATAAATAACTTGGGAACAAACATGAATACAATCTTTCTAGATAAGTCATGTCCTTATTATGAAGTATCCTCGATTGTGAACCTATTTATGATACTTCATGCTAGAAATATTGTCACTCATATTCTTAACAACTTAAGAATAATATTTCTAACAAAATATCAATGGACCTTTTCTATTACACATAAATATATTATGTAAATGGAAAACTGGAAATGCCTTTTATTAATAAAAATATGTACAATATACATACTAAATGATATGCTCTAGGGCATACTACTAACAAGGGACTGAATTGGGTGAAGATAAACTAGTAGGGCTAGACCTGGTGAAATAGACTAAGGAGAAAGTAAAGCTAATCAAAGCCAATCTGAAGGTTGCCTCAGACAGACAAAAATTTTATGCTGACCTGAAGAGAAAAGAAATAGATATGCGGTTAGCGAAAAAGTGTTTCTTAAGGTATCACTATGGAAGAAGATACTGAGGTTTGGAAGAAAAAGTAAGTTAAGCCCTAGGTTCATTGGCCCATATGAAGTCATTGAACGTGTGGGTCCAGTGGCCTACAGGCTAGTTTTACCACCAGAGCTGGACAAGATCCACCATATGTTCCACGTGTCTATGCTAAAAAGATACCGCTCAGATCCTTCACATGTCATTTCCATGAAAGAAATTGAAGTATAACCGGATTTGACATATGAAGAAGAACCCATACAGATCCTGGCTCGAGAAGTGAAATGGTTGAGGAATAAGTAGATTCCACTGGTGAAAGTGCTTCGGAGGCACCACAACACTGAGGAGGCAACATGGGAAAGTGAAGAGACGATGAGGCAACAGTTCCCTCAACTGTTTGCATCAGGTAAATTTCGAGAACGAAATTTAAATTAGAGGGGAAGAGTTGTAAAACCCTCCCTATAGCAACTCCGTACATTCTACTATTCCGGTGACTAGTGTCGGTCCGGACAGCTAGAACTGTAACACCCCTATTTGCATAGCCTGGTAAATTATACTATTCCAGAGACCGGTGTTGGTCTGGGCAATTAAGAGGATTAGAACTATGTTTAAGACACCTAGAGAAGCCTTGAACACAAATAATTAGTAATTGTCAAATAGTTAAGTATAAATAAGAAAAACAGAACATAAAAAGTTAAGTGAGCCAAGAGACATAGCGACGGGTGACCTTCTCGGGAACGACTGTGAGGTCGATTTAAACTCGAATTTCGAATCGTAAAATGTGATGCCGCGGTCCTTAGGACTATTGCGAACACAGTGGAAAAGAGAAAATCATGAAAAAGAATTGTTAAGCAGGTCAAATAATTAAGTCAGGGATCTAGAGGAAATATCAAATAACTAGCAAACCGGATCGAACCAGCGAGGGGCAATTTGGTCAATTCACCCCTAGAGCTAACTCCTGACCTAATTGTCAAATAAAATTAGAGAAAAGAAAATTTCAAGATTAAGAATTAAATTAAAGAACTAGTGGAAAAATAAATGTAAAAGAAAAAGAAAAAAAGAAAAAGTTTAGTTACATCATGCTTACATCACTATTATGACATCATAAATAATTTTATTTTTGCCCATCAATATTTACCAAGTCAAAAACAATTTTAAAGACTTAAAAATATACTAAAAAGAAAATAAAAAAGAAAAGAAATTCAAAAAATAAAATGCTTTATAACATCATGTATGATCACATAAATAATTTTTCATTTAATTACCATTTTGACCAAGTCAATTTGAAGATAAATACACATAAAAACAAATAAAAAGAAAAAAAAAACAATTTGGGTCTTCTTTTTTTTGTGTTGCCGTCCTCATCTCTTTCCCTCTCTCACCTCTTTCATTTCCACCATGGGAGCTCACCTCAAGCTCTCATAAACCTTAAGTTTAGCCACAAATTTCCCTAACCCCCTTAAGTAAATCTTGCAAGTGGACCTTGCTATGAAGCTTGGATGTCATTAAAACCAAGGAAGTGAGGAAAATTGAAGGATAGAAATTCTACTCCATAATTAAGTAATGGAATTTGAAAATCTTAGTTTATATGTTGTGTTTGTATCTTAATTAACCTATAAATATATTTGAAATGAAAATAAAACATCTTTGGAAGACTATGTGTGAATTCGGCCAGCCATAGATTTATAAGAATATGATGTGTTTTGATTGAATTAAAAGTGTATGTAAGCTTAAATGAGTGTGTAGGTAATCTGTATGCATTTTAATTTCAAGAATTAAGTCAAGAAACAAAGTTAGGGTTTTGGACCTAGGGTTTGGGAGACAAAATTTGGAGAAATGGTCAAATGTTGTGTTTGACCTTGTTTAAGTTGAAAAATAGTCATATGTGACCAATTGGGGTATGTTGGAAGTGTTAGAATTAGGTTTCAATTCGGATTGAATGTGGTCAGTTTGCAAGCAGTAGGACCAAGGTCCCTTTCAGGGATCAAAGCTAAAAATTTACCAACCAATTGGTGTGAGGCCAATTGGGAATGAAGCTAGACACAAAATGGCACTTTTTTCATTTCGGAATCATGCCCACAAAGTGACCATAGCATAGTGAACAAATTGGCCAAATCCGGAAGTGAGTATTCTGCCCTGTACAAAAATGACCAAATGAATAGTGTTTGTTCATTTGGCCATAACTTGGGCTAGACAGGTCTAAATTACCTGAAGGTTTACCAATAGAAAGCTGAGATATAGACCTAAAACTTTCATGAAGAACACAAACCCAAATTATGCCTTTAACCAAGTCATTTAGCCACCCAAATTTAGTGACCTAAAACTGCCAGAACCCAAAAATTGCCCAGAATTCTAGATAAAATCAAATCCGGCCAGCCATGTTCAAATGGCTATAACTTAAGCTACAAAACTCCAAATGGAGTGATTCAAAAATGAAAATAAAGTTAAGACAATAAGGAACAATTTCTATGAAAAAAACTTGCCCAAATTCTAACAACAACTGACCAATGGAACAGTGCAACATAGGATACTAAAACTGAAAATTTGATATTTTACCTAAAAGACTTAAGTTTTGAGAAAACAACCAAAACCAAAAAATTAGGTAACCAAAATGTGGTATGTGAGTGAAATTAGAATTTCCATACCTATTAAGCCTTAGAAAGTCAACAAATTGACTTGAATAGTGTAGTGAATAGTAACCCTGAAACACAAATTTTAAATAATGTCAAGTTTAGCATATTAAAGCCAGGTAAAAGTAAATTTGAATTTATTTTTGGATTTATGATAAGTTATGATACTATAACACTGTGAAATTGTGTGTTTCAGTGGAAAAGAATACCGATAAAGAACCCGAGGTGTCGAGTCAAGGCCAATAGGCGACTCGTATAAGGTTTGTGCACAATAACTTTTCACTTGCGATTTGCTATTAGAAAATTTATTTGAATAAATTTTGGAGCAATTTATGATAAACAATGCATTGTGAAATTATTGTGTTAATTATTGGCTTTGAGAACTATTATGTTGCCACTTTGGGAATGGAAATTTGACTTTGGAAATTGATTGTGTTTTGCATAAAATATTTGAATAACTTGATTTAAATTGTTTTTAATTCACACTTCGCACGGCAATATTAATATGTTCCTCCTCCACTTGTGGGGTTGAGATTGATATTTGAACACTTTCCTCCCTCTCTGGCTTCCCAGTCTGAGGGGTGAGTTTGGATAAGTACTCATTAGCTAGCTAGCCACCTCCCTCAGTGATTCCGATTAGTGGGGTGAGTTTGCCTTGTCGTGGTGTACAACACCACATGTTTGAAAATTTTGTATCATGGCCTAAGTTATATTATTGATTGGCAACATTGTGTTTATTAAATTGTTTAATTAAATTTGTGTTATATTAAGCTTTGAAAATTATGATTTGTTATAAATGAGATTTAAAAAAAATTGTGAAATGCGATTATGAGATTTTTGAATTATAATTTGTTCATAAATGTTTTATGTTATGCATTTTATACTTTATTATGCACCACTGAGTATTTTTATACTCAGCGATAGCTTATTTTGCTGTCACAGATAAGAGTAAGGAAAAAGCAGCAGGGTGAGCTGCTGAATTGGCAAGGCCTTCGCCGATCTTTTTGCTCGGGTATTTAATTATACCTTGTAGTTATTTGATATAAATATTGTAATGTCTATTGTATCAATGTAAAGTTGAGCAGTTGTATATAAAATTGTAATAATGATATTTTAATTTTTCTTTTTGTAAATTAAGATTTGTATTTGTATAAATACACAAAAAAATAAATAAAAAGAAAAAAAAAAAACAATTTGGGTCTTCTTTTTTTTGTGTTGCCATGCTCATCTCTTTCCCTCTCTCACCTCTTTCATTTCCACCATGGGAGCTCACCTCAAGCTCTCATAAACCTAAAGTTTAGCCATAAATTTCCCTAACCTCCTTAAGTAAATCTTGCAAGTGGACCTTGATATGAAGCTTGTATGTCATTAAAACCAAGGAAGTGAGGAAAATTGAAGGATAGAAATTCTGCTCCATAAGGTTAGTAATGGAATTTGAAAATCTTAGTTTATATGTTGTGTTTGTATCTTAATTAACCTAGAAATATATTTAAAATGAAAAGAAAATATCTTTGGAAGACTATGTGTGAATTTGGCCAGCCATAGATTTATGAGAATATGATGTGTTTTAATTGAATCAAAAGTGTATGTAAGCTTAAATGAGTGTGTAGGTAATGTGTATACATTTTAATTTCAAGAATTAAGTCAAGTAGCAAAGTTAGGATTTTGGACCTAGGGCTTGGGAGACAAAATTTGGAGAAATTGTCAAATGTTATGTTTGACCTTGTTTAAGCTAAAAAATGGTCATATGTGACCAAGTGGGGTATGTTGGAAGTGCTAGAATTAGGTTTAAATTCGGATTGGATGTAATCAGTTTGCAAGCAGTAGGACCAAGGTCCATTTCAGGGATCAAAATTGAAAATTTACTAGCCCAATTGGTGTGAGGCTAATTGGGAATGAAACTAGACACAAAATGACACTTTTTTTATTTAGGAATCATGCCCAAAAAGTGACCATAGCATAGTGAACAAATTGGCCAAATCCGTAAGTGAGTGTTCTGCCCTGTACAAAAATGACCAAATGAATAGTGTTTATTCATTTGTCCATAACTTGGGCTAGGCAGGTCTAAATGACCTGAAAGTTTACTAGTAGAAAGCTGAGATATAGACCTAAAACTTTCATGAAGAACACAAACCCAAATTATGCCCTTAACCAAGTCATTTAGCCACCCAAATTTAGTGACCTAAAACTGTTAGAACCCAGAAATTGTCCAGAATTCTTTGTAAAACCAAATCCGGCCAGCCATGTTCAAATGGCTATAACTTGAGCTATAAAACTCCAAATGGAGTGATTCAAGAAGGGAAATAAAGTTAAGACAATAAAGAACAATTTCTATGAAGAAAACTTGCCCAAATTCTAACAGTAACATAACCAATGGAACAGTGCAACATAGGACACCAAAACAGAAAATTTGATATTTTGCCTAAAAGACTTAGGTTTTGAGAAAACAACCAAAATCAACAAATTAGGTAGTCAAAATGTGGTATGTGAGTGAAATTAGAATTTCCATACCTATTAAGCCTTAGAAAGTTAACAAATTGTCTTGAATAGTGTAGTGAATAGTAACCCTAAAACAAAAATTTTAAAGAATGCCAAGTTTAGCATATTAAAGCTAGGTAAAAGTAAATTTGAATTTATTTTTGGATTTATGATAAGTTATGATACTGAAACACTGTGAAACTATGTGTTTCAATGGAAAAGAATACCGGAAAAGAACCCGAGATGTCGAGTCAAGGCCAAGAGGCGACTCGTATAAGGTTTGTGCACAATAACTTTTCACTTTCGATTTGCTATTAGAAAATTTATTTGAATAAATTTTGGGGCAATTTATGATAAACAATGCATTGTGAAATTATTGTATTAATTATGGGCTTTGAGAACTATTGTGTTGCCACTTTGGGAATAGAAATTTGACTTTGGAAATTGATTGTGTTTTGCATAAAATATTTGAATAACTTGATTCAAATTGTTTTTAATTCACACTTGGCATGGTAATATTAATATGATGCTCCTCCACTTGTGGGGTTGAGTTTGATATTTGATCACTTTCTTCCCTCTCTGGTTTCCTAGTCTGAGGAGTGAGTTTGGATGAGTACTCATTATCTAGCTAGCCACCTCCCTCATTGATTTCGATTAGTGGGGTGAGTTTGCCTTATCATGGTGAACAACACGACATGTTTGGAAATTTTGTGTCATGGCCTAAGTTGTGTTATTGATTGGTAATACTGTGTTTATTAAATTGTTTGATTAAATTTGTGTTATATTAAGCTTTAAAAATTATGATTTGTTATAAATGTGATTTAAAAAAATTGTAAAATGCGATTATGAGATTTTGAATTATAATTTGTTCATAAATGTTTTATGTTATGCGTTTTATACTTTATTGTGCAGCACTGAGTATTTTTATACTCAGCGATAGCTTATTTTGCTATCGCAGATAAGAGCAAGGAAAAAGCAGCAGGGTGAGCTGCTGAATTGGCAAGGCCGTTGCTGATCTTTTTATTCGGGTATGTAATTATACCTTGTAGTTATTTGATGTAAATATTGTAATGTCTATTGTATCAATGTAAAGTTGAGCAGTTGTATATAAAATTGTAATAATGATATTTTAATTTTTCTTTTTGTAAATTAAGATTTGTATTTGTAAATTTAGTACTATTTGTAAAATTGAAATGAATTTGTGAAGTATTTTGAGATGATAAATTTTTAGTTGAGTTGTAGAATTAAATTGAATTGAGTTGATTTGGGTTGGGAGTTGTGAAAAGAATTATTAAAAGTGTTTTTTTTAGGTATTTGAAAAACAGTTTTTTCAAAATATAGACGACACTCTGCCGAAATTTTTATAAAATTTGCGAAAAAATAAAATAGGACAAAAATCTTAATTAGTTTTCAAATTTCAATTAAATATTTTTAATTTCTACCAAAACGCTCACCACTTTCAAAAAGTAAGAAAATTGTTTTAAAATCCCTTGTAGGGTACTTAATGAGTTATCGGTAGGTTAAGTTCGGTAATTCATTAAGTATTCTATGGGATCATGTTATGCCTTAGAGAGGGGTAAGATGTGACAAGAATGTCCGAAAAAAAATATATTTAAACTAAAGTGAGGAACTATAATTAACTCAAATATTAACAAGAAAAATTTTAGAAAAATTTTAGAAATAAAATACAACCAAGTTAAATGAGTGGGTGCCCAAGCGATGGCTAACCTAGTGGGAAGTTGCGGTTCTCGCAACTAGGAGCCCTAGACTGGAGGAAAAATTCATAAAATAAATTTTGGGACTCTAGAGAAGGGTCATTGAGGTTCCTATGGCATTAGAATGCTAAGAAAATGCTTAGAAAATTTTTTCAATCGGTACAGACAATTTTAGTTTGTTAAGCCAAATGGAGGGCTTTTGGTTATTCACCTTCAGATGTGATTTTTGGCCAACTTGTCCAGTTAAGTAAATAATTATTATGACATAAAATATGAATAAATATTGCTAAAAATTAAATTGAAAATGATTAGAGAAGAAAAGAATAAGAAATGAGATAAAATGCCCATTTATGACATTATTATGATGTCAATAAGCAAATCCCACCAATCACATTTAACTAACACTTGAATTAACTAATAAAAAGAGATAAGGATACAACAAAATGGAAAAAAAAAAAAAAGGTAGCAGCCATCTCCTTCAACAAGCCAGTTGAAACCCACCTCCCATACCCAAACCTCCATTACAACAGCCCAAAGCTTCATTACCTCACCTAATTTCACTTGAAACCCTAACCTAGCTTCACAAAAAAATTGACCTAGCAACTTGAATGTCCTCTAAGCAGCCAAAAGAGGAAGAAACAAAGAAGTTTGTGAAGGGAGAAATTCTGCCCCAACAAGGTAAGTGACTAAACTCTTGCTCTTTTTAGTTTAAGTCATGTTTAATGGCATAATATATGTAAGAAATGTAATAAAATGAAACAAACAAGTGTGTGTGTGCACCCTATAAGTTTAGGCAGCTAGGGTTAGTTAGGGTTGGTGATTTTGCTTGATAGCAAAGTGTTGATGAGCAGCCCTTATGTAACACCCACCCTGTAGCAACTCCGTACATTCTAATGTTCTGGTGACCAGTGCCGGTCCGGACAGCTAGAACGATCGAAAAAATATTTAAACTAAAGTGAGGAACCATAATTAACTCAAATATTAATAAGAAAAATTTAGTAAAAATTTTAGAAATAAAATACAACCAAGTTAAATGAGCCGGTGCCCAAGTGATGGGTTGTAACACCCCAAAGTTCGGTAGTGCGTTCTGCTGCTCCGGTGACTAGTGTTATCCGGACAGCTAGGATGCCAAGAACCGTACTTCGATATGAGTGAGGAGACATAAAATAATGAAATACAAGAAAAGAAAGTACAAGAAAAACAAAGGAAAAATGATAGCAAAGAAATGTGACCAAGTTAAACGAGCCGGGAAACCTAACGATGGGTGACCGCACCGGGAAGTCACGGCGTGGACCGTTGACTAGCCCTGGACTGCGGGGAACCCTGGAAAACAATTTTTTGGACTTAAAAAGAACCTTATTGAAGAATAAATATCATTAGAAAGATCAAAGAAAAATTAAATAATTAGTACAAAGAAAAGTGAGAAATCGAAAAATAGACAAAACCCGGTGTTACCGAAAAATCGGGAATGCAACCCGAACAGGGGCATTATGGTCATTTGACATCCCGAAGTGTCTTTTGACCTAAATGTCCATTAAAAATAAATAATATTACACTTAGAAAATGAAATGAAAAATTAATTTGGTGGTACCTAAAGAAAATAGCTAAAATCATGGGTTAAATGTGGAATAAGTGGGAAGTTAGCTTAAAATATGATTTAATTTTGCTAGTGGACCACTAAGAACATTAAAATGATTAATTATACTTATAAGTGGGCAGATTATTCCCACTCAAAGTTCATCTTCCTCACTTGGCTCAACATTGCCGAATTGAAGAACCTTGAAACCTCCATGGACGTTTTGGGTAAAGCTTGATCCATCCCCTCATTTCAACCCAAATCACCTAGGGTTCTTCATTAAACTTTGTCTACACATCACAAGGAAGATATTGATACCAATTTTGAGAAGTTTGGTGAAGGTTTAGCAAGTTACAAACAAAGGTAAGTTTACATTTTTTTGAGAATTCCTTTGTTAAGTTTTGTGTGCATGTTATGGGTATTGGTTTGGTGAAGGAAAATTTTGAGTTTGAAGAGTTATTGTTGTTTTCATTTTGGACAGCCATGAGTCACGTTTTTGATGAGATATTTGTGCATATAATTGATGAGAAATAATGTTGATCATGGTGATTTAGTAACCTAGTGAATTATTTCATGTTTATATGGTGATTTATGCACTTGGATGGGAATTGGTAAATTGGACGGCACTTTGATGTTGAAGAAGGTTTGCGGCAGCTTGGGAACACTTGAGTAAATGTATATATTGAAAGAAGTGTAGGCTGAATATTGACCTAGAAGGATTGATGATATGTATGTAGATTGATATTGTAAAGTGTATGTAAAATTTGTAATGGTTAGGTGTGTATGTAATGGTACTTAGAAATTGTAAATGTGAATTATATTTGGTGTGTTGAGGGTAATGGTAATCTGCCCAAAGTAATGTTGATGTAATGTAGAAAATGCTTTTGGTAATGTACCAAAACAGATTGGTAGGTAAGTAAACAAATTGCAAAGGTAAAAGTGTGTTTGAAGTGGGGTGTGAAAGGCATATTGAGGGCAGTGTACATTTTAGCCTATAACCTTAAATGTGTAACCTCAATTGGTATGAGACCAATTTGAAGTGAAACTAGGCACAAAATGTGCCAACTTTCATTGAGAAACCATACCAAAATTCTGCTTGCAAGGTGACCTAAGAAAATGACCAATTCGGATTAGGTGCAATTAGGACCTGAAAAATGACCAATTGGGCAGCAGTGAGTGTTTAGGCCATAACTCACTCAAACCAGGTCCAATTGACCTGAAATTTTAACCAAGAATAGCTAAGACCCATACCTACAAGTCTTATGAAGACAACAAAGCCCTGAAATGACCATAAGCAAGTCAAACAACTTGCACAAGTTCGGGTCCAAAAACTGGCCGAACCAGAATTGACCAATTTGACCTAAAATTTACCTAATTTGGTACCATTTGACCAGCAATAGTATAATGACCATAACTTGGTCTACTTAACTCGGATTGACCTGAAATTTTGCCCCGCGTGCAATAAGACCTAGATCTACAAGTTTGTAGTTTCGACTGAGACCCGAAAACCGAGGGAACTAGATCGTCCGGTTAGGTCAAACCAGTGTCCCGAAATCCAGCAATTTGCATTAAAATGCACTAAGCAAGGAAATGACTTTGGTAAAACATACCAAACCTAAAACCCTATCAAATGTGACATATTAACGACACTAAAACCTAATTTACCTAAAACGCAACGAGGGTCGGTATATTAGGTGACTTAGCAAATAAAGGTATTCAGTGAATTGTTTATCGAACATTATCGTTAGAGGCAAATTAATTTAGCACTGAAACACTTCAAATTGTGTTTCTCAGTTAACAAGGACTCAGGAAAAGGGAAAGAAATACTGAGTCAGGACCAGGAGACAAATATCAGAGGTTTGTGCACAACAACTGTTTCTTTTGAATTATTTTCAATTGAAATAAATATTGACTATTTGTATATTATTGTTTTAAATTGTGGAAATGAGTTTGATGGACATTTATTGATTGAAAAATATTGTGAATGGTTTGAAACTGTGAAAAATTGTTTGAATGACATTGATGGATACTTAATGATTAAAAAGCATTGGAAATGGTTTGAAACCACAGCTATCATGTATATTGATTGTATTCCTCATTAGCTTGTCTAGTGGGACGAATTGAATTCCCTCTCTGGCTGAAGTGTTGAGGTGTGTGCCTGTTGAGGACGAATTGAATGAGTACTCATATTTTTGCTAGCTAGCTATGTTATTCCTCATTAGTCATCAACTTTTGGGACGAATTGAATACCTCATTAGCCATCGGCTTTTGGGACGAATTGAACTATGGATCATGATTAAGCTGTGTGTGATTTATTGATGTTTATTATGAGATTGTGAAATGGATTTAAACTCTCATTGACATATACTGTCTTTTGAATTCAAACTTGATCTGACTTATGGAAATCTATTGTGATATTGAGAAATGAGTTTAAATTCTTGTTGACAATTATTGTCTTGAGTTTAATTATGATTTTAAATATCCAGTATTTGAATGGTTTATGAATTGTGATTATAAATTGTATTTGGTTAATGTTGTGCACCACTGAGACATTGTCTCAGCGATAGCTTTTTATTGCTGTCGCAGGTAGAGAGACCGACAGGGCAGCAGACTAGGCTGCATATACATCCAAGAGGATTACAGTATAAAGAGTATACTAATATTTTGCGTTTTGTACTGTAATGTATGACACTGTATGTATATTTTGTTTTTGGTTTTGAGCAGTTGTAAATTCAAATTGTACCTTGAAGTTGTAAATTAATTATGAGTTATTTGACTTGTAAAAATTGTATTATATTTCCTTATCTCAGACTTTGAAAGATTTCTATGAAATTGAGTTGATAAATTATTGTGTTGAGAAATGTATTGGAGTTGAGATTTGGAAAATTATTGAAGTGCTTTTTACAGGTTTTCTGAAGAACTGTTTTGTCCAAAATACAGATGGCACTCTGCCAAAATTTTTACAGAAATTCCAAATAAACCAAATGAGTTAGTGGTTTCACTTCAGTTCACCAAAGTTTTTAACACCTGTAAATAGTGCTCACCACTATAAAAGAAGAAAGAAAAGTTTTTAAAATCCCTTGTAGTGTATTTAATGGGTTATCAGTAGACGGAGTTGGTAATTCATTAGGTATACTACGGGATCATGTTATGCCTTACAGAGGGGTAGGGTGTGACATGTTTTGGTGGTATCAGAGCAAAGTTTTTAAATTCTGTTTCCACCTATTATTTGAATATTCTTTCTTGATAGTACAACTGCTCAATATCATTGTTTGATACATACAGTACATTACAGTATAAATATGCACTAACGAGAGTAAATATCCTTGTGTTATTATTCAGGAAAGCTAAGATCCTCGCATTGAATATGGAAGAGGGTGATCATTCAGTCGATCAGTCTATTGAGGCTGAGGTACAAGGGGATGCCCCAGGCCTACAAAATGTTAGTGGTTCAAAGACACGCAGCATCAAGCGATTTCTGCCGATTCGCTCAGCAGATGGCTGCAATGTTCTAGCAAATGGCTGGTAATATGCCTACTCAAGTCCCAATACAGACACCAGTGGTACAACCACAGTCTCCTACGAGGCAGTATGATAAATTGATGAAGTATGGGGCTACAGAGTTTAAGGGGACAGTAGATCCTCTAGAAGCTGAACAATGGTTAGAGAGAATGGATAGGGTGTTCAAGAAGCTACATTGTACAGAAGAGCTTAGATTTGAATACTCAGTGTCCTTACTACAGGGGGATGCTTATGACTGGTGGAAAACCATTCCCCATGATGCAGTAGAGCTGCAGTGCTAACATGGAATGACTTCCTCAGGGACTTCAGGCAAAAATATATCCCTGATGCTGATGTAGACCAGAAGCTGCAAGAGTTCCTAAGTCCAAAGCAGGCGGATCAGTGGCTGAGTATGAAAGAGAATTTTCCCGCCTTAGCCATTATGCAGTGAGTCTACTCTCTACCAGCAGGGAAAGATGCAAGAGGTTTGAAACTGGCTTGAAGCCCAATATCAGAGTACAAGTGCTCGGCTTCAAACACACTAACTTCTCTAAACTTGTTTCTCAAGCCCTAGAGTTGGAAAGAGTTGAGTTTGAGACTGCTCCAGAGAAAAAGAGATCAGAGAAAACAGAGAAAGAGGGAAAATCTGTAGAACAGAGTTCCAGTGGTCATACTGGAAAGAGAAAGAACTATGGGGGACATGGCAGAGGTGGCAAGAAATCTGGTAGGGGAAGATATTCAGGACAGAGACCTCCCCTATCTGGACAGCAAAGTACCAGAGGTTCCTATCCTCCCCGCCAATGTGAAACATGTGGAAGAAATCATGGTGGGATCTGCTACAAGGCTATTGGAGCTTGTTATAACTGTGGAGGCACAGGACACTTTGCCAAGGACTGCACCAGTAGTCGCAGAGTTGGACCATCTCCTACTACTGCAGAAGGGTCAGTTCAGAGCCCTGTCACCAGAAGTTCACAACCACCTAGCAGAGGTAGAGGCAGGGGTAGAGGTAACCCAGCAGGCAGCCAAGGCACAGTAAAACACTCAGAGCAAGATAGTGCTCCAGTCAGAGTCTATGCCATGAGACAGAGAGAAGAGGCAGAGACATCTGATGTTGTGGCTGGTACCTTCTCAACTTTTAACCAGAATGTGTTTGTGTTATTTGATCCGGGTTCTACCCATTCTTATGTGAGTGCTAGCATCATTGATTGCATTGCTGTTCCATGTACAAAAATGGACTTTGAGGTGCTAGTAACAAGTCCGTTAGGACAGGAGGTCAGGGTTAATAGAATGTATAGAGATTGTCCTTTGGTGATCCAAGGACACACTTTCCTGTCTGATTTCATTGAAATGCCCTTCAGAGATTATGATATCATCTTAGGCATGGATTGGTTAGCTAGGAATCATGCCATGATTGACTGTAGGCTGAAGACAGTCACTTTTGGCCTTCCTCAGTATAGTGATATGGTAATACATGGGGAGAGGCAGTTATTGCCATCAAACCTCATTTCGGCTGCACTAGCCAGAAAAATGATCAGAAAGGGGTGTGAAGCATACTTGGCACATGTGATAGACACCCAAGTGGGGAGTCCAGTGTTGAAGGACATCCCTACAGTACATGACTTTCCAGATGTGTTTCCTGATGAATTGCCAGGATTACCTCCGGAAAGAGAAGTGCAGTTTGAAAATACTGTTATGCCTGGTGTGGATCCAATCTCCATAACGCCATACAGAATGGCACCAGCAGAGTTGAAGGAGTTGAAGATACAGTTACAAGAACTACTTGAAAAGGGCTTCATCCGCCCTAGTGTGTCACCTTGGGGAGCACCAGTGTTGTTTGTTAAGAAGAAGGATGGTACTCTCCGCTTATGTATAGACTACAGGCAGTTGAATAGGGTGACAATAAAGAATAGATATCCATTGCCTCGCATTGATGATCTGTTCGATCAGTTGAAGGGTGCAACAGTATTCTCCAAAATTGATTTGCGATCTAGTTATCATCAGTTGAAGGTGCAAGAGTAGAGTATTCCAAAAACTGCTTTCAGAACTCGATATGGCCACTATGAGTTTCTAGTAATGCCATTCGGGTTGACAAATGCTCCAGCTGCTTTTATGGATCTGATGAACACTATCTTCAGACCATATCTTGATCAATTTGTGGTGGTGTTTATTGATGACATTTTGATATATTCAAGGAATGCAGAGGAGCATAACAGACATCTGCAGATTGTACTGCAGACTTTAAGGGAGAAACAGCTATACGCCAAATTGTCAAAGTGTGAATTTTGGCTGAAAGAAATCTCCTTTTTGGGACATGTTGTGTCAGCTGAAGGGATCAAGGTAGATTCCAGCAAGGTAGAAGCTATCCTTAATTGGAAGCCGCCAGAACATCACGAAATTCAGATTTTAGGTTTAATGGATATTACCGTCGGTTTGTGAAGGGATTTTCTATGTTATCTTCTCCACTGACTAAGCTGCTTCGAAAAGATGTGAAATTTCAGTGGACTAATAAATGTCAGCAGAGTTTTGATGAGTTGAAGAGGTGTTTAACTGAAGCTCCAGTTCTCACTTTACCTACTCCGGGTAAAGAATACACAGTTTATAGTGATGCTTCTCACAATGGGTTAGGCTGTGTACTGATGCAAGATCGGAATGTCATTGCTTATGCATCACGCCAGCTGAAACCGCATGAGAGGAATTACCCAACACATGACCTGGAGTTAGCAGCTATTGTTTTTGCTTTGAAGATCTGGAGACACTATCTGTATGGAGAGAAATGCTACATTTACACAGATCACAAGAGCTTGAAGTACTTAGGCACCCAGAAGGAATTGAATTTGAGGCAGAGGAGATGGTTAGAACTCATCAAAGATTATGATTGCTTTATAGACTATCAGCCGGGGAAAGCAAATGTGGTGGCTGACGCCTTAAGTCGCAAGACTATGGCAAGTCTCAGAGTTTCTCCTATGTCCATGGTATGTGAATTGAAAGCACAGCATGCCAGTTTAGAGATTGATGATGAGGGACAGACAGTAGTTGCTTGGCATGTACAGCCAGTGTTGATTGATCAGATCAGAATGGCTGCTCAGAGTGATGAAAAGTATCAGAAGCTACTGAAAGAAGTCCAGCAGGGCAAGAAATCTGAATTCTCTGTGAGAGAGGATGGTTTATTGCTACATCAGGGTAGAATGTGCGTTCCTAGTGATGTGGAATTGAGACAGATCATTATGAAGGAAGCACATGAGTCTCCATTTGCTATGCACCCTGGTGGAACTAAAATGTACAGAGGGCTGAAAGAGCATTACTGGTGGATGGGCATGAAAAGAGAAATAGCTAAATTCGTTTCCAAATGCCTAACTTGTCAGCAAGTAAAGGCAGAACATCAAGTTCCAGCTGGTTTGTTACATCCTTTGTCAGTACCAGAGTGGAAATGGGAACGGATAACTATGGATTTTGTTACAGGACTTCCAAGGACACAGAGTAGTCATGATGCGGATGGGTTATAGTTGGATGATTGACCAAGTCTGCTCACTTTTACCATTCGGATGGACTATAGCACAGAAAGATTGGCCGATTGTACATATATGAGATTGTAAAATTGCATGGAGTGCCAGTATCAATTGTATCCGCAGAGATCCTAGGTTCACTTCTAGATTAGGGTAGTCTTGAGAGCCCTAAGAACTAGATTGAACTTCGACAAAGACATTCCACCCAGACGGATGGCCACCGAGAGGGTTATTCAGATATTGGAGGATATGCTACGGGCTTGTGTGATTGAATTTGAAGGTAGTTGGGATACACACTTGCCTTTGATTGAGTTTGCTTATAACAACAGCTACCAATCAAGCAAAGGGATGCCTCCATATAAAGCTTTGTATGGCAGGAAGTGCAGAACTCCTCTATGTTGGGATGAGGTAGGTGAAAGGAAGATGATTGGGCCAGAAATTGTTCAGCAGACAGAGGAAAAGATCAGATTGATTAGAGATAGACTCAAGGCTGCATCAGACCGTCAGAAGTCCTATGTTGATATGAAAAGAAGAGATATTGAGTATGCAGTGGGTGATAAGGTATTCCTCAAAGTTTCTCCTTGGAAGAGGAATATGAGATTTGGCAGAAAGGAAGCGAGTCCTCGTTTCATCGGACCATATGAAGTTCGGAAAGAGTGGGTCCTTGGCATATCGGTTGGCATTACCTCCAGAGTTAGCAAGGATACACGTGTCTTCCATGTGTCCATGTTAAGGAGGTACAGATCGACCCATCTCATGTCTTGTCGATTGAAGAGATTGAAGTAAATCCAGACCTCTCATATGAGGAAGAACCCATAAAAATTCTGGCTTATGAGGTGAAGCGGTGAGAAACAACAGATACACACAGTTAAAGTCTTTGTGGAACCATCATCCGTGCCAGAAGCTACTTGGGAACGTGAAGAGGATATGAGGAGACAGCACCCACACTGCTCGTGAGACTAATGCTGTAAAATTTCGAGACGAAATTTATTTAAGGGGGGGAGAATTGTAACACCCCAAAGTTCGGTAGTGCGTTCTGCTACTCCGGTGACTAGTGTTGTCCGGACAGCTAGGATGCCAAGAACCGTACTTCGATATGAGTGAGGAGAAATAAAATAATGAAATACAAGAAAAGAAAGTACAAGAAAATCAAAGGAAAAATGATAGCAAAGAAATGTGACCAAGTTAAACGAGCCGGAAAACCTAACGATGGGTGACCGCACCGGGAAGTCACGGCGTGGACCGTTGACTAGCCCTGGACTGCGGGGAACCCTGGAAAACAATTTTCTGGACTTAAATAGAACCTTATTGAAGAATAAATATCATTAGAAAGATCAAAGAAAAATTAAATAATTAGTACAAAGAAAAGTGAGAAATCGAAAAACAGAGAAAACCAGGTGTTACCGAAAAATCGGGAATGCAACCCGAACAGGGGCATTATGGTCATTTGACATTCCGAAGTGTCTTTTGACCTAAATGTCCATTAAAAATAAATAATATTACATTTAGAAAATGAAATGAAAAATTAATTTGGTGGTACCTAAAGAAAATAGCTAAAATCATGGGTTAAATGTGGAATAAGTGGGAAGTTAGCTTAAAATATGATTTAATTTTGCTAGTGGACCACTAAGAACATTAAAATGATTAATTATACTTATAAGTGGGCAGATTATTCCCACTCAAAGTTCATCTTCCTCACTTGGCTCAACATTGCCGAATTGAAGAACCTTGAAACCTCCATGGACGTTTTGGGTAAAGCTTGATCCATCCCCTCATTTCAACCCAAATCACCTAGGGTTCTTCATTAAACTTTGTCTACACATCACAAGGAAGATATTGATACCAATTTTGAGAAGTTTGGTGAAGGTTTAGCAAGTTACAAACAAAGGTAAGTTTACATTTTTTGAGAATTCCTTTGT
Organism: Hevea brasiliensis; assembly: GCF_030052815.1. NCBI lineage: Eukaryota > Viridiplantae > Streptophyta > Magnoliopsida > Malpighiales > Euphorbiaceae > Hevea > Hevea brasiliensis. The sequence continues at coordinate 17,984,816 of NC_079507.1, forward strand.
TAAGTTTTGTGTGCATGTTATGGGTATTGGTTTGGTGAAGGAAAATTTTGAGTTTGAAGAGTTATTGTTGTTTTCATTTTGGACAGCCATGAGTCACGTTTTTGATGAGATATTTGTGCATATAATTGATGAGAAATAATGTTGATCATGGTGATTTAGTAACCTAGTGAATTATTTCATGTTTATATGGTGATTTATGCACTTGGATGGGAATTGGTAAATTGGACGGCACTTTGATGTTGAAGAAGGTTTGCGGCAGCTTGGGAACACTTGAGTAAATGAATATATTGAAAGAAGTGTAGGCTGAATATTGACCTAGAAGGATTGATGATATGTATGTAGATTGATATTGTAAAGTGTATGTAAAATTTGTAATGGTTAGGTGTGTATGTAATGGTACTTAGAAATTGTAAATGTGAATTATATTTGGTGTGTTGAGGGTAATGGTAATCTGCCCAAAGTAATGTTGATGTAATGTAGAAAATGCTTTTGGTAATGTACCAAAACAGATTGGTAGGTAAGTAAACAAATTGCAAAGGTAAAAGTGTGTTTGAAGTGGGGTGTGAAAGGCATATTGAGGGCAGTGTACATTTTAGCCTATAACCTTAAATGTGTAACCTCAATTGGTATGAGACCAATTTGAAGTGAAACTAGGCACAAAATGTGCCAACTTTCATTGAGAAACCATACCAAAATTCTGCTTGCAAGGTGACCTAAGAAAATGACCAATTCGGATTAGGTACAATTAGGACCTGAAAAATGACCAATTGGGCAGCAGTGAGTGTTTAGGCCATAACTCACTCAAACCAGGTCCAATTGACCTGAACTTTTAACCAAGAATAGTTAAGACCCATACCTACAAGTCTTATGAAGACACCAAAGCCCAGAAATGACCATAAGCAAGTCAAACAACTTGCACAAGTTCGGGTCCAAAAACTGGCCGAACCAGAATTGACCAATTTGACCTAAAATTTACCTAATTTGGTACCATTTGACCAGCAATAGTATAATGACCATAACTTGGTCTACTTAACTCGGATTGACCTGAAATTTTTCCCCGCGTGCAATAAGACCTAGATCTACAAGTTTGTAGTTTCGACCGAGACCCGAAAACCGAGGGAACTAGATCGTCCGGTTAGGTCAAACCAGTGTCCCGGAATCCAGCAATTTGCATTAAAATGCACTAAGCAAGGAAATGACTTTGGTAAAACATACCAAACCTAAAACCCTATCAAATGTGACATATTAACGACACTAAAACCTAATTTACCTAAAACGCAACGAGGGTCGGTATATTAGGTGACTTAGCAAATAAAGGTATTCAGTGAATTATTTATCGAACATTATCGTTAGAGGCAAATTAATTTAGCACTGAAACACTTCAAATTGTGTTTCTCAGTTAACAAGGACTCAGCAAAAGGGAAAGAAATCCTGAGTCAGGACCAGGAGACAAATATCAGAGGTTTGTGCACAACAACTGTTTCTTTTGAATTATTTTCAATTGAAATAAATATTGACTATTTGTAGATTATTGTTTTAAATTGTGGAAATGAGTTTGATGGACATTTATTGATTGAAAAATATTGTGAATGGTTTGAAACTGTGAAAAATTGTTTGAATGACATTGATGGATACTTATTGATTAAAAAGCATTGGAAATGGTTTGAAACCACAGCTATCCTGTATATTGATTGTATTCCTCATTAGCTTGTCTAGTGGGACGAATTGAATTCCCTCTCTGGCTGAAGTGTTGAGGTGTGTGCCTGTTGAGGACGAATTGAATGAGTACTCATATTTTTGCTAGCTAGCTATGTTATTCCTCATTAGTCATCGACTTTTGGGACGAATTGAATACCTCATTAGCCATCGGCTTTTGGGACGAATTGAACTATGGATCATGATTAAGCTGTGTGTGATTTATTGATGTTTATTATGAGATTGTGAAATGGATTTAAACTCTCATTGACATATACTGTCTTTTGAATTCAAACTTGATCTGACTTATGGAAATCTATTGTGATATTGAGAAATGAGTTTAAATTCTGGTTGATAATTATTGTCTTGAATTTAATTATGATTTTAAATATCCAGTATTTGAATGGTTTATGAATTGTGATTATAAATTGTATTTGGTTAATGTTGTGCACCACTGAGACATTGTCTCAGCGATAGCTTTTTATTGCTATCGCAGGTAGAGAGACCGACAGGGCAGCAGACTAGGCTGCATATACATCCAGCGAGGGATTACCTGGTATAAAGAGTATACTAATATTTTGCGTTTTGTACTGTAATGTATGACACTGTATGTATATTTTGTTTTTGGTTTTGAGCAGTTGTAAATTCAAATTGTACCTTGAAGTTGTAAATTAATTATGAGTTATTTGACTTGTAAAAATTGTATTATATTTCCTTATCTCAGACTTTGAAAGATTTCTATGAAATTGAGTTGATAAATTGTTGTGTTGAGAAATGTATGGGAGTTGAGATTTGGAAAATTATTGAAGTGCTTTTTACAGGTTTTCTGAAGAACTATTTTGTCCAAAATACAAATGGCACTCTGCCAAAATTTTTACAGAAATTCCAAATAAACCAAATGAGTTAGTGGTTTTACTTCAGTTCACCAAAGTTTTTAACACCTGTAAATAGTGCTCACCACTATAAAAGAAGTAAGAAAAGTTTTTAAAATCCCTTGTAGTGTATTTAATGGGTTATCAGTAGACGGAGTTGGTAATTCATTAGGTATACTACGGGATCATGTTATGCCTTACAGAGGGGTAGGGTGTGACATGGGTAACCAAGAGGGAAGTTGCGGTTCTCGCAACTAGGAGCCCTAGACCCGGGTAAAAATTCATAAAATAATTTTTGGGACTCCAGAGAAGGGTCATTGAGGTTCCTATGGCATTAGAATGCCAAGAAAATATTTAGAAAAATTTTTCAATCGGTACAGACAATTTTGACCCGCTAAGCCAAACGGACGGCATTTTGGTCATTTCGCCTTCAAAGACGATTTTTGGCCGACTTGTCCAGTTGAGTAAATAATTATTATGACATAAAATGTGAATAAATATTGCTAAAAATTAAATTGAAAATAAGTAGAGAAGTAAAGAATAGAAAATGAGATAAAAGGCTCATTTATGACATATTATGATGTCATTTAAAAACTCCCTCCAATCACAATTAAACAACCATCTAATTAACTAATAAAAGAGACAAAAGAAGACCAAAAAAAAAAAATTCTGCTCTTCTTCTTCTTCTTCCTCAAGCCGTGACCTCTCCTCCATAACCCTCCATGAAAATTTCCTTTAATTACTTCCATTTCCTATGAAATTCCACTACTAAACCCTAAGTCACCTCCACTAAATTTTATCCACACACTCTAAGGAAACTCTAGGCAGCCTAAGAAAGGAAAGAAAGTGAAGTTAAGCTTGGGAAAATTCTGCCCTACAAGAGGTTAGTGCCTATTTACACTTATACCTCTTTTATTCCATGTTAAAGACTTAATATAAGTAAGAATTTGTGAATCAAATGAATGAAATTTATGTGTATATACCCCATGGAATTCGGCAGCCCTAAGGAAGGAACAAGATGGAGTGTTTTTGATGGACTTGGAGTGAACTAGAAATCATGTTTAAAGTATATAAACATAAGGATAATGAATTAGTTAGTTAACTAAGGTAATTTGTGTAAACCTTGAATATGAGCTAGGGTTTAGGAGTGAAACTTGGACTTTGCTTATGAAATTGTTAAAGAACATTCTAATGGTCAATTAGTGACCATTTAAGGTAAGTTGACCACAATTTGGAGTGAACTATTGCATGGCAAACTAAAATGGGTATGCTGCCTAGTGAGTGCAGCAGGGTGGCTGTGATTCCAGCCCATTTAGACAGCCATAACTTTGGCTGTGTAGGTTCAATTGGTGTTTGGCCAATTGGAAATGAAACTAGACATATAATGGCACAATTTTGCTGAAGAAACCATGCCCAAAAGACCAAAGAAAGTAGACCAAAAATTGGCCCCAATCTGGATACCCTGCAATCAAATTCTGCAGAATGACCAAATGAATAGTAACTGATCATTTGGCCATAACTCACTGTAGAATGGTCCAATTGACCTGAAAGTTTTACAGAAACAAGATAAGATATAGACAAACAACTTTCATGAAGAAACCTACCCCAAATTATGACCAGAACCTATCCAACAAGGCAGTGGCAGTCACTGTTCACTGCACTGTAGATATGGTCAATTCTCCAGTTTTGCAATCCGGCCAGCTGTGGTTTTTGGACCATATCTGGAGCTACAAAACTCCAAATGGAGTAATTCAAAAAAAGAAATTCAACTAGACAAAATAAGGAACAACTTTCATGTTTACCATTTCCTCAAATTTCCACTATAACAGTCACTAATGGAATAGTAAAGTTGGGGTACAAAAACTGAAAATTCTGCGCCCTTAGTGCTAAGCTTAGAAATGGTATTGGTGATTAATTCCAATAAGTTTTAAATGCAAAATGTGGTACATTGGGAGTGTTAAAACCAATGCACCTATTTTCTATCCAAAAGTCAACATTTTTGTTGACTAATGAAGTGAATAGTGACACCAAAACTTGAAATTCAAAAATTGAAGAATTCAAAAGTATCAAATGCCCTAGTATACATAACATGATTGGTTTGGATAGTTTGGCATGCCAATAAGGTTCAGTTAGCAGTACTGCACATGGCATTATGCCATTCTGTGATTTCATGGCTTTTAGCCATTCTGACCTTGTGTTGAGATTTGGCCTTGTGCTTGATGTTATTACAGCTTATTAGATGTTCTGTTGCACACCGAGAGATGCATATGTGACCGATGGTGTGATGGCCCGAGGTACTAGATACCCAGTGCCGGTTTACCTGTTTATCCAGTCCAGTCGTTCAGTATAGGTTACTTGGGCATCCAAAAGAATGAAAGTGGACAAAGTTAACGAAATAAATGAATATAACAAACACAAACAAATAAGACATATACATTCAATACATATTTATTTTCTGCTATTTCTTGTTATTTTATTATTGCACCACTAAGCATTATTGCTTAGCCCGTTGCTTTTGCCACGCGTAGGTTCTGGAGATACTGATCGAGAGCCCAGTAGACTGCAGACTGGGTGAGACCGTCCTGCAGCTCTGCATAGTGTCCGTGTCACCTCACCATCCATAGTGCATTGGTAGGACACTAGGTTTCATTTTGGTATTTTGTCACTAACTTTTATTTTCTCATATGTAATTGAACTTATGAAATGTATTTTGATGTTCATGTAAATAATGAAAATTGTGTTTGTGAATGGAAAAGTGAATATCTATCTGTGACTTGTACATGACTATTACATGAGCTGAATGATTGAGAAACGAAATTGAAAAATATTGAGATTTTGATATTGGAGTTTGAGATGATTGAATATGAATATTGGAAGTGTTTTTCACAGGTTCCGAAGAACTATTTTCTCCATTTTTAGCCGGTACTCTGCCGGATTTTCTATAAAAATTTTCGAAACCTCAAATAAATTATAATTTCGATAAATGGCTCAAATATATTATATTTCACAAGTTATATTCAGAACCATGATAAAAATTAATTAAGGTATAATAGAGTGTGCCGGTACACCGTGTGACATTGCTTACTCGGGTATACTATACACGGGTAAGGGGTGTCACATTTAGTGGTATCAGAGCCTGGTTTAGGCGTTTCTAGGCCTAGATTGAGTCCATACCATGTATTGCATTTATAAGAGTCGAGGTGACACTAATGCAGATCTGTTTGTCTTTCTTATTTTGAATAGGATATGGACCCTACATCTCAGAGGGTAGTTGAGGAGGAAGTGGAGAGTCATGCTCCACCTGCAGCAGCTGAGACTGGGGGTATGGGAGAACCTGCTCCGCCAGCTCAAGCAGAGCCTGCTCAGCCTTCACAAGCCATGTTCCAGCAAATGGCCAAATTCTTCAAACAAATGGCTGGGGTAATGCCACCACCACCACCATCTCCATAACCGAAATCTCACCTGGAAAAATTGAGGAAGTTTGGAGTAGTGGACTTCTTTGGCAAGAGAGAAGATGATTCTGTTGCAGCCGAAAATTGGTTGAACAGAACAGACAGAGTTTTAAAACAGCTCCACTGCACCCCAGAGCAAAACTTGGAAGCTGCTATATCTCTGTTGCAAGATGATGGTTATGAATGGTGGGATACTGTGTCCAGTGAAGTACAGCCAGAAATAGTAACTTGGGACTTCTTTCTCTCAGAATTCAAGAAGAAATATGTGGGTAGTGTATACCTGGAAGAGAGAAGAAGAGAGTTCATTAATCTGAGGCAGAGACAGCTGTCAGTGGCCGAGTATGAGAAGGAATTCGTTAGATTGAGCCGCTATGGAAGGGAGATAGTCCCTAATGAAGCTGAAAGGTGTAAGAGATTTGAAGAGGGACTAAATGACAACATAAAGATCATAATCACTGCCTTGGGAATTACCGACTTCACTAAGTTAGTGGAAGCTGCAATAAAGGTTGAAAAAGTAAGAATCAGTGAGCAGACTAGAAGGGAAAGACAGCAGAAGAGAGGCCCAGGTCAGTCTAGTTCAGCCTCAGATCCGGGAAGAGGTTCAAGGGTCCACCGCACGAGTTCAGTCAACCAAAAGGTCGTGGTCACCTCAGGGGCCTGTGCCACGCTTACCCCTAGGAGAGGTCAGTCCACACCATCAGTGGGCAGCTCTCTAGGGATGGGGTTCAGGGGACCAGCCCCAGCATCTTCTGCATGTCCACACTGTTTGAAATGGCATAAGGGGGAGTGTTGGAGAGTGACTGGTGCCTACTTAAGGTGTGGGTCAACAGAGCATCAGTTGAAAACCGCCCACGCAGAACTACTACACCGCTCCAACACAAGCGCATGCACCTGCTCCTGCACCACAAAGGGGTAGGAAATCTGGCAAATCTGATGCAGTGGGACCATCACAGAGGCCTGCATCTGAGCCAGCAGAGAGGCCTGATAACAGACCACCTACCAGAGCCTATGCCATTAGAGCTCAGGAGGAGCAAGATGCCTTGGACGTCATCAGGGGTACGTTCTCCCTCTACAATACACCTGTGCATGCATTGGTGGATCAAGGATCCATTCATTCATACATCTGCATCAACTTACCCGTAGAAAGGGGGATACTAGTAGGGGAGAGTAACCAAGACATTCTGGTCACTAATCCATTAGGCCACAGTGTAGTAGTGAACAAAGTATACAAGGGTTGCCCGTTAAGGATTCAGGGGTATGAATTCTTGGCAGACCTGATTGAGTTGCCCTTCCACGAGTTTGACGTGATTTTGGGAATGGACTGGTTGTCACGTCATCAGGCAATAGTTGATTGCAAATTGAAGAGAATTTCTTTGAAAACTTCTAAAGGTAATGCGATCACTGTTGTGGGTGAAAGGACAGATTTCCTGTCCAATGTCATCTCAGCCACAGTTACAAGAAGAATGATGAGAAAAGGCTGTGAAGCCTACCTAGCAGATGTGGTGGATACTAGGCAGGCTAAGCCAAACCTGAGTGATATACTCACAGTAAGAGACTTCCCAGAGGTATTTCCTAAAGAGTTGCCTGGTTTGCCACCAGAAAGGGAAGTTGAATTTGCTATTGAGACACTGCCGGGTACAGCACCCATTTCCATTACTCCTTATAGGATGGTACCCACGGAATTGAGGGAGTTGAAAACTCAGTTGCAAGAGTTACTTGATAAGGGGTTTATACGCCCCAGTGTGTCACCATGGGGAGCTCCAGTGCTGTTTGTAAAGAAAAAGGATGGGACTTTGAGGCTATGTATCGACACGGCAGCTGAATAAAGTGATCGTGAAGAACAAATATCTGTTGCCTAGAATTGATGATCTGTTTGATCGATTGAAGGAGCAAGAGTATTTTCTAAGATTGATCTCGCATCGGTATCATCGCTGAGGGTGAAGGATGTAGATGTGCCAAAGACTACATTCAGGACCCGGTATGGGCATTATGAGTTTCTGGTGATGCCCTTTGGCCTAACAAATGCACCAGCGGCATTTATGGACCTTATGAACCGTATCTTCCATCCATATCTAGATCGGTTCGTAGTGGTCTTTATTGATGATATTCTAGTGTATTCCAAGACCAGGGAAGAACATGATGAGCATTTCAGGATTATTTTGCAAACCCTGAGAGAAAAAAAGCTATATGCTAAGTTGTCCAAGTGTGACTTCTGGTTGAATGAGATTGCATTCCTTGGACACATAGTGTCAGCTGATGGGATTAGGGTGGATCCTAAGAAAATAGAAGCAGTGATAGAATGGAAGCCTCCCAGAAATACAACTGAGGTCAGAAGCTTCTTGGGGCTAGCTGGGTATTACAGGAGATTTGTGAAGGGATTTTCCTTAATAGCTGCTCCAATGACCAAGTTGTTACACAAGAATGTCAGATTTGACTGGAATGATAAGTGTCAGACCAGTTTTGAGAAGTTGAAGGCTATGTTGACAGAGGCACCAGTGTTAACACAAAGTGTCCGGAAGGACTTTGTGGTCTCTGATGATGCCTCTCATAATGGGTTAGGGTGTGTATTGATGCAAGAGGGGAAGGTGGTCGCTTATGCTTCCAGGCAGCTAAGGCCACATGAATAAAATTACCCTACCCATGATCTAGAGCTTGCAGCAATTATCTTCGCACTGAAGATATGGAGGCATTACTTGTATGGTGAAAAGTGCTACATTTACACGGACCACAAAAGCCTGAAATCCTTGCCAACCCAGAAGGAGCTCAACCTTAGACAGAGACGATGGATTGAGTTCCTGAAGGATTATGATTGTGTAATTGACTACCATCCTGGGAAGGCAAATGTAGTTGCTGATGCTTTGAGCAGAAAATCCATCACAACTTTGAGATCATTGAATGCCCGTCTGTCTTTGATTCGAGATGGAGCTATTTTGGCTGAGTTGCAAGTGAGGCCAAACCTGTTACAGCAGATTTTAGATGGGCAGAAAGTATATGAGAAGCTAATGGCTATTATGAGCAAAATCTCTGAGGGAAAAGCAACTGACTATGAGGTGAAAGCAGATGGGTGTCTCTACTACAAAGGAAGAGTATGTGTACCAGATAATGGGGAATTGAAAGCCAGTATTTTGAAAGAGGCACATACCAGTGTTTATGCTATGCACCCAGGAAGTACAAAGATGTATCATGATCTGAAGCTTCAGTATTGGTGGCCTGGTATGAAGAAAGACATAGCTGACTATGTCACTAAATGTTTGACATGTCAGCAAGTCAAGGCAGAACATCAAGTTCCATCGGGTTTGCTACAGCCTATACGCATACCTGAATGGAAATGGGATCGGATTACCATGGATTTTGTAAGTGGTCTACCTCTCACCCAGAAGAAACATGATGCAGTATGGGTGATAGTTGATAGATTGACAAAGTCAGCACACTTTCTGCCAGTTAGGACTGACTACTCACTGGAGAAGTTAGCGATTGTATATCGCTGAGATAGTTAGATCGCATGGAATTCCACTTTCCATCATATCCGATCGAGACCCAAGGTTTACATCGAGATTTTGGAAGAAGTTGCATGAGTCCTGGGTACACAACTCCACTTCAAAGACAAAGATTCCATCCTCAGACGGATGGGCAATCCGAAAGAGTAATCCAGGTAAACAATTGAACCAATTGAATTAATACAATTATTGAACTAAAATGATAACCATAACATGAAAAATATGTCAGGTCCTTGAGGATATGCTGAGGAGTTGTGTCATTGAGTTTGAGGGAAGTTGGGATAAATACCTCCCACTGGCATAATTTGCATACAACAATAGCTACCAAGCTAGTATCCAAATGGCTCCGTATGAAGCACTGTATGGGAGAAAATGTAGAACTCCAGTGTGCTGGACTGAATTGGGGGAAGACAAACTGGTGGGGCCGGACTTGGTGAAATAGACTAAGGAGAAAGTGAAACTAATCAAAGCTAATCTGAAGGTTGCCTCAGACAAACAGAAATCTTATGCCGACCTAAAGAGAAAAGAAATAGAATATGCGGTTGGCGACAAAGTGTTCCTCAAGGTGTCACCGTGGAAGAAGGTATTGAGGTTTGGAAGGAAAGGTAAGTTAAGCCCTAGGTTCATTGGCCCATATGAAGTCATTGAACGTGTGGGTCCAGTGGCCTATAGGCTAGCTTTACCACCAGAGCTGGACAAGATCCACAATGTATTCCATGTGTCCATGCTCAGAAGATACCGCTCAGATCCTTCACTTGTCATCTCCAGGGAAGAAATTGAAATACAACTAGATTTGACATATGAAGAATAACCTCTACGGATCCTAGCTCGGGAAGTAAAAGAATTGAGGAACAAGCAGATTCCACTGGTGAAAGTGCTTTGGAGGCACCACAACACCGAGGAGGCAACTTGGGAAAGTGAAGAGACGATGAGGCAACAATTTTCTCAACTGTTTGCATCAGGTAAATTTCGAGGACGAAATTTAAATTAGAGGGGAAGAGTTGTAACACCCACCCTGTAGCAACTCAGACATTTCCATCGCTCGTGACCAAGTCTCTGCATACCTAGAACGATCGGAAAAATATTTAAACTAAAGTGAGGAACCATAATTAACTCAAATATTAATAAGAAAAATTTAGTAAAAATTTTATAAATAAAATACAACCAAGTTAAATGAACCGGTGCCCAAGTGATGGGTAACCCAGATGGAAGTTGCGGTTCTCGCAACTATGAGCCCTAGACCCAGGTAAAAATTTATAAAATAATTTTTGGGACTCTAGAGAAGGGTCATTGAGGTTCCTATGGCATTAGAATGCCAAGAAAATATTTAGAAAAATTTTTCAATCGGTACAGACAATTTTGACCCGTTAAGCCAAACGGAGGGCATTTTGGTCATTTCGCCTTCAGAGACGATTTTTGGCCGACTTGTCCAGTTGAGTAAATAATTATTATGACATAAAATGTGAATAAATATTGCTAAAAATTAAATTGAAAATAAGTAGAGAAGTAAAGAATAGAAAATGAGATAAAAGGCTCATTTATGACATATTATGATGTCATTTAAAAACTCCTTCCAATCACAATTAAACAACCATCTAATTAACTAATAAAAGAGACAAAAGAAGACCAAAAAAAAAAAAATCTGCTCTTCTTCTTCTTCTTCTTCCTCAAGCCGTGACCTCTCCTCCATAACCCTCCATGAAAATTTTCTTTAATTACTTCCATTTCCCATGAAATTCCACTACTAAACCCTAAGTCACCTTCACTAAAATTTATCCACACACTCTAAGGAAACTTTTGGCAGCCTAAAAAAGGAAAGAAAGTGAAGTCAAGCTTGGGAAAATTCTGCCCTACAAGAGGTTAGTGCCTATTTACACTTATACCTCTTTTATTCCATGTTAAAGACTTAATATAAGTAAGAATTTGTGAATCAAATGAATGAAATTTATGTGTATATACCCCATGGAATTCGGAAGTCCTAAGGAAGGAACAAGATGGAGTGTTTTTGATGGACTTGGAGTGAACTAGAAATCATGTTTAAAGTATATAAACATAAGGATAATGAATTAGTTAGTTAACTAAGGTAATTTGTGCAAACCTTGAATATGAGCTAGGGTTTGGGAGTGAAACTTGGACTTTGCTTATGAAATTGTTAAAGAACATTCTAATGGTCAATTAGTGACCATTTAAGGTAAGTTGACGATAATTTGGAGTGAACTATTGCATGGCAAACTGAAATGGGTATGCTGCCTAGTGAGTGCAGCAGGGTGGCTGTGATTCCAGCCCACTTAGACAGCCATAACTTTGGTTGTGTAGGTTCAATTGGTGTTTGGCCAATTGGAAATGAAACTAGACATATAATGGCACAATTTTACTGAAGAAACCATGCCCAAAAGACCAAAGCAAGTAGACCAAAAATTGGCCCCAATCCGGATACCCTGCAATCAAATTCTGCAGAATGACCAAATGAACAGTAACTGTTCATTAGGCCATAACTCACTGTAGAATTGTCTAATTGACCTGAAATTTTTACAGCAAGAAGATAAGATATAGAAAAACAACTTTCATGAAGAAACCTACCCAAAATTATGACCAGAACCTATCCAACAAGGCAGTGGCAGTCACTGTTCACTGTCCTGTAGATATGGTCAATTCTCCAGTTTTGCAATCCGGCCAGCTGTGGTTTTTGGACCATATCTGGAGCTACAAAACTCCAAACGGAGTGATTCAAAAAAAGAAATTCAACTAGACAAAATAAGGAACAACTTTCATGTTTACCATTTTCTCAAATTTCCACTGTAACAGTCACTAATGGAACAGTAAAGTTGGGGTACAAAAACTGAAAATTCTGCCCCCTTAGTGCTAAGCTTAGAAATGGTATTGGTGATTAATTCCAACAAGTTTTAAATGAAAAATGTGGTACATTGGGAGTGTTAAAACCAATGCACCTCTTTTCTATCCAAAAGTCAACATTTTTGTTGACTAATGAAGTGAATAGTGACACCAAAACTTGAAATTCAAAAATTGAAGAATTCAAAAGTATCAAATGCCCTAGTATACCTAACAAGATTGGTTTGGATAGTTTGGCATGCCAATAGGGTTCAGTTAGCAGTACTGCACATGGCATTATGCCATTCTGTGATTTCATGGCTTTTAGCCATTCTGACCTTGTGTTGAGATTTGGCCTTGTGCCTGATGTTATTACAGCTTATTAGCTGTTCTGTTGCACACCGAGAGATGCATATGTGACCGATGGTGTGACGGCCCGAGGTACTAGATACCCAGTGCCAGTTTACTCGTTTATCCAGTCCAGTCGTTCAGTATAGGTTACTTGGGCAGCCAAAAGAATGAAAGTGGACAAAGTTAACGAAATAAATGAATATAACAAACACAAACAAATAAGACATATACATTCAATACATATTTATTTTCTGCTATTTCCTGCTATTTTATTATTGCACCACTAAGCATTATTGCTTAGCGCGTTGCTTTTGCCACGCATAGGTTCTGGAGATACTTATCGAGAGCCCAGTAGACCGCAGACTGGGTGAGACCGTCCTGCAGCTCTGCATAATGTCCGTGTCACCTTACCATCCACAGTGCATTGGTAGGACACTAGGTTTCATTTTGGTATTTTGTCACTAACTTTTATTTTCTCATATGTAATTGAACTTATGAAATGTATTTTGATGTTCATGTAAATAATGAAAATTGTGTTTGTGAATGGAAAAGTGAATATCTATCTGTGACTTGTACATGACTATTACATGAGCTGAATGATTGAGAAACGAAATTAAAAAATATTGAGATTTTGATATTGGAGTTTGAGATGATTGAATATGAATATTGGAAGTGTTTTTCACAGGTTCCGAAGAACTGTTTTCTCCACTTTTAGCCGGTACTCTGCCGGATTTTCTATAAAAATTTTCGGAACCTCAAATAAATTATAATTTCGATAAATGGCTCAAATATATTATATTTCACAAGTTATATTCAAAACCATGATAAAAATTAATTAAGGTATAATAGAGCGTGCCGGTACACCATGTGACATTGCTTACTCGGGTATACTGTACATGGGTAAGGGGTGTCACACCTTAGTGCTAAATGTATGATTGAACTTAGTTGTGTAGGTGAAATGCAAAGATTAGGCATGTTTTAACATGGAAAAAAATATGGACACTTAATAACATTAGGGTTTGCTCATGTGATGGTTCATTAACCTATTAATGGTCAATTAGTGACCATTTGAATGTGTAAGATGAGAAAATGAAGTGAGTTGAGGCTTGGCATTTGTGTATGGGTGAGCTGCCTTGGCTGACCTGCAGGACTGAGCATGAGTCCAGTAGGTTTGGGCAGTTATAAATGGAGTTGTAGAGGTTCAATTGGAGCAAGGCCAATTGGACATGAAACTAGATACATAATGGCACAACTTTGGTGAAGAAACCCTGCCCACAAAACCAAACCAAGTTGACCTAAAAATTGCCCTAATCCGAGTGACTTGCATTCTGCTTGGGTAGAATGACTAAATAAATAGTGTTTATTCATTTAGTATAACTCAGTGTAGAAAGGTCAAATTGACCTGAAATTTTACCAGCTGAAAGCTGAGATATATACCTACAACTTTCATGAAGAATACAAATCCAAATTTTGACCATAACCTAGTTAAATTGCCAACTAAACTTAGGTTACCAAATCTGGCAGAACCAGTTTTGTTCAGAATTTTGGATTCTGTCCAATCCGGCCAGTTATGGTGTTTAGGCCATAACTTGAGCTAAAAAACTCCAAATGGAGTGATTCAAAAAAGGAAATATAATTAGACAAAATAAGGAACAACTTTCATGAAGATAATTTTGCCAAATTCCTACTGTACAAATAACCAGTGGAACAGTAAATATGAAGCTTGAAATCTGAAAATTTTGAATAACTAACACTAAGCATAGAATGGTATTGGCAACCAATACCAATAATTTTAGAATGCAAAATATAGTATGTTGGGAGTATTAGAACCAATGTACCTATTGTCTATGCAAAAGTCAACATTTTAGTTGACTAATGAAATGAATAGTAACACCTAAATTTAAATTTCAATAATTGTACAATTTAAAAGTGTAACATGCCCTAGTACACCTAGTAAGATTGGTTTGGATAGGTTAACATGCCAATAGAGTTCAGTTAGCAGTACTGCACAAGGCATTATGCCAATCTGTGATTTCATGGCTTTTAGCCATTCTTACATTGTGATGATACTTGGCCTTATGCCTAATATTTATTACAGCTCATTAGCTGTTCTATTGCACACGGGGAGATACAAATGTGACCGATGGTGTGACAGCCCGAGGTACTTGATACCCAGTGCCAGTTTACTCATTTATCCAATCCAGTCATCCAGTATAGGTTACTTGGGCAACCAAAAAATGAAAGTGAATAAATTTAATGAAATTATGAATATAATGAGTACAAATCAAATAAGATTACCAATAATGATCGAAAAATTATCTGCATAAGACATCAGAACATGCACTGCATATTTATTTTCTGTTATTTCTTTTTATTCTATTATTGGCACCATTAAGTATTATTGCTTAGCGCGTTGCTTTTGCCACGTGTAGGTTCTGGAGAGACCAATAGAGAGCCCAGTAGATCACAGACTAGGTGAGATCATTTGCAGCTCTGCATAGTGTCCGTGTCACCTCACTGACGTCAGTGCATTAGTAGGACACTAGGTTTCATTTTGGGTATTTTGTAATTAACTTTTATTTTCTCATGTGTAATTAAGACTTATGTAATGTATTTTGGATATTGATATAAATAATGAAAATTGTGTTTATGAATGAAAAAGTAAATATTTATTTATGACTTTTATATGAATATCATATGAAATGAATGAATGAGAAATGGGAGTATATTTGAGAAATTTTGAGATTTTGTTGATGAAATGGAGTTTGGGATTGATAGAAAATTTTGGAAGTGTTTTTCACTGGTTCCGAAGAGCTGTTTTATCTATTTTTAACCGGTACTATGCCGGATTTTCTATAAAATTTGCTGAACCTCAAATAAATTATAATTTCAATAAATGACTAAATGAATTATATTTTACTTCCTAACTATGATAAAAAAATAAATTAAGGAAGAATAAAAATGATTGAGATAAGATAGGATGTTCTGGTACACTGTGTGACATATCTTACTCAGCTAGACTATAGATGGGTAAGGGGTGTCACATAGGTCCACTAAAGCTCACTTAGTGGAGCACTAATGGTGATTAAAGTATTAAATTAATCCAAGTTTTCAAATTTGTAATTTTATCACCATTTCTTTCACTATTAACATAATGTACCACAATTTATTTTTTTTATGACATTTTCAAAGTTTAATAGCATTTAATTTTAATGGACATTTAGGTCAAAAGACAACTCGGGGTGTCAATTGACCAAAATGCCCCTATTCGGGTTGCATTTTGAAATTTTTGGTAACACCGACTTTTGTTGATTTCTCGATTTTCCGTTTTTCTTTTGTACTAATTTATTAATTTTTTTTGACATTTTCTAAGTCAATTATACCTAAATAAATGTTTATTTAAGTCTTAAAAATATTTTTTAGGGTTCCCCGCGGTCCAGGGCTAGTCAACGGTCCTCGTCGCAACTTCCCAGTGCGGTCACCCATCGCTACGATTTTTGGCTCCTTTAACTTAGTCACATTTCATTGCTCTTATTTTTACCTTATTTTTGTTATATTTTTGTAACACCCCAAAGTTCGGTAGTGCGTTCTACTGCTCCGGTGACCAGTGTTGTCCGGACAGCTAGGATGCCTAGAACTACACTTTGACATGAGGGAGGAGACATAAAATAATGAAATACAAGAAAAGAAAATACAAGAAAAACAAAGGAAAAATAATAGCAAAAAAATGTGATCAAGTTAAGCGAGCTAGGAAACCTAGCGATGGTGATCAGACCGGAAGTCACTACGTGGACCGTTGACTAGCTCCTGATCATGGGAACCTCAAAAACATTTTTTGGACTTAAATAGACCCTTATTGAAGAATAAATATCATTAGAAAGATCAAAGAAAAATTAAATAATTAGTACAAAGAAAAGTGAGAAATCGAAAAACGGACAAAACCCGGTGTTACCGAAAAATAGGGAATGCAACCCGAACAGGGGCATTATGGTCATTTGACATCCCGAAGTTTCTTTTGACCTAAATTTCCATTAAAAATAAATAATATTACGCTTAGAAAATAAAATGAAAAATTAGTTTAGTGGTACCTAAAGTAAATAGCTAAAATCATGGGTTAATGTGGGATTAAGTGAACAATTAGATTATTATATGATTATTTGGAGTTAGTGGACCATTAATGGATTAATTAAACACTAAATGGGGGCTGATGTAAGTCCACTAACCAGCTGAACTTCATCTTCCTCAAGGTTCTCTCAACATTGCCGAATTGAAGGGAGAGGAAACTCCATGGGCGTTTTGCATGAGCTCACTTAACCTCTCCATTTTCAACTCCAATCCCTTAAGTGGCTTCATGAAAGTTTGTCTACTCATCACAAGGAAGAGTTTGATACCAAATTTGAGAAGTTTAAGCAAGGTTTAACAAGCTTCAACCATAAGGTAAGTTAGTATTTTTGAAGATAGCTTTGTTAAGTTTTGTGTGCATGTTATGGGTGTTGGATTTGTGAAGAAAATTTTTGAGTTTGAAGAGTTATTGTTGTGTTCATTTTGGACAGCCATGGAGTCATGTAATTGATGAAATAATTGTGCATATATTTGATGAGAAATGATGTTGATCATGATGATTTAATAACCTAGTGAATTACTTCACATGTATATGGTGAATTTTGCACTTGGAATGGGATTTAATGAATTGTAGGACACTTTGGTGTTGAAGGACAATTTCGGCAGCCTTGAAACTCTTGGATAAGTGTATGTGTTCATGAAGATATGGGCAGAATTTTGGCATTAAGGATTGAAGGATATGTGTATGAAATTGTTGTGTAAAGTGTATGTAAAAACTAGTGATGTTTATGTGTATGTGTAATGGTATTTGAACTTTGGGAATTAGAGTTATATTTGGTATGTTGAGGATAATTGTAATCTGCCCAAAGTGATGTTAATGTAAAGTAATATATAGTTTTGGTAATGTACCAAAACAGATTTGGTAGGGAAGTAAACATATTGCAAGGTAAATGTGTGTAATTGATGTGTGTTAAGCAAAGTAACCAAGGGCAGTGTACATTTTAGCCAATAAGTTTAAATGTGTAACCTCAATTGGCATGAGACCAATTGGAGGTGGAACTAGGCACAAAATGTGCCAACTTTCATTGAGAAAACATACCAAAATTCTGCTTGCAAGGTGACCTAAGAAAATGACCAATTCGGATTAGGTGCAATTAAGACCTGAAAAATGACCAATTGGGCAGCAGTGAGTGTTTAGGCCATAACTCACTCAAAACAGGTCCAATTGACCTGAAATTTTAACCATGAATAGTTAAGACCCATACCTACAAGTCTTATGAAGACACCAAAGCCCAGAAATGACCATAAGCAAGTCAAAAAGCTTGCACAAGTTCGGGTCCAAAAACTGGCCGAACCAAAGTTGACCAAATTGACCTAAAATTGACCTAATTTGATGCCATTTGACCAGCAATAGTATAATGACCATAACTTGGTCTACTTAACTCGAATTGACCTAAAATTTTGCCCCGCGTGCAATAAGACATAGATCTACAAGTTTGTAGTTTTGACTGAAACCCGAAAACCGAGAGAACTAGGCCGTCCGGCTAGGTCAAACTAGTATCCCGAAATCTAGCAATTTGCAATGAAATGCAAGAAAACGCAATATACATAGAATTGAGTTTGGTAACACGTACCAATCCTAAAACATTATCGAATGTGACATATTAAGGACACCAAAACCTAATTTACCTAGAAAATATTGAGGATCGGTATATTAAGTGATTAAGCAAATAATAGATTTCAGTGAACCACTTAACAAACATTATCGTTAGAGACAGTTTAATTTAGTACTGAAACACTTCAAATTGTGTTTCTCAGTTACCAAAGACTCAGGAAAAGGGAAGGAAACACTGAGTCCAGACCAGGAGACAATTATCAGAGGTTTGTGCACAACTAGTTTTTAACTGATTTTGTTTTTAATATTTCATATGATTAAATGACATATTTTTCTTATGTATTATGTTTAACAAGCATTGGATTTAATTCAATGATTATTAAAATTGTTATAGTAGGTATGAATTTAGCTTTGTGAAATGGTATTTCCACAAGTATTAAGCATTGTTATGGATTGAATAAATTATGTTTTAGAAAATTGTGATAGAACATGTTTTGAATTGTGATGGCAATTTTCATGGAAAAATGCAATTGTATGATTTGAATTGTGATGAGCATAAAACTTTATTGGATATTGAAATTGACTTTGAATTGAATTATATTGTGATTTATGCTCACTAAATGGATTGTAATATTGTTTTATATCTCACTATAGATGCTTGACGTTATTACCCGTCTCTCTCATTTGTTGAGAAGACAATGGAGTTAGTTGTGTTTTGATTACCATGGTACGTGCACAGGCTTAGATTTTCCTCTGATTTGAGGTTAGATCTAAGTTTATTTTATCGTTATGGCCCTTGCGGAAGATTCATTATTGTGATGGTACTCGCACGATGATTCGACCTCCCGACCATAGGGAGTTAGAATCGATTCGACCTCCCGACCATAGGGAGTTAGAATCACATCGAATATGGCCCTTTCGGATTAGTCTTGCATATTAGTGAGATAAAGATTGACTTTTGAGATACAGAATGGCTTTTGAATGGTAAGAAATTGTGATTTCAATTATGGTTTATGTATAATTGATTTTGTTGAATTACTTAAATGGTTAGTCATGATTTGATAAATTGAATTGTGTGATCAAAGTCATTATATAAAAATAATTAAAATAATTGGCAACGAAAATTTTTATTTTTGAAATTTGATGAGTATTGATTCCCAATTTATTTATCAGAAATTTTGTCAATGTATATTGTACTATGTTTTAAATTATAGTTGTGCACCACCGAGTTCACCACTCAATGATAGTTTTGTATGTCGTCATGAGTAAGAAGAGCATAGAGCAGTAAGTAAATTTCCTTGAAGATATATTCAGATCAGCTCCAGGTATATCATAGGTATACCCATGTACATAGGTTTTGATGTATGCATGTAATAATATGTATATAAATTATTTGAGTAGTTGTATAGAAACTCTTGTAAAATATTTTGGTTTGTAATTAAATATAAATTATTGTAAATGTAAATTTGAGATTTCATTTACTTGAATAGTTTTGTATTATATTTCTTGTATCTCAGTCTTTGAAAAATCACTGCGGATTTGAGTTGAGAAAAATGTTGTGTTGAGAAAAATGTTGGAGTTGAGATTTGCAAATACATATTGAAGTGCTTTTTTACAGGTTTTCTGAAGAACTGTTTTATCCAAAATACAGATGGCACTCTGTCAAAATTTTTACAGAAATTCCAAATAAGTCAAATGTGTTAGTTCTATCACTTCAGTTCACAAAAGTTTTTAACACCTGTAAATAGTGCTCACCACTGTGAAAGAAGTAAGAAAAGTTTTTAAAATCCCTTGTAGTGTATTTAATGGGTTATCAGTAGACGGAGTTGATAATTCAATAGGTATACTACGGGATCATGTCATGCCTTACAGAGGGGTAGGGTGTGACAATTTTTCTCTATTGTATTTCATTATTTCATGTCTCCTCATTAATATTTAAGCATAGTTCCAAGCATTCTAACTGTTCGGACAAACACTGATCACCAGAACAGTAGAACGCACTACCAAATATAGGGGTGTTACATAGAGCTGATAAAAGATTATGATTGTGTCACAGCTTACTCCTCTGTAAGGCATGACATGATACTGTAGAATACCTAATGAACTACTGAACTTCACCTACCGATAACTCATTAAGTACCCTACAAGAGATTTTAAAACAATTTTCTTACTTTTTATAAGTGGTGAGCATTTTCTAATTGGTATCAAAACATTTAATTAGAGTTTGAAAACTAGTTAAGAATTTTGTCTCATTTTATTTTTCCGCAATTTTATAAAAATTTCGGCAGAGTGCTGTTTGTATTTTGAGAAAACAGTTCTTCAAATACCTGTAAAAAAGCACTTCCAAAGATTTATCTCAACAACTTCATCAATTTAACATCCATCCCAACCAATTTCAACATCATTTCTCAATTTCCAAAATTCAACATCATCAAAATACCATAATTCAATTTCATCAAATTAAAACAAAATACTTCCATTCATATTTCATTAAAGATAAAACAATTTATAGACATCATTACAAAATTTTACATTAAGAAAAATCCAAACTAAAATTTATTACAAGTTTTATACAACTGCTCATGACCATTTCCTACATTTACATACATTACATACATCAAAATAATTTTTACAATCAGGATATAAAATATACCCAATAAACTTCAAAGTAGGTAGCTCCTCAATCCTCAGCAGCTCACTCTGCTGCTCCTCTAGTCTCTATATCTACGATAGCAATAACAGCCATCGCTGAGTACTAGAACTTTGTGGTGCACAACATACTAAAATAACCTTTATGCAAAATTTAAATCATACTTATTCAAAAATTAAACTGAACATGAAATATAAATTCAAAACATGATTTATAAGATTTTATTCCAAACAATTTCATTTCAAATGTCTCAAAACAAATTTCATAAAAATACACAGTTATATCATGCCATTTGAAACAAATATCATCTCAATAACCAGAGGCTAATGAGAAGTCACATCACAAGGCTAGCTAGCTCAAATATATGGGAACCCATTTTTTTTCTTCTTCTACTGGCACACACCTCAACACTTCAGCCAGAGAAGGAATCAAAATTTGAAACTGATTTACCCCACTAGTCATGGTAGTGAGGTATTCAAATATATGGTCATGACACTGTGGTTTCAAAACTATCTTAATAATTTACTAAATATTTATTTCCATTTCAAATACAAACAATTAATCTTTCAACAATTTAAATCAGAAGCATAGTAAACATTTCAAGACAATGGTGTCACAATTCAATATTTCAATTTATTCAAAACAATGTGCAGAAGAAAATTTACAGAAATTCCATGTTGTGCACAAACCTTATACGAGTCGCCTCTTGACCTTGACTCGACACCTCGGGTTCTTTCCCGATATTCTTTTCCACTGAAACACACAGTTTCACAGTGTTTCAGTATCATAACTTATCATAAATCCAAAAATAAATTTAAATTTACTTTTACCTAGCTTTAATATGCTAAACTTGGCATTCTTTAAAATTTGTGTTTCGGAGTTACTATTCACTATACTATTCAATTCAATTTGTTGACTTTCTAAGGCTTAATAGGTATGAAAATTCTAATTTCACTCACATACCACATTTTGGTTACCTAATTTGTTGGTTTTGGTTGTTTTCTTTGCACTGTTCCATTGGTCATGTTGCTGATAGAATTTGGGTAAGTTTTCTTCATAGAAATTATTCCTTATTGTCTTAACTTTATTCTCCTTTTTGAATCACTCTAATTGGAGTTTTGTAGCTTAAGTTATAGCCATTTGAATCATGGCTGCCGGATTGGCCTAACCCAGATTTTCTGGGCACCAAAACTAGTTCTGGCAGTTTTAGGTCACCAAATTTGGGTGGCTAAATGACTTGGTTAAGGGCATAATTTGGGTTTTTGTTCTGCATGAAAGTTTTAGGTCTATATCTCAGCTTTCTACTGATAAAATTTTAGGTCATTTAGACCTACCTAGCTTAAGTTATGGCCAAATGAACAAATACTGTTCATTTAGTCATTTTTGTACAAGGCAGAACACTCACTTCCAGATTTGGCCAATTTGTTCACTATGCTATGGTCACTTTTTGGGTATGATTCCTAAATGAAAAATGTGCCATTTTGTGTCTAATTTCATTCCCATTTGGCCTCACACCAATTAGGTTGGTAAATTTTCAGTTTTGGTCCCTGAATGGGACCTTGGTCATGCTGCCTGCAGCATGTCCCTAATCAATCAGAATTTAAACCTAATTCTAACACTTCCAACATACCATAATTGGTCACAAATGACCATTTTTTAGCTCAAACTAGGTCAAACACACCATTTGACCAATTCTCCAATTTTTATCCTCCAAAATCCTAGGTCCAAACCCTAATTCACATTTTTGTTACATTTAACTAATTCAAAGCATACCAGCGCCACTTCACCACTCATACAAGCTTACTAACATATTTAATTCAATCAAATTCATACATAATCATATCAACCCTAGCTGATCGAAATTTACATATAGTCCTACAAGGATGTTTTCATTTCATTTTAAGTATTTTTCTAGGTTTATTCAACTATAAACACAATTAATTCAACTAAAACTTCAAGTTTGGATTGCTAACCTTGAATGCAGAATTTTCTTTCCCTTCAAACCTCTTCCTTTCTTCTTTCTTTCTTCTTCAATCTCCTATTCTAGTTTCCAAAACAAACTCTAATCATGGTGAGTAATTTTTCTATGGTGGAATTTGTTGTCTTCAAGCTCACAAAAGAGCTTTAATGGAGGTATTTAGAGAGGGAGGGTTGAGAGAGAGATGGGTCACGATTTTGAAGAAGAAGATGACACTTTTTGTTTTTTTTTTTTTTCTTTCTTTTATGTATTCTAAACCTTATGGAAGACCACAAATTAAATTAAATAAATTTGTTAATTATAATATTTATTGCATCATGCATGATGTCATGCATGATGTCATCACTTTTACTTTTTCTTTTTCTTTTTTTTTCTATTTACTTTTTCATTAGTTCTTTAATTTAATTCTTGATTCTGAAATTTTCTTTTCTTCAATTTTATTTGACAGTTAAGTCAGGAGTCAGCTCTAGGGGTCAATTGACCAAATTGCCCCTCACCGGTTTGACCCGGTTTACAAATAATTCAATATTTCTTTCGGATCTCTTGTAACACCCTCATTGTAGCAATTCTATACATTATACTGTTTCGGTGACCGGTATCAGTCCGGACAGCTAGAACGTCGGGAAAAATATTTAGACTAGAGTAAGAAGTCATAAATAGACCAAATAATAGTAAGAAAAATGTAGGAAAAATTTTTGAAATAAAATACAACCAAGTTAAATGAGCCGATGCCCTAGCGATGGGTAACCAAGTGGGAAGTTGCGATCTTCTCAACTATAAGCCCTAAACCCGTGAGAAAATTCATAAAATAATTTTTGGGACTCTAGAGAAGAGTCATTGAGGTTTCTATGGCATTAGAATGCCAAGAAAAGGCTTAAAAAAATTTTTAGATCGGTACAGATGATTTTGGCTAAATAAGCCAAACGGAGGGCATTTTGGTCATTTCGTCTTCAGAGATGATTTTTGGCTGACTTTTCCAGTTAATTAAATAATTATTATGATATAAAATGTGAGTAAATATTGTTAAAAATTGAATTGAAAATAAGTAGAGAAGAGAAGGAAAAAAAATGAAAGAAATTAGGAATTATGACATCACATGATGTCATTAAACACTCTCCACCCAATCACAACTTGACAAACTAATTAAATGGATAAAAACTAATTAAAAAGAGACAAAATGAAAAACCAATCTACACTCCCATCTTCATCCTTTGGGCAGCCAAAACGTAGAGAGAGAGAGGAGAGGGTTTCCACCATTGTTTGGTCTTGCAAACTTGGTTTCCCCAAGTTTTTCACCCTAAAACCCTTAGGCCCCTTCACAAAAAATTATTCTTACACCTTGAGGAAGTGTTTGGCTGCCAAGAAAGTGAAGGAAAATTTAAGATTAGATGAGGAAAAATACTGCTCACACAAGGGTTAGTGTCTATTTCTTCTGTTTTTCTTTAGATTTTGTGCTAGTAACATTATTTATGCTAGAAAATTGAGAAAACTGAATAAATATGTGCATATTTGGGCCTCTAAAAATTTTGGCAACTGTATGGGAGGAAGTAGTTATGATTATTTTGAAGGATTAAAGTGGATTAGAGGTACTGTTTGAAGTGTATATGTAGAGTGATAATGAATTAGTATGTTTAATTGATGTATATGCATGAATGGACATTTGAAAACTAGGGTTTGAGGCATGAAGTTAGGGTTTGCTCATATAATGGTATATTAACATTGTAATGGTCAATTAGTGACCATTTGAATGTGTGTGAGGAGGAATTGAAGTGAGTAAGGATAATGGAGTTAAGTTTAGGCATGCTGCCCTTGGTGACCTGCAGGACTGGTTGTGAGTCCTGCAGGTTTGGGCAACCATAAATGGAGTTGTATAGGTTCAATTGGTGCAAGGCCAATTGGATATGAAACTTGACACATAATGGCACAACTTTGATGAAGAAACCCTGCCCCAGAAAACCAAACGAAGTTGACCTAAAAATTACCCTAATCTGGGTGACCTGCATTCTGCCTGGGCAAAATGACCAATGAACAGTGTTTATTTATTGGTCATAGCTCAGTGTAAAAAGGTCTAATTGACCTGACATTTTACCAGAAAATAGCTTAGACATATACCTACAAGTTTCATGAAGAACACAAATCCAAATTCTGACCATAACCTAGTCAAATTGCCAACCAAACTTAGGTTACCAAATCTGACAGAACCAAATTGCCCATAAATTCTGGGTACAGGTCAATCCGGCCAATTATGGTAAAATGACCATAACTTGAGTTACAAAACTCCAAATGGAGTGATTCAAAAAAAGAAATATATCTAGACACAATAAGGAACAACTTTCATGAAGACAATTTTGCCAAATTCCTACTGTACAAATGACCAATGGAACAGTAAACTTAGTGCTTGAAATCTAAAAGTTGTGAATAACTAACACTAAGCATTGAAATGGTATTGGCAACCAATACCACCAACTTTAGAATGCAAAATTGGTATCTTGGTGAATTTAGTTTTAATAAATTTACTATGTATAAAAAAGTCAACAATTTGAGTAAATAGTAAGGTGAATAGTAATACAAAGACACAAAGTGTAAGAACTAAATTGGTAGAGGAAATTAAGGCATGAAATTTGGAATCCATGAAATGTTCATGGATTACTTGGAATAGGTAATTGAGATTTATACTCTCAACACTAGTGGAATTCATAATATATTAGCAAAACAACTTGAAGTATAAAATGTTCTTTACATGAATGGATTGTTAAATATATAAATGAGATAAAAGTGCCATTTGGGATTTAGGTTCCCATCAAGAGAGAAAGGAAAGATGTTGTGAATGTGAATGGTACATGAGATTAAATGAATGTGAATTGTAATTAGTATGAATATTACAATTGTAACACCCTCACCGTAGCAATTATGTACATTCTACTGTTTCGGTGACCGGTGTCGGTCCGGACAGTTAGAACGTCTAGAAAAATAATTAGACTAGAGTAAGGAACCATAATTAACTCAAATATTAATAAGAAAAATTTAGTAAAAATTTTAGAAATAAAATACAACCAAGTCAAGTGAGCCGGTGCCCAAGCGATGGGTA
Organism: Hevea brasiliensis; assembly: GCF_030052815.1. Lineage (NCBI taxonomy): Eukaryota > Viridiplantae > Streptophyta > Magnoliopsida > Malpighiales > Euphorbiaceae > Hevea > Hevea brasiliensis. The sequence continues at coordinate 18,010,905 of NC_079507.1, forward strand.
ACCCAGAGGGAAGTTGCGGTTCTCGCAACGAGGAGCCCTAGACCTGGGGAAAAATTCATAAAATAATTTTTGGGACTCCAGAGAAGGGTCATTGAGGTTCCTATAGCATTAGAATGCCAAGAAAATATTTAGAAAAATTTTTCAATCGGTACAGACAATTTTGGCCCGTTAAGCCAAACGGAGGGCATTTTGGTCATTTCGCCTTCAGAGGTGATTTTTGGCCGACTTGTCCAATTAAGTAAATAACTATTATGACTCAAAATATGAATAAATATTGCTAAAAATTAAATTGAAATGTGGTAGAAAAGAAAAGAAAAGAAAAATAGTGGAAATTAAGGATAATGACATCACATGATGTCATTTACTTTCTCCCAACCAATCAAATTTCAACAAGCACTCTTAAACCAATTAAAAAAGGTCAAAAAGGAGTTCAAATTTGAGAAATTTTTCTGCTCATCTTCTTCCATTTCCGGCAGCCCCTATTTCCCTCACAATTTCCATTAAAACTTTCTCTTTTTCTTGCTAAAACCTCACCCTTTACACCATAAAACCTCATCCTCACTTCATAAAAATTTATCCTCACACCCTAAATCATATTTAGACAGCCATTAGAGGGAGAAATTTTAAAGATTGACAAGCTCAAGTGGGAGCTTTAATAAGGTTAGTGCCCTAAACTTTAAATCTCACTTCAATTTCATGTTTAAGAGCTATATAGGTGATTAAATGACAAAGAAATTTTGATAAAAGACATTGGTATGCTAACCCTAAATTTTGGGCAGCCAAGGTTAAGGTGATATGGTGATAATTTTTGGGAATCTAATATGCAAGTATGGCTGCCCTTAAAGTGTAACTTATAAGTGAATTCATAAATGAAATGATTATACATGGTTTTGAATTGTTGAATTAGGGTTTTGAGGAGTGAAATTTGGTTTTGGCTTATGAAATGATTAATGGACATTCTAATGGTCAATTAGTGACCATTTGAGGCAAGTTAATCATAATTTGAAGTGAACTAAAGTGTTACAAACCCAATTGGTAGGCTGCCTAATGACAGCAGCAATGAGGCTGTGATTCCAGCCCACTTGGACAGCCATAACTTTGGCTGTGTAAGTTCAATTGGTGTTTGGCCAATTGGACATGAAACTAGGCTTATAATTGCAGTTTTTTGCTGAAGAAACCATGCCCAAAAGACCAAAGCAAGAGGACCAAAAGTTGGCCCCAATCCGGATACCCTGCAACAGCACCTGCAGACATGACCAAATGAATAGTAACTGTTCATTTGGCCATAACTCACTGTAGATATGGTCAATTGACCTGAAATTTTTACAGCAATAAGTTAAGACATAGACAAACAACTTTCATGAAGAAATCTACCCCAAATTATGACCAGAACCTAACCCAAATGGCAGTGGCAGTCACTATTCATGTTACTATAGATATGGTAATTTCTGCAGAATGGAAATCCGGCCAGCTGTGGTTTTTGGACCATATCTGGAGCTACAAAACTCCAAATGGAGTGATTCAAAAAGGAAATTCAACTAGACAAAATAAGGAACAACTTTCATGTTTTCCATTTCTTCAAATTCCCACTGTAACAGTGCTCAATGAAACAGTAAAGTCAGGCTTCAAAATCTGAAAATTCTGCCCTCTTGGTTTTAAGTTAGAAATGGTAATGGTGACCAATTCCAACAAGTTTTAAATGTAAAATGTGGTACGTTGGGAGTGTTAAAACCAATGTACCTATTTTCTATCCAAAAGTCAACATTTTTGTTGACCAATGAGGTGAATAGTGACACCAAAATTTGAAATTCAAAATTTGAAATTAGAAATGTATCTAGGGGACTTTAAATTGCAATTGGCAATTAATACTAGCAAATGTAAAACTCAAAATGTGGGATCTTGGTTTAATTAGAATTAATATATCCATTAAGTATAAAAAAGTCAACATTTTGGTTGACTAGTAAGGTGAATAGTAATCAAAATAACTAGTAAATTAAGATGAAAACCTAGAACCAATTCTAAGCTTAAATGCTTAGAATTGTATGACAAATGTGGACTATGCATCCTAGTCAAAATTGTTAAAAAGAAATTAAGGCCATAAATTTGAAATCCATGAAATATTCATGGATTACTTGAAACATGAAAAATAATTCACCTAATTGATGTGAATGGATAGTTAGGGCTTATATGCCCATCACAAATGGAATTCATAAAATATTAGTAACTCAACTTGAAATATAAAATTTGTAATTACATAAGTAGATTCTTGAATGTATAAATGAGAAAGGAAAAATGTTTTGAATACAATGGTACATGTGAACCATTGTTTAGAATTGTGACCAATATGAATAACATAATGAATGAATAAATGAACTATATTAATGTATGAATGAGACATTAGTTCTCATTATTATGGAAAGGAGAAGTATTTTGAGTAAAATGGTATAAAAGGATAATTGATGTGAATTGTGATCATATAAATGATCAAATGAATGTATGAATTATGATTGAAATTTACCATAAAATAATGAAGTCATAAAACACAATATATTAATATTTAATGATATTATGTGCCCTTGTATTGCCTAGACATGTGTGTCAGATTGGATAGTTTGGCATGCCAATAGGGTATTGTTTTAGCAGTACTGCAAAAGGCTTTATGCCTGTATTTATGGCTTTGTGCCCGTATTCATGGCTTTATGCCCGTATTCATGGCATTATGCCAACATTCATGGCTTTTATGCCTGATTATGTGTATCATGGCTTTTTAGCCATACTGACTGCATACGTGGTTGACGTTCTGCGTCCCATGATATGACGGCTCGAGGCACCGCGGTGTCCAGTGCCAACGACCTGTTATCCAGTTTAGTCAGCCTGTCGTAGGTTACTTGGGCAGTGTAATTTATTGAAATAAATTAAGACTATTAGTAATTAAAAATATTAGAAATCAAATAAATGAGTTAATAAGACTTCAAAAGAATTAGTTAGAATTATGAAATGATCCAAACCACATAAAAATTGTTAAGTAAAATGATAAAAGAGTTGCAAAATTAGGTATAACTTAACTAAATGTCTTAAATGTACCTTCTATTGCCATATGAATATAAACTGAGTATTTTTATTAATTCTGTATATTGTACATTATCTCTGTGAATTTAGGAATTAAACGCTTCCAAAGCGAAACAAATGAGAACAAAAGATAATTAATATTAGACACATTGTATTAAATTAAATTGATTCTTAAATATTCAAATTATACTTCGTTCTTTCTTTATTTGTATATTTTATTTTCTTGTTCTATTATTGCACCACTAAGCAGCAATGCTTAGCGCGATGGATTTGTTTCCTCGCGCAGGTACTTTGACTAAGATTTTTGGAGTCCAGATCTGCAGAAGTGGCTGAAGTATTCAAGGTTGTCACCTCCTCAGCAATGCATGTAGATAGGGCCCATATAGATCATATTTTGTATTTAAGTATAAAATGCTAGATATTGTATTGTAATGTAGATTATGAGCAGGTAATTAATAGAAATTTAATGTAATTTAATAAATTAGCTTTTTCATATGTAATTAATTTATATATCATATAAATTATGAAATTATGTAAATTAAAGAAATTTGAAAATTTTACTTATGTGATTTGAGCATGAATGAGATTGTATGGATTCGAAGACAGATTTGAAATATATAGATAATGCATGGAAATGAATATGAAATTGAGATATATGAATGAGATGTGAATTATGAGATAGTTATGAAAATAATTGATGAGATTTTATTTGTAAAATATTATTGAAACTTTCAAACAGGTAAATAGTAAAATACGTCAACTGGTAATAAAATAGGAGAAACTCCGCTGGTTTCTCCGTCGAAAAATAATTAATATTAAAATATAATGAGATCAAAATATGAAAGGAATAAAGTAAGATAAGATAGGGTGCTCCGGCACCGAATGTAGCACACTTTGCTCGGCTACACTGAAGTCGGGTGAGGGGTGTTACAACAATGAATACATAAATTACCTAGAAATGTGAATTTGAAAATTATGTTTCCATTATAAACAAAATTAGAATGCTATAAAAATACAAACGAAAAATATAATGAAATAATGAAACATATAAACTCTTAATGGTACTATGTGCCCATGTATTGCCTAGACACATATGTCAGATTAGATAGATTGGCATGCCAATAGGGTATTATTTTAGTAGTACTGCGAAAGGCTTTATGCCTGTATTCATGGCTTTATACCCGTATTCATGGCTTTATGCCCTCATTCATGGCTTTATGCTCGCACTCATGGCTTTTATGCCCGATTATGTGTTATCATGGCTTTTTAGCCATACTGACTGCATACGTGGTTGACGTTCTGCATCCCATGGTATAACGGCCCGAGGCACTGCGGTGTCCAGTGCCAATAACCCATTATCCAGTTTAGTCAGCCTATCATAGGTTACTTGGGCAGTCTAATTTATTAAAATAATTTATGAATATTAGCAATTAAAAATGTTAGAAAGTAAATAAATGAGAAGAAGTTCTGAAATAAATTAGATTAGCTCCAAAAAGTTTATTCCTTAGAATGATCTGAAGTAAATTAAACTAGTTCTAAAAATTTTAAATATTATGAAATGATTGTAAACAACTTAAAAAGTATCAAGGAAGTGATAAAAAGACTAGTAGAAGAATTATAACTTAAATAACATTACAAATGTGACTTTCATAAGAATATAAGTATAAGTATAAATTTTAGATTTATTTGTACATGATATAAATGATTATTGTAAACTTATGAAAGAAGTGATTCTAGAAACCAACATAAATAACGAAAGATATATTGTATGGAAAATTTCATATAAACCTAGTAAAATTCTTGAGTATGGAAAATATGCTCCAATTATTTTTACTTATTATATTATTTCCTTATTATATTATTGCACCACTAAGCAGTAATGCTTAGTGCAATGGATTTGTTTCCTCGCGCAGGTACTGAAGTTACTGCCCAGCGAATACCAAAAAAAGATTTTGGAGTTCTGATCTGCAGAGTGTTCCAGGTTGTCACCTCCTCAGCAATACATATAGATAGGGCCCATATAGATCATGTTATGTATTTTGTACATTATAATTAGTTATTATTTGTAATATAAATTATGAATTGTATGTTGAAATACTGATTATGGAACTATAATTAATTTGTAGATCATGTAAATTATAAATTTATGTAATCAGTTTGTAAATCATGTAAATTAATGAAACTTGAGAATTTATATATGTAAATTATGCATGAATGAAAATGCATGGAAATGAATATGAAATTGAGATATATGATTGAGATTTGAAATATGAGATGGTTATGAGAATAATTGATGAGATAATTATGATTAGCATGAATGAGATTTTTATTATAAAATATTATTGAAAATTTTAAACAGGTGAATGATGAAATGCGCCAAATAGAAATAAAATACGGGAAACTCCAAAGGTTTCTCCACAAAAAAAAATAATTGATATTAAAAGATAATAACTTGAAAATGATTAAAGGAATAAAGTAAGATAAGATAGGGTACTCCGACATCGAATATAGCACGCCTCGCTCGGCTACACTGTAGTCGGGTGAGGTGTGTTACATCCCTAACCTAATTATTTGACTGGCTTAACAATTCTTTTTTGTGATTTTCTCTTTTCCACTGTGTTCGCAATAGTTCTAAGGACCGCGGCGTCACATTTTACGGTTTGAAATTTGAGTTTAAATCGACTTCGCAATCCTTCCCGAGAAGGTCACCCATCGCTGTGACTCTCGGCTCATTTAACATCTTATGTTCTGTTTTTCTTATTTATACTTAACTAATTGACAATTACTAATTATTTATGTTTAGGGCTTATCTAGTTGTCTAAGATTTGGTTTTAATCCCCTTAATTATCCGGACCGACACCGATCACCGAAATAATGAAATATACCAGGCTATGCAAATAGGGGTATTACAGATTGCTTGATAGACTATCAGCCTGAAAAGGCAAATGTTGTAGCTGATGCTTTAAGTCATAAGACTATGGCTGGTTTGAGGGTTTCTCCATTGTCCATAGTGCATGAGTTAAGGGCATTGCATGCTAATTTGGAGATTAATGAAGATGGACAGATGGTAGCTACTTGGCAAGTGAAGCGAATGCTAGCAGAACAAATTAAAGCAGTTGCACAGAAGGATGATAAGCATGTGAAGTTAATAGAAGAGGCTCGAGATGGAAAGAAACCAGAATTATTAGTAAATGATGAGGGCTTGTTGTTATATAAGGGCAGAATGTGCATTTCTGAGAATGTTGAACTGAGGCAGACCATTTTAAAGGAAGCACATGATTCACCTTTTGCAATGCACCCTGGTGGAACCAAAATGTATAGAAGTGTGAAAGAGCACTATTAGTGGAGAGGAATGAAGAAAGACATTGCAGAATAGATGTCAGTCTAACTGAGCTTGTGACATAGGCTTAGTGAATGGATCAGTTTGATTTTCAGTTGATGCTATTTTCTGCATGGCTATATTGCCTTGCCCAACTATTTCTCTGATAATGTGATAGTGCCTTTCTATGTGTTTGGATTTCTAGTGAGACTGAGGTTTTTTAAATCCAAACAGCTTCTTTTGCAGCATCTGATGCTGTAATATACTCAGCCTCTGTAGTGAAATCTACAGTCGTACTCTGTTTGGAACTCTTCCAACTGACTGCATCTCTATTACAAATGAACACATATCCAGAGGTAGACTTTTTATCATCAATATCTGATTGGAAATCAGAATCAGTATAACCATCCAATTGCAAGTCACCACCTCCACATATCAAGAATAAATCCTTAGTTCTTCTCAAGTACTTAAGGATATTCTTGACAGCTATCCAGTGTTCCAAACCTGGATTGGATTGATACCTACTAGTCAAACAACAGCATATATGATATTCGACCTAGTATACAACACTGCATACATCAAACTTCCAATAGCTGAAACATATGGAATTCTAGCCATTTTATCTCTTTCTTCAGGTGTCTTTGGAGACATCTCTTTAGAAAGGTAGATACCATGTCTCACTGGTAACAATCCTCTCTTGGAATCAAGCATGTTAAACCTCTTTAACACCTTTTTCCAAGTATAGATTATTCTTTTCGTTCTATCTCTATAGATGTGAATCCTAAGAATATAGGTTGTCTCCCCTAAGTCCTTCATGGAGAATGTATTTGACAACCATACCTTTACAGTTGTGAACATACCTATGTCATCACCTATGAACAGAATATCATCCACATATAAGACAAGGAAAGTGATAGCACTATCACTAACCTTCTTATATACACATGGCTCATCCCCATTTTTGATATAACCAAATGACTTAATGGCTTCATCAAAACGGATGTTCCAACTCCTCAAAACTTATTTTAACCCATAAATGGATCGCCTTAGCTTGCGTACTTTGGAACCATCTTTGGATTTAAAACCCCTAGGTTGTTCCATGAAAATGTTTCTTCAATGTATCCATTGAGAAAAGCTGTTTTGACATCCATCTGCCAAATCTCACAATCATAGTATGTAGCTATTGCTAATAGAATCCTAATTGATTTAAGCATGGTAACTGGCGAGAAAGTATCCTCATAGTCGATTCCTTGCCTTTGGCGAAACCCTTTCATTACTAGCCTTGCTTTTATAGGTCTCCACCTTTCTATAAGAATCAATTTTCATCTTGAAAACCCATTTATTCCCAATAGGCACAATACCTTCATGTGGGTCAACATGATCCCAAACTTAATTCTTATACATGGAATCAATCTTGGATTTCATAGCATCAATCCATTTTGAAGAGTCTATATCTGATATAGCTTCTTCATAGGTAAGTGGATCATCTCCATGATCTACTTCTTCATAAGTAGACAACTCTTATTCTTCTTCATGAAGAAAACCATATCTCACTGGTGGGTGAGATATTCTGGTCGATCTGCGAGGAATAACTGTAAATATTTCATAAATAGGTGTAGGTTGATTAGATGAATCTATATCCATCTGATCTATTGGTTGGTCAAAATTCTCTAATTATAACTCTATTTGCCTTCCTTTGCCTCCTTCTTGAATAAACTGTTGTTCAAGAAATGTGACATCTTTACTTACCACAACCTTTTGTGATGTAGGCAAATAAAAATAATATCCAAAACTACCTTTTGAATATCCAACAAATCGACCCTTTTCTGATCTAGTTTCCAATTTATCAGTGTTCAGCTTTTTGGATATAAGCTGGACAAACCCAAATCTTAACATGCTTAATACTTGGTTTTCTTCCATGCCATATCTCATAAGGTGTGGAAGATACTGATTTTGATGGAATCCTATTCAGAATATGCAAAGTTGATTCTAATGCAAATCCCCAAAAGGAGATTGGCATATCAGTAGAGCTCATCATACTACGTACCATATCCAATAGGGTACAATTTCTCCTTTCAGATACACCATTTAGCTGTGGTGTTCCTGGAGGAGTTAGCTGGGAAACAATGCCATGCTCTCTCAAGTATTCATTAAATTCAGTACTCAAGTATTCACCTCCATGATCTGATCAAAGAGCTTTAATACCTTTTCCTATTTGATTTTCTACTTCAGATTTAAATTCTTTGAACTTTTCAAAGAATTCATGTTTGCATTTCATCAAATACAAATACCCAAACCTTAATTTATCATCAGTAAAGATAATAAAATAATGAAAACTGCCTCTAGCCATTTCTTTAAATGGGCCACATACATCACTATGTATTAGCTCTAAAATATTTTCAGCTCTTAGCCCTTGTCCAACAAAGGTTGATCTAGTCATTTTGCCCTGAAGGCAGGTTTCACAGGTTGGAGTAGGTTCAGAACTTAATGAGGATAGAATCCCCATTTTCTCCAGTTTTGCAATTCTATCTTTTGCAACATGACCTAACCTTAAGTGCCAAATATATTTTGAACTTGAGTTGATTTTCACCATGGCATTGTATTCATTTAGATCACTTGCATTCAATTTGTGTTTGTCATTATTATCCAAATAATAAAGACCATCATTCATATAACCTGAACCAACATATTTTTTTCCAAAATAAATATTACAAACATCATCCGTGAACTAAAATTCATAGCCATTTCTAGTCAAACTAGATATAAAAATGATGTTCTTAAAAGCATCAGGTACATATAAAATATTATCCAAACACAAAACATGTCCAGACATGTAAAAAGATTTAGATCTTATGGCTTAAGCTTCAATAATAGAGCCATCGCCAATCTGGAGTCTAACATCTTGAGAACGCAAGTTGCTACTATTTATTTGTTCCTTCTGAAGGTGTATCCTTCTTATCCTTCAGAGAAGTAAGATACTCTGGGCAGTTCCTTTTCCAATGCCCATCCTGCTGGCAGTGGAAACACTTTCCTTTGCCTCTATCAGCTTTAGTCTTCCCTTTCTATTTAGCTATTTCTTGGAAGGACCAAGAATCTGAGGTTTCTTTTTCTTATTGCCCTTCTTCTTATTGGACTTTCCAGCAGAAGAAGATGCAATCAAAGCTACCTCTTTTCCTTTATTACCCGACATATTCTTTTGGGTAATAACCAGTATGTTGAGTAAACCAGTCAAGGTGCATTTCTGCTTAGTCATATGGAAATTTGTCACAAAATTCCAAAATGACTCAAGAAGGGACTGAAGGATCAAATCTGTCTGCAGTTGGAAATCCATGTTAAAGTCAAGATGTTCCAACTACTCAATCAAAGGAATCATCTTATGGACATGATCTCCAATATTTTGTCCCTCAGACATCCTCATGCGGAATAGCTGTCTAGATATCTCATACCTAGCATTCCTGCTGTGCTCACCATACAACTCTTATAGGTGAAGGAGGATCTCACTCGCACTCTGCATGTTCTAATGTTGCTTCTGTAACTCATTACTAATAGAAGCAAGCATGTAACACTTGGCTCTCATATCATGCTCCTTGCACTTGTCCAAAGTTTCATGTTCCTCTTGAGTGGCCTCTGGAGATAAGGGACCAGGAACATTTGAGTCTAGAACATATCCTATATGTTTAAGGTTCAAGACAAGTTTCAAATTTCTTAGCCAATCAGAGAGATTAGGTCCTATCAACCTATTGTGATCAAGTATGCTTGCAAGGATATTTGATGGTGGTGGTTATTGTGTGCTTATTTTCATCAGAAAATTAACTGCAGAAAATAACCAGATTAATTAGTAGATGTGTCATGTATTTAACCAAAATGATTATGGTCTTTTAGTCAAATTGGTCCTCCCACTAACTTAGCGAATCCTACACTTCCAAAGTAGAAAACGGAAATCCTAATTGGATGGATTTCTAGTGGATGATTGAATTATTATAATCCTATTGATCATCCTCAGGTACATCCATTATTGGAATTACAATAAACTATAAGTGAGCAACTCCTTGCCCATCACATCTTATATGAGGTTCAATCCTTTACCCAGCCCCTAATGCTCATAATCTCAGGTACATCCATTATTGACTTATCTTACATTAGTTAAGTTGATCCCATTGAGCTAGTAATTATGCAAATAATTTTAATGTCCTCAGGTACATCCAATATTGGGTACCAAACCATTTACATATTTACAACATCTCATACTTAATAATTATTCTTAAGAAAATCTCTTAAATTAATTGCATCATATGCAAGTATTTAAAATTTCTTAAATTAATTGTTTCAATGGAGGGCTCATGTTATAATTACTTTAATTATGCCATTTCCAACTTAATCATTTTGGTTGGAAGATTTTGTAGTCGTCCTAATTACTATTAAGGTCTCACTTTGCACATTATCCAATTAGCATGCATATATCATATACTTGCATACATTCCCATACATCTCATGCATTCATGGAGAATAAATAAATATGGTATGATCATGGACTTTCTAAAGGATTCAATTCTGAGCCACCAAGAATTGAATTAGGGCATTCCTAGGAGCATTTCATTTATTCATATTACAAGAGTTGCTGAAGGAGTACATAATTAACATTTGATCTTAAATTCCTTTCACTGGTCTCACCAATGCTCTTAACCTCCTTGATCTTCTTGCAATTCAATTACATAGTAATCCTTGGCATACCAAGGCGAATTTACAAGAATTAAATAAATGAAATTATAACCCAAAAAAATATATTATTACAACCTTTATAATACATGCCCAAAATAAATTAAAATAAATTAATTAATTTACAACCCAATAAAACATAAAAGAAATAAATTCAATCACATTGATCTTTTATTGTCCATGATCATCCATCATGCATATCACTATTTAACAATTAAATAAAACATACATGCTAAAATTAAATTGAATATCTCATATTCAACTTAAAAATCCAGATTTGAATCTCATTCAAATAAATTTAAAAATTTAGATTTGAATTGCATTCAAACAAATTTAATTGTGTGATTATAATTCTAATTAAACAATTTAATTAGACATTAAATGGACCTTAGATCATACAACAATTGCACATTCAATATCCATCATACCTTGCACACCATTGTGGTGCCACAATCATGCGCACCATGGTGTTCATCAAACATGCTGCCACCTTTGCTTTGCAACCAGCGATGAACCAATCATCTCATGATCAAATCACACAATTAAATCATATAAACAACAATCTAAATGGAAAATATAGTGGCTCTGATACCAATTGAAGGAGCGAAAGTATGAAAAACATAAGTTTATATCATTGAATTCAAAATTTTTCTTCTAGGGTCTCATGCATCATGCAAGATTCATTATTTATCTATTTGATTTCAATGATAAACAGCATATTAAAACACTTTTAATATATTTTTGGATTTACATTTTCTATTTAAGATTTTAGAATTAACATATTAATTCATTAAAACCCCATATTAAATCAATAACAAGTGCACTAACCTTTTGATGCACTGCAGTTGTGTTTAGCACCATTGGGATGTGCCTAGGATACCAGATGTTGTTCCTCTAGCTTTTCCACACCAAGATCACCAATGGCAGCCCCTTGAATAGCTTCTCAAGCCTTTCCAATTAATTAGAAAATTAGGTTTTACCTTTAGAGATATTATAGATGCATACAGGACACTAGAAACGATTTCTAGTCATTTTAATTCAAGAGAATGTTGGCTATTCTCTTTGAATTGATGAGAGATGAAGAATAAGAGAGGGGAGAGGCTCTTTGGGTGGTGGCACAAAAGAAAAACAATAGCTTCTAATTTTTCTTTTCATCCTTTCCCTTATATAGCTAGGTCACCACTTAAAACCCTTGCCACATGTCACCTTCTAATTAGCACTTAGTTTAATTGACCCAATCACATTGTGCCAAGTGTCAAACCTAGATTTAATCTTGACTTTGATCATCTTACATGATTAAAAGACAAATGGCAAGCTTATGTGTAGTGCCATGTGTCACCATCTCATGATGCCATATATTACCCTGTGAAATGACTAAAATATCTTTGTGTCTTAATTTTTGAGTTCTCAACCCAAAATAATTATTTCTCTTCTTCTAATCAATTTATATCAAATATAAATAAATTAATTAATCTATATTAATTAATTTCTCATAATTAAATTCTTATTTAAATACTTTAAATATAAATTTAACTTATATTTTACATCCAATAACCTAGACTTGGTTTCAAGCCATGCTAGGGACTTTGCAATCTAATTACAAACCAAACCTATTTAATTAATCAATTAAACTCTTTAGCTAGTTAATTAAATCAAATTTAACTTGGTGATTACTTGTGTATGTGTGTGACTCACTAGGCTCATTACTAATTGGCAATGAGATATGATATCAACTCTTAATATCATCAGAACTCTTTCATACCACAAATGATTTCTCTAAATCATTTTATGCACCTCATAGACCATCGTTAGCACCTGGCATAGCATGCCATGGCCACCCAATCAGTAATAAGGTTTACCTTAAATGAAGCTATAGTCATATGTTACCATGCACTAGAATCTCTCTGTTACAAGATCCCAATTCGAGCTAGAGTCATGGTTTATGTCAAACCTCATTTGCTATGAATATTATGTTCTCTTTTAATTCCAGTTCTTGATTAACAATATTTTCTCATCAGAAACTCTTTTCTGATTAAATCTATCTGTCCTGGCCAGGAACTTGAAACATCAAGAACAATTAAATGAACATAGGATTTTATCCCTATTTACTTAGGGTAACAGATTCCATCTTGATCAACACCTACCTTTATATATAACTAGCAGGAGCCAACACATGCCCATATACCCATACATAGTACAAGATGAAAGCAGTATCAAACTCAAACCACCTATATACAAGATAACTGTGCTATCTCAAGTTTAAAGATTTTATGCACTGATATGATTTATGACAATACATTGACAAGAGTAAACTCCATGTTCTTGTCATAAATGTCACTAGCTCGGCCTACTTATCATGTATAAGTGCCTATCATGTTTGTTATATGGCATGAGACTCACCATTCCATCTCATTTATATCTCATATAAATACATTGGGAACAAACATGAATATAATCTTTCTGGATAAGTCATGTCCTATGTGAAGTATCCTCGATTGTGAAGCAATTTATGATACTTTGTGCTAGAAATACTGTCACTCATACTCTTAATAACTTAAGAATAAAATTTCTAAAAAAATATCAATGGACCTTTTCTATTACACATAAATATATTATGTAAACGGAAAAGTGAAAATGCCTTTTATTAATAAAACATGTACAAGGTACATACTAAATGATATGCTATAGGGCATACTACTAAAAACCAATGTCTATTGTATCAGATAGAGATCCAAGGTTCACGTCTAGATTCTGGGGTAGCCTCCAAAAAGCCCTAGGAACTAGATTGAACTTCAACACAGCTTTCCATCCATAGACAGATGGCCAGTCTAAAGGGATCATTCAGATTTTGGAGGATATGCTTTGGGCTTATGTGATTAAGTTTAAAGGAAGCTGGGACACACACTTGCCTTTAATTGAATTTGCCTACAATAACAGTTATCAGTCAAGTATTGGAATGCGTCCATATAAAGCCTTATATGGCAAAATGAAGTGGGTGAGAGGAAGTTGATTGGCCTAGAACTAGTGCAGCAGATGGAGGAAAAAGATTAAGTTCATTAGAGACAGACTCAAAGTTGCATCGGATAGACAGAAATCCTATATTGATCTAAAGAGAAGAGATATTCAGTACAGTGTGGGTGACAAGGTGTTCCTGAAAGTTTCCTCATGGAAGAGGATCATGAGGTTTGGTAGAAAGGGGAAACTAAGTCCTCGCTTCATTGAACCATACGAGGTTTTGGAAATAGTGGGTTCGTTGGCATATGTATTGGCATTATCTCCAGAGTTGGAAAAGATTCATAATGTCTTCCATGTCTCCATGCTAAGGAGGTATAGATCAAACCCTCACACATTTTGCCAATAGAGGAGATTGAAGTGAATCCAAACCTAACCTATAATAAAAAACCCATAAAGATCTTGGCATGTGAGGTGAAGTAGCTGAGGAATAAGCAGATACCTCTAGTGAAAGTGTTGTGGAACCTTAATTCAGGCTAAGAGGCTACATGGGAACATGAGAAGGACATGAGGAGACAGCAACCACAACTCTTCAGAGACTAAGACCAGGTAAATTTTGAGGGTGAAATTTTATTTAAAAAAGGGAGAATTGTAACACCCCGAATCTCCGAGCTATAAATAGTACCATTTTTGATCTGTGACTAGTACTATTCAAATATACCTTGAGAACCAAAAATAAAAAGAAAAATTAATTGAGATAGACACAATAAAAATTCAAGTAAACCAAAAATCTAAGGACTCATTGGGTATTATGAAGAAGATGGATTATGACTCGATGAGGGGCATTTTGGTCAATTCATTTAAAGAGTTGATTTTTGATCAAAATGTCAATTAAATTAAATGAAAATAAAATATTGAATTATGAAGAAATATTAAGGAAAAGTTCAAATATAAAGGTGAAAAGAAAATAAAAGAAAGGAAAAACTCAAATTTAAATTACAATTATGACATAAGCAATGACATAATTAAAATTAGGGATTAAATAAAAATTAAATTAGAGATAAATATATAAAGGAGACAATTACACTAAAAATCAAAAAGGCATTTTTCCCTTTCTCTCTCCCATTGTGCTGCCCCTATAGTTCCCTCTCTCTCTCCATTCTTCATCCTTCCAAGTTCTTAATTCCTTGAAATTTCTTCCTACTTTCCATAACCCACTATAAGAAAACTTGAAATTTTAGTCTTGGGTGAAAGATTTGAGTAAGAAGAATAAGAAATTGGGAGAAATTGGGAGTTAGGAAAATCATCAAGCAATGTGAGCTCTCTTCTATGCTTAATTAATTAAGTATACTTTGAATCAAGTTTGGGTGTGATGAATTTACATGAGAAAGCATGAAAAAAATGCATGAATCTTGAAAGGGAAATTTATGGCCAACTTGGGGGAAACCTAGGGTTTGATGTGTTTTAACTTAATTTATGATGAATTCAAGTTTAATTGAAGTATTATACATGATTGGGGTAGAGGAATTAAATGGGATTTGCATAAATTAGAAAATTGAAAATTAGGGTTCATGGAAAATTGGGGCTTTTATTATATGAAGTGTAATTAGTGTTTATAATGGCAATTTGTGATCATTTGAAGTTTTTTGTGTGTGAAGTGACATTTATATGATGAATGGAAGTAATGAAATGGTATGGATTGGGAAATTGCAAACTAAGGATTTGAAAAATTAGGGGTTTTGTGCTAGGAAGTGCCATTGATGTGTTTAATGTTAAATTATGGTCATTTGAGGTGAATTAAATGTGAGTTGAGGTTGGTTAGAGGAAGTAATTGAAGAAATGAAAATTGTACCTTAGGCAGAATTTCTACACACTGAGTCTAGTGTGCTTGGTAGCTCATAAGTTGAGCTACACAACTCCAATTGGTGTGAAACAAATTGGAAATGAAACTTAAGACATAGAGCTAGAATGTTCATGAAGATACCCTGCCCAGAAAATGACCATAAACTTCCCTAAATGAACCTTGAATCTGGAAGTGAAATTCTGAATCTGCATAATTTGAACCACGTGAACAGTAAATTTTGCATAGTCATAACTCTCTCTAAAAATTTCTAATTTAGGTTATTCTTGAACTGATGGAAACCTAAAACATAGTAAAATATTTCAAATGAAGAACTTAAGGCCAAATTTGTGACACCCCTTACCCGACTACAGTGTAGCCGAGCAAGTTATGCCACTCAGTGTGCCGGAGCACTCTATTTTATCTTAATTCATTTTTATCGTAGTTTTGAATATAACTTGTGAAATATAATTCATTTATTGAAATTGTAATTTATTTGAGGTTCCGAAAATTTTAAAGAAAATCCAAGCTAAAAATGGAGAAAACAGTTCTTCGGAACCTGTGAAAAACACTTCCTATATTCTTATTCATTCATCTCAACTCCATTTATCAAAATCTCAATATTTTTCAGTTCACATTCATTTCTCAATCATTCACCTCATTTGATAATCATGTACCAGTTACAGATCAATATTCACTTTTCCATTTACAAACACAAATTTGCATTATTTACATGAAAATCAAAATACATTACATAAGTCTCATTACATATGAGAAAATCAAAATTTATTACAGAATGCCAAAATGACACCTAGTGTCCTACCAATGCACTGCAGAAGTTGAGGTGACACGGACACTATGCAGAACTGCAGGATGAACTTACCCAATTTGTGGTCTACTGGCTCTCGATCAGTATCTTGCGTTGCAAAGCGCGCTAAGCATAAAGCTTAGTGGTGCAAATAATAAAATAGAAAGAAATAATATGCAAATAAAAATCATAATTTCTTAGCCATTGTGTTCATAAGAACTGAATAATTACCAACTTAATGTTTAGTCGAGGGCTAATTACGTTTTATGATATTAACTTCTTCATGCATTTTGTTTATTTATTTTCTTCATGATCTTGAGTTTCTTTGTATTCTATCGTAATCATTTCTGATATTTAATTTTCGTATTTTCTTTAACAATCAGTTCAATTACTTATACTTTTCCATGCCCAAGTAACCTATACAAATTGACCGGATGGATAAACGGGTAAACTAGCAGTACCGTGTACCTCGGGCCACACCATCAGTCACAATGTGTCTCCCGGTGTGCAAACAGAATGGCTAATAAGCCATATAAGCAATAAGGCATAAAGCCAAGTAAAACATCATAATCAGTATAGCCATAGGCTATCACATCACAGAATGGCAATGAAGCCATACATCATACGCAGATCGCTATCGTAACCCTATTGGCATGCCAACCTATCCAAACCAATCACATTAGGCCTACTAGGGCATTTGATACTTTTGAATTCTTCAATTTTTGAATTTCAAGTTTTTATGTCACTATTCACTTCAATAGTCAACAAAAAGTTGACTTTTGCATAGATCATAGGTGCATTGGCTTTAACACTCCCAATGTACCACATTTTGCATTTAAAACTTGTTGGTTTTGGTCACTTTCTCAAAGCTTAGGTCATTTTGGCAAAATTGCCAATTTTCGGTTTTGGTGTCACTATTCACCTCATTGGTCAACAAAAATGTTGACTTTGGATAGAAAATAGGTGTATTGGTCTTAACACCTCAAACATACCACATTTTGTATTTCAAACTTGTTGGTATTGGTTGCCAATACCATTTTTAAGCTTAATGCTAATTGAGCAAAATTTTTGGTTTTCATGCTTCATTTTTACTATTCCATTTTTTATTTTTACAGTGGGAATTTGAGGAAATGGTAAACATGAAAGTTGTTCTTTATTTTGTCTAGTTGAATTTCCTTTTTTGAATCACTCTATTTGGAGTTTCGTAGCTCAAGTTATGGCCAAAATAAGTTTACTGTTCACGTGCACTGTTCATGCTGAGATTTTGGGTCTGGCAGATTTTTGGTCCAACTTTGGTCAGTAATTTGATCAAGTTAAGTTCATAATTTGGTCTAACTTTCTTCATATGAAATGTTCTACTATGCCTTTGGTTTCCATCGGTTCAAGAATCGCCTAAATCCGAGTTTTCTAGAGGGAGTTATAGTCATCCAAACATTACTGTTCAAATGAAAATCTGCAGAGTTGCAGGTTTGATAACTTAACATTGCTCAATAATTTGAATGGGTTAATGGCATAATTTGGGGTGATGTTCTTCATGAAAGTTGTTTTTCTATATCATATCTTGTTACTGTAAAAATTTCAGGTCAATTGACCATTTCTACAGTGATTTATGGCCAAATGAACAGTTACTGTTCATTTGGTCATTCTGTATCCGGATTGGGGCCAACTTTTGGTCCTCTTACTTTGGTCTTTTGGGCATGGTTTCTTCAGCAAAAATGTGCCATTATAAGCCTAGTTTCATATCCAATTGGCTAAACATCAATTGGACCTTCACAGCCAAAGTTATGGCAGTGCAAGTGGACTGAATTTTCAGTCCCTCTGCTACTGTCCTAGGGCAGCCTACAACTTCACTTTGCAATCCTATTTTTCAGTCTATAATATGGTCAACTTGCCTAAAATGGTCACTAATTGACCATTAAAATGTGCTCTAATAATTTCATAAGCCAAATCAATTTTTCACTTCTCAAAACCCTAATGTCCAATTCAATTTGCCCATAAACCTCAATTAGCACACTAGTTCAACATCCATGCATATTCATACCTTAAACATCATTTCTATCCACTCTAAATTCATTAAAACAATCAAACTCATCCTTCCTTAGGGCTGCCAAAAATTCAAGGGATGCATACACTTAACTTTTATTCATTTAATTTACAATTTCTCACTTATTTCAAGCTTCTAACATGGAATCAAAGAAGTATATATATAAGTAGGCACTAACCTCACTTTAACCTCTTGTAGGGCAGATTTCTCCAAGTTACATCTTCATTTTCTTGTATCTTGGCTGCCAAACACTTCCTCTAGGTCCAAGGATTCATTTTAGTATTGGGGTCTTGAGGAAATATGGTGAGGAAGCATGAGAAATGAAGCTTTTGTTTGAAAATCAATGGAGGGAGAAGAGGGAGAGATTCACGTTTTGGCTGAAGAAGAAGGAAACAGCAGAATTTTGAGTCCATTTGTCTCTTTTAATTGTTTAAAAAAAAGACTTATTGAATGGTGATTGGTGGAGGGTATGTAAATGACATCATGTGATGTCATTATCCCTAATTTCCTTCATTTTTCTTTTCTTTTCTTTTCTACCACATTTCAATTTAATTTTTAGCAATATTTCTTCATATTTTATGTCATATTAATTATTTACTTAACTGGACAAGTCGGCCAAAAATCACCTCTGAAGGCGAAATGACCAAAATGCCCTCCGTTTGGCTTAACGGGTCAAAATTGTCTATACTGATTGAAAAATTTTTCTAAATATTTTCTTGGCATTCTAATGCCATAGGAACCTCAATGACCCTTCTCTGGAGTCCCAAAAATTATTTTATGAAATTTTTCCCGGGTCTAGGGCTCCTCGTTGCGAGAACCGCAACTTCCCTCTGGTTACCCTTCGCTTGGGCACCGGCTCATTTGACTTGGTTGTATTTTATTTCTAAAATTTTTACTAAATTTTTCTTAATAATATTTGAGTAAATTTTGGTTCCTCACTTTAGTTTAAATATTTTTTCGGACGTTCTAGCTGTCTGGACCGACACCGGTCACCGGAACAGTGGAATGTACGGAGTTACTACCGGGAGGGTGTTACAAAATTATGATATTAACTCAATCAAATTGCTAAGCAAAATTGAGTTACCAAATCTGCCAAAATCTAGAAATCCGCAAATTAACCATATGAGTAGTAAAATTTGCATAGTCATAACTCTCTCTAGAAAACTTTAATTTAGGTGATTCTTGAACCGATGGAAACCTAAAACATATTAAAACATTTCATATGAAGAACATAAGGCCAAATTATGGACTAAACTCAATAAAATTGTTGTACAAAGTTAAGTCACCAAATCTGCCAAAATCTGGAAATCTACAAATTGACTATATAAATAGTAAAATTTGCATAGTCATAACTCTCTCTAGAAAACTCCAATTTAGGCGATTCTTGAACTGATGGAAACTTAAAACATATTAGAACATTTCATATGCAGAACTTGAAGCCAAATTATGAACTTAACCCAACCAATTTGATGAGCAAAGTTGAGTCAATGAATCTGCCAGAACTGAAATAGTCGCATGAATAGTAATTTTTGCATAACCATAACTTTCTCTAGAAAACTCCGATTTAGGTGATTCTTAAAATGATGGAAACCTAAAATATAGTAGAACATTTCATATGAAGAATGTAAGGCCAAATTATGGACTTAACTCAATCAAATTGTTGGACAAATTTAAGTCACCAAATCTACCAGAATTAGCCCACGTGAACAGAAATTATTGTTTTGGTCATAACTTGAGCTACAAAACTCCAAATTAGGTGATTCAAAAAGAAAAAATAAAGACCTAGGTGAACAATTTTCATGAAGAACACCTCACCAAATTATGATGGGAACAAGACAAAAATTTTGTTCAAAGATTTGGACACCAAGATATCCAAAATTTAAAACTCTTTGAAAATTACCAATCTAACTTAGAGAGGCATTAGACATTTATGAAATGAGTTTTGGCAATAGTTGGGATGAGTATTAAAACATTCTACTTGTGTGTTTTCAGTAGAAAACGAAGTTGGGACGGGCAAGGAGAAGTAAGTAACGAGAAAGGAGAATTATTGAAGTTTTGTGTACAACTAACCATTTTCTTTATTTTTAAACTTGTAAATTGTTTGGAATGAATTTATTTGAATGAGTTTGCTTTGAACGAGTTTACTTTGAATGAAATATAGTTTTTCTCTTGCATTTGAGAAATTTGGGTATTGCTACCTCTATATGGATTTTATGATAAATTGAATGTGTTTATTGGTTTGCAAATGTGATTGTTGAGTAGGAAACTTTTGAAAATTATTTTGAAACCACAATTAGCATGACAGTCCCTTTCAGATCTCCCCAGTAATAACGGTTACTTGGGGTTTGATATTTGATTATGATTATGTATAATGGTTAGTGGGGTAAGACTAGATGAGTACTCATTAGCTAGCTAGCCCTTCCCTCATTAATAATAATTAGTGAGGTTGAGATTACTTTGTCATGGTGTACAACACGGCATTGATCGTGAAATTTTGTGTCATGGTCTAAACTGTGTCTTGATGTTGCCAAAACTTATGTTTGTGAATTGTGATTTGTGGAGTATGATTTCTCATTCGAAATGTGATTTAAATAAATGATTCTTATAAACTGAGAAAGTTTTATGATGCTATCATGATTATGCAAATATATGATTTCTTGTATTTTGACAAGTTGTGTTTTACCTTAAGTTTTAAAGTTATTAGTTGTGCACCACTGAGTGATATACTCAGGATAGCTTATTTATGTTGTCGCAGGTAAGGGAAAGGAGAAGGCTACTAAGTGAGAAACTTAAAGCAATTTTTGTATTGATTGTGGGTATTTACGTTAGGTATACCCTTGTAATTCCTTTTGATGTATTTTGTACCTTTATGTATGGATGTATGGACATTGAGAATTTTGTATTAAAAAGCATTACATTGCTATAGCATTTTGAGTTGTACATATTTACACTTCATTTTGAGACTTATGAAAAATGTAACTTTTATAATATTAAGTTTATTTCCTCAAATGAATGTCTACTTGAAATATAATAGAATTTATTATGCTTGTGAAATGGGTAAGAGCAAAATCTTTTACTTGGTTTACTATGATTTCAACAGGTTTTATAATTGGGTTTTGCTAAAGTTTTAACTATCCCTATGCAGTTTCTGCAGAAGAATTGATAAGATAAAAAGCTATGTTTTGTTTAAAATCCCTTGTAGCATATTTAATGGGTTATCGGTAGGTGTAGCTCTGTAATTCATTAGGTAAGCTACGTGAACATGTCATGCCTTACAACGGATGAGGTGTGATAATAAATTTGTAAGAATTTATTTCTTTTGGTTGTGAATTAGGAAAAGCAATTGTTAAAATGTTGATTTGATAAATTTGGTATTATAAAAATATTGCTATTGGTTGTTTTAACAGGTTTAAAATTTTTAGGTAGACAGATTTTTAGCCGTCACCATGCTAGATTTTCATCTAATTTTTTAAGTTTTAAAAATACTTTTTTTTAATCAATTTCATGGTATTTTTCTTAAACCTTAGAATAACTATTAAACCTTTTATCGACAAGTTTAACTTGAAAATGAATTTGGAATCGTTATATCCCTTGTAATGTGTTTAATGGATTATCAGTAGATGGTGTTTCGGTAATTCATTAGGCATATTACAAGAGTATATCATATCTTATGAAAGGGTAAGGTGTGACATGTTTTGGTGGTATCAGAGCAAGATTTGAGTTACCTACTAAAATTATTTTCTTGATAAGTATAACTGCTCAAATGTTATAGATTGATACATGATTAGATTTTCTTGTGTTAGTTGTTCAGGAGGTAGAGATCTTTGTGCGGTAGTATGGAAGGGGGATAACTTCATGGAACAATTGGTAGTAGCTGAAGTTAGGGGAGAGGCCCCAACCCCTCAGAGTGCAGAAAGGCCAGCTGCGTAAGCCCCTCCAATGCAGTTTCCTACTCATTTTGCTCAGCAGATAGCTGTATTTTTCCAGCAAATGGCTAGTAATGTATAAGCACAAACCCCACCGAGGTAGTATGAGAAGTAAATAAAGTATGGAGCTATTAAATTTAAGGGTCTTATAGACCCACTGGAGGCAGAACGGTGGTTAGAAAGAATGGACAGAGTTTTTAAGAAGTTGCGGTATACAGATGCATTGAGATTTGAGTATGCAGTTTCATTACTTCAAGGGGACGCTTATGAGTGGTGGAAAACTATCCCAAATAGTCATATGGAGCCTTCTATTTTGACGTGGGGTGATTTTCTTAGAGAATTCAAACAGAAATATGTTCCTGACACCTATGTTGATATGAAACTCCAGGAATTTCTAGGTTTGAGACAGGGGGATAGGACAGTAGTAGAGTATGAAAGAGAGTTATCCTGATTAAGTCACTATACAGGAGGCCTACTTACAACCAGCAGAGACAGGTGTAAGAGGTTTGAGGCAAGTTTGATGCCGAGCATTAGGAAGCAAGTAGTGGGCTTCCGGTATGTGAATTTCTCAAATTTGATTTCACAAGTTCTCAAGCTAGAGAGAGTAGAGCTTGAAGAGATAGCTGAGAAGGGAGTGGGAGAAAAAGAAAAGAGTTTGAAAATAACTATTTAGAGTATAGGCACTGGTTCAGCGAAGAGGAAAAGTTTTAGGGAACCTAGTACTCGTAGATTTGGCAAAGGTAGATCATCAGTGCAGAGGCCAACTAGACCTATTCAGCAGATGTCCAGAGGATCATTGTCTATTTGCACTTGTGAGACCAAAGGCAAGATGCATAGGGGAGAATATTTGTAACACCCTCACTGTAGTAATTCCGTACATTCTACTATTCCGGTGACCGGTGTTAGTCCGGACAGCTAGAACGTCTAGAAAAATATTTATACTAAAGTGAGGAGTCGTAATTAACTCAAATATTAATAAGAAAAATTTAGGAAAAAATTTAGAAATAAAATACAACCAAGTTAAATGAGCCGGTACCCTAGCGATGGGTAATCCAGTGGGAAGTTACAGTCTTCGCATCTAGAAGCCCTAAACCCGGGAGAAAATTCATAAAATAATTTTTGGCACTCTAGAGAACAGTCATTGAGGTTTCTATGGCATTAGAATGCCAAGAAAAGGCTTAGGAAAAATTTTCAATCGGTACAAACAATTTTAGTCTGTTAAGTCAAACGGAGGGCATTTTGATCATTTTGTCTTCAGAGATGATTTTTGGACGACTTGTCCAGTTAAATAAATAATTATTATGATCTAAAATATGAATAAATATTGCTACAAATTAAATTGAAATTGAGTAGAAAAGAAAAGAAAAGAAAAATGAAATTTAATTAGGATTATGACATCATGCACATGTAAGCATGATGTAATAAAAATTTATTAGCCAATGACTATTCAACAAGCATTCATAAAAAGGCTAAAATGAGATAAAAAAAAAAAACCCAAAATTCACTCATCCTCTTCCATTTTCTAGAGTTGGCCGAACCACTCTTCATCCTTTTCCTCCATTTTCTTTCAATTCTCAAGCTTTAAATCCTTGATAAATCTCCATAAATTAGCTAATTTCCAAAATAAAAACTTCATATTTGCTTATGGTAAGAAGATTGAAAGTGAAAGATTGAAGAAAAATTGAAGTTGACAAGAAGGAGAAAGAGCCAAGTCGAGGTTAGTGCATATTAACCTTTAAATCTTGTTTATTCCTTAAAAGTTAGCTTAAATATGAGCAAATGATTAAGAGATTGAAAGAAATCATGTATAAAAGTAAGAGGAAAAATTTGGGCAGCAACCATAAGAGGAGGAATTGAAGTGTTTTGTTGCTAGTAAACTTGATAAATTGCTTGAATATGATGATAAGTGTGGTTAGTATATTCAATTGGTTTGTGTGGCATGAATTTTGAAATTTGAGCTAGGGTATTGAGAAGAAAATTTGGGATTTACTAAATTGTTCATAAATTGATGATGCTGAGGTTAATTATGGACTACTTGAAGTGTATTAAATGTGATTGAAGTTGGTAGTAGTGTGGAATGGGAGGTATTGGAAGTGTTGTGTTCATGCAGGATTTTCTGGACTTTGAGTCCAGTACCTAAATGTGACCATAAGTAGAGTTAGGTTACTCCAATTGGTCTGAGGCCAATTGGACATTAAACTTAGGACATAATGACACATTTTTGGTGAAGAAACCCTGCCCAGAAAACCCATCTAAGTTGACCTAAAAATTGCTTCAATCCGGGTAACACACAAGCTATCCCTGGAAAATGACCAAATAAATAGTGTTTATTCATTTGGTCATAACTTAGCGTATAAAGGTTCAATTGATCTGAATTTTTACCAGTAGAAAGCGAGACATAGACCTACAACTTTCACGAAGAACACAAATCGAAATTCTGAACATAACCTAGTCAAATTGCCAACCAAACTTAGGTTACCAAATCTGGCAGAACCAAATTGCTCAGAAATTCTGGGTACAGGTCAATCCGGCCAGTTATGGTAAAATGACCATAACTTGAGCTACAAAACTCCAATTGGAGTGATTCAAAAAGGAAATTAAAGAAGACACATGAAGGAACAACTTTGATGAAGAAAATTTTGCCAAATTTCCACTGAAACAATGACTAATGAACAGTAAACTTAGGGTTGAAATCTGAAAATTTTAAATAACAGAAAATAAGCTTTGAAATGGTATTGGAAATCAATACCAACAAAAATAAAATGCAAAATATGGTATCTTGGTGAACTTAGGCTCAATAAATTTATGTATTAAAAAGTCAATAATTTGAGTGAATAGTAATGTGAATAGTAGTACAAAGGCACAAAGTGTAAGAATTAAATTGGTAGAGAAAATTAAGGTATGAAATTTGAAATCCATGAAATGTTCATGAATTACTTAGAACAGAAATGGTAATTTACCTAAATGACTTAATGAACATTTAAGTTATGTGAATATATAATTAAGATTTGTATTCCCATTACTAGTAGGTCTAATAAAACATGAGTGATACCACTTGAATATGAAATTAAATTAACCTAGATGGATTGTTAAGACTTGTACTCCCAACACCAATGGAGTTCATAATATATTAGCAATACAACTTGAAGTATGAAATGTACTTTACATGAATAGATTGTTGAATGAATAAATATGATAAAAGTGTCATTTGGGATTTGGGTTCCCATCAAGAGAGAAAGGAAAGATGTTTTGAATGTGAATGGTACATGAGATTAAATGAATGTGAATTGTAATTAGTATGAATATTACGATGAATGCATAAATTACCTAGAAATGTGATTTTGGAAATTATGTTTCCATTATAAATAAAATTAGAATGTTATAAAAATATAAACGAAAAATATAATGAAATGATGAAACATATAAACTCTTAATGGTATTTATGTACCCTTGTATAGCCTAGACATATATGTCAGATTGGATAGATTGACATGCCAATAGGGTATTGTTTTAGCAGTACTGCGAAAAGCTTTATGCCTGTATTCATGGCTTTATGCCCGTATTCATGGCTTTATGCCCGCATTCATGGTTTATGCCAACATTCATGGCTTTTATGCCTGATTATGTGTGATCATGTCTTTTTAGCCATACTGACTGCATACGTGGTTGACGTTCTGCGTCCCATGGTATGACGGGCCGAGGCACTGCGGTGTCCAGTGCCAACGACCCGTTATCCAGTTTAGTCAGCCTATCATAGGTTACCTAGGCAGAGAAAAAAAATTTATTGAAATAAGTTAAAAATATTAGAAACTAAATAAATAAGTGAGAAAAATCTGAAAGGTATTAAACTAGTCTTAAGAATTTAATTATTACGAAATGATCCACAACACATAGAAAATATTACGAGAGTAAATGAAAGACTAGCAAAATAAGCACAACGTAAGTAATTACTAGAAATGCATCCTCCATAATAAAATAACATAAACCAAATATTTAGATTTATTTGTACATAATATGGTGTTATAAAAATTTTTCAAAATTTCAGTAGAGTGCCAGCTGTATTTTGAGAAAATAGTTCTTCAAACCTGAAAAGGAAAACACTCCCAATATGATTTCTCAAATACAACCCCAATAAACTTCATTTCATCTCACAATTCAAATCTCAATAATCAAATCAATTCATTTTCAAATCAACCTCATCATAAAAGAAACATTTCATTAATTATAAGACTCAAAAATTAATATTATAAAACTATACAGGTCAATGAAATCTCAAATTTACATTACAATAATTTGCACTTAATTATATACCAAAATATTTTACAAGAGTTTTTATACAACTGCTCAAATAATTTACATACATATTATTACATGCATACATCAAAACCTATGTACATTGGTATACCTATGATATACCTGGAGCTGATCTTAATGTGTCTTCAAGGAAGTTTACTCAAGTGCTCTATGCTCTTTTCACCTGCGATAGCATACAAAGCTATCGCTGAGTGGTGAACTCAGTGGTGCATAACTATAATCTAAAATCTAATTCCATATATATGTTGAATGAATTATAACAAATAATTTGGAAATCTTAAACTTCATAAAAATTTCAAAGGTCAAAATAATCATTGCCAATAATATAATTATTTATTAAAATAACCTTGATCAAGAATTTCAATTTGTCAAATCACAATTGAACAATTAAAGTAATTCCAGAAATTTATGGGAATAAATATTAATTTCAATAAAATCAAGTATGCATATATCCCATTTGAAATCAAAATTCTTTACTATTCAAAAGCCATTCTTTATCTCACTATCTAAGCAAGATTAATCCTAAAGGGCCATCTTCTGGGTGATTCTAACTCCCTGTGGTCGGGGAGGTCGAATCCGATTCTAACTCCTTATGGTCGAGGAGGTCGAATAATCGTGCACAGTACACACCACAATAATGAAACTTCCGAAAGGGCCATAACAAAAAAAACTTAGATCTAACCTCTAATAAGAGGAGAATCCAAGCCTGTGCATGTACCATGGTAATCAAAACAAAGCTAACTCCATTGTCTCCTCAACAAATGAGAGAGATGGGTAATAACCTAGTTAAGCATCTATAGTGAGATATAAAACAATAGAATGAATCTCTTTATCTTTTTTGTGAGCATATATCATAACACCATTCGATTCAAAGTCAATTCCAATATCCAATAATTTTTATGCTCATCATAATTCAAAACATAAATTTGCATTTTTTCCATGCAAATTGCCCATCACAATTCAAAACATATTCTATCACAATTTTTCAAAACGTAATTTATTCAATCCACAACAATGCTTAATACTTGTTGAAATACCATTTCACAAAGCTAAATTTATACATACTATAATAATTTCAATAATCATTGAATTAAATCCAATACTTGATAAACATAATACATAAGGAAAATACGTTATTTAGTCATATGAAATATTCTGAACAAAAGCAATTAAAAACTAGTTGTGCACAAACCTCTAATGAGTCACCTCTTGGCCTTGACTTAGTAGGTCTTTTCCTTTCCCAGTGTCTTTTCTAACTGAAATACATAATTTAAAGTATTTCAGTACTCATTTAAATTGTTTCTAATAATAAGGTTCAATAATTAAATTTTATTAATATTATTCCTTTCATTAGTCAACCTAGAATATTGACCTTTAATATACACTAGGTGAATTAGTTTTAATATCACTAATATGTTCCATTTTTCATTTCTCGCATGTTGATATATGTTGCTAATTTCATTTCAAAGCTTATTGCATTTTACTGTAATTATTCAGATTTCATGGCCGATGTTTACTGTCTATTGGCCCAAGCTACAGTGTAAATTTAATAGATTTCTCTACATTAAATTGTTTCTCATTATGTCTTCTTTAATTTCCTTTTTGAATCACTCCATTTGGAATTGTATAGCTCATGTTATGGTCAATTAACCATAACTAGGTTAAATCTAAATTTTAGTTTCCTTTTTAGGCATTTTCAGTTCTGACTTTACTAATTTATTTGGACTGTTTGTAATCATATTAAGATATAGCATTCTTCATAAGTATTGTTGCTCTATATCTTAGAGACAACCAGAAATTTTGCTTACCATTTTTCAAGTCTTATAGAATTCTTTATAGACAAATTGTTAACTTGGACTCAAAGGTCCTATATTGGCATTGTCCTCAATTAGGTCAATGGCTTGACCTTAAATTATGACCTTATACATTTATAATTTGAGGAAGTTGTCTAAAATAATGTTTTAGGTCTCTTTCTTAGCTTTCCAGATTGATATGGCTCATTTAAATTGGACATTTCTTGTGGGAGATATGCTTATTTGCATTTTCTAGATTTTATGGTCAAATGTGCCAATTCCAGATTTTATGTGCCAAATTAATCAAGTTAATTGACCTAGATCCCTTGATTTTTGGGTTTTGGTCAAATTGCTAATATTGTAGGTCTATGTCTTATTGAAAATTTGGGACTGATTTCATGTCATTTGGAGTTCTATGGACTAAGTTATGGTCATTTTACTATTGCTGGTCAAGTTGCACTTATATTGCAAAGTTTAGGTCATTTTTAGGTCAAAGTCAATTCGGTCAGTTTTTGTAACCCAAATTGTACAAGCATTTTGACTTGGTTCTGGTCATTTTTGGGCTTTGGTGTCCTCATAAGAGTTGTAGCTCTATGTCTAAGCTTTCCATGGCATAAATTTCAGGTCATTTGGACCTGTTTTGAGTGAGTTATGGCCAAAATAATGACTGTTGTTCAAATGGTCAATTTTCAGGTTTGCAAAGTCACCAATCCGGATTTGGTCAATCTTTTTAGGTCACTTCTAGCCAGAATTTGGGCAATACTTCTACATGAAAGTTGGCCTATTTTATGTCTAGTTTCACCTCCAATTGGCCTCATACCAATTGGAGTCGCAACTTTACACTTATAACCTAATTTATACACTGTCAACAATCACAACCTGCATAAGAGAATTTACACTCCCAATTTGGCAATCCTCCTCCTCCCGATACTTCAATATTCATTCTTGGCACTTCTATATTTATTCAACCCAATTGCAGCAAAGTAAATTGGGTAGAATACTCAAGAAATATAGGCTCCCATGGCTGCCTAAAATTGGGCAGTCCAATAACTCAAAAATTCCATCAATTTTCATCACCAATCAACTCATCTCAAGCTAAACATAAACTTTACTTAAACAAGGGAAGAAAATGGGCACTTACCTCAACTTGTGCTTCACAAATCCATGGAATTTCCTCTCCTTTTTGCTATCATTATGTTGCCCATGGTGTGTAGACAAGATTTAGTGAAGACACTTAGGGAGAAAGTGACTTGATCATGGGTAGATTGAAGCTTCTTTCATGGCCGGCTATGGAGGAACCTTAAAGAATTTGAGAGAAATGGAATTCTGCTATGATATGAGGAAGATGAAGATGAGTGTGTTAGTGGGATATGCTGTCCACTTGGCCTGTTATACCTCCACTTAATCAATTAAATATTACTTAAATAATTAAGTTTCCATTGTTTGCAATTTACACTCCATAATTTCCCTTAGTCCCACTTCATTTTAATTTCAATTTTTCATGTAATTTCCAAACTTTAATACTACTTTATTTTTATGGACATTTAGGTCAAAAGTCAACTCTAGGTGTCAATTGACCAAAATGCCCCTATTCGGGTTGTATTCCCAATTTTTCTGTAACACCGATTTTTATTTGTTTCTTGATTTTTTATTTTTCTTTGTACTAATTTATTAATTTTTCTTTGACATTTCTAATATCAATTATACTTCAATAATTCTTTAATTATGTCTCGAAATTTAATTCCGAGGGTTCCCTGCAATCCTGGGGTCGGCTATTGCCTGCACCGAAACTTCCCCGTGCGGTCACCCATCGTTGCGGTGCTGGCTCATTTAACTTAGTTTTATTTTCTCTCTTTTATTTTTTCTTAATTTTTCTTTTATTTTCTTTTTATTTATTTCATCATTTCATGTCTCCTCACTAACATTTAAGTATAGTTCTAGGAATCCTAGCTGTCCGGATAGACACCGGTCACCGAAACAGTAGAACGCACTACCGAATATAGAGGTGTTACAATTCTTCCCCTCTAAATAAAATTTCGTCCTCGAAATTTATCTGATGTATCTGTTTCTTCCTTGCTTCTTCATTTCTTTGTGTTGTTTCATCAATATATAGGTTCGGCTCTTCTCTAGCCTTCATGGCATACACCCATGGTGTCATCCTGACTTCGGGCCTTTCTACCGTCTCAGAAATAGCCTTCTGTAAAATCTCAGTTGTCTCTGCTCTACTAGGTGTTCTACCCCTTTGCAATGTGGGGGCAGGTCTATGTCTCCTACCACAGTGCGTACATTCTGGCACTAGGGTTGATCCTCTGGTTACTGTGCCTGGGGAGCTAGCTATAGAGATTCCAAACTGGCTTCTCTAACCCTGTCTGGTCCTGTGAAACTTTAAGCTTCTTACTATCAGTCGATATACTTGACTGCCCTAATCCAACTTCCCTCTTGCTGTGATTTGCAATCATTTTGTAAGTTATGTTTATCATCCATAGCATCCTATCTCATTCAGGGGAACGAAATTTTTCTTTGTACCTTGTTGTTCTACTAATATAATACTGTCTTTCGCTAGACTTTAGGCAAAAGATTCATAATAATACCAAAATAATTATACCCCCATATCCAAGCCTGGATGACCTTGCACTATTAATGTTATCGTTAAGTTATGACAATATCGAAATCTCTAGTCTTATAGCAATTCCTGACGTATCATAGTTCGGATTAGATAACTAAGTCAATGACTCTAGCTATCTTATAACTATAACCTCTCGATATTCTTTTTTTTTTTTTTAGTTTTAAATCTCGAGTTAAGATTTTCAAACTCATTTCCAATAATAAAATTCTGTCCTAGCAGAACTCTACCAAAATAGATATCATTTACAACTATTCTTATCTTGGTGTACTATTTAGTAGTACGTAGCTCTACATAATAATCCCAAAGCGGTACTGTAATCTGCAACTTACAGTACAAACATCAAGAACATTGCATAGTTACTACGATACATCCCAATAGATCAAATTTTTCTATATTTTATCCTTCTCGAATTCACTAATATCCGAAACTTATTCTGATTACAATATCCATTGACAATTACTAACTGTAACATCTTTGCCCTCATCTAGAGCAATTCCATTACTATAACTTACTTTTAGGTAACTGATAATTTTTTATTTTTTTTTTCAAAATTAATGTCAATCATACTTGTTATCGTAGTTTTGGTCCTAAAGGACTAGTCACTAATACATCAAAATTTATTCTCCTGTAAAGGAATAACAACAAAATATATAATTCTAATACTAAAATATAAATAAGTAGTGTTGAGATCAAATAATAATTAATTGTTTCCTCCAAAATTAAGAACTTACCAGCAACTACATCTGAAGTTTCTGCTCTTTTCCCTTGGCACATAGTGGACGCTATGACTAGTGCGCTACTATATTCGGGTTGATTTGCTATGCTATGATTATGAGGAGTACCAACTTTATTTCTATCTCGACCTCTACTGACTGTCTGTGAACTTCGGAGAGCAGATCGAGGTGCTCTAATACAATCTCTAGCAAAGTGTCCATGTTCACCACAATTGTAGCAGGCTTCAGTGGCTTTACAACAAATACCCCCATGTCGTTTGCCACAAGAGTTGCAGATGCGAGGAGGATATGAACTTCTAGTTGTTTGATGACTGGACCTTGGTGGCCTCTGCCCTGAAGATCCGCCTTTGTCATATCCCTGAGCTTAGGGCTCCTCAAATTCTTTTCTCTTCCCTAAATTACTGCTTGAGCTTGACCCATAGGTTTCTCCCTCTTCTCTATTTCACACTGCCCTTGTGGGGGTTGGGTTTGTGCTTGAGCTTGAACTGAAAATGTATCAGCCATTTGTTGAAAGAAAGTGGCCATTTGCTGGGTCATTTGTGCAGTAATTTGCACAGGTAGGGCTGGTAAAGTCGAGCTTCTGACTCTCTGAGAGGCTGGGGCCTCACCTTGTACTTCTGCTGTTAGAGACTGTTCTATTGTCTCATCTTTCTCTTCCATATCTTTTCACAGGATTTTCTATTTCTTGTACAACCAACACAAGGAGATTTTTCTCCATTAGTTCATATTTATGATGTATATGTACTATATGCATCAAACATTTGAGCAGTTGTATTTACCGATAAAAAGATTTCAAATTCACAGTTCAAAATTTGCTTTAAAACCATTGCTCTGATACCA
This sequence comes from Hevea brasiliensis, assembly GCF_030052815.1. Lineage (NCBI taxonomy): Eukaryota > Viridiplantae > Streptophyta > Magnoliopsida > Malpighiales > Euphorbiaceae > Hevea > Hevea brasiliensis. Next base: position 18,043,886 of record NC_079507.1, read on the forward strand.
CTAAACATGTTACACCCTACTCCTCCGTAAGATGTAACATGATCCCATAGTACACCTAATGAATTACCGTACTTCGCCTACCGGTAAACCATTATATATACTACAAGGGATTTTAAATCAATTTTTGTAAAATTTAAATCATCAATTAAAATTTGGTGTTATAAAAATTTTTCAAAATTTCGGCAGAGTGCCAGCTGTATTTTGAGAAAACAGTTCTTCAAACCTGAAAAGGAAAACATTCCCAATATGATTTCTCAAATACAGCCCCAATAAACTTCATTTTATCTCACAATTCAAATCTCAATAATCAAATCAATTCATTTTCAAACCAACCTCATCATAAAAGAAACATTTCATTGGTTACAAGACTCAAAAATTAATATTACAAAACTATATAGGTAAATGAAATCTCAAATTTATATTACAATAATTTACTCTTAATTACATACCAAAATATTTTACAAGAGTTTTTATACAACTGCTCAAATAATTTACATACATATTATTAAATGCATACATCAAAACCTGTCACACCTTATCCCTTGTAAGGCACAACATGTTCCCGTAGATACCTAATGAATCACCGAACTCCACCTACCGATAACCCATTAGTTATGCTACAAAGGATTTTAATACAAACCATAGCTTTTTATCTTATAAATTCTTTTGCAGAAAACTGTATGAGAATAGTTAAAATTTCATGTAAACATTCATTGGAAATAATGATAGACTAAATATTGCAAAAGTTACATTTTCATAAGTCTCAAAGTAAAATACAAAATAGTAATAAACTCAAAATGTGATAGCAATGCAATGCTTTTAAATACAAACTGCTCAATGTCCGTACATCCATGCATATAGGTGCAAAATACGTTAAAAGGAAATTACAGGGGTATAACTACAATATATACCCACAAACAATATCAAAATGCTGCTTCCAAGTCTCTCACTCGGTAGCCTTCTCCTTTCCCTTACCTGCGACAGCATAAAGAAGCTATCGCTGAGTATATCACTCAGTGGTGCACAACTAATAACTTTAAAACTTAAGGTAAAACACAATTTGTCAAAGCATAATAAAATCACATTTTTCTTAAGCATGAAAACTTCACAATAATTCTAAGTTCATAAGAGCCATTTATTGGAATAACATTTTAAATGAGAAATCATACTTCATAAATCACAATTCACAAATCATTAGTGTTGCCAACATCAATACACAGTTCAGGCCATGACACAAAATTTCACGATCAGTGCTGTGTTGTACACCACGACAAAGCAATCTCAACCTCACTAACCGTTATTAATGAGGGAAGGGTTAGCTAGCTAATGAGTACTCATGTAGTCTTACCCCACTAACCATTATTAATGGGAGACATAATCAATATCAATTATAAAACTCCAAGTAGCCGTTACTACTGGGGAGTTCCGAAGGGACTGTCATGCTAACTGTGATTTCAAAACAACTTTCAAGAGTTTTTAAATCAATAATTACGTTTGTAAAACAATAACATATTCAAATCATCATAAAACCCATAAAAGGGGTGGCAACACACAAATTCCTTAAATACAAGAGAAAAACATACCTCATTCAAAATAAACTCATTTCAAATCAAACTCATTCAAATAAACTCATTCAAATCAATTTACGAAGCTAAAACAAAGAAAAAGGTTAGTTGTGCACAAACCTTCAATAATTCTCCTTCCTTGTTACCTACTTCTCCTTATCTGTTCCAACTTCTTTTTATACTAAAAATACACAAATAGAATACCTCAATACCAATCTCAATTGCTGCCAAGAACTCATTGCATGCATGTCTAATGCATCCCAAGTTAGCTTTGAAAATTTAGAATATTTTGGTTTTGGGACAGCTTGGTGCCCCAATCTTTAAACCCAATTTGTACCTAGTTTCAATCATAATTTGATGAGGTGTTCTTCACGAAAATTGTTCATTTAGGTCTTAACTTTATTTTCCTTTTTGAATCGACTAATTCGGAGCTGTGTAGCTCAAGTTATGCCCAAAACACGATTACTGTTCACGTCACTATTCATGCTGCAGATATAGTTCTAGCAGATTTATCAATCCAACTTCGTTCAGCAATTTGATCAAGTTAAGTCCATAATTTGGTCAATGTTCTTCATATGAAATGTTCTACTATGTATTAGGTTTGCATCGGTTTAAGAATCGCCTAAATCAGAGTTTTCTAGAGAGAGTTATAGCCTTGCAAAGTTTACTGTTCATTTGGTCAATTTTAGGTGCCCTGATTCTGGCAGATTCGGTGACCCAAATTCGTTCCGCAATTTCATTAAGTTAAGTTCATAATTTGGCCTCAAGTTCTTCATATGAAATGTTGTACTATGTCTTAAGTTTCATTTCCAATTGGTTTCACACCAATTGGAGTTGTGTAGCTCAATTTATGGGCTGTCAAACACACTGAACTCAGTGTGCAAATTCTGCCCTAGGTTTAAAATTTTCATTTCTTCAATTATTCCTTCTAACTAACCTCAATTCACATTTAATTCACCCAAAATGACTATAATTTAGCATTGACACATAAATGGCACTTCCTAGCACAAAACCCATAATTTTCAAACACCAAAGTTTGTAATTTTCCCTAATCCTACCATTTCATTACTTCCATTCATCAACACAATGTCAATTCAAACTAAATAAACCTCAAATGATCATAATTTAATTCTACACACACCAACTTCACTCTCTAGCACCAAAACCCAATTTCTCCATGAACCCTAATCTTTCATAATTCAATTTATGCAATCCCATGAAATCTTACTACTTCCAATCATGCATACTACTTCACTTTAATTTAGATTTATCATCAATTTAACTAAAAATACATCAAACCCTAATTTTTCTCCCATTTGACCAAAACCCTAGTTTAGGTTCCATACATGTTTTCTTTCATTTTCTTATGAAATTTCATCAAAAATTAACTTCATTCCAAGTTTATACAACTAATCTAACATGAAAAGAAACTTACCTCTTGTTGATTTCTTTCCAACTTCACTTTTCTTCCAATTTTTGTTCTCCTTGCTTTTAATCTCTCAATCAAAGATCTCTTTGATGTTTTCTTTTAGTGGGCTATGGAATTTATGAAGGGAATTTAAGGGAATTAAAACTTGAGGGGAAATCAATGAGGGGAAGAATTGGAAGAAGAAGAAAAAGAGAGAGAGAGAGGAGAGGGTGGTGGCATCTTATGAAAAAAAAAGAAATGAATAAGACATTTGTCTTCTTATATATATATATATATATACACACACACACATATATTTATCCCCAAAATTAGCTTATTAAAATTATAAATTTTAATTGTGTCATAAGTATAATTAAACTTAAATTTTTATTCCCTTTTTTTTTTACATTTACACTTAATTTTTCCTTTTAATTAAATAATTAAGTTTAACTATGAAAAGCCCATAAGTCTTTCATTTTAATTTTTTCATAATGGAAATGAAAGTTTAAGTTTTCATTTCAAAAATTTTCCCTTACATATTTTTACTTGAATTTTTCTTCAATTTTTATCCCATAATTCAATTCATTAATTTCATTTAATTTAGTTGAAATTTTGGTCAAAAGTCAACTCTTGAGATGAATTAACCAAAATGCCCCTCATCCGGTCATAATCCTTCTTTTTATAATACCCGATGAGTCCTTAGCTTTTTTGTTCACTAGAATTTTTATTGTGTCTATCTCAATTAATTTTCTATTTATTTTTGGTCCTCAAGGTGTCTTTGAATAGTATTAGTCACGGACCAAAAATGGTACTATTCATAACTCGGAGGTTCGGGGTGTTACAAAACCTATGTACATGGGTATACCTATGATATACTTGGAGCTGATCTGAATGTGTCTTCAAGGAAGCTTACTCAAGTCCTCTAAGCTTTTTTCACCTGCGACAGCATACAAAGCTATCGCTGAGTGGTGAACTCAATGGTGCACAACTATAATTTAAAATCTAATACCATATATATGTTGACAGAACTATAACAAATAATTTGGAAATCTTGAACTTCATAAAAATTCCAAAGGTCAAAATAATTGTTGCCAATAATATAATCATTTGTTAAAATAACCTTGATCAAGAATTTCAATTTATCAAATCACAATTGAACAATTAAAGTAATTCCAGTAATTTAAGGAAATAAATATAAATTTCAATAAAATGAAGTATGCATATATCCCATTTGAAATCAAAATTCTTTACTATTCAAAAGCCATTCTATATCTCACTAACTATGCAAGACTAATTTGAAAAGGGCCATTTTCGGGGTGATTCTAACTCCCTATGATCGGGGAGGTCAAATCGGATTCTAATTCCCTATGGTTGGGGAGGTCAAATCGTCGTGCACAGTACACACCACAATAATGAAACATCCAAAAGGGCCATAACAAAAAAAACTTAGATCTAACCTCTAATAAGAGGAGAATCCAAGCCTGTGCATGTACCATGGTAATCAAAACAAAGCTAACTCTATTGTCTCCTCAATAAATGAGAGAGATGGGTAATAACCTAGTTAAGCATCTATAGTGAGATATAAAACAATATCATGAATCTCTTTATCTTTTTTGTGAGCATAAATCACAACACAATTTGATACAAAGTCAATTCCAATATCCAATAATTTTTATGCTCATCACAATTCAAAACATAAATTTGCATTTTTCCATGCAAATTGCCCATCATAATTCAAAACATATTATATCAAAATTTTCCATAATATAATTTATTCAATCCACAGCAATGCTTAATACTTGTTGAAATATCATTTCACAAAGCTAAATTCATACGTACTATAATAATTTCAATAATCATTAAATTAAATCCAATACTTGATAAACATAATACATAAGGAAAATATGTTATTTAGTCATATGAAATATTCTGAACAAAAGCAATTAAAAATTAGTTGTGCACAAACCGCTGATGAGTCGCCTCTTGGCCTTGACTCAGTGGGTCTTTTCCTTTCCCAGTGTCTTTTCTAACTGAAACACATAATTTAAAGTGTTTCAGTACTCATTTAAATTGTTTCTAATAATAAGGTTCAATAATTAAATTTTATTAATAATATTCCTTTCATTGGTCAACCTAGAATATTGACCTTTAATATACACTAGATGAATTAGTTTTAATGCCACTAATATGTTCCATTTTTCATTTCTTGCATGTTGATATATGTTGCTAATTTCATTTCAAAGCTTATTGCATTTTACTGTAATTATTCAGATTTCATGGCCAATGTTTACTGTGTATTGGCCCAAGCTACAGTGTAAATTTAATAGATTTCTCTTCATTAAATTGTTTCTCATTATGTCTTCTTTAATTTCCTTTTTGAATAACTCCATTTGGAGTTGTATAGCTCAAGTTATGGTCAATTAACCATAACTAAGTCAAATCTAAATTTTAGTTTCCTTTCTAGGCATTTTCGGTTCTAATTTTACTAATTTATTTGGACTGTTTATAATCATATTAAGATATAGCATTCTTCATAAGTATTGTTGGTCTATATCTTAGGGATAACCAGAAATTTTGCTTACCATTTTTCAAGTCTTATAGAATTCTTTATAGACAAATTGTTAACTTGGACTCAAAGGTCCTATATTGGCATGGTCCTTAATTAGGTCAATGGCTTAACCTTAAATTCTGACCTTATACATTTATAATTTGAGGAAGTTGTCTGAAACAATATTTTAAGTCTCTTTCTTAGCTTTCCAGATTGGTATGGATCATTTAAATTGGACACTTCTTGTGGGAGATATGCTTATTTGAATTTTCTGGATTTTATGGTCAAATGTGCCAATTCCAGATTTTATATGCCAAATTAATCAAGTTGATTGACCTAGTTCCCTTGATTTTTGGGTTTTGGTCAAATTACCAATATTGCATATCTATGCCTTATTGAAAATTTGGGACTGATTTCATGTCATTTGGAGTTCTATGGACCAAGGTATGGTCATTTTACTATTGCTGGTCAAGTTGCACTTATATTGCAAAGTTTAGTTTATTTTTAGGTCAAAGTCAATTCGGCCAGTTTTTGTAACTAACCTTGTACAAGCATTTTGACTTGGTTCTGATCATTTCTGGGCTTTGATGTCTTCATAAGAGTTGTAGCTCTATGTCTAAGCTTTCCATGGTATAAATTTTAGGTCATTTGGACCTATTTTGAGTGAGTTATGGCCAAAATAATTACTGCTGTTCAAATGGTCAATTTTCAGGTTTGCAAAGTCACCAATCTGGATTTGGTCAATCTTTTTAGGTCACTTCTAGCCAGAATTTGGGCAATACTTCTATATGAAAGTTGGCCTATTTTATGCCTAGTTTCACCTCCAATTGGCCTTATACCAATTGGAGTCACAACTTTACACTTATAACCTAATTTATACACTGCCAACAATCACAACCTGCATAAGAGAATTTACACTCCCAATTTGGCAATCCTCCTCCTCCCAATACTTCAATATTCATTCTTGGCACTTCTATTTATTCAACACAATTCCAGCAAAGTAAATTGGGCAGAATACTAAAGTAATATAGGCTCCCATGGCTACCTAAAATTGGGCAGTCCAATAACTCAACAATTCCATCAATTTCATCACCAATCAACTCATCTCAAGCTAAACATAAACTTTACTTAAACAAGGGAAGAAAATGGGCACTTATCTCAACTTGTGCTTCACAAATCCATGGAATTTCCTCTCCTTTTTTGCTATCTTTATGTTGCCCATGGTGTGTAGATAAGATTTAGTGAAGACACTTAGGGAGAAAGTGACTTGATAATGGGTAGATTGAAGCTTCTTTCATGGCCGGCTATGGAGGAACCTTAAAGAATTTGAGAGAAATGGAATTCTGCTATGAGGTGAGGAAGATGAAGATGAGTGTGCTAGTGGGATATGCTTTCCACTTGGCCTTTTATACCTTCACTTAATCAATTAAATATTACTTAAATAATTAAGTTTCCATTATTTGCAATTTACACCCCATAATTTCCCTTAATCCCACTTCATTCCAATTTCAATTTTTCATGTAATTTTCAAACTTTAATACTACTTTATTTTCATGTACATTTAGTTCAAAAGTCAACTCTAAGTGTCAATCGACCAAAATACCCCTACTCGGGTTGTATTCCAGATTTTTCGGTAACACCGATTTTTATTTGTTTCTTAATTTTTTATTTTTCTTTGTACTAATTTATTAATTTTTCTTTGACATTTCTAATATCAATTATACTTCAATAATTCTTTAATTATGTCTCGAAACTTAATTCCGAGGGTTCCTCACAGTCCTGGGGTTAGCTATTGCCTGCACCGAAACTTCCCCATGTGGTCACCTATCGCTGCGGTGCTGGCTCGTTTAACTTAGTTTTATTTTCTCTCTTTTATTTTTTCTTAATTTTTTTTGTATTTTTTTTATTTATTTCATCATTTCATGTCTCCTCACTAACATTGAAGTGTAGTTCCAGGCATCCTAGCTGTCCAGACAGACACCGGTCACTGAAACAGTTGAATGCACTACCGAATATAGGGGTGTGACATAAATGTTAAACAAAATGAGAAAATAAAACACATAAAATGAATTAAAATCATGAATATGCAATGGAAATGGAAAAAGAAAGAAAATAGAAGGAAATTAATTATGATGTAAGCATGACACATGTCACACCTTGCCCCTTTGTAAGGCATAACATGATCCTATAGTATACTTAATGAATTATCAAACTTCGCTTACCGATAACCCATTAAATATACTACAAGGGATTTTAAAATAATTTTATCTTGTTTTTGAAGGTGGCGAGCAGTTGTACTTATCAAAGAAGCTATGCAAATACACAAGTCAAAACATACTTTAAAACTTGCTCTGATACCATTAAAACATGTCACACCTTACCCCTCTATAAGGCATAACATGATCCCATAGTATACTTAATGAATTACCGAACTTCGCCTACTGATAACCCATTAAATACACTACAAAGGATTTTAAAACAATTTTATTTTCTTTTTAAAGGTAGTAAGCATTTTTAACAGGTATTAAAACTTTTAATTGGAGTTTAAATGTTAGGTAAAAATTTTGACCATTTTTATTTTTTCACAAATTTTATAGAAATTTCGGCAGAGTGCTATCTATAATTGAGTAAAACAAAAAATTTAACCTGTAGAAAAACACTTCCAATAAATCACTTCATCAAATCCAACCTCCAACACACTCAAATCAATACAATTTACTCAACTTCAATAATTACATTCAAAATTTCACAGTTCACAATTCTCAGCTCAAATATTTTTAAAAATAACATTAAATAATTTCATACACATTGTATTAAGGAAAAATTTATTTACATTCACTGGTCTTAATATACAAATAGAAAATCCAAACTAATATTATTACAAGTTACAGTACAACTGCTCAAGACCAAATTACAAAGCACACATACAGTCCTATACATCAAAATAAATATTTAGAAAAAGGGTATAATTCAATACCCTACCAAAATCCAAAAGTGTAGCACTGTGGTCCTTAGCAGCTCACTCGGTTGCTTTACTAGTCTCCTACCTGCAACAACAATAAAAAGCCATCGCTGAGTACAATTACTCAGTGGTGCACAATATAACAAAAATACTAATTTATGCATATATTAAATCACAATTGTTCAAGTATAATACTGATATTGTTAACCAAATACAAATCACTATTTAAAATTTTAGTAGAAGAAATTTTCATTACAGAAGTCACAAAACAATTTTTATAAACTCACACAGTTATATTATGCCATTAATATATTTTTCATCTCAACAGCCAAAGGCTTATGAGGAATACCAAGGCTAGCTAGTTCAAATCTATGGGTACCCATTCAAATTTTTTCCTCTACTGGCACACACCTCAACACTTCAGCCAGAGAGGGAATACAAAACTAATTTCTCCTACTACTCAGGCTAGTGAGGCATTCAGACACTTGGTCATGACACTATGGTTTCAAACCATTTAAACAGTTTTCTAAACATTCAAATGTCAATAATTCACATATAGTTTATTTTCTCAACATTTTGGGTCAATAACACATTTTTCTTTTCAATCCAATTTTTCAATACAAATAAAGTCACAATTTAATGTTCACAATTCATTCAAAACAATTTGCAAAAGAAAATTCACATAAAGTTTCTATGTTGTGCATAAACCTCGTACGAGTCACCTCATGGCCTTGACTCGATGTTTTCTTTCCTTTCTCAGTAGCCTTTTCAACTAAAACACTCAATATACAGTGTTTCAGTATCATAACTTATAATAAATCCAATAAATAAATTCATGTCTACTAAATTCTAGCCCTAATATGCTTAAATTAACGTTCTTTGAAATTTGCATTTCAGGGTTAGTATTCATGGCACTATTTAAGTTAAAATGTTAACTTTATCATGCTTAATAGGTATGTGAATTCTAATTACACCCACATACTACATTTTGGGTGCCCAATTTATTGGTCTTGGTTGCCATTTCAATTTCTTGGTCTCCTAAGAGAAAATTCAATTTTTCAGTTTTGGTGCCCTGTTTTGCACTGTTCTATTGGTCTAGTTACTATGAGAATTTGGCTAAGTGTTCTTCATAAAAGTTGTTCCTTATTGTCTTATTTTTAATTCTCTTTTTGAATCACTCCATTTGGAGTTTTTTAGCCCAAGATATGGTCACTTTTCTAAGGCTAACCGGATTAGTTCAAACCCAGAATTCTATGCACTTTCTTAGTTCTGGCAGTTTTGGTATGCTAAATACAGCTCACTTTTTGGATAGTTTATGGTCAGAATTTGGGTTTGTTTTCCCCATCAAAGTTGTAGTGCTATGTCTTAGATTTCCATCGGTATAAAATTTAAGTCATTTGGACCTTTCTACACCAAGTTATGGCCAAATGAACAAACACTGTTCATTTGGTCATTTCTGTACAGTGGTAGTGCACATTACCCAGATTTGACCTAATTGTTCACTATCTTAATGACATTTTCTAGGCATGGTTTCTACATGAAAATTGTGTCATTATGTGTCTACTTTCATATCCAATTGCCTTATACCAATTGGGGTGGCAGAATTACAGTTTTGGTCCCTGAAAGGGACCTAGGTCAAACTGCCAGATTGGGACCCTTCACTAATCCGAATTACATTTCATTTTCACTCATTCAAACACATCACAATTGGTCCCAATTGACCATTTCTAACCTCAATTAGGGTTAATTGCATCTATTGACCAATTCCTCTAATTTTTCTCCTAATTTCAAGAACTCAAGAACCCTAATTTATGCAATTCATGCAACTAATGAAATTAAAAGTGCATAATCTTAATCTACATACTTAATTCAACTTCTCTACCACTTTAATTTCATCAAAATCATGCAATTTCTACTCCCCCCATAGGCTGGCCAAAATTCACAATTAGTCCCCCATGATTGTTTTGTTTGGATTTATCTTCAATTCTACGTTAATTTAACTAAAAGCATAAGAATTTAACTAGAATTACAAGTTTAAATTGCTAACCTCTCTCTTTGGTTTCCAATTTACCAATTTCTTCACTTTTCTCCCTTCTTTTCTTAATCAAGCTTCTTTTCAAGTTGCCAAAGTAAGGAAATTCAAGAATTTTGGGGAATTTATGGAGAGTTTTTAGGGTTTGTGAAGCTTAAAATCAAGCTTCCATGGAGTTTGTTAAGAGAGAGTGAGGGACAACAATCTTGTGGGAAAGAAGATGAAAATTTTGTTTTCTTTTAATTTTTCTAACTCTTTTATGCCATAATTGACTTAATCAAATTTTATTTAATTAAAATTTAATTATGATGTCATGTGTGAGGTCATGTGGGTGATGTCATTTATTCATTTTTTTTTCTCTTTCTTTTTCCTCTATTTTTCCATTGTTCTTTAATTTAATTCTATATTTTGAAATTTGTGTTTCTCCAATTTTATTGGATATTTAGGTCAGGAGTCACCTCTAGGGGTGAATTGACCAATTTGCCCCTCGCCGAATTGATCCGGTTTGCAAATAATCTGGTATTTCTTCCGGAGTCTTAAAATAATTATTTGACCTACTTATCAACTCTTTTCTGTGATTTTCGCTTTTCCACTAGGTTCGCAATAGTCCTTAGAACCACAGTGTCACAATTTCCCATTCAAAATTAGGGTTATAATTGCCCTCGCAGTCACTTCTCGGTTAGGACACCCATCACTATGACCCCCGGCACATTTAACCTTTTATGCATTGTTTTTCTTATTTATACTTACCTATCTGGTAATCACCATTAATTTCATTCAAGGATTTTGTAGGTGTCTGAAACATGGTTTTAATCTTCTTAATTGTCCGGACTGACACCGGTCACTAGAACAGTGTACTATACCAGGCTATGCAAATAGGGGTGTTACAATTCTTTCCCCCTTAAAATAAATTTCGTCTCAAAATTTTACCAGGTATCAGTCTCTGAATAGCTGTGGGTGTTGTCTCCTCATGTCCTCCTCATGCTCCCAAGCAGCCTCCTAGCCTGAATGATGGTTCCACAGCACCTTAACCAATGGTATCTGCTTGTTCCGTTGCTACTTCACCTCATATGCCAGAATTTCAATAGGTTCTTCCTCATATGTGAGGTTTGGATTCACCTCAATCTCTTCTACTGGTAGTACATGAGATGGGTCTAATCTATACCTCCTCAACATGGACACATGGAAGACATTATGTATCTTCTCTAACTCTGAAGGTAGTGCTAGTCGGTATGCCAAGGGACCCACTCTGTCCAGAACCTCATATGGTCTAATGAAATGTGGACTCAGTTTCCCCTTTTTGCCAAATCTCATAATTTTTTTCCAAGGGGAAACCTTGAGGAATACCTTATCACCCACTACATATTCAATGTCTCTCTTTTTTTAGATTAATGTAGGACTTCGACGTTCTGATGCAGCCTTGAGTCGATCTCTAATTAATCTGATCTTTTCCTCAGTTTGCTGAATAATTTCTAGGCCAATCATCTTTCTTTCACCCACTTCATCCCAACACAAAGGAGTTCTGCACTTTCTACCTACAGAGCTTCATATGGAGGCATCCAATGATTGATTGGTAGCTGTTGTTGTAAGCAAACTCAATCAGGGGCAAGTGTGTGTCCTAATTGCCTTTAAACTCAATACACAAGCCTGTAGCATATCCTCCAATATCTGTATTACTCTCTTAGACTGGCCATCTGTCTTTGGTTGGAATGCCGTGGTGAAGTTCCATCTAATTCCTAGGGCTTCCCTAGAATCTAGAATTGAACCTAGGATCTCTGTCAGATACAATCGATACTGGCACTCCATGTAGTCTCACAATCTCATCTATGTACAATTGGCCACTGTTTCTAAAATATAATCCATCCAGACTGGCAGAAAATGAGCAGACTTAGTCAATCTATTAACTATGACCCATACTGCTTCATGGCTCTTCTGTGTCCTCGGAAGTCCCATCACAAAATCCATAGTTATTCGTTCCCATTTCCACTTAGGTACTGGTAGTGGATGTAGTAAACCAGCTGGGACTTAATATTCTGCCTTGACTTGCTAGCAAGTTAGGCATTTGGAGACAAAATCAGCTACATCCCTTTTCATACCCATCCACCAGTAATGCTCCCTTAGTCCTCTGTACATTTTAGTGCCACAAGGGTGTATAGCAAAAGGAGACTCATGTGCTTCCTTCATAATGATCTATCTCAAGTCAACGTCATTAGGAATGCACATTCTGCCCTAGTGTAATAGTAGACCATAATCTCTCACAGAGAATTCAGCTTTCTTGCCCTGCCAGATTTTTTCCAGTAGTTTCTAATATCTTTCATCATTCTGAGCAGCCATTCTGATCTGATCAATCAACATTGGTTGTACATGCCATGCAACTACTGTCTGTCCCTCATCATTAACCTCTAAGCTAGCATGCAATACTCTCAACTCATGTACCATGGACAAAGGAGAACTCTCAGACTTGCCATAGTCTTACGACTTAAGGTGTCAGCCACCACATTAGCTTTCCTTGGCTGATAGTTTATCAGACAATCATAGTCTTTAATCAATTCTAACCATCTCCATTGTCTCAAATTCAACTCTTTTTGAGTGCCCAAGTATTTCAAGCTCTTATGATCTATATAAATGTAGCACTTCTCTCTATACAAATAGTGTTTCCAGATCTTAAGAGCAAATACAATGACAACAAGCTCCAAGTCACGTGTCAGATAATTCCTCTCATGTGGTTTCAGCTGGCGTGATGCATATGCAATGACATTTTGATCTTGCATCAGTACACAGCCTAACCCATTGTGAGAAGCATCATTGTAAATAGTATACTCTTTACCCAGGGTAGGTAAAGTCAGGACTGGAGCTTCAATTAAACACCTCTTCAACTCATCAAAACTCTGCTAGCATTTATCCGTCCACTGAAATTTCACATCTTTCCGAAGCAGCTTGGTCAGTGGAGAAGCCAACATAGAGAACCCCTTCACAAATTGGCGGTAGTATCAAGCTAAATCCAGAAAACTGCGAATTTCTGTGACATTCTTAGGTGGCTTCCAATTAAGGATAGCTTCAATCTTGCTAGGATCTACCTTAATACCCTCTGCCGATACTATATGCCCCAAGAAAGAAATTTCTTTTAGTCAAAATTCACATTTTGACAATTTGGCGTATAGTTGTTTCTCCCTCAAAGTCTGTAGCATAATCTGCAGATGTCTATCATGCTCCTCTGCACTCCTCGAATACACCAAAATGTCATCAATAAACACCACCACAAACTGATCTAAGAATGGTCTAAAGATAGCGTTTATCAAATCCATAAATGCAGCAGGAGCATTAGTCAACCTAAATGGCATGACCAGGAACTCATAATGGACATATTGAGTTCTAAAAGTAGTTTTTGAAATACTCTGCTCTTGCACCTTCAGCTAATAATAACCCGATCGCAGGTCAATTTTGGAGAACACAGCTGCACCCCTCAACTGATCAAACAAGTCGTCAATGGGGGGTAATGGATATCTATTCTTTATTGTCACCTTATTCAACTGCACGTAATCAATACATAAGCGGAGAGTGCCATCTTTCTTCTTAACAAACAACACTGGCGCTCCCCAAGGTGACACACTAGAGCGAATAAAGCCCTTGTCAAGCAATTCTTATAACTACACCTTTAACTCTTTCAATTCTGTTGGTGCCATTCTGTATGGTGTTATGGAGATTGGGTCCACACCAAGCATTACATCAATCTCAAACTGCACCTCTCTTTCCGGAGGTAATCCTGGCAACTCATCAGGGAACACATCCAGAAAGTCACATACTGTAGGGATGTCCCTCAAGACTAGACTCCCCATTTAGGTGTCCATCACATGTGCCAGGTATGCTTCACCCCTTTTCTGATCATCTTTCTGGCTAGTGCAGCTGAAATGATGTTTGACGGCAATAGCTACCTTTCCCCATGTATTACCACATTACCGTACTGAAGGAATAAAGTGATAAGTAGAGTATTGTTCCCACGAGGAATTTTGTTTAGCAAGTACCAAACTACACAGTAATTTTGACTATCTAGGCTATCTAATACTTAAGGAATGAAGTTTGTAACTTTAAACACTAGAAGAGTAAACTTAAAATGAAGTAATATATTTTTAGAATAATTCTGGAATTAAGATTTCACACTTGAATCTTATTAGGGATGTCATCTCGTTTATTTACTGAATTAAGGATCGTTTTCCTTGATGGAAATTAGCCCTAAGTTATCCTAAATCCTCTCTCAAGTCATCTAGAGTGTATTTTAATTAACTCAAACCCCTACTTTCATGGTGATCAAATTAATTAAAATCCTTTAAGACTTTTGACCAATTTTTAGGTTCCACAAAGGTATCAGCCTATGTCTAGGTCAGAATTCCTAGGTTCAAGATCTTGATTTTCTAATGTTAATCTTCACCTTTCAGTCCTTCAATCAACATCTACAATCATGGTTAAGTGGGTACCAGCACATATATGCATTAAGATCATAAGAAATTAAATCAAGAAACGAATCTCAATTTAATAAATAAAACTTAATGTTCATCCATAATAATAATTACAAGCGTTACTCTCCCAAATCTAGAATAAGGAAACTACTCACTCATGGTGAGTTCGACAAACATCATGTTGAAAGGTAAAAACAGTAAAAAGAAAATCATGTAAAAGAAATAAAATAATAGAAATCTGTCTAGGGAGATGAAACGAAGGAATCAAAGATAGTTTACAGCTTTGATCTTGTGGAGCTTCAGCTGGAAAACTTCTTTTGGTACTAATGTAGAGCTCGCCAACAGCAGCCTTCAGCAACACTCCCAACCTCCTTTCTTCTGATGTTTTCTTTTCTATTTATATTGGTTGCTCTAGGGTTAGGTCACTTTGAGTCCAAAGGGCCTTAGGAGTCTCGTTTTTATTCGAAAATAGGAGGGGAATTCGAGTTATAAAACTAGTTGTGGCATAGTACACGAACCTTGTGTCACTACACGGGTCCTGACATGCAGGGCCGTGTAACTTGCTGGAGTGGAACTGCATCTTACATTGGCACAGAGAGTTACACGGGTCTGTGCCAACTACACAGGCCTGGTTACATGAGCCGTGTACTGTTATTCCCATAAGGTTCTTCAAGCTTATGCCTAGCAGAGACTTACACGGATCCTTGCAGATTACACGGGTCTACTTACACGACTGGTGTACTTATGTTTCTCATCTATTCTCTTGGCTTTTTTCTGGTAGAGAGTTACACGGGTCTAGGGCTTGGTTTACATGACTCGTGTACTGTGTATCAGAAATAATTCTCTGTCTCTTAACTCTTACAAGCTTTCCTTTGCACTCCTATACATTTAGGGCTTCACCCAAACACCTGAAATGATGTAGAAAACATGGAATTGAGGGCTTTGCAATAGAAATTATAAAAACTAATGAAATAAGCTATTATGCATGAAAATACTTGCCTAAATGCTATGAAATAGTATGCAATTGTGTTTAAAAACATCTATACAATTCAAGTGTATCAAATACCCCTAAACTCATACTTTTTCTTGTCCTCAAGAAAAACAAAACTTTATTTTAAAACACATTTCAGGGAATACTTAGGAATACAACCATCAATTTAATAAGCATAGAATTGAACTCCTCCAACCTTCATACCAATTTCCCTCTTTCAAGGCATAAGGGTTCTAATAGCTGCCTGCTTGAAACTTCACCTCATTTCATGGTGTTTCGACTAATTATTCCTCTATACAAGACCATTAATAAGCCATAAATAACCTGTCTTATCGAGATAGATTTGAGAAAAACTAACTCCCCTAAAATTGCCTCTTTTGTAAGTAATTGTGATGAAGTAATTCAATTCTAACTCTATAGGCATATCTCAATTTTCTATCTCCACTAATATAGCATGCACTTTTCAAAAGATCAAAAGGTCTTTAAAAGGGTTGTAATGGGGTTAAAGGTATAATGACTTGGTTGCCAATGAAAGGTTTTTAGGGAATGCAAATATGAGGATAGCATGTATGCATAAAATCCAAGTATACTAAGCTCGTTTCTATATATTTTGTATGGAGAAGAGGGGCTTTTGGCTTTTTATAGTGCCAAGCATGCTTCCATGATACTTGTCTTAGGACTTCTTCTCTTTTTCCTTTTTGTCCTCTCCCGAAACTCATTGCTTTTACTGGGTTGGAAGGGAAAATTTTTCTTTGATTTCAATTGCACACTTGCATTCTTTCTTGAGTTCCACATCCTCTCTTCATTTTCCTTATGGATTTTTCTTCCTCAAAAGGGTATGGTAGGTGTTTAAGCTAGGGGCTAGGTAAATAACATAGGTAAGCAATAAATTCTAAGGGATAAACATAGGCTTCAAGTTGGCTACAAGGGATATTCATTTTAATTAGGGGTGGCTAAGGCTTAGTGAGGTTATATCAAAGAATGCCTTAATCATTTCTTCATCAAGCATATGCTAGGAATTCGCCTTGATAGGTCTAAGAGATATGTTCTAGAGCTAGTGAGGTAATTTTTAGGTTTGCTTGTATTTCAAAAATTGTTCTCCTAATTTTACAAGTTCAATGTGATAAATTAATATTATGAAGAGGTTTAACTAGTCTAGTTCCATTAAAGAGATTAGTTTCTTCACAAATAACATGTTAGAATCCCTTTTTGCCTATCTAGATACGTTCATTCCTCTATCCCGTGGAGTCCAATTATTAGCTTACTAAAATTTGGTTATGGTGCTAAGTTTCACAATTTAAAATCCAAAATTTTTCAAAAATTCTCAAAAATTTTGATACACAAGAATAATGTAGCTGAATTTAAACAATGCAATCATGTGCATGTAATGATATGCAAATGCAATTGTATCCCCCCCCTCCCCCCCAAACTCAAACTTGATATTGTCCTTAATGTTAACATAATATGCAAAATTAGAGAAAATGTACAAAAATTTTAAGGAAGCATATTATTTATTAAGCGTGGGAAATTTTTGAACATAAAGCAAATAAAAGAGACCTATGATTACAGTATAGGACTAAGGCATGTAAGATATTACAATAAAGATCTTATCCTATAGTCCTAACTCTAAAAGGCTTCTGATACTGATGATGGTGATGCTGGTGATCCTGGCTCCTCTTTCTCCTCATCCTCCTCATCTAGCTTATCCATTAGCATGTCCAGCTTGTTGTGTGCTTCCTGGAGGCTGCACTCGATAGCTTGCATCCTGCCATATATTGTGGTCTCCATGCACTGTAGGTATGCGAGGATCGGATCTGTCGGTGGTGGTGTGTATGGAGGCACTCGAATGGGGGACTCTTCAAACTTTCGCTCTTGGCCTTCTTCTTGAGGCTGTGAAGTCTCACCAGTTCCTTCTCTTGCTTTATCTCTTCGGGGGATGGTGTTTCCTTCGGCATCTAGCAAGTAGCATGTGTTGCCCACCTTCTTACATATCCCCATGGATATGCAGATAGTTTGATCAATTCTCAACGTTCTAGTAATAAAGTGCAGTCTGTGATGTCCTAGAACGAAGCCAAAGTGGAGGGCAATGGTTGTGACAAGGCCTCTAAGCACAATGTGCCCGATAGACTGATGACAGAGGCGTCAGAGATGGTTACACAAGAAGAAGCTAGTGCTGCAGCACTGTCCTGTGACAATACACCACAAGAAGAATAACTCGTTGGCTTTACAATGCCAAAGCTGTCGCCATGGCCCATGATTGTGTGGGCGATGAGCTGATGCATATATCACAGGGCTGGACTAGTGATGCCTATGGATTTGGACTTGATGGAGTTAAAAGGCTTTGTGTTCGGGGCAATGGAACTCTAGAAGTTGATATTGTTATAGAGCATGTGGTTCCTTGGGATCTCTTGGTGGCCAGCGCTGTCAAAGCCAAAGATGGCATTGAACTCGTCTATGTTCATTACCCGATCAACACTAAAGAGGCGAAATTCAATCCTGCCCCTGTCCTCCCTATCGGTAGTCCATAAGGTGGCCTTGAAACTGCCCAAAAATTCCAGCATGGTGTCTTTGTAGGCTAGGAATTGGAGTTGGGCGAACCTTGTCCACCCGATGCTATCAAGTAGCCCATTGATTTCATCTTGCAACCCGATTTGCTCCAAAAGCGAAAAATCCATATATTTGGTGGAGCTTATTTTCCAGGTATGGAGCCGGGTGCACATTGCCTTGTAGGCATCATCACGAAATCCCCAAGGAATGGAGATTTTAGGTTGTGGAGTGGGTTGTGGCTGTGGTTGTGGTGGAGGCTGGGCTTGTTCAGATGGTTGGGGAGTGGCTACCCTTGTTCTTGGGCATTAGGGTAGAGGCTGAGGTGGAGAAGTTTAGGATTCTCCTCTTTGCCTTGAAGAAGAGTCGATCCTTCTTGCAGATCTCTTCGCAGGAGCCATAGATGAGTTTTTTTTTTTTTTAGAAGGAAAAGAGTAGGATTTTGGTGAAGGGAGATGAGATTTGAGAGATTTTTATAGGCTAGGAAGGGAGGAGATGAAAGCTTTTTTGTTTATGAAGGGTTTTAATACTAGGGGTGCATTTAAAAAGCTGTTAGGGCTCTTCATTTCACGCATTTCACGCCCCAGTAGTCTTGTCTATGATAAAGTACATGGGTCGTGTATCATTACACGGGTCCCGACATGTAGGGCCATGTAAATTTCTGCCCGAAAATTTTCAAATTCTATCATAGTACATGGCTCGTGTAAATGAGCTCTGGGACCTGTGTAACTTTCTGTCTCTCGGGTTGTTTTACTGGATATGTTACATGGCCTGTGTAAAATACAAGGAGCCCTGTGTAACTTTATGTCTCTAAGTTATTCTGCTAGAGACATTACACGGTCCATGTAAATTGGGCTATGGACCCGTGTAATTTTCTGTCTCTCAAGGAGTTAAAAATGTATGGAACTTACAGACTTCCAGAAAGTTACACGGGGCGTGTAAAACCAGTACATGACCCGTGTAATATTCTGATTTTTCAAATTTTTGTCAAATGAATAATGTTTATCACCACAACACATGAAATGGATGAAAAGATTAGCAATAGAGTTATTTCCCCGATTTTATTTAGTTTTATCTTTTGTGGTTTTGACTTAGTGATTCCCTTCATCTCTTGATCTCTATTCCACTTTTCAAAAATCCTACAAGATGAAATGCTAATGAGCATGAAACAAAAAATCAATATTAAAGAAAAAGAAAAGAAGAAAATTTCAGAAAAATTTTGGGTTACCTCCCAAAAAGCACTTGTTTATAGTCTTTTACTAGACTTTGCTTGTTTATGGTCCGTCGATAGGATGGTCGAGAGTGTAATTGACTCCCGTTTCTATGGGTTCTCCCTGAAAGTAAGGCTTCAACCTTTGCCCATTAACCTTAAATGCAACCTGAGGCTTTGCTCCACACTTCTACTGCTCCATGTGGGAATACTTGGGTGACCTTGAAAGGTTTGGAACATCTTGATTTTAGCTTCCCTGGAAAGAGTTTCAATCTAGAGTTAAATAATAGGACAAGATCTCATTCTTTTGTCTCTTTCCTTGCTATGCGCCTATCATGCCATCTTTTGGTTTTATCCTTGAAGATTTTGGCATTTTTGTATGCATCCTGTTAGATTTCTTTTAACTCATTCAGTTGTAAGAGCCTTTTCTCACCAGCAGCTTTGAGGTCAAAGTTTAAGATCTGAATTGCCCAGTAAGCTTTATGCTCAAGTTCAACAGGGAGATGACATGATTTTCTATAAACCAGTCAGATGGGTGTTGTGCCAATTGGGGTTTTATATGCAGTACGGTATGCCCATAGTGCATCATCTAACTTCATGCACCAGTCCTTCCTAGATCTGGTTACAGTTTTCTCTAGAATCTTCTTCAGTTCCCTATTTGATATTTCTACTTAACTGCTGGTTTGAGGATGATAAGTTATGGCCACCTTGTGAGTCACTCCATACTTTTTCAGTAGTGTTTCCAATTGTTGGTTATAGAAGTGACTTCCTCCATCACTGATTATTGCTCATGGTGTGCCAAATCTTATGAAGATGTTCTTTTTAAGGAACTTTGTGACCACTCTAGCATCGTTAGTTGGTGTTGCAATTGCTTCTACCTATTTTGATACATAATCAACTCCAACCAGAATATACTTGTTTCCACGGGAAGAGGGAAATGGGCCCATAAAGTCTATTCCCCAAACATCAAACAATTCTATCTCAAGTATACCATGCAGTGGCATTTCATTCCTTCTTGAACTGTTACCTGTTCTTTGGCATTGATCATAACCTAGCACAAAAATCTTACATCTTTAAATAAATGTGGCCTGTAAAACCCTGGTTGCAAAATTTTTGCTGCTGTTTTGGAGGTGTCGAAATGACCTCCATATAGCGATGAATGACAGTGATAAATGATACTTTCCATATCTTCCTCTGGTATGCATCTTCTTATCAGCCCATCATTACATCTCTTATACAATAGAGGTTCCTCCCATAAGTAATATCTCACATCATGTAGGAATTTCTTCCTTTGTTGATAAGTTATGTTTAGAGGTAGTACCCTGCATACAAGAAAATTAACAAAGTCATCGTACCATGGAGGCTTGGAGAATGCAAGTAATTGTTCATCAGGAAATGAATCATCAATTGGCAAATCTTCAAAGTCCTTCTTGTGCTCTAATTTTAGTCTGGAGAGATGGTCAGCTACTACATTTTCGCATCCTTTTTTGTCCTTGATTTCAAGGTCAAATTCTTGTAGGAGTAGAATCCGTACAATCAGCCTTGGTTTTGCTTCCTTCTTGTTCAAAAGGTACCAAATTGTAGCATGATCTGTGAATACAATGACTTTTGACCCAATGAGGCAAGATTTAAACTTGTCCATTACAAACACCACTGCTAGGAATTCCTTCTCTGTGGTGGTATAATTGATTTGCGCATCATAGAGTGTCTTGCTAGCATAATAAATAGCATGGAGCTTTTTATCCTTTCTTTGCCCGAGCACTGCTCCAACTGCATAGTCACTCGCGTTGCACATCACCTCGAATTGTAGTTCCCAATTTGGTGGCTGCATTATTGGTGCTGATATCAGGGCTTCTTTGATCCTGTTAAAGGACACAAGGCAATTTTCATCAAAATCAAAGGGAACATCTTGACTTAACAAGTTAGTAAGTGGCTTAGCTATTTTGGAAAAGTCCTTGATGAATCTCCTGTAGAATCCCACATGTCCCAAAAAGCTTCGAACTCCCTTGACTAATGTTGGCATATTTTCAATAATCTCAATTTTTGCCTTATCAACTTCAATTCCTCTTTCTGATATCAAATGTCCTAGAACTATTCCTTCCCTTACCATAAAGTGGCATTTTTCCCAATTTAGGACCAGGTTTGATTCTTCACATCTTTGCAACACTTTAGATAAATTAGCTAGGCAATCATCAAAAGTAGTTCCACAGATAGAAAAGTCATCCATAAAAACTTCCATGATCTCTTCAATATAATCAGAAAAGATAGTCATCATGCATCTTTCAAAGGTAGCAGGGGCATTACAAAGACCACAAGGCATTCTCCTATATGCAAATGTTCCATAAGGGCAAGTGAATGTTGTCTTTTCTTGGTCTTCTGAGTGAATAGAAATTTGAAAGAATCTCGAATACCCATCTAGATAACAGAAATAAGAGTGTTTCGCTAATCTTTTTAACATTTGGTCAATAAAAGGGAGAGGGAAATGGTCTTTTCTGGTAGCACTGTTCAATTTCCTATAGTCTATGCACATCCGCCAACCAGTGACTACTCTAGTAGGGATCAGTTCATTGTTTGCATTTTGGATAACAGTTGTCCCACCTTTCTTAGGAACTACATGTACTGGACTAACCCATTTACTATCAGAGATTGGGTATATGATACCTGCATCTAATAGTTTTAAGATTTCTTTTTTGACTACTTCTTTCATGCTTGGGTTAAGTCTTCTTTGGTGTTTGATTGTGGGTTTATTGTTTTCTTCCATGGTTATCCTATGCATGCAAATCGAAAGGTTGATTCCTTTCAGGTCTTCTATCTTATACCCTATGGCTTTGCTATGGATCCCAAGTTCTCTTAGCAATTTTTCCTCTTCCAACTTAGACAAGCTAGCATTAATTATAACAGGATACTTAGAAATTGAGTCCAGAAATGCGTACCTTAGTGAGGATGAGAGAGGTTTAAGCTCTACCTGTTTGGCATTTTCCTAGAGCTTACCTTTGGTTTGTTCCTCCTTCAACTTCTCCATCTCGGAAGCTTTAGCTAAGGGTAAGGGTGGATGAGCTACTAACTGTTGTGCATAGGCTACTATTTATGTATTTTCATCATCCACTATGTGGCTGTGCACAATACATGCTTCAAGAGGATCTTTAGGATGGGTCTTATAAAATTCCTTT
The DNA here is from genome assembly GCF_030052815.1 of Hevea brasiliensis. Lineage (NCBI taxonomy): Eukaryota > Viridiplantae > Streptophyta > Magnoliopsida > Malpighiales > Euphorbiaceae > Hevea > Hevea brasiliensis. The sequence goes on from NC_079507.1 coordinate 18,066,770, forward strand.
TCAACATATTCATCAATTGTGTCAACTTTGAAGCATTCATTAGGTTCAAATTTGTGTTTCATCGTGTCGAACAAGTTGAACTCCAGTTCTTCTTCTCCTACTTTGAGAGTTAGTCACCCATTTTTGACGTCTATGATAGCTCTGGCAGTTGCCAAGAATGGTCTTCCCAAGATGATAGGAATTTTAACATCTTCTTCCATCTCAAGGACAACAAAGTCCATTGGAATGAAGAATTTGCCCACTTTGATAGGAATGCTCTCAAGTGTTCCTACAGGATATTTAACAGATCGATCAGCCAATTGTAATGAGATTGTTGTTAGTTTCAATTCCTCGATCTCCAACTTTTTGCATATTGATAGAGGCATTAAACTGGCGCTTGCTTCAAGATCGCAGAGGGCCTTGTCTATTTTCTTGTCACCAATGAGGCAAGGTATGGAGAAGCTTCCTGGATCTTTCAACTTTGGAGGTAGTTTGTTTTGCAGTATGGCACTGCATTCCTCTGTTAGGGCTACTGTTCCATAGTCTTCTAGCTTTCTCTTCTTTGATAGAATTTCCTTAAGAAATTTTGCATAGGACGGCATATGAGAAAGTGCTTCAGTGAAGAGGATGTTGATGTAAAGTTTCTGTAAAACCTCCAAAAACTTCCCAAACTGCTTGTCCAATTTGGCTTTCTGAAATCTCTGAAGAAAAGGTAGGGGAGGCTGATATGGCTATGGTAATTTCTTCATCTTCCTTGCTTCCTCTTCCTGATCTTTCTTAGCTTCTTTCTCCTTGTTCTCTGCTTGGTCTATAGATTTTTCTATGGTTTCCTCTGTCGGTTCTATTTCTGGTTGTACTAGAGTTCTCCCACTCCTCAGTGTAACTACCTTACAATGCTCCCTTGGGTTCATTTCTGGTTGGCTAGGCAGTTTGCCAGTAGCCTTACTTGAAGAACTTGCTTGCTGAGCGATCTAATTCTCCAGCATCTTGTTGTGAGTAGCAAGTTGGTCCATTCTGGAAGTCAGCTATTTAATCAATTCATTTTGTTGTTGTTGAGCTGCTAGGAATCCTTCCATCATGGTTTCCCTAGTCATTTATTGTTTAGGTTGTTGAGGTTGGAGAGGTAGTGATAACTGTGCAAAGTTTTAACCTCTGTTCTGAAATCTAGGGGGTGCTAGTGGTTTGTACCCCTGTTGCTTGTTTATTGGCTAGTTTTACTAATTGGAACATGAGAAGTTTGGGTGATTCCTTCATCCAGGGTTATAAGTATTTGAATATGGATTATTGGGCTGCCTCTAGTTGAAGTTTCCTCCATTATTCATATAGTTCATCTGTTCTGAGGAGGGTTCATTGAAATCGCTGTATTTTGAATTCATGTATCCTCCTCCATAGCTATCTTCATGTTGACTATTTGTATCAACTGTATTGGCTTGTATTCTTTCGAGTTTCCTTGTGAGCTGATCAAAATGAGTAATTATCATGCTTAGGGCATCTACTTCCAGTACCGCTGAAGTTTTCCTTGCATTTCCTTTTTCATTTGACCACTCATAATTATTGTATGCAACCCTTTCTAGAAGTTCAAGTGCTTGTGGCACTGTTTTCTCTATTAGATCACCCTCTGCAGCTGAATCAACTGTGCTCCTTGTAGAGGGTAGTAATCCATTATAGAAATTTTGCACTAATAGCCAATCTCCTATGCCATGGTGTGGACATTCCCTCTGCAGGTCTTTATATCTTTCCCATGTGTCATAGAGTGATTCCCCTTCCTTTTGTCTGAAGGTGTTGAGCTCAAACCTTAGTTTTACAGTCTTTGCAGGTGGAAAATACCTTGCTAGAAAAGCTTGAGAGAGGTTCTCCCAAATTGTGAATGTTCCAGCTAGTTGAGAAAGTAACCAGTTCCTTGCTCTGTCCTGAAGGGAGAATGGGAATGCCCTGAGTCTTATTGCTTGATCAGACACTCCATTTATCTTGAATGTGTCACATAGGGTAAGAAAGCATTGGAGGTGATAGTGTGGGTCTTTTGTTGATGAACTTGCAAACTAGGTTTGTTGAATCATTTGGAGCCATGTTGGTTTTAATTCAAAGTTGTTAGCTTCCACTGTGGGTCTAGTGACACTGGGCTAAAATCCTTGAACAGATAGAGCTCCGTAATCTCTCAAAAATCTTGGTCTGTCATTGTTATCGGCCATGGTTGTAATTTCAGGATCTCTTTGACCGTGCTCTTGATGTTTCCTTTCTCTCCTGATAGCTTTCAGAGTTTTGTCTATCTCCGAATCACAGTCCAAACTTTCTTCTTTTGGTCTTATTCTGGTCATATACCAGATTGAGCACCTGAGAGAAAAGAAGAAAAATATAACCAGTAAAATAAAATTATATAATAAATATATTTGCCTAAATCAGCCAAATTGCCTATCACTTGATATTACTAAAACCAAAAATTCCCCGGTAACAGTGCCAAAAACTTATTTGCCTAGCTTTACAACCCCACAAGTGCACGGATCACTAACAAGTAATAAAGTGATAAGTAGAGTATCATTCCCATGAGATATTTTGTTTAGCAAGTACTAATCTACATAGTAATTTTGACTGTTTAGGCTATCTAATACTTAGGGAATGAAGTTTGTAACTTTAAACACTAGAAGAGTAAACTTAAAATGAAGTAATCTATTTTTGGAACAATTCTGGAACTAAGATTTCACACTTGAATCTTATTAGGGATGTTATCTCAATTATTTACAGAATTGAAGATCGTTTTCCTTGATGGAAATTAGCCCTAAGTTATCCTAAATCCTCTCTCAAGGCATCTAGGGTGTATTTTAATTAACGCAAACCCTACTTTCATGGTGATCAAATTAATTAAAATCCTTTAAGACTTTTGACCAATTTTTAGGTTCCAAAAAGGTATTAGCCTATGTCTAGGTCAGAATTCCTAGGTTCAAGATCTTGATTTTCTAATATTAATCTTCACCTTTCAGTCCTTCAATCAACATCTACAATCATTGCTAAATGGGTACCAGCACATAGGATGCATTAGGATCACAAAAAATTAAATCAAGAAATGAATATCAATCCAATAAATAAAACTTAATGTTCATCCATAATAATAATTACAAGCATTACTCTTCCAAATCCAGAATAAGGAAACTACTCACTCATGGTGAGTTCAGCAAACATCATGTTGAAAGGTAAAAACAGTAAACAGAAAATCATGTAAAAGAAATAAAGCAATAGAAATCTGTCTAGGGAGATGAAACGAAGGAACCAAAGATAGTTTATAGTTTTGATCTTATAGAGCTTCAGCTGGAAAACTTCTTTTGGTATTGATGTAGAGCCCGCCAGCAGTAGCCTTCAGCAGCACTCCCAACCTCCTTTCTTATGATGTTTTCTTTTCTATTTATATTGGTTGCTCTAGAGTTACGTCACTTTGAGTCCAATGGGCCTTAGGAGTCTCATTTTTATCTGAAAACAGGAGGGGAATTCAAGTTATAAAACTAGCTGTAGCATAGTACACGGCTCGTGTGTCACTACACGGGTCCCGACATGCAGGGCCGTGTAACTTGCTGGAGTGGAACTACAAAATCTTGCATTGGCACAAAGAGTGACATGGGTATGCCAACTACACGGGCCTAGTTACACGAGCTGTGTACTATTGTTCCCATAAGGTTCTTCAAGGTTGCGCCCGGCAGAGACTTACACGAGTCCCTATAGATTACACGAGTCTACTTACATGACCCGTGTACTTGTGTTTCTCATCGATTCTCTTGGCTTTCTTCTGGCAAAGAGTTACACGGGTCTGAGGCTTGGTTTACACAACCCGTGTACTGTGTATCAGCAACAATTCTCTGTCTCTTGACTCCTCCAAGCTTTCCTTTGCACTCTTATACATCTGGGGTTTCACCCAAACACCTAAAATGATGCAGAAAACATGGAATTAAGGGCTTTACAATAGAAATTACAAAAACTAATGAAATCAACTATTATGCATGAAAATACTTGCCTAAATGCTATGACATAGTATGCAATTGTGTTTAAAAATATCTATACAATTCAAGTGTATCAGTATTCATGGCACTATTCAAGTCAAAATATTGACTTTTTCATGCTTAATAAGTATGTGAATTCCAATTACACCCACATATCACATTTTGGGTATGATACTTTCTCATGCTCTAATACCAATAAATGTAACACCCCTCACCCGACTACAGTGTAGCCAAGCAAAGTATGCTAAATTCGGTGCCGAAGCACCCTATCTTGTCTTACTTTATTAATTTAATAATTTGATCTCGTTATATTTGAATATCAATTATTTTTCTAGAGAGAAACCGGCGGAGTTTCCCCTATTTTATCTTCAATTGACGTATTTCACTATTCACCTGCTTAAAATTTTCAATAATATTTTATAATAAAAGTATCATTCATGTTCATCATATTCATCTCACATCCAATTCTTGTAATTTACATACTCATTTGTACAAAGTTATTCATACTCAATTCATATGTAAACATTCTCAAATTACATAAGTAAAATTTTCAAATTTCCTTAATTTACATAATTTACAAAATAATTACATAATTTCATAATTTATATGATTTACAAATTAATTACAGTTCTATAATCTATATTTTAACATACAATTCATAGTTTACATTACAAATAATAACTAATTATAATGTACAAAATACATAATATGATCTATATGAACCCTATCTACATACATTACTGAGGAGGTGATAACTTTGTACACTTCTGACACTTCCGCAGATCTGGACTCTAAATTCTCTAGTCTAATGTCCACCTAGTTTTTACCTTCAGTACCTATACGAGGAAACAAATCTATTGCGCTAAGCATTGCTGCTTAGTGGTGCAATAATATAACAACAAATAATGTATACAAATAAAAATAATTGGAACATATTTTCTATATTCAAGAATTTTACTGGGTTCATATGAAATTTGCCAAACAGTACATTTTTCGTCATTTATGTTGCTCTCTAGAATCTCTTTTGTCATAAGTTTACAATAATCATTTATATAATGTACAAGTAAATCTAAATATTTATTTTATGTTTATTTTATTATGGAGGATATATTTATAATAATTACTTACATTATGCTTATTTTGCTAGTCTTTCATTTACTCTCTTAATATTTTCTATGTGTTGTGGATTATTTCGTAATAATTAAATTCTTAAAACTAGTTTAATACCTTTCGGATTTTTCTCACTGATTTATTTAGTTTCTAATATTTTTAACTTATTTCAATAGACTTTTTTTTTTCTTTGCCTAGGTAACCTATGACAGGCTAACTAAACTGAATAATGGGCCGTTGGCACAGGACACCGCGGTGTCTCAGGCCATCATATCATGAGACGCAGAACGTCAACCACGTATGCAGTCAGTATGGCTAAAAAGCCATGATAATACATAATCAGGTATAAAAGCCATGAATGTTGGCATAAAGCCATGAGTGCGGGCATAAAGCCTTTCGCATTACTGCGAAAACAATACCCTATTGGCATGCCAATCTATCCAATCTGACACACATGTCTAGGCTATACAAGGGCATATAATGCCATTAAGAGTTTATATGTTTCATCATTTCATTATATTTTTCGTTTATATTTTTATAGCATTCTAATTTTATTTATAATGGAAACATAATTTCCAAATTCACATTTCTAGGTAATTTATGCATTCATCGTAATATTCATACTAATTACAATTCACATTCATTTAATCTCATGTACCATTCACATTCAAAACATCTTTCCTTTCTCTCTTGATGGGAACCTAAATCCCAAATGACACTTTTATCACATTTATTCATTCAACAATCTATTCATGTAAAGTACATTTTCATACTTCAAGTTGTATTGCTAATATATTATGAACTCCATTGGTGTTGGGAGTATAAGTCTCAGCAATCCATCTACGTTAATTTCATTTCATATTCAAGTGATATCACTCACGTTTTATTAGACCTACTAGTAATGGAAATACAAATCTTAATTATATATTCACATAACTTAAATATTCATTAAGTCATTTAGATAAATTACTATTTCTATTCTAAGTAATCCGTGAACATTTCATGGATTCCAAATTTCATACCTTAATTTTCTCTACCAATTTAATTCTTAAACTTTGTGTCTTTGTACTACTATTCACATTACTATTCACTCAAATTATTGACTTTTTAATATATAATAAATTCATTGAACCTAAGTTCACCAAGATACCACATTTTGCATTTTATTTTCATTGGTATGGATTTTCAATACCATTTCAAAGCTTATTTTATATTATTCAAAATTTTCAGATTTCACACCCTAAGTTTACTATTCCATTGGTCATTGTTACAGTGAAAATTTGGCAAAATTTTCTTCATCAAAGTTGTTCCTTTATGTGTCTTCTTTAATTTCCTTTTTGAATCACTCCAATTAGAGTTTTGTAGCTCAAGTTATGGTCATTTTACCATAACTGGCCGGATTGACCTATACCCAGAATTTCTGGGCAATTTGATTCTGCCAGATTTGGTGACCTAATTTTGGTTGGCAATTTGACTAGGTTATGATCAGAATTTGGATTTGTGTTCTTCATGAAAGTTGTAGGTCTATGTCTCAGCTTTCTACTGGTAAAAAGTCAAGTCAATTGGACCTTTCTACACTGAGTTATGACCAAATGAATGAATACTATTCATTTGGTCATTTTCCAAGGACAGCTTGTGTGTTACCCGAATTGAAGCAATTTTTAGGTCAACTTAGGTGGGTTTTTTGGGCAGGGTTTCTTCACCAAAAATGTGTCATTATGTCCTAAGTTTAATGTTCAATTGGCCTCACACCAATTGAAGTAACCTAACTCTACTTATGGTCAGATTTATGTACTGGACTCAAAGTTCAGAAAATCCTGCAAGAACATAACACTTCGAATACCTCCCATTCCACACTACTACCAACTTCAATCACATTCAATACACTTCAAATAGTCCATAATTAACCTCAGCATCTTCAATTTACCAACAATTTAGCAAATCCAAAATTTTCTCCTTAAAACCCTAGCTCAAATTTCAAAATTCATACCACACAAACCAATTGAATATACTAACCATACTTAACATCATATTCAAGCAATTTATCAAGTTTACTAGCAACAAAACACTTCAATTCCTCCTCTTACGGTTGCTGCTCAAATTTTTTCCTCTCACTTTTATACATGATTTCTTTTAATCTCTTAATCATTTGCTCATATTTAAGCTAACTTTTAAGGAATAAACAAGATTTAAAGGTTAATATGCACTAACCTTGACTTGGCTCTTTCTCCTTCTTGTCAACATTAATTTTTCTTAAATCTTTCACTTTCAATCTTTTTACCATAAGCAAAAATGAAGTTTTTGTTTTGGAAACTAGCTAATTTATGGAGATTTATCAAGGATTTAAAGCTTGAGAATTGAAAGAAAATGGAGGAAAAGGATGAAGAGTGGTTCGACCAACTCTAGAAAATGGAAGAAGATGAGTGAATTTTGGGTTTCTTTTATCTCATTTTAGCCTTTTTATGAATTCTTGTTGAATAGTGATTGGCTAACAAATTTTTATTACATCATGCTTACATGTGCATGATGTCATAATCGTAATTAAATTTCATTTTCTTTTCTTTTCTTTTCTACTCAATTTCAATTTAATTTGTAGCAATATTTATTCATATTGTAGATCATAATAATTATTTATTTAACTGGACAAGTTGGCCAAAAATCATCTCTGAAGACGAAATGACCAAAATGCCATCCGTTTGGCTTATTGAGCCAAAATCGTCTGTACCAATCGAAAAATTTTTCTCAGCATTTTCTTGGCATTCTAATGCCATCGAAACCTCAATAACTCTTCTTTGGAGTCTCAAAAATTAATTCACAAATTTTCTCCCGGGTTTAGGGCTTCTAGTTGCGAAGACTGCAACTTCCCACTGAGTTATCCATCGCTAGGGCACCGGCTCATTTAACTTGGTTGTATTTTATCTGAAAAATTTTTCCTAAATTTTTCTTATTATTATTTGAGTTATTTATGACTCATCACTCTAGTCTAAATATTTTTTCAGACGTTCTAGCTGTTCGAATTGACACCAGCCATCGAAACAGTAGAATTTATGGAATTGCTACAGTGAGGGTGTTACAATTCTCCCCCTCTAATTTAAATTTCGTCCTCGAAATTTACCGGATGTAGGTATCTAAGATAATTCCTTTACCTTTCTATTACTCCCTCTGTCTGCTCTTTATATATATATATATGGTATTATTTAGTCTTTTCGAATATATCATTATGCACTCAGGCATATCATAAAGGAAGAATAATTTATCTCAAATTCACATTTGGGGCTTCATGCTCCACTCCGGCTTGGGTGACATTTGGAAGTGGTGTTACTGTTGTACTTGGTCCTTCCATGACCTTTGTCTGGGTCTGTGGTAAATTCCTCTTAGAACAATCTTTCAGACGAGGGTCTATGGCCCCACATCTATAACAGGCTCCAGTCAGATTTCATACCTTAAGTTTACTATTCCATTGATCATTGTTACAGTGGAAATTTGGCAAAATTTTCTTCATCAAAGTTGCTCTTTTATGTGTCTTCTTTAATTTCATTTTTGAATCACTCCAATTAGAGTTTTGTAGCTCAAGTTATGGTCATTTTACCATAACTGGCTGGATTGACCTGTACCCAGAATTTCTGGGCAATTTGATTCTGCCAGATTTGGTGACCTAAGTTTGGTTGGCAATTTGACTAGGTTATGGTCAGGATTTGGATTTGTGTTCTTCATAAAAGTTGTAGGTCTATGTCTTAGCTTTCTACTGGTAAAAATTCAGGTCAATTAGACCTTTCTACATTGAGTAATGACCAAATGAATGAATACTATTCATTTAGTCATTTTCCAGAGACAACTTGTGTATTACTCGGATTGAAGCAATTTTTAGGTCAACTTAGGTGGGTTTTTTATGCAGGGTTTCTTCACAAAAAATGTGTCATTATGTCCTAAGTTTAATGTCCAATTGGTCTCACACCAATTGGAGCAACCTAACTCTACTTATGGTCACATTGAGGTACTGGACTCAAAGTCCAGAAAATCCTGCATGAACACAACACTTCCAATACCTCCCATTCCACACTACTAACAACTTCAATCACATTCAATACACTTCAAATAGTCCATAATTAACCTCAACATCTTCAATTTATCAACAATTTAGCAAATCCAAAATTTTCTCCTAAAACCCTAGTTCAAATTTCAAAATTCATGCCACACAAGCCAATTGAATATACTAACCATACTTATCATCATATTCAAGCAACTTATCAAGTTTACTAGCAACAAAACACTTCAATTCCTCCTCTTATGGTTGCTGCCTGAATTTTTTCCTCTCACTTTTATACATGATTTCTTTCAATCTCTTAATCATTTGCTGTAACACCCTCCCGGTAACTACTCTGTACATCCTACTGTTCCGGTGACCAGTGTCGGTCCGGACAGCTAGAATGTCCGAAAAAATATTTAAACTAAAGTGAAGAACCATAATCAACTCAAATATTGATAAGAAAAATTTAGTAAAAATTTTAGAAATAAAATACAACCAAGTTAAACGAGCTGGTGCCCTAGCGAGGGGTAACCCAGAGGGAAGTTGCGGTTCTCGCAACTAGGAGCCCTAGACCCGGGGGAAAAATTATAAAATAATTTTTGGGACTCCAGAGAAGGGTTATTGAGGTTCCCATGGAATTAGAATGCCAAGAAAATACTTAGAAAAATTTTTCAATCGGTACAAACAATTTTGACCCGTTAAGCCAAACGGAGGGCATTTTGGTCATTTCGCCTTCAGAGGTGATTTTTGGCCGACTTGTCCAGTTGAGTAAATAATTAATATGACATAAAATATGAATAAACATTATTAGAAATTAAATTGAAAATGAGTAGTGAAGGAAAGAAAAGAAAATGAGAAAAAAAGGCTTAATTATGACATAAGGTGATGTCATTAAAAGCCACCACCAATTGCAATCAAACAACTAATTCATTAACTAATAAAAGAGATAAATGAAGACCAAAATAAGTAAAAAACACAGCAGCCACCCTCATCCTCCCAACCAGCCGAAACCCTTGACCTATCCCAACCTCCATTAAAGCTTTAAGCAAGCTCCCTTTCTCCCTTTGTTACACCACTAAACCCTAAACCCCTTTCATTAAAACTTGACCATATCTCTTGGGGAAGCTTTTGGCAGCCAAGAAGAAGAAGGAAAGTGAAGTTAAGCTTGGGAAAAATTCTGCCACTTAAAGGTTAGTGCAACTATATCCCTAAAACTCATTAATTTCATGATTAGGGACTTGAGTTTACTAAGAAATTGTAATTCAAATGGACAAAAACTCATGTGTATGTGTACATGAATTTCGGCAGCCCTATGGAAGGAATGGGTTTGATAGTTTTGATGAACTTAAAGTGGACTAGAGATCATGTTTGAAGTACATAATTATGTGGATAATGACTTAGCTAGTTAACTAGGGTAACTAGTGTGAAATGGAATTGGAAATTAGGGTTTGGAGAAGTGAAAATTTGACTTGGCTTAGGAAATTGTTAGAGAACATTTTAATGGTCAATTAGTGACCATTTTAGGTAAGTTGACCACAATTTGGACTGAAATATAGCATGGCAAAGTGAATGTGTAGGCTGCCTAAGGACAGCAGTAGAGTGGCTGAGATTTCAGTCCACTTGGACTGCCATATCTTTGGCTGTGTAGGTCCAATTGGTGTTTGGCCAATTGGACATGAAACTAGGCTTATAATGGCACATTTTTACTGAAGAAACCATGCCCAAAAGACCAAAGTAAGTGGACCAAAAGTTGGCCCCAATCCGGACACCCTGCAATAGCACCTGCAGAAATGACCAAATGAACAGTAACTGTTTATTTGGCCATAATTCACTGTAGATTTGGTCAATTGACCTGAAATGTTTACAGCAACAATTTAAGACATAGAAAAACAACTTTTATGAAGGAACCTACCCCAAATTATGACCAAAACCAATTCAAAAATGCAATTATAGTCACTGTTCATGTTACTGTAGATTTGGTAATTCTGCAGTTTTGGAAATCCGGCTAGATGTGGTTTTCGGAACATATCTGGAGCTACAAAACTTCAAATGGAGTGATTCAAAAAAGGAAATTCAACTAGACAAAATAAGGAACAACTTTCATGTTTGTCATTTCTTCAAATTCCCACTGCAACAGTGCTTAATAGAACAGTAAACTCATGCTTCAAAAACTGAAATTTTCTGCCCTCTTGGTTTTAAGTTAGAAATGGTAATGGTGACCAATTCTAACAAGTTTTAAATATAAAATGTGGTATATTGGGAGTGCCAAAGTCAATGTACATATTGTCTATCCAAAAGTCAACATTTTTGTTGACCAATGAGGTGAATAGTAACACCAAAACTTGAAATTCACAAATTGAAGAATTTAAAAGTTTCAAATGCCCTAGTATACCTAACAAGATTGGTTTGGATAGTTTGGCATGCCAATAGGGTTCAGTTAGCAGTACTGCACATGACAATTTGCTATTCTGTGATTTTATGGCTTTTAGCCATTCTGACCTTGTTTTGAGCTTTGGCCTTGTGCCTGATGTTATCACAGCTTGTTAGCTGTTCTGTTGCACACCGGGAGATGCATATGTGACCGATGGTGTGATGGCCCGAGGTACTTGATACCCGGTGCGGTTTACGTTATCGATCCAGTCATCTAGTGTAGGTTACTTGGGCAACCAAATGAATGAAAGTGGACAAAGATAATGAAATAATGGATACATCAATACCAAACAAAGAAATCATACACATTCTATACATACTTATTTTCTGCTATTTTCTTTTATTATACTATTGCACCACTAAGCATTATTGCTTAGCGCATTGCTTTTGCCACGCGTAGGTACTGGAGATACAGATCGTGAGCCCAGTAGACCGCAGACTGGGTGAGTCTGTCCGACAGTTCTGCACAGTGTCCGTGTCACCTCAACTTCTGCAGTGCATTGGTAGGACACTAGGTGTCATTTTGATATTTTGTAGCAAATTTTTACTTTCTCATATGTATTTGAACTTATGTAATGTATTCTGATGTTCATGTAAATAATGAAAGTTATGGCTATGAATGCAAAATTTGAGCATTTATTTATTGTTTGTATATGAGAAATGAATGTTTGAGAAATGAAAAAGTTGTTGAGAATCATATTGAGATTTGAATATTGGAGTTTGAGATGATTGAATACAATTATTGGAAGTGTTTTTCACAGGTTCCGAAGAACTGTTTTCTCCATTTTTAGCCGGTACTCTGCCGGATTTTCTTTAAAATTTTCGGAACCTCAAATAAAATTAAATTTCAATAAATGACTTAAATGAACCATATTTCACAAGTTATATTCAAAACTATGATAAAAATTAATTAAGGTATATTAGAGTGTGCCGGTACACCGTGTGACATTGCTTACTCGGGTATACTGTACACGGGTAAGGGGTGTCACATTTAGTGGTATCAGAGCACGGTTTAGGCGTTTCTGGGCCTAGATTGAGTCCATACCATGCATTGCATTTGTAAGAGTCGAGGTGACACTAATGCAGATCTGTTTGTCTTTGTTAAATAGGATATGGACCCTTCATCTCAAAGAGCAGTCGAGGAGGAAGTGGAAAGTCATGCTCTACCTGCAGCAGCTGAGACTGGGGGCATGGGAGAACCTGCTCGCCCGGCTCAAGCGAGCACCTCAGCCTCCACAGGCCATGTTCCAGCAAATGGCCGATTTCTTTAAACAAATGGCTGGAGTAATGCCAGTACCACCACCACCTCCACCTCCACAGCAGAAATCACACATGGAAAGGCTAAGAAAGTTTGGAGCAGTGGACTTTTTCGGTAAGAGAGAAGATGACTCTGTCGCAGCCGAGAATTGGTTGAATAGAACGGGCAGAGTTCTAAAACAACTCCACTACACCCCGGAGCAAAACTTAGAGGCTGCCATATCCCTGTTGCAAGATGATGCCTATGAATGGTGGGACACGGTATCCAGTGAAGTGCAGCCAAAAGCTATAACTTGGGACTTCTTTCTCTCAGAATTCAAGAAGAAATATGTGGGTACTGTATACCTGGAAGAGAGAAGAACAGAGTTTATTAACCTGAGGTAGAGACAGCTATCAGTGGCCGAGTATGAGAACGAATTTGTCCGATTAAGCCGTTATGGAAGGGAGATAGTCCCTAATGAAGCTGAAAGGTGTAAGAGATTTGAAGAGGGACTAAATGATAACATCAAGATCCAGCTCACTGCCTTGGGAATCATAGAATTTAGCAAGTTAGTGGAAGCTGCAATAAGGGTTGAAAAAGTAAGAATAAGTGAGCAGACCAGAAGGGATAGACAGCAGAAGAGGGGACCGGGTCAGTCTAGCTCATCTCCTGCACCTGGGAAGAAGTTCGAGGTCCATCCGCACGAGTTCGGGTCACCGCAAGGTCGTGGTCGATCTCGGGGCCCGGGCCACGATTCACCCCTAGGAGAGGTCTGTCCACACCATCGTGGCGGCTCTCCGGGGATGGGGTTCAGGACCAGCCCCAACATCTCTGCATGTCCACACCATGCGAAATGGCACAAGGGGAGTGTTGGAGTAATCGGTGCCTCGCTAAGATGTGGGTCGACAGAGCATCACCGAGGAACGCCCACGTAGAACTACTACATTTGCTCCAACATAAGCGACACTGCTTCTGCACCACGAGAGGTAGAAAATCGGCAAGTCCGAGCGGTGGGACCATCACAGAGGCTGCATCGAGCCAGTGAGAGTCCGGATAACGAGAACACCGCGGAAATTATGCCCTGAGAGCTCAGGAGGAGTAAGATGCCCCGGACGTCATCAGGGTTACGTTCTCCCTCTAAAATACACCTGTGCATGCATTGGTGGATCCAGGATCCACTCATTCATACATCTGCATCAACCTACCCATAGAAAGGGAGATACTAGTAGGGGAGAGTGACCAAGACATTCTGGTCACTAATCCATTGGGCCACAGTGTAGTGGTGAACAAAGTATACAAGGGTTGCCTGTTAAGGATTCAGGGGTATGAATTCTTGTGACACTGATTGAGTTGCCCTTCCACGAGTTTGACGTGATTTTGGGAATGGGTGGTTGTCACGTCATCGTGCAATAGTTGATTGCAAATTGAAGAGAATTTCTCTAAAAACTTGAGGGTAATGAGATCACGGTTGTGGGGAAAGGATGATTTCTTGTCCAATATCATCTCAACCACGTTGCAAGAAGAATGATGAGAAAAGGTTGTGAAGCCTACCTAGCACATGTGGTGGATACTAGGCAGGCTAAGCCAAACCTGAGTGATATACCCACAGTAAGAGACTTCCCAGAGGTATTTCCTGAAGAATTACCTGGTTTGCCACTAGAAAGGGAAGTTGAATTTGCTATTGAGACACTGCACAAACACCCATTTCCATTGCTCCTTATAGGATGGCACCCACTGAATTGAGGGAGTTGAAAACTCAGTTGCAAGAGTTTCTTGATAAGGGGTTCATACGCCCTAGTGTGTCACCATGGGGAGCTCCAGTGCTGTTTGTGAAAAAGAAGGATGGGACTTTGAGACTATGCATCGATTACCGGCAGTTGAATAAAGTGACTGTGAAGAACAAATATCCGTTGCCTAGAATTGATGATCTGTTTGATCAGTTGAAGGGAGCAGGAGTATTTTCTAAGATTGATCTCAGATCAGGGTATCATCAGTTGAGGGTGAAGGATGTAGATGTGCCCAAGACTGCATTCAGGACCCGATGTGGGCATTATGAGTTCCTGGTAATGCCCTTTGGCCTAACAAATGCACCAGCGGCATTCATGGACCTTATGAACCGTATCTTCCATCCATACCTAGATCGGTTCGTAGTGGTCTTTATTGATGATATTCTGGTGTATTCCAAGACCAGGGAAGAACATGATGAGCATTTGAGGATTGTTCTGCAAACCCTGAGAGAAAAGGAACTGTATGCTAAGTTATCCAAGTGTGACTTTTGGCTGAATGAGATTGCATTCCTTGGACACATAGTGTCAGCTGATGGGATTAGGGTGGATCCCAAAAAAATAGAAGCAGTGATGGAATGGAAGCCTCCCAGGAATACAACTGAGGTCAGAAGCTTCTTGGGGCTAGCTGGGTATTACAGTAGATTTGTGAAGGGATTTTCCTTAATTGCTGCTCCAATGACCAAGTTGTTACACAAGAATGTCAGATTTGACTGGAATGACAAGTGTCGCACTGGGCTTTGAGAGGTTGAAGGCTATGTTGACAGAGGCACCAGCAGCACACAACAGCCGGTCGTGAAAGGACTACATGGTCTATAGTGATGCTTCTCATAATGGGTTAGGGTGTGTATTGATGCAAGAGGGGAAGGTGGTCGCTTATGCTTCCAGGCAGCTAAGGCCACATGAACAGAATTACCCTACCCATGATCTAGAGCTTGTAGCAATTATCTTCGCACTAAAGATATGGAGGCATTACTTGTATGGTGAAAAGTGCTACATTTACACAGAACACAAAAGCCTGAAATATTTGCCAACACAAAGGGAGCTCAACCTTAGACAGAGGCGATGGATTGAGTTCCTGAAGGATTATGATTGTGTGATTGACTACCATCCTGGGAAGGCAAATGTAGTTGCTGATGCTTTGAGCAGAAAGTCCATCACAGCTTTGAGATCATTGAATGCCCATCTATCTTTGATTCGAGATGGAGCTATTTTGGATGAGTTGCAAGTGAGGCCAAACCTGCTACAGCAGATTTTAGATGGGCAAAAGGCAGATGAAAAGTTAATGGCTATTATGAGCACAATCTCAGAGGGGAAAGCAACTGACTATGAGGTGAAAGCAGATGGGTGTCTGTATTACAAAGGAAAACTGTGTGTACCAGATGATGGGGAATTGAAGGCCAGTATTCTAAAAGAGGCACACACCAGTGTATATGCTATGCACCCAGGAAGTACAAAGATGTATCATGATTTGAAGCTTCAGTATTGGTGGCCTGGTATGAAGAAAGACATAGCTGACTACGTGACTAAATGCTTGACATGTCAGCAAGTTAAGGCAGAACATCAAGTTCCATCAGGTTTGCTACAGCCTATACGCATACCTGAATGGAAATGGGATTGGGTCACCATGGATTTTGTAAGTGGTCTACCTCTCACCCGGAAGAAACATGATGCAGCATGGGTGATAGTGATGATTGACGAAGTCAAGACACTTTCTGCGATTAGGACTGACTACTCACTGGAGAAGTTAGCAAAATTGTATATCAGTGAGATAGTTAGACTGCATGGAATTCCACTTTCCATCATATCTGATCGAGACCCAAGGTTTACATCGAGATTTTGGAAGAAGTTGCATGAATCCTTGGGTACACAACTCCACTTCAGCACAACTTTCCATCCTCAGACGGATGGGCAATCAGAAAGAGTAATCCAGGTAAACAATTGAACCAATTGAATTAATACAAATATTGAATTAAAATGATATTAATAACATGAAATATATGTCAGGCCCTTGAGGATATGCTGAGGAGTTGTGTCATTGAGTTTGAGGGAAGTTGGGATAGATACCTCCCACTGGCAGAATTTGCATACAACAATAGCAACCAAGCTAGTATCCAAATGGCCCCATATGAAGCACTGTATGGGAGAAAATGTAGAACTCCAGTGTGCTGGACTGAATTGGGCGAAGACAAACTGGTAGGGCTGCACTGTGAAACAGACTGAGGAGAAAGTGAAACTAATCAAAGCCAATCTAAAGGTTGCCTCAGACAGACAGAAATCTTATGCCGACCTGAAGAGAAAAGAAATAGAATATGCGGTTGGCGACAAACTGTTTTCTCAAGGTGTCACCGTGGAAGAAGGTATTGAGGTTTGGAAGGAAAGGTAAGTTAAGCCCTAGGTTCATTGGCCCATATGAAGTCATTGAACGTGTGGGTCCAGTGGCCTATAGGCTAGCTTTACCTCCAGAGCTAGACAAGATCCACAATGTGTTTCACGTATCCATGCTCAGAAGATACCGCTCAGATCCTTCACATGTCATCTCCAGGGAAGAAATTGAAATACAACCGGATTTGACGTATGAAGAAGAACCTCTACGGATCCTGGCTCGGGAAGTGAAAGAGTTGAGAACAAGCGATTCCATCGTGAAAGTGCTATGGAGGCACCACAACACCGAAGAGGCAACTTGGGAAAGTGAAGAGACGATGAGGCAATAGTTCCCTCAACTGTTTGCATCAGGTAAATTTCGAGGACGAAATTTAAATTAGAGGGGAAGAGTTGTAACACCCTCCCGGTAACTACTCCGTACATCCTCTTTATTCGGTGACCGATTAATCGTCGGACAGCTAGAATATCCGGAAAAATATTTAAACTAAACTGAAGAACCATAATCAACTCAAATAATGATAAGAAAAATTTAGTAAAAATTTTAGAAATAAAATACAACCAAGTTAAACGAGCCGGTGCCCTAGCGAGGGGTAACCCAGAGGGAAGTTGCGGTTCTCGCAACTAGGAGCCCTAGACCCAGGGGAAAAATTATAAAATAATTTTTGGGACTCCAGAGAAGGGTTATTGAGGTTCCCATGGCATTAGAATGCCAAGAAAATACTTAGAAAAATTTTTCAATCGGTACAGACAATTTTGACCCGTTAAGCCAAACGGAGGGCATTTTGGTCATTTCGCCTTCAAAGGTGATTTTTGGCCGACTTGTCCAGTTGAGTAAATAATTAATATGACATAAAATATGAATAAACATTATTAGAAATTAAATTGAAAATGAGTAGTGAAGGAAAAAAAAGAAAATGAGAAAAAAAGGCTTAATTATGACATAAGGTGATGTCATTAAAAGCCACCACCAATTGCAATCAAACAACTAATTCATTAACTAATAAAAGAGATAAATGAAGACCAAAATAAGTAAAAAACACAGCAGCCACCCTCATCCTCCCAACCAGCCGAAACCCTTGACCTATCCCAACCTCCATTAAAGCTTTAAGCAAGCTCCCTTTCTCCCTTTGTTACACCACTAAACCCTAAACCCCTTTCATTAAAACTTGACCATATCTCTTGGGGAAGCTTTTGGCAGCCAAGAAGAAGAAGGAAAGTGAAGTTAAGCTTGGGAAAAATTCTGCCACTTAAAGGTTAGTGCAACTATATCCCTAAAACTCATTAATTTCATGATTAGGGACTTTAGTTTACTAAGAAATTGTAATTCAAATGGACAAAAACTCATGTGTATGTGTACATGAATTTCGGCAGCCCTATGGAAGGAATGGGTTTGATAGTTTTGATGAACTTAAAGTAGACTAGAGATCATGTTTGAAGTACATAATTATGTGGATAATGACTTAGCTAGTTAACTAGGGTAACTAGTGTGAAATGGAATTGGAAATTAGGGTTTTGAGAAGTGAAAATTTGACTTGGCTTAGGAAATTGTTAGAGAACATTCTAATGGTCAATTAGTGACCATTTTAGGTAAGTTGACCACAATTTGGACTGAAATATAGCATGGAAAAGTGAATGTGTAGGCTGCCTAAGGACAGCAGCAGAGTGGCTGAGATTTCAGTCCACTTGGACTGCCATATCTTTGGCTGTGTAGGTCCAATTGGTGTTTGGCCAATTGGACATGAAATTAGGCTTATAATGGCACATTTTTGCTGAAGAAACCATGCCCAAAAGACCAAAGTAAGTGGACCAAAAGTTGGCCCCATTCCGAACACCCTGCAACAGCACCTGCAGAAATGACCAAATGAACAGTAACTTTTCATTTGGCCATAATTCAATGTAGATTTGGTCAATTGACCTGAAATTTTTACAGAAACAAGTTAAGACATAGAAAAACAACTTTCATGAAGGAACCTACCCCAAAGTATGACCAAAACCAATTAAAAAATGCAATCACATTCACTGTTCATGTTACTGTAGATTTGGTAATTCTACAGTTTTGGAAATCCGGCCAGCTGTGGTTTTTGGACCATATCTGGAGCTAAAAAACTCCAAATGGAGTGATTCAAAAAAGGAAATTCAACTAGACAAAATAAGGAACAACTTTCATGTTTGTCATTTCTTCAAATTCCCACTGCAACAGTGCTTAATGGAACAGTAAACTTATGCTTCAAAAACTGAAATTTTCTGCCCTCTTGGTTTTAAGTTAGAAATGGTAATGGTGACCAATTCTAACAAGTTTTAAATGTAAAATGTGGTATATTGGGAGTGCCAAAGTCAATGTACATATTGTCTATCCAAAAGTCAACATTTTTGTTGACCAATGAGGTGAATAGTAACACCAAAACTTGAAATTCACAAATTGAATAATTTAAAAGTTTCAAATGCCCTAGTATTCCTAAGAAGATTGGTTTGGATAGTTTGGCATACCAATAGGGTTCAGTTAGCAGTATTGCACATGGCAATTTGCCATTCTGTGATTTTATGGCTTTTAGCCATTCTGACCTTGTATTGAGCTTTGGCCTTGTGCCTGATGTTATCACAGCTTGTTAGCTGTTCTGTTGCACACCGGGAGATGCATATGTGACCGATGGTGTGACGGCCCGAGGTACTTGATACCCAGTGCCAGTTTACCCGTTATCCAGTCCAGTCATCTAGTGTAGGTTACTTGGGCAACCAAATGAATGAAAGTGGACAAAGATAATGAAATAATGGATACACCAATACCGGACAAAGAAATCATACACATTCTATACATACTTATTTTCTGCTATTTTCTTTTATTATACTATTGCACCACTAAGCATTATTGCTTAGCGCGTTGCTTTTGCCACGCGTAGGTACTGGAGATACAGATCGTGAGCCCAGTAGACCGCAGACTGGGTGAGTCTGTCCGGCAGTTCTGCACAGTGTCCGTGTCACCTCAACTTCTGCAGTGCATTGGTAGGACACTAGGTGTCATTTTGATATTTTGTAGCAAATTTTTACTTTCTCATATGTATTTGAACTTATGTAATGTATTCTGATGTTCATGTAAATAATGAAAGTTATGGCTATGAATGCAAAATTTGAGCATTTATTTATTGTTTGTATATGAGAAATGAATGTTTGAGAAATGAAAAAGTTGTTGAGAATCATATTGAGATTTGAATATTGGAGTTTGAGATGATTGAATACAATTATTGGAAGTGTTTTTCACAGGTTCCGAAGAACTGTTTTCTCCATTTTTAGCCGGTACTCTGCCGGATTTTCTTTAAAATTTTCGGAACCTCAAATAAAATTAAATTTCAATAAATGACTTAAATGAACCATATTTCACAAGTTATATTCAAAACTATGATAAAAATTAATTAAGGTATATTAGAGTGTGCCGGTACACCGATTGACATTGCTTACTCGGGTATACTGTACACGGGTAAGGGGTGTCACATTTGCTCATATTTAAGCTAACTTTTAAGGAATAAACAAGATTTAAAGGTTAATATGCACTAACCTTGACTTGGCTTTTTCTTCTTCTTATCAACTTCAATTTTTCTTCAATCTTTCACTTTCAATCTTCTTACCATAAGAAAATATGAAGTTGTTGTTTTGGAAACTAGCTAATTTATGGAGATTTATCAAGGATTTAAAGCTTGAGAATTGAAAGAAAATGGAGGAAAAGGATAAAGAGTGGTTCAGCCAACTCTAGAAAATGGAAGAAGATGAGTGAATTTTGGGCTTCTTTTATCTCATTTTAGCCTTTTTATGAATGCTTGTTGAATAGTGATTGGCTAACAAATTTTTATTAGATCATGCTTACATGTGCATGATGTCATAATCCTAGTTAAATTTCATTTTCTTTTCTTTTCTTTTCTACTCAATTTCTATTTAATTTGTAGCAATATTTATTCATATTTTAGATCATAATAATTATTTATTTAACTGGACAAGTTGGCCAAAAATCATCTCTGAAGACGAAATGACCAAAATGCCATCCGTTTGGCTTATTGAGCCAAAATCGTCTGCACCGATCAAAAAATTTTTTTAAGCATTTTCTTGGCATTCTAATGCAATCGAAACCTCAATGACTCTTCTCTGGAGTCTCAAAAATTATTTTACGAATTTTCTCTAGGGTTTGGGGCTTCTAGTTGTGAAGACCGCAACTTCCCATTGGGTTACCCATCGCTAGGGCACCAGCTCATTTAACTTGGTTGTATTTTATTTCAAAAATTTTTTCTAAATTTTTCTTGTTATTATTTGAGTTATTTATGATTCATCACTCTAGTCTAAATATTTTTTTAGACGTTCTAGCTGTCTGGACTGACACCGATCACCGAAACAGTAGAATGTACGGAATTGCTACAGTGAGGGTGTTACATTGAGCATATTTCATTTATATTTAATTTAATTGTACTACATGTCACTACACCTAATTTAGCTGTCTGAATTTAATAATACTTAAATTAACTGCCTATGTAGTCTATACACTGACCAGACTAGATAAATGGATATATTAACATTGGGTACCAAATACCTCGGGCCGTCACACTATCGATCACAAAGTATCTCCCAGTGTGAAAATAGTGGATAAACTAGCACTGGGTTCGTAGTACCTTGGGTCATCACACCATCGGTCACAAAGTATCTCCCAGTGTGCAAACAGTGGGGCTAAGAAGCCATATAATCAATCAGGCAATAAGCCGAGTATAATAACATAATCCATATAGCCATAGGCTATTAAAATCATAGTGCGGCATAATAAGCCATAAAACTCAATATGGCATGATGCTATTTACAATACAACTATCATAACCCTATTGTTATGCCAACCTATCCAAACTAGTTAACTAGGCAAACTAGGGCATATTACAAGATTACATATTTAATTCTTTATTTTTAGGGTTTATACTTCATTATGCCTTTCACTGGTCAATGAAAATGTTGACCTTTTTATATATTATGGATAAGTTGATTCTAGTATCAACATGTCACAATTCGCATTTCAATATGCTGCCAGTATAGTGCAATTTACAATTCTCATAAGTTGGCATTTATTGCCAAATTATTTCTTGGCTTCATTGCATATTATTGTTAATTTTTCAGTTTTAGTGTGCTATATTGATCTAGCTAAATGTCCTGTTTCCATTGGTTTTTAGCTTCTGGTCAAAGAAGCAAATTTGTAGCTCTATGTCTTATTGAACTTTTAGCATAGATGTCAGGTCATTCTGAGTTGTATAGACCAAGATATGGTCAATTTACTAAAACTGGATAGATTGCATTTTCAATGCAACCTTAGGTCATTTTTAGGTCAAGTTCAATTCTGGCAGATTTGGTACCCTAACTTGGGCAATCAATTTGACTTGGTTCTGGTCATTTCTGAGCTTTGGTTTCTCCATAAGAGTTATATCTCTATGTCTAAGATTTCCATTGACATAAATTTCAGGTCATTTGGACCTGTTTTGAGTGAGTTATGGCTAATTGAATGGCTATTGTTCATATGGTCAATTTCTAGGTTCTCAAAGTTGCAATTCTGGATTAGGTCAGTTTTAAGGTCAATTTTTGAATAGGATTTTAGCAACATTTCTATATGAAAGTTGGCCTATTTTATGTCTAGATTTACCTCCAATTGGCCTCATACCAATTGGGGTCACAATTTTGTACTTATAACACAATTTAGGTACTGCTAACAATACACAACCTGCACATGAAAATTTCACTTCTAATTTAGCAATTTCCCTCCTCCCAATACTACAATATTGCACTCATGGCACTTTTATATCATTCAACACAATTCAATCAAGGCAATTTGAGTATAATACTCATGTGCTCAATGCACACATTACACCCTTAATTCTCAAAATTTATTTCAACCAAAATCATTACAAATCATGACCTAATTTATACATACACTTTCATTATCAATCATACATACTACCCTCAAATCATCACCACCAGAATTCATCAATAAATTTCATGAAATCACTCATAAATTCATGAGATTAAAGGTTGTCAAAAATGGCAGTTTACTAAGGTATTAAATTTCCCTTTCAAACCCCTAATTTCAAGTACTAACATACACATACATGGACATTAATTTGCTATAACTTCAAATTGACTTATTCAACCCAAATTTTCATCCATTAGAGGTAGGAAAAGCTCAAGCACATCAAGCATTCATGGCTGCCGAAATTGGCTCAATCCAATTACTCAATAATTCATTAATTTTTCTTCACCAAACATCATCCCTTAACTTAAACATTAATTTGCCTAAAGAAAGGAAGAGTAATTGGACACTTACGTCTTGAGAACTTTCCCCAAACCTCACAAAATCCTTTATTTCTTGCTCCCGAAAGCTTCCTCAAGGTGAGTGTGCAAGCTTTAATGAAGAAACCACGTGGAAATAATGGCTAAATCAATGGTGTATGGTGATGGAACTCATTCAGCCATGGCGGACTTCATGTCACACCCTACCCCTCCGTAACGCGTAACATGATCCCATAGTATACCTAATGAATTACCAAACTCCATCTACTGATAACCTATTAAACACACCACAAGAGATTTTAAACCTTTTCTTACTTCTTTTTACAGTGGTGAGCACTATTGACAGGTGTTAAAAAAATTTTTAACTGAAGTGAAACAAAATAACAATTATGAGTATCAATAATTTCTGTAAAAATTTTAACAGAGTGCCATCTGTATTTTGAATAAAACAGTTCTTCAAAAACCTGTAAAAAGCACTTCCAATATATTTCTACAATCCCAAACTCCAATAAATTTGTTTAACACAATAAATTTCTCAACATTATGAACTCAGTTCAACAATCAATTTTTCAGTATTTCCAAAAGCTGAGATAAGATAAATATATCACAATATTTTTATAAGTCAAAATAATTTATAATTTTAGTTTACAACTGCTCAAAATAATTTATAATTTTAGTTTACAACTGCTCAAGACCAAGTACAATATATACATACAGTGCACATATATTATAACAAAAACTGCACAATATGGTATACTTGATATACCCGACGAAATTTGAAAATGTGGTATAAGCAGCCTACTCTGCTGCTCTGTCCGTCTGTCTACCTATGACAGCAATGAAAAAACTATCGCTGAGCCAATGTCTCAGTGGTGCACAACATTAAGAAAATACAATTTAAAGCCATAAACCATAAATCATATGAACTGTGGATACTTAAAATCATAGTTAAATTCAAAAGAAAGAATGTCATAAAGAGTTTAAACTCCATTTCACAATATCGCAATAAATGTCAATAAATCATACACACAGCTTAATCATGATTTCATAGTCCAATTCATCCCAAAAGTCGATGGCTAATGAGGAATAACATAGCTAGCTAGCAATTATATGAGTACACATTCTATTCGTCCTCAATAGGCACACACCTCAACACTTCAGCCAAAGAGGGAATTCAAAGTCAATTCGTCCTACTGGACAAGCTAGCGAGGAATTCAATCAATATACATGATAGTTGTGGTTTCAAACCATTTACAATGTTTTTCAAGCAATAAGTATCTATCAAATATCATTCAAACAATTTTCCATAATTTAAACAATAACAGACAAATAGTCATAATTTATTTCAATTGAAAATTCAAAAGAAATAACTGTTGTGCACAAACCTCTGATAAATGCCTCTTAGCCTTGACTTAGTGTTTCCTTTCCCTTCCCTAAGTTTTTGCTAACTGAAACACAAAATTTGAAGCGTTTCAGTACTCATTTAAACTATCTCTAACAATAAGGTTTAATAATTAATTTATTTAATTCTATTATTTTCCTTAGTCAACCTAAAATGTTGACCCTTGATGCACTCTAGGTGAATTAGGTTTAATGTTACTAATATGTCACATTTTGCATTCCAATATGCCTACCAATATAGTGCAACTTACCATTTTTACAAGTTGGCATTCATTGCCAAATTATTTCAAGCATCATTGTGTGTAAATGTCAAGTTCTCAATTTTTGTGTGCTAGATTGGTCTAGCTTAAAGTCCTATTTCTCTTGATTTTTAGCTTCTGGTCAAAGAAGAAAAATTATAGATCTATGTCTTACTGTACGCAAGAAAAAATTTCAGATTATTCTGAGTTGTATAGACCAAGATATGGTCAATTTACCAAAGCTGGACATATTACACTAAAATGGTAACCTTAGGTCATTTTTAGGTCATTTCTAGTTCTGGCAGTTTTTATACCCGAATTTGTGCAAGCCTTTTGACTTACTTATGGTCATTTCTGGGTTTTGGTGTCTTCATAAGAGTTGTAGCTCTAGGTCTAATATATTCAAGGTAAAAATTTCAGGTCATTTAGACCTGTTTTGAGTGAGTTATGGCCAAAACACTAACTACTGCCCAAATAGTCAATTTTCAGGTTTTCAAGTCACTAATCCGGATTTGGTCATTTTTCAAGTCACTTTCTGGACAGAATTTAGGTAGGCTTTCTTCATGAAAGTTGGCACATTTTGTGCCTAGTTTCACCTCCAATTGGCCTTATACCAATTGGAGTCACACACTTAGGGTTATAGGTCGATTTGCACACTGCCCTCTACATGCTTTTCAAACACCAAACCAAACACATGTTTACCAATTACATTTTCACTTCTCATACCATTCTCTATTTGGCACTAACCAAAACCATTCAATTCTCTACATTGTAGGTCAACTTAGACAGAATATAATCACTTCAAAATACACCAAATGCAGTCACAATTCACAAAGTTCAATCCCAACAATATATACATATAAATACTTCTAATTATCACACATACTTCCATTAACAATTTGCCTACCTTATTACTATTATCCACACACATATATGCTGACATTTTTTGTAAAATATTTCAACAATATTTCATGAACTTAAACACTTCAATCTTCATCATGAGGCTGCCAAAAATTTACACATACACATCCACTTCCATTTTCCCTTTTCAAGCTTAATATTCAAACTTCACACATGGAATTCAACTTCAATACAATTAAACATTTAAATCAACATCTCAAACAACCATTTACATGCAAAGATAAGTTGTACATGGTGAGGTTCCATGGCTGTCGAAATGGCTCAACTCCAATAATTCATCAAACCTCAAACTTCTTCCATAATTCAACTACCCACAACCTTAGTTATACTTTTAATGAAACAAGGATTGAAAATAACCACTTACCTCTTTTGAACTTCTTCAAAACCTCACCAAAACTTATCTTTCTTACTCCCTTATTGCTGCCTAAGGTGTGTATGTAAGGTTTAGTGAAGGAACCTAGTGAGAAATATGGCTAAATCATGGTTGCATGGAGCTTGGTTAAGCTTTGGTCATGGAGTCCTATGGAGTTTTAAGAGGAAAATGGGTCGGCAACTTTGAGGGATTTGTGGGAGAAAAAGATGAAATGGTTAGTGGTCCACTAATCTATTCCTTAATGATTTTTTAAGGTGTCCATAGTGCTCCACTAATCAATTTTAACCTTATTATAGTTTAAAGTTTTCATAATTGCATTTAATCCCCACATTTCTCTAAATTCCATTACACATTTAATTTCCTTTTTAATGGGGTCCCCAAATTTAAATACTATTTATTTTTAATGGACACTTAGGTTAAAAGGCAACTCTGGGTATCAATTGACCACAATTCCCCTATTCGGGTTGCATTCCCGATTTTTCGATAACACCGAGTTTTGTCGTTTTCTTGATTTCTCATTTTTCTTTGTACTAATTAATTTTTTTTTTATATTTCTAATGATATTTATACTTCAATAAGTCTTTAGTTATGTCTCAAAGCTAAATTCTGAGGGTTCCATGCAGTCCTGGGGTCGGTTACTATTTATTTTTAATGGACACTTAGGTTAAAAGGCAACTCAGGGTATCAATTGACCACAATTCCCCTATTCGGGTTGCATTCCCGATTTTTCGATAACACCGAGTTTTGTCATTTTCTTGATTTCTCATTTTTCTTTGTACTAATTAATTTTTTTTTTATATTTCTAATGAAATTTATACTTTAATAAGTCTTTAATTATGTCTCAAAGCTAAATTCTGAGGGTTCCCTGCAGTCCTAGGGTCGGTTATTGCCTGCGCCGTAACTTCCCCGTGCAATCACCCATCGCTGCGGTGCTGGCTCGTTTAACTTAGTTTCATTTCATTGCTATTATTTTTCCTTTGCTTTTCTTGTATTTTCCTTTCTTGTATTTCATTATTTTATGTCTCCTTACTACTTTTAAATGTAGTTCTAGGCATCCTAGCTGTCCGGACAACATTGGTCACCGGAACAATATAACGCACTATCGAACATAGGGGTGTTATACTTCAATGGAGATTCAATCGGCTGGTTTATTTTCAAGTTTAAAGATGATGGTTTCTATCCAAAAATGACTTATATAGGTGTCCCAAAATTTGAGTTAGTGGAGAACTTAAGTAAATTTTATTGTTTAATTATTCAAAGTTTCATAAATTGCACATTTGCCTTAATTCTTTCAGTATTCATATAATGTACCATATTTTTATTTTTCATGAAATTTTCAAACTGTAATACCACTTATTTTTAATGGACATTGAGGTCAAAAGGCAACTCTAGTTGTCAAATGACCAAAATGCCCCTCTACGGGTTATATTCCCAATTTTTCAGTAATATCGATTTTTATCGATTTTTTGATTTTTCATTTTTATTTGTACTAATTCATTAATTTTTCTTTGAAATTTCTAATGTCAATTACACCTCTATAGGCCTTTAATTATGTCTTAAAAATTAATTCTGAGTGTTTCCCGCGGTCCTCGGGTCGGCAATTACCTTCGCCGTAACTTCCCGGTGCAATCACCCATCGCTATAGTGCCGGCTCGTTTAACCTAGTTTCATTTCCTCTCTTTTATTTTTTCCATACTTTTTCTTGTATTTTCTTTTCCTGTTTACTATCACTGAAATGTAGTTTCAGACATCCTGACTTGTCCGGATAGACATTAGATCACTGAAGCAACAGAACGTACAGACTACGTACAGGGAGGATGTTACAGAAAATGTAGTGAAACCATAATCAGAATCTCCATATGACCTATAACTACAATTTTGAAGTTTTGACCAAAACCCAAAACCTAATGGAACTTGGTCAAATTGTTAGAACAAGTCAGCCACCCAAATCCTGAAATTGGACCAAATAACTACTTGACCCCAGAATTGTATTTAAACCATATCTCCCACTAGGAAACTCCAAATTGGATGAGCTAAACTGTTTTGGAAACCTAAGAGACAGTGCTTCAACTTTAATTTAGGAACCTTCTTCAAATTTTGAGTGTAAGAACCCTAAAATGGGAACCAAAGGCACTGACCTGAACCTAAAATCTTGAAGGCACAGGGTTCATGAGTCTAGGTCAATCAATTAGCTATAACTCACCCTACATAACTTAAAAAATTATGATTCTTGAACTTGAGTGACCCTAAGACATAGGAGAACAACTTATATGAAGAACAATAGGCCTAAAATTGACTGTAGCATGCCTAAATGACTAGGTAAAATTTGACTCCAGAATCTGCCTGATTCTGGAACCAAAAAGAGCCAATGAAATAGTTATGGTAATTTGACCATAACTTGAGTTCTAAAACTCCAAATAATATGATTCAAAAAGGAAAACAAAGACAAGACATTGAGGAACAACTTCCATGAAGGGAGTGTGGCCAAACAATGGCTACTTCTTAACCAATTTGCTAGATGAATTTAAGACATCAAATCTGGACCTTGAGAAAGGTTTATAAAATGACTTGGCATATGATATGAAATGAACTAAAATAATTTGCTAAATATAAAAATAACATGAATATGCATGTGAAACTTATGTTTCCCATTACAAGTGACATGAAAATACTATGAAATACAATTAGTACATAATATGAAATAGTGAAACTATAAGTACTTAAAAATACTAATTTTGCCCAAAATATACCTAGACTTATTATTTATATAGCATGGATCGATTGGTGTACCGATTAAGGACTATAGATTGTAGTACTGCCCGTAGGAATAATCATTGATAGATAATATATGTCTGATATAGTTGTTCTACAAGCTTTATGCCTGCCCGTTGTCCATTATGCCTATTATCATTTCTGGCTTTATGCCTACCCGCTGGCCTTGTGCCTGACATGACAGATGTATACATATTAAATATGCGGATGTTTAACTAGTATACTCTCTTGTATCCAATTTTTATAGTTTGTTATAGGTTATTTGGGCACAGATATGAGTAATAAGTTTTAAAATTAAATAATTACATGAATAGATCACTAATATCAAATTAATAGGATTGAACATGAGAGATATGAGCAGAAAAGATCCCGATAAATTTAATTTCTCTCAAAGTTCGATAAACATGTAAAAGACTTAAAATTTATGAAAGTATACATGAAATAGAAATTTTTATTTATTTAGTTATTTTATTTTTACTTTAATTTATACACTACTAAGCGTTATGCTTAGCGTATTGGTTTTTTCATCGAGTAGGTACTAGAGACCACCAATAGCAGCAACAGCAGTAGAGACAGAAAGAGACTTCCACCAGCTCTGCAGTAGTGTGAGAGTGTCACCTTAGTTACTTATTTTTGGTAGAGCCCAATTACATTTAGCTTTTGTATTTTGTTATTGTACATAAATAAATGATGTAAATCATTTTGTGATTGTAAATAAATTTGAAAATTTTGTATATAAATTCTATTAATGAAATGAAATGTGTTTCACATGAATTGATTATATTACATGTGATATGAATTGAAAAATATTGATATGAGTTTTTAACAGGCAAATAATAGAACCCACCATACGCTAATAAAAACGGAAGAGATTCCGTCCGGGTCTCCATAAAAAATGAAATGTGATAAAAAAAAAATTCTACACATGGGATAATATAAATAAATGGACATTAAATTAACAAGGCACATAACAAGACAAGATAGGGTGCTCCAGCACCGAATGTGGCATACCTTGCTTGGCTACACTGTAGACGGGTAAGGGGTGTCATAGGTACATTCTCTTTCTTTGATCAAGATGTATATGTATTGTTTGACCTTGGCTCAACTCATTCATATATTAGTGCTGGAGTTGTTTGCTATATTATTATTCCTTGTGTGAAAATGGATTATGATGTGCTGGTGACTAGCCCTTTAGAACAGGAGATAAAAGTGAATAGACGATATCAGAATTGTCCATTGGTGATTCAAAGCCATAAATTTTTGTCTGATTTGATGAAGATGCCCTTCAAGGATTATGATGTTATTTGGTCATGGATTGGCTATTCAGGCATCATGCAATGATTAACTGTAGATTGAAGACAGTCACTTTTGGCCTCCTTAAGTATACAAATGTGGTGATACAAGGGGAAAGATAGTTGTTGCTCTTTAATCTCATTTCAGCTGCACTAGTTAAGAAGATGATTCAAAAGGGGTGTGAGGTTATCTAGCACATGTGGTAAACACACGTATAGGGAGTTTAGATCTTAAGGATATCCCTATAGTGTGTGACTTTCTAGATGTTTTTTCCAAAGGAATTACTAGGATTGCCCCTAGTAAGAGAAGTGCAGTTTGAGATTGAGGTTATGCCTAGAGTGGAGCCAATATCCATCACTCCATATAGGATAGTGCCTGTCGAATTGAAAGAATTAAAGTTGCAATTATAGGAATTACTTGATAAATGGTTTATAAGCCCTAGTGTGTCATCGTGGAGAGTGCTAGTGCTATTTGTTAAGAAGAAAGATGGTACTCTCCATCTGTGCATAGATTATAGACAGCTAAATAAGGTGACAGTAAAGAACAAATATCCTCTACCCAGGATTGATGATTTGTTTGATCAGTTAAAAGATGCAGCTGTGTTCTCCAAAATAGATTTGAGATCGGGGTACTATCAACTAAGGGTGCAAGAGCAAAGTATTCCAAAAACTGCTTTCAGGACTCGATATGGCCACTATGAATTTTTCATGATGCCATTCGGGTTGACTAATGCTCCAGTTGCATTTATGAACCTAATGAACACAATCTTCAGGCCATATCTTGATCATTTTGTGGTGGTGTTTATTGATGATATTTTAGTGTATTCGAAAAATGTAGAGGAGCATGATAAACACTTGAGAACTATATTATAGATCTTAAGGGAGAAGCAGTTATATGCCAAATTATCCAAGTGTGAGTTTTGGCTATGAAGGAACGGAAGCGTGAAAAACACAAGTTTATACCATTGAATTCAAAAATTTTCACCTAGGGTCACATGCATCATGCAAGATTTATTTTTATCTATTTGATTTCAATGATAAACAACATATTAAAACTCTTTTAATATGTTTTTGGATCTGTATTTGCCATTTAAGATTTTAAAATTAATCAGATTAATTTTAGAACCCTAGATTAAATCAAGAACGATTACACTAACCTCTTGATGCACTGCAGCGTGTCTGCGCCTTTGAGATTCATCTTCAGGACACCAGATGTTGTCCCTCTAGCTTGTCCACACCAAGAACACATATGGCAGCCCTTGAATAGCTTCTAAAGCTTTTTCTATTAATTAGAAAATCAAGTTCTGCCTTTTAAGAGATTAAAGATGTAAACAGGACACTAGAAACAATTTCTAGTGTTCTTAATTCAAGAGATTGATGGCTAATCTCTTTGAATTGATAAGAGATGAAGAAGAAGAGATAAAAACCCTCAAAGTGGCGTGACAAAGGAGTGTGGCTGCTGGTTGTGTTTTATTTTCTCATAACAACACTTAAATAGCTAGGTTAACACATTAAATCCTTACCACATGTCACCCTTTGATTAGCTCTAGGTTTAAGTGACCCAATCACATTGTGCCAAGTGTCAAACCTATATTTAATCTTGATTTTAATCATCTTACATGATTAAAAAATATTTGGCAAGCTTATGTGTTATGCCATGTGTCACCATCTCATGGTGCCACGTGTCACACTGCAAAATGACCAAAATGCCCCTGTGTCTTAATTTTGAGTTCTTAACCCAAAATAATTATTTTCTTCTTCTAATTAATTTATATCAAATATAAATTAATTAATTAATCTCTATTAATTAATTTCTCATTAATTAAATTCATATTTAAACACTTTAAATATAAATTTAACTTATATTATACATCCAATAATCTAGATTTGGTTTCAAGTCATGCTAGGGACTTTGCAATCTAATTGCAAACCAAACCTATTTAATTAATCAATTAAACTCTTTAATTAATTAATTAAATCATATTTAAATAGGTGATAACTTGTGTATGTGTGTGACTTACTAGGCTCATCACTAATTGGCAATGAGACATGATATCAACTCTTAATATCATTAGAACTCTTTCTTACCATAAATGATTTCTCTAAATCATTTTATGAACCTCATAGACCATGGTTAACACCTAGCATAGCATGCCATGGCCACCCAATTAGTAATAAGGTTTACCTTAAATGAACCTATAATCATATGTTACCATGCACTAGAATCTCTCTGTTACAAAATTCTAACTCAAGCTGGAGTCATGGTTTATGTCAAACTCCATTTGCTATGAATATTATGTTCTCTTTTAATTCCAGTTCTTGATTAAAAGATTTTCTCATCGAAACTCTTTTCTGAATAAATCTATCTGTCCTGGCCAGGAACTTGAAACATCAAGAATAATTAAATGAACATAGGATTTTATCTCTATTTACTTAGAGGAACAGATTCCATCTTGATCAACACTTACCTCCATATATAACTAGTAGGAGCCAACACACCTATATACAAGATAACTGTGCTATCTCAGGTCTAAAGATTATATGCACTGATATGATTTATGACAAAACATTGACAAGAGTAAACTCCATGTGCTTGTCATAAGTGTCACTGGTTCGGCCTACTTATCATTTATAAGTGCCTATCATGTTTGTTATATGGCATGAGACTCACCATTCCATCTTATTTATATCTCATATAAATAACTTGGGAACAAATATGAATACAATCTTTCTGGATAAGTCATGTCCTTATTATGAAGTATCCTCGATTGTGAACCTATTTATGATACTTTGTGCTAGAAATATTGTCACTCATATTCTTAACAACTTAAGAATAATATTTCTAACAAAATATCAATGGACCTTTTCTATTACACATAAATATATTATATAAATAGAAAAGTGGAAATGCCATTTATTAATAAAATATGTACAAGATACATACTAAATGATATGCTCTAGGGCATACTACTAACAATCTCCCACTAGCACTAGAGCCATTCATTACAATATCTTAGACCTATCTTCTCAAGATGTCGGTCTAGCGAGTGCAATGACGTAGGCTTAGTGAATGGATCAGCCGGATTTTCAGCTGATGCTATTTTCTGCATGGCTAAATCGCCTTGCCCAACTATATCTCTGATAATGTGGTAGTGCCTTTCTATGTGTTTGGATTTTGGGTGAGACCTTAGTTCCTTAGCCTGTATGACTACTCCATTGTTGTCACAGTGTAATGGAACTGCTGACTCAATGGAAGGAACTACTGTAAGTTCTGTCACAAACTTTTTAATCCAAACAGCTTCCTTTGCAGCATCTGATGCAGCAATATACTCAGCCTCTGTAGTGGAATCTGCAGTCGTGCTCTGTTTGGAACTCTTCCAACTGACTGCACCTCCATTACAAATGAACACATATCCAGAGGTAGACTTTCTATCATCGATATCTGATTGGAAATCAGAATCAGTATAACCATCCAATTGCAAGTCTCCACCTCCATAAATCAAGAATAAATCCTTAGTTCTTCTCAAGTACTTAAGAATATTCTTGATGACTATCGATGTTCCAAACCTGGATTGGATTGATACCTGCTAGTCAAACTAACAGCATATGCGATATCCGACCTAGTACACAACATTGCATACATTAAACTTCCAATAGCCGAAGCACATGGAATCCTGGCCATCTTATCTCTTTCTTCAGGTGTCTTTGGAGACATCTCTTTAGAAAGATGGATACCATGTCTCACTGGTAACAATCCTCTCTTGGAATCAAGCATGTTAAACCTCTTTAACACCTTTTCCAAGTATAGACTTTGGGATAAACCAATTATTCGTTTCGCTCTATCTCTATAGATGTGAATCCCAAGAATATAGGTTGCCTCCCCTAAGTCTTTCATGGAGAATGTATTTGACGACCATACCTTTATAGTCGTCAACATACCTGTGTCATTACCCATCAACAGTATGTCATCCACATATAAGACAAGGAAAGTGATAGCACTGTCACTAACCTTCTTATATACACATGGCTCATCCTCATTTTTGATAAAACCAAAGGATTTAATGGCTTCATCAAAACGGATGTTCCAACTCCTTGAAGCTTGTTTCAACCCATAAATGGATCGCTTTAGCTTGCATACCTTGGAACCATTTTGGGATTCAAAACCCTTAGGTTGTTCCATGAAAATGTTTTCTTCAATGTATCCATTGAGAAAAGCTGTTTTGACATCCATCTGCCAAATCTCATAATCATAGTACGCAGCTATTGCTAATAAAATCCTAATTGATTTAAGCATGGCAACAGGCGAGAAAGTCTCCTCATAGTCGATTCATTGCCTTTAGCGAAACCCTTTCGCTACTAGCCTTGCTTTATAGGTCTCTACCTTTCCATCAGAACCAATTTTCTTCTTGAAAACCCATTTGTTCCCTATAGGTATAATACCTTTAGGTGGGTCAACAAAATCCCAAACTTGATTCTTATACATGGAATCAATCTCGGATTTCATAGCATCAATCTCGGATTTCATAGCATCAATCCATTTTGAAGAGTCTATATCTGATATAGCTTCTTCATAGGTAAGTGGATCATCTCCATGATCTACTTCTTCATGAGTAGACAACTCTTGTTCTTCTTCATGAAGAAAACCATATCTCACAGTGGGTGAGATACCTAGTTGTTCTACGAGGAACAGTGTAGATGTTTCATCAACGGGTATAGGTTGACTAGATGGATCTATATCCATCGATGCATTGGTTGGTCAGAATTCTCCAATTCTAACTCTATTTGCCTTCCTTTGCCTCCTTCTTGGACAAATTGTTGTTCAAGAAATGTGGCATCTCTACTTATCACAACTTTTGTGAAGTAGGCAAATAAAATAATATCCAAAACTATCTTTTGGATATCCAACAAATCGACCTTTTTCTGATCTGGTTTCCAATTTATCGGTGTTGACTTTTGATATAAGTGGACAACCCCAAATCTTAACATGCTTAAGACTTGGTTTTCTTCCATGCCATATCTCATAAGGTGTGGAAGAAACTAATTTTGATGGAATCCTATTCGAATATACAAAGTCGATTCTAATGCAAATCCCCAAAGGAGATTGGCATATCGGTATAGCTCATCATACTACGTACCATATCCAATAGGGTACGATTTCTCCTTCAGATACACCATTCATTTGTGGCGTTCTGGAGGAGTCGGTGAGAAACAATGCCATGCTCTCTCAAGTATTCATCAAATTCGATTACTCAAATATTCACCTCCACGATCCGATCGAAGAGCTTTAATATTCTTTCTGTTTGATTTTCTACTTCAGATTTAAATTCTTTGAACTTTTCAAAAGATTCATGTTTGTATTTCATCAAATACAAATACCCAAACCTTGATTTATCATCAGTAAAGGTAATAAAATAATGAAAGCCCCCTCTAGCCATTTCTTTAAATGGACCACATACATCACTATGTATTAGCTCCAAAATATTTTCAGCTCTTAAGCCCTGTCCAACAAAGGGTGATCTAGTCATTTTGCCCTGAAGGCAAGATTCACAAGTTGGAGTAGGCTCAGAGTCCAATAAGGATAGAATCCCCATTTTCTCCAATTTTGTAATCCTATCTTCTGCAACATGACATAACCTTAAGTGCCAAATATATTTTGAACTTGAGTTGGTTTTCACCACGGCATTGCATTCATTTAGATTGCTATACTCTAGCCAGTGGAAACAGTTTCTTACTGGCAATGGAAACACTTTCCTATTGGCAATGGAAACACTTTCCTGTTGGCAGTGGAAACACTTTCCTTTGCCTTTGTCAGCTTTGGTTTTCTTTTTCTGTTTAGCTATTTTCTTAGAAGGACCAGGAATCTGAGATTTCCTTTTCTTATTGCCCTTCTTCTTGTTGGACTTTCCAGCAAAAGAAGAAGCAATCAAAGCTACCTCTTTTCCTTTATTGCCCGGCATATTCTTTTGGGCAATAACCAGCATGTTGAGTAAATCAGCTAAGGTGCATTCCTGTCTAGTCATATGGAAATTTGTCACAAAATTCCCAAAAGACTCAGGAAGGGACTGAAGGATCAAATCCGTCTGTAGTTGGAAATCCATGTTGAAGTCAAGATGTTCCAATTGCTTGATCAGCCGAATCATCTTGTGGACATGATCCCCAACATTCTGTCCCTCAGACATCCTCATACGGAATAGATGTCTAGATATCTCATACCTAGCATTCCTGCTGTGCTCACCATACAACTCTTGTAGGTAAAGGAGGATCTCACTCGCACTCTGCATGTTCTCATGTTGCTTCTGTAACTCATTACTCATGGAAGCAAGCATGTAACACTTAGCTCTCATATCATGCTCCTTCCACTTGTCCAAAGTTTCATGTTCCACTTGTGTGGCCTCTGGAGGTAAGGGACCAGGAACATTTGAATCTAGAACATATCCTATATGTTCAAGGTTCAGGACAAGTTTCAAATTTCTTAGCCAATCGATGATTAGGTCTGTCAACCTATTGTGATCAAGTATGCTTGCAAGGATATTGGATGGTGGTGGTTGTTTTGTGCTCATTTTTATCGTAAAATTAATCGCAGAAAATAACCAGATTAATTAGTAAATGTATCATGTAATTAACCAAAATGATTATGGTCTTTTAATCAAATTGGTCCTCCCACTAACTTAGTGAATCCTACACTTCCAAAGTAGAAAACGGAAATCCTAGTTGGATGGATTTCTAGTGGGTGATTGAATTCTTATAATTCTATTGATCATCCTCAGGTACATCCATTATTGGAATTACAATAAACTATGAGTGAGCAACTCTTTGCCCATCACATCTCATGTGAGGTTCAATCCTTTACCTAGCCCCTAATGCTCAAAATCTCAGGTACATCCATTATTGACTTATCTTGCATTAGTTAAGTTGATCCCATTGAGCCAGTAATTATGCAAATAATTTTAATGTCCTCAGGTACATCCAATATTGGCCACTAAACCATTTACATATCTACAACATCTCATGCTTAACAATTATTCTTAAGAAAATCTCTTAAATAAATTGCATCTTATGCAACTATTTAAAATTTCTTAAAATAATTGCCCCAATGGAGGGCCTATGTTATAATTACTTTAATTATAGCATTTCCAACTTAATCATTTGTTTGGAAGATTTTATGGTCATTCTATTTACTATTAAGGTCTCACTTTGCACATTATCCATTTAGCATGCATATATCATATAATTGCATACATTCCCATACATCTCATGCATTCATGGATAAGCAGTAAATATGGTATGATCATGGACTTTCTAAGGGATTCAATTTTGAGCCACCAAGAATTGAATCAGGACATTCCTAGGTGCATTTCATTCATTCATTTTACAAGAGTTGCTGAAGGAGTACATAATCAACACTTGATCTTGAATTCCTCCCACTGGTAATGCTCTTGACCTCCTTGAACTTCTTGCAATCCTATATTACATAGTAATCCTTGGCATACCAAGGCGAATTTACAAGAACTTAAATAAATGAAATTACAACCCAAAAATTATTACAAACTTAATAATACATGCTCAAAAAAAAATTAAAATAAATTAATTAATTTACAATCCCAAAGAAACATAAAAGAAATAAATCCAATCACATTGGTCTTTTATAGTCCATGATCATCCATCATGCATATCACTATTTAACAATTAAATAAAACATACATACTTAAATTAAATTGAATATCTCATATTCAACTTAAAAATCCAGATTTGAATATGATTCAAATAAATTTAACAATTCAGATTTGAATCTCATTCAAACAAATTTAAAAATTCAGATTTGAATCACATTCAAAGAACTTCAAAAATTCAGATTTGAATCACATTCAAACATTTTTTAAAAAATCAGATTTGAATCACATTCAAACATTTTTTAAAAAATCAGATCTAAATTTTATTCAATCAATTTTAAAAAATCAGATTTAAATATGATTCAAACAAATTTAAAAATTCAGATTTGAATCACATTCAAACAACTTTTAAAATTCAGATTTGAATCACATTCAAACAATTTTTAAAATTCTGATTTGAATCATAATTTAATTGTGTAATAAAAACTACTAATTAAACACTTTAATTAGTCAAAGAATATGCCTTAGATCATACAACAATTGCAGAATTAAAAGCCAAACCTTAAACCACTCATGGAAGCCAAACCATGCGCACCATTGATGGTATTTTTTCAAGTATGCCGCCAACTTGCTTTGCAACCAGCAATGAACTTTTGATCTCATGATCAAAAACACAATTAAATCATATAATCAACAATCTAAATGGCAAATATAGTGGCTCGATACCAATTGAAGGCAGGCGTGAAAAACACAAGTTTATACCATTGAATTCAAAAATTTTCACTTAGGGTCACATGCATCATGCAAGATTTATTTTTATCTATTTGATTTCAATGATAAACAACATATTAAAACTCTTTTAATATGTTTTTGGATCTGTATTTTCCATTTAAGATTTTAAAATTAATCAGATTAATTTTAGAACCCTAGATTAAATCAAGAACGATTACACTAACCTCTTGATGCACTGCAGCGTGTCTGCGCCTTTGAGATTCGTCTTCAGGACACCATATGTTGTCCCTCTAGCTTGTCCACACCAAGAACACCTATGGGAGCCCTTGAATAGCTTCTAAAGCTTTTTCTATTAATTAGAAAATCAAGTTCTGCCTTTTAAGAGATTAAAGATGTAAACAGGACACTAGAAACAATTTCTAGTGTTCTTAATTCAAGAGATTGATGGCTAATCTCTTTGAATTGATAAGAGATGAAGAAGAAGAGATAAAAACCCTCAAAGTGGCGTGACAAAGGAGTGTGGCTGCTGGTTGTGTTTTATTTTCTCATAACAACACTTAAATAGCTAGGTTAACACATTAAACCCTTGCCACATGTCACCCTTTGATTAGCTCTAGGTTTAAGTGACCCAATCACATTGTGCCAAGTGTCAAACCTATATTTAATCTTGATTTTAATCATCTTACATGATTAAAAAAACAATTGACAAGCTTATGTGTTATGCCATGTGTCACCATCTCATGGTGCCACGTGTCACACTGCAAAATGACCAAAATGCCCCTGTGTCTTAATTTTGAGTTCTTAACCCAAAATAATTATTTTCTTCTTCTAATTAATTTATATCAAATATAAATTAATTAATTAATCTCTATTAATTAATTTCTCATTAATTAAATTCATATTTAAACACTTTAAATATAAATTTAACTTATATTATACATCCAATAATCTAGATTTGGTTTCAAGTCATGCTAGGGACTTTGCAATCTAATTGCAAACCAAACCTATTTAATTAATTAATTAATTAAATCATATTTAAATAGGTGATAACTTGTGTATGTGTGTGACTTACTAGGCTCATCACTAATTGGCAATGAGACATGATATCAACTCTTAATATCATTAGAACTCTTTCTTACCAAAAATGATTTCTCTAAATCATTTTATGAACCTCATAGACCATGGTTAACACCTAGCATAGCATGCCATGGCCACCCAATTAGTAATAAGGTTTACCTTAAATGAACCTATAATCATATGTTACCATGCACTAGAATCTCTCTGTTACAAAATCCCAACTCAAGCTGGAGTCATGGTTTATGTCAAACTCCATTTGCTATGAATATTATGTTCTCTTTTAATTCCAGTTCTTGATTAAAAGATTTTCTCATCAGAAACTCTTTTCTGAATAAATCTATCTGTCCTGGCCAGGAACTTGAAACATCAAGAACAATTAAATGAACATAGGATTTTATCTCTATTTACTTAGAGGAACAGATTCCATCTTGATCAACACCTACCTCCATATATAACTAGTAGGAGCCAACACATGCCCATATTGTTAGTAGTATGCCCTAGAGCATATCATTTAGTATGTATCTTGTACATAATTTTATTAATAAAAGGCATTTCCACTTTTCTGTTTATATAATATATTTATGTGTAATAGAAAAGGTCCATTGATATTTTGTTAGAAATATTATTCTTAAGTTGTTAAGAATATGAGTGACAATATTTCTAGCACAAAGTATCATAAATAGGTTCACAATCGAGGATACTTCATAATAAGGACATGACTTATCTAGAAAGATTGTATTCATGTTTGTTCCCAAGTTATTTATATGAGATATAAATAAGATGGAATGGTGAGTCTCATGCCATATAACAAACATGATAGGCACTTATAAATGATAAGTAGGCCGAACCAGTGACACTTATGACAAGCACATGGAGTTTACTCTTGTCAATGTTTTGTCATAAATCATATCAGTGCATATAATCTTTAGACCTGAGATAGCACAGTTATCTTGTATATAGGTAGTTTGAGTTTGATACTGCTTTCATACTTGTACTATGTATGGGTATATGGGCATGTGTTGGCTCCTACTAGTTATATATGGAGATAGGTGTTGATCAAGATAGAATCTGTTCCTCTAAGTAAATAGAGATAAAATCCTATGTTCATTTAATTATTCTTAATGTTTCAAGTTCCTGGCCAGGACAGATAGATTTATTCAGAAAAGAGTTTCTGATGAGAAAAATCTTTTTAAT
This sequence comes from Hevea brasiliensis, assembly GCF_030052815.1. Classification (NCBI taxonomy): domain Eukaryota; kingdom Viridiplantae; phylum Streptophyta; class Magnoliopsida; order Malpighiales; family Euphorbiaceae; genus Hevea; species Hevea brasiliensis. The sequence continues at coordinate 18,107,616 of NC_079507.1, forward strand.
CAAGAACTGGAATGAAAAGAGAACATAATATTCATAGCAAATGGAGTTTGACATAAACCATGACTCGGCTTGAGTTGGGATTTTATGTGAGAGAGATTCTAGTGCATGGTAACATATGATTATAGGTTCATTTAAGGTAAATCTTATTACTAATTGGGTGGCCATGGCATGCTATGCTAGGTGTTAACCATGGTCTATGAGGTTCATAAAATGATTTAGAGAAATCATTTATGGTAAGAAAGAGTTCTGATGATATTAAGAGTTGATATCATGTCTCATTGCCAATTAGTGATGAGCCTAGTAAGTCACACACATACACAAGTTATCACCTATTTAAATATGATTTAATTAATTAATTAAAGAGTTTAATTGATTAATTAAATAGATTTGGTTTGCAATTAAATTGCAAAGTCCCTAGCATGACTTGAAACAAAATCTAGATTATTGGATGTGTAGTATAAATTAAATTTATATTTAAAGTGTTTAAATATGAATTTAATTGATGAGAAATTAATTAATAGAGATTAATTAATTAATTTATATTTGATATAAATTAATTAGAAGAAGAAAATAATTATTTTGGGTTAAGAACTCAAAATTAAGACACGGGCATTTTGGTCATTTCACGATTGTGACACGTGGCACCATGAGATGGTGACACATGGGATTACACATAAGCTTGCCAAATGTTTTTTAATCATGTAAGATGATTAAAATCAAGATTAAATATAGGTTTGACACTTGGCACAATGTGATTGGGTCACTTAAACCTAGAGCTAATCAAAAGGTGACATGTGGCTAGGGTTTAATGTGTTAACCTAGCTATTTAAGTGTGGTTATGAAAAGAAAAAATAACCAGCAGCCTCTCCTCTCATTTGTCACGCCACTTTGAGCCTCTCCAGCTATTTCTCTTCATCTCTCATCAATTCAAAGAGATTAGCCATCAATCTCTTGAATTAAGAACACTAGAAATTGTTTCTAGTGTCCTGTTTACATCTCTAATCTCTTAAAAGGCAGAACTTGAATTTCTAATTAATAGAAAAAGGTTTAGAGGCTCTTCAAGGGCTGCCATAGGTGTTCTTGGTGTGGACAAGCTAGAGGGACAACATTTGGTGTCCTGAAGACGAATCTCAAAGGCGCAGACATGCTGCAGTGCATCAAGAGGTTAGTGTAATCGTTCTTGATTTAATCTAGGGTTCTAAAATTAATCTGATTAATTTTAAAATCTTAAATGGCAAATACAGATCTAAAAACATATTAAAAGAGTTTTAATATGTTGTTTATCATTGAAATCAAATAGATAAAAATAAATCTTGCATGGTGCATGTGACCCTGGGTGAAATTTTTTGAATTCAATGGTATAATCTTGTGTTTTTCACGCTTCCGTTCCTTCACATATACCCATACATAGTACAAGTATGAAAGAAGTATCAAACTCAAACTACCTATATACAAGATAACTGTGCTATCTCAGGTCTAAAGATTATATGCACTGATATGATTTATGACAAAACATTGACAAGAGTAAACTCCATGTGCTTGTCATAAGTGTCACTGGTTCGGCCTACTTATCATTTATAAGTGCCTATCATGTTTGTTATATGGCATGAGACTCACCATTCCATCTTATTTATATCTCATATAAATAACTTGGGAACAAATATGAATACAATCTTTCTGGATAAGTCATGTCCTTATTATGAAGTATCCTCGATTGTGAACCTATTTATGATACTTTGTGCTAGAAATATTGTCACTCATATTCTTAACAACTTAAGAATAATATTTCTAACAAAATATCAATGGACCTTTTCTATTACACATAAATATATTATATAAACAGAAAAGTGGAAATGCCATTTATTAATAAAATATGTACAAGATACATACTAAATGATATGCTCTAGGGCATACTACTAACAGGCTAAAGGAGATTGCCTTTTTAGGTCATATCGTATCGGTAGAGGGAATTAAAGTGGATCCTAGTAAGGTGAAAGCTATCCTTAATTGGAAATCGCAGGAGAATGTTACAGAAGTTCACAGTTTCCTTGGTTTAACTGGATATTATCATAGATTTGTGAAGGGATTTTCTATGTTGACATCTTCATTGACTAAGCTGCTACAGAAATATGTAAAATTTCAATGGACTAGCCAGTGTCAGGAGAGCTTTGATAAGCTAAAAAGGTGTTTGACTGAAGCTCCAATCTTGACTTTACCTACACCGGGTAAAGGGTATACAATCTACAGTTATGCTTCTCATAATGGAATAGGTTGTGTGTTGATGCATGATAGGAATGTCATTGCCTATGCTTCACACTAGCTTCAGCCACATGAGAGGAATTATCCCAACTGTGATTTGGAGCTTGCAGCAATTGTCTTTATTCTTAAGATTTGGAGACATTACTTGTATGAGGAAAGATATTACATTTATATAGATCATAAAAGTTTGAAATATCTGGGCACTCATAAGGAATTGAATTTGAAGCAAAGGAGATGGCTGGAGTTGATAAAAGATTATGATTGTTTAATTAATTATCAACCATGGAAAGATAATGTAGTGGTAGATGCCTTAAGTTGTAAGACCATAGCTAGCTTAAAAGTTTCCTATGGTGCATAACTTAAGAGCATTACATGCAGAATTGGTGATAAATACTAATGGGTGGATTTTGGCTACTCTACAAATGAAACCAATGCTAACTAAATAAATTAAAGTAGCAACTCAGAATGATGACAGTTACTTAAAGTTAATGGAAGAGGCTTGAGATGGCAAGAAACTAGAATTTTCATTAATTGGTGAAGGCATATTGCTATACCAAGGTAGAATGTGCATTCCTAATGATGTTGGATTGAAGTAGATCATCTTGCAGGAATCACGTGATTCACCATTTGCTATGCATCTTGGTGGGACTAAAATGTATAGAATTATAAAAGAGCATTACTGGAGGATAAGGATGAAGAAAGACATTGCAGAATTTATAGCTAAATGCCTAATTTGTTGGCAAGTGAAGGCAGAATACCAGGTACCAGTAGGATTGTTACAGTCATTGCCTATCCCCAAATGGAAATGGGAAAGGATCACCATGGATTTCATGACGGGAGTTCCTCGTACTCAAAAGAGTCATGATGCAATTTTGGGAATTGTAGATAGGTTGATTAAGTCTACACACCTCCTACTAGTGAAGATGGATTATAGTCAAGATAGGTTAGCTAAGCTGTATATTGATGAAGTGATGAGATTACATGGAGTGCCAGTATCTATTGTATCTAATAGAGATCAAAGATTTACTTCTAGATTCTGGGGTAGTCTTCAAAAAGCCTTAGGAACTAGATTTAATTTCAGGATAGCATTCCACCTACAGACAAATGGCCAATTTGAGCGAATAATTCAAATCTTGGAAGATATGCTTAGGGCTTGTGTTATTGAGTTTGAAGGAAGTTGGGATATACACTTACCTTTGATTGAATTTGCTTATAATAATAGCTACCAATCAAATATTGGAATGCCTCCTTATGAAGCATTGTATGGTAGGAAATGTAAAACTTCCTTATATTGGGATAAAGTGGGTGAAAGAAGTTGATTGGCCTAGAGATTGAGCATCAAATTGAGGAGAAAATCAGAATCATTCAGGATAGACTAAAAGTTGCATCTGACTAGCAGAAGTCTTATGTGGATTTGAATAGATGAGACATTGAGTATAATGTAGGTGATAAGGTGTTTTTGAAAGTTTCACCATGAAAAAAGATCATGAGATTTGGGAGAAAAGGAAATTTGAGTCTTCGCTTTATAGGACCATATGAGATTTTGGAAAGAGTGGGTCCATTTGCATATAGACTTACCTCGCCTCCAAAATTAGATAAGATTCTTGATGTGTTCCATGTATGCATGCTTCAAAGATATATATCAGATCCTTCACACATATTACCATTGGATTCTATTGAAGTTAGTCTAGATCTTACTTATGATAAGGAGCCCGTGGCCATTCTAGTAAAGGAGACAAAGCTGTTGAGGAGTAAGCAAATTCCTATAGTGAAGGTGTTATGGAGGAAACACTCTAAAGAAGAAGCCACTTGGGAACATGAAGAGGATATGAAGAGGCAACATCCACAATTGTTCAGAGTTTGATACTAGGTAAATTTTGAGGATGAAATTTATTTTAAGAGGGGAAGAATTGTAGTGCCCCACTTGAGATAGTCCTGTACATTCTACTGTTCCAGCGACTAACGTCTGTCTATAAAGGTTGGGATGTCTGGAACTATCTTCAAATTTAAGTAAGCAGTCATAATTTAAATTAGTAAAGATTAAGTAAGGTTGAAGAAAAAATAAAAGAAGTGACCATGGATTTGGGTAACATTACTAGGAAATGACCATGGATTTGGTTCCTACTCTAATTCATTTAGGACCTTGTAAGATTCTTAATTAAGGCTTAATTAAAGCATTATTATGAATTAATAAGTTAAAGAAATAAAAATAAATTAGTTCAAATAAGTAGAGTAAAAACCAAAGTAAAAAACAGAGTTAGTGACTTATCAAGTATTATGGAAAAAAAGAGCAGAAACGTGGTAAGAGCAAAATTTGGTCAATTAAATTTAAAGGTCAAATATTGATAAAAAAAATGAGATTAATTAAGTTAATGAAGTTGGATTAGCTTAATTAATCATTATTAGGATAATTAAGAATAATCAAATTAAAAGTCAAATGTAATGATTATGAATTTCATCATAATTACAAGTTTGCCATTTCGCACTAATTACAAGTTTGCCATTGGGGAATTAAATAATATAAATATCCATTATTAGAGATAAAACTCATCATCTTCATCTTCTTCTCATCTTGGTCGAAATCCATCTCCTCTCTTCCACCATTGTTGTTTCTTTATAGCTTGAACTCCCACCTATTTTCTCCCCCTCCATCACTTAAGATAGTCAAATTAAATTTCAATTTAGTGAGATCACTTCTTGTGAACAAGAAATCTCAAGGATTAGAAAGGTTACCAAGTTGGGAAAAAACTCAAGAGAAGAGAAATAGAGTTGATTAAAGGTAGTATTAAAGGATCAAGCAAGGAGTAGGAGCTTAAAATTAGGTATGTGCACTCTTAATTCCTTAATCTCCTCTTTAAATTGCTACTTAGGGTTTCATGGAACTTAAGATTTTTGGCAAAAGTAAATGTAAATGTTTAATTTGCAATTGGATAAATGATGTTTAGTGTATATAAATGATGTAGTGCTCAATTGGAATCATGTTGCTTGGGTTGTGTTGAAATATGCCTTGTGAATGGACATGTTAGCAATCTGGCCGAATTTGATGAGACTGGACTCTTAAGTTTATATCTTGAGTTCTATAATTTCAAATGACCTAAAACATATGGCAAATTAAAGTTAAGATATAATGCTAAAACTTTCATGGAGATAAGTTGCTTGAATTCTATGTGTAAGTACCTTGAATAATTGCTAGAAGTTGAGTCATAAAACTTGGAACCTAGGAGCAGGGCACCCTGAGTAGTCTGGAGTAGATTGGGTATAACTCTCTCTAAGGAAGCCCCAATGAGGTGATTCATAATTTGTTAAAAAGCTAAGACATAAAGAAACAACTTTCCTAAAGAACCAAATGACAAATTCTAATTGCAACTTGTTCAAATCTGGACTCCAAAAATTGCCTAGAACCTATCCTGTGATTAGTAAAGAGTGAATCTGAACATGTTCTGCTTGTTTGGACATAACTCACTGTGTAAAATTCCAAATGAGGTGAATCTTACCTTGTTGGAAAGCTACGACACAGAAGAACAACTTTCATAAAGGCCAGTTTGACAAATTATGACTAAAACTTGACTGAAATTGAGTTCTAAAATCTATCCAAAGTTTGCTCTATATTATGGACGAAAAAGGCAATATGACCAGATCCTACTTATTTAGTCATAACTTTTGATCTATAAATCAGAATCAAGTGATTGAAAAGCCAAATGAAAGGTGAGACATAAATCTAAAAATCTTATGAAGAAAGCACAAGCTAATTATAGCTTTTACCTAAGCTGATTGTTGGGGGAATAGTTAAAATGTGTAGTTATTTTAGGAATTTTACTAGGAATTTATTTGGTTAGTTAATAGTGGAAGTTAGAATAAGTATTGAAGCTTTTAAAATTGTGTGTTTCAATGGAGAAAAGAAGTTGGAAGTAAAGAGAGAAATAGATCAAAAAAAGGAGACTAAGATAAAGTTTATGCACAACTCTAATCTTCTTGTGTTTAAATTTGCAAATGAAAAGAATAGATTTTCTACAAGCTTAAATGTGAATTTTCTTTATCTTAAAAAAATGTGTGATTGATTGAGAATCATTTATATTGTTTTGAGAACATTTTAATGTTGAAAACAATTTATTATTGTGATGAAAAGGCAGACATTTGGCCATTTATTATATTGTTGCACGAGGTAGCTGGATGTATGTGATTTAGAAGTATTTATGGAATTGATGTGTTGCCAATCATATATAATGACTATGATGATTTGAAATGTTTGTTTATTTGAATGGAAATTGTTTTAAAATTGTTTTAAAATCATAGTTGGCATGACAGACTTTGATTTTCTCCCTCACTTTATAAGGTTGAGATTGGATATGTTCCTCCTCTACTTGTGGGGCTGAGATTGGTTATGTTATCCTCCCTCTCTGGCTTACCAGTTAAGGTTGAGATCTGATGGGTGCACTCATATTTGCTAGCTAGCTTTGCCTCTCTCATTAGTTTTGGCTAGTTGGGGTTGAGATAGCTTTGTTGTGGTGTACAACATGGCATTAATTGGAAATTTTGTGTCATTGTACAAACTGTGAAATGTTAGTAACACTAACTATTTTTAAATGGTATAAGAAAAGTGTTATTGAAAGTTTTGCATTTATCTTCGTGTTTCATGAAATTGTGAATAAATGAAATACTTTATGATGAAATGATATTTATGTTTTACATGAGGTTTTATTAATTGATAGTTATGCACCACTAAGTCTTTGTACTCAGCAGTGGCTTTTTTTTTACGCTGTCACAAGTAAAGGAAAGGAAAAGATCACTGAGTGAGCGTAATAGACGCCGCATACTTTTTGCAAGCGGGGTGTAATTCTAGGTCTACACTTTTGAATTTTCTTTTTTAATGTAAATAATGATTATATGTATATAAGAAATATTTGAGCAGTTATGTTAAGGTGATGTTATATTATTTTATTGATATCAAATGAATATAAATTTGTAAGAATTTATTTCTTTTGGTTGTGAATGAGGAAAAGTAATTGTTAAAATGCTGATTTGATAAATTTGGTATTATAAAAATATTGCAACAGGTTGTTTTAATAGGTTTAAAATTTTTGGGTAGACAGATTTTTAGCCGTCACCACGCCGAATTTTCATCTACTTTCTTTAAGTTTTAAAAATAATTATTTTTTAAATCAATTTCATGGTATTTTTCTTAAACCTTAGAATAACTATTAAACCTTTTATCAACAGGTTTAACTTGAAAATGAAATCAGAATCGTTATATCTCTTGTAATATGTTTAATGGATTTTTGGTAGAGGGTGTTTCGATAATTCATTTGGCATATTACAGGTATGGTATGATAGGAACAGATGATTTTCTTAGCTCCATCCACATTTTATCTATAATAGCTATAACATCCACCATTTTCTTATGTTGGATTTCTTGTTATTGGTGGGAAACTCTGGTGAAACTTAAGGTTTCAGGGGCAATGGAAGTGCGGGTAGGTGTTTCAAGTGTCAAGTGTGAAGTTATAAGTTAAATTATAAAGTTTTTTTTTTCTTAGGCATTATGAACTTTAGAAACTAAAAGTTTGGTTTTTGGTAGCCAAAAGCTCCTTTATAGCTGAGGTCCTTTTCTGGACAATTTGGAATTTGGCAGTTGTAAGCTAAACTTTCGATAGCCAAAAGTTTCCTCAATAACAAAGGGTATAAATAGGCTTTTTCTCAAGAAAAGAAAAGAAAAAGAAGGCTTCAAAAATTCAAAAAAATCTCTCTCTTTCCCCTTTTACTGTTACATGCAAAAGTTAAGTTTCACTCCATGTTAAAGCAATATGATTTCAATCTTAGCATTTTTGCAAGCCTTAGATGCTTGAAGATCCATTGGGGAAGTCAAGCATCAAAGTTGGTTTTGGTTTCCTTCTTCTACTATTTTTCTTTTCAACTTTAAAGGAGAAAGGTATCTCCACTTTTCTTTCTAATCTTCAAAATAGTTTTCTTATATATTTCTGGATGGAAATATGTTGAGTTGTTTTTTTTGCATGCAAAGACAGGGATGATTATCCCTTCCATTTTTGTCTTTTTAAAGGTTGGAAGGAGAAACCTTAGTGGTGCATGTAATGTGCACTTAAGTTTCTTCCTTTCATGTTTTTCTTATAGTCACTAGAGGTTGTAAGGTATGGTTTGTGCATGGATTAATTTTTAAGGTTATAGGGCTTGAGTTGGTTGTTTGAAGCTTGGATGATAATTGAATTTTTTTTTTATTAGATTTCAAGGTTTTGATAAATGCATGTTATGTTTTTAAGCCCAAAAGAATTGGTTATTGGGTTGAGTGTTATATATATATATATGTGTGTGTGTGTTTCTATAGAATTCGAATTGGGAATTCTAGAAATTCCTAGGTTCGATTGCCAAAAGCTATTATTTTGGAAGCCATAGTCGATTATATTTCTTAAAGTTTTTTTTTTTTTTTGGATTTTGGACTTCGACAGTGTAACACCCCTATGTTCGGTAGTGCGTACTACTGTTCCAGTGACCAGTGTTGTTCGGACAGCTAGAATCCCTAGAACTACACTTCGATATGAGTGAGGAGACATAAAATAATGAAATACAAGAAAAGAAAAAACAAGAAAAACAAAGGAAAAATAATAGCAAAGAAATATAACCAAGTTAAGCGAGCCGAGAACCCTAGCGATGGGTGACCGCATCAGGAAGTCACGGCGCGGACCGTTGACTAGCCCTGGACTGCGGGGAACCCTGAAAAATATTTTTAGGACTCAAATAAATATTTATTGAAGTATAAATATCATTAGAAATATCAAAGAAAAATTAAATAATTAGTACAAAGAAAAGTGAGAAATCGAAAAACGGACAAAACCCGGTGTTACTGAAAAATCGGGAATGCAACCCGAACAGGAGCATTGTGGTCATTTGACATCCTGAATTGTCTTTTGACCTAAATGTCCATTAAAAATACATGGTATTACACTTGGAAAATATAATGAAAGATTAAATTTGGGGTACCTAATATAAATAGCCAAAAGTGGAGTGTAAATGGAGTAATTAACGCATTTAACATATAATATTAATTAAATAAAGTTAGTGGAGAGTTAGTGGGAATTATCTACACCTAAGTGGACCACTAACTCACCCTTTGGACAGCATATTGAAGTTCATCTCCAAGCTCCCAATTTCAGCCGAAAATGGTTAAAAGAAGATCCACCATTGTTGTCCACTTGAAAGCTTCATGCATGCTTGATTTAAGCTTCATTCTTGGCACCTTTCTTCACTAAAAGTAACCACCACACCTTGGGCAGCATTTAGGGAGTGAGAAAGGTAAGTTTTGATGAGTTTTTAAGAAGCTTCAAAAATAGGTAAGTTTGTGTTTTTGAATGTTGCTTTGTTAAAGTTTGTAAGCATGTTATGGGTGTTTGATTTATGAAGAAATTTTTGAGTTTTGATGTTGAATGGGAGTGTGTACTTTTGGCAGCCATGGAAGCACCTTGAAGGCAGTTTATTTGTGCTTGTAAATGGTGAATTAAATGATTGATTAAATGTATATTGTCTAGGAAATTGTTTGGGTGATGTATACTTAGTATATGTAAATGTAAAATGAGATTTAAAGCTTAGAAAGTAATGGAATGTAAGTATACCATTGTGGTAGTTTGTTAGCTCTTGAAGAATGCTGGAATTCATGCTTGTTTTATGGAATCATGATGTTAAAATTGTGATAGGGGTTATGGCAGTTTGAGTGCATGTATGATGGTGTGAAGTTGGACATGTAAATGAGCATGAATTGGTGATTGAATTGTTGTAAATTGAGTTGGACAAATTCTGCACTTGTTGGTGCACATTGAATGTAATTGTAAGCTGCCAAAATGACCTATAATATGTTATAAATTATGTTTAGGTTGTGGTACAACCAGAATTGGTTTGAATGTTAAGTTTGGTGAGTGTTAAAAGTGATGCTTGATGTGTATGCAAAAAATGCAATAAGGCAGTTTGAGTTTTAAGCCTATAACTTTAAGTGTGTGGCTCCAATTGGTATGAGATCAATTGGAGGTAAAACTAGGCACAAAATGTGCCAACTTTCATGAAGGAAGCTTGCCAAAATTCTGCTTTCAAGGTAGCTTGAAAAATGACCAAATCCGCATTAAGTGCAATTGAGGCCTGAAAACTGACCATTTGGGCAGCAGTTAATGTTTAGGCCATAACCCACTCAAAACAGGTCCAATTGACCTGAAATTTTAACCATGAATAGTTAAGACCCATATCTACAAGTCTTATGAAGACACCAAAGCCCAGAAATGACCATAAGCAAGTCAAACAGCTTGCAAAAGTTCGGGTCCAAAAACTGGCCGAACCTAAAATGACCTAAAGTGACCTAAAATGACCAATTTTGGTGCAATTTGACCAGCAATAGTAAAATGACCATAACTTGGTGTACATAACTCAGAATTTCCTGAAATTTTGCCCCGCTTCCATAAGACATAGATCTACAAGTTTTTAGTTTTGACCAAAACCCGAAAACCAAGGGAACTAGGTCGTCCGGCTAGGTCAAACGAGCATCCCGGAATCCAGCAAATTGCAAGAAAACGCAAAATACATAGAAATGAAATTGGTAACATGTACCAACCCTAAAATACTATCAAATGTGACATATTAATAACATTAAAACCTAATTTACCTAGAATGCTTCGAGGGTCGACATATTAGGTTGACTAAGCTAATATTAGAATTCAGTGAATTACTTATCAAGCATTATCGTTAGAGACAGTTTAAATGAATACTGAAACACTTCAAATTGTGTTTCTCAGTTGGCAAAGACTCAGGAAAAGGGAAGGAAACACTAAGTCCAGACCAGGAGACGGTTATCAGAGGTTTGTACACAACAACTATTTCTTTTGAATTTTTCAATTGAAATGAATTATGACTATTTGTACATTATTGTTTTAAATTGTGAAAATGTGTTTGAATGGATATTTATCGCTTGAAAAGCACTGTAAATGGTTTGAAATTGTGAGAAATTGTTTGAATGATATTGATGGATACTTATTGATTGAAAAACATTGGAAATGGTTTGAAACCACAGCTATCATGTATATTGATTGTATTCCTCGCTAGCTTGTCTAGTGGGACGAACTGAATTCCCTCTCTGGCTAAAGTGTTGATGTGTGTGCCTGTTGAGGACGAATTGGATGAGTACTCATATTTTTGCTAGCTAGCTATGTTATTCCTCATTAGTCATCGACTTTTGGGACGAATTGAACTTTGGAACATGATTAAGCTGTGTGTGATTTATTGATATGTATTGTGAGATTGTGAAATGAATTTAAACTCTTATTGACATACACTGTCTTTTGAATTTAACCATGATCTGTCTTATTAAAATTTATTGTGATATTGAGAAATGGAGTTTAAATTCTTGTTGACAATTACTGTATTGAAATTAACTATGATTTTAAGTATCCACTATTTATATGATTTATGAATTGTGATTTAAAGTTGTATTTGGTTAATGTTGTGCACCACTGAGACATTGTCTCAGGGATAGCTTTATTCTTTGTCGCAGTGAGGAGAGACAGACAGGCGTGACTAGGCTGCTAGTACCTTCAGCGACAGATTTTCGAGTATAACGAGTATACCATATTTTGTATTTTGTACTGTAATGTATGTTCACTGTATGTACATATTGTTTTTGGTTTTGAGCGGTTCTAAATTAAAATTGTACATTGAAGTTGTAAAGTAAATTATGAGTTATTTTGACTTGTAAAAATTGTATTATATTTCTTGTATCTCAGTCTTTGGAAAATTACTGTGGATTTGAGTTGAGAAATATATTGTGTTGAGAAAAATGTTGGAGTTGAGATTTGGAAATATATTGAAGTGCTTTTTTTACAGGTTTTTTGAAGAACTGTTTTATCCAAAATACAGATGGCACTCTGCCAAAATTTTTACAGAAATTCCAAATAATTCAAATGTGTTAGTTTTATCACTTCAGTTCAAAAAGGTTTTTAACACCTGTAAATAGTGCTCACCATTGTAAAAGAAGTAAGAAAAGTTTTTAAAATCCCTTGTAGTGTATTTAATGGGTTATCAGTAGACGGAGTTGGTAATTCGTTAGGTATACTACGGGATCATGTTATGCCTTATAGAGGGGTAAGGTGTGACATGTTTTAGTGGTATCATAGCAAAGTTTTTAAATTCTGTTTTCACCTGTTATTTGAATATTTTTTCTTTATAGTACAACTGCTCAATATCATTGTTTGACACATACCGTACATTACATTATAAATATGCACTAACGGGAGGAAATCTCCTTGTGTTATTTGTTCATGAGATCTAAAATCCTCGCATTGACTATGGAAAAGGGTGATCGTTCAGTCGATCAATCTATTGAGGCTGAGGTGCAAAGGGATTCCCCAGGCCTACATAATGTCAGTGGTTTAGCAGCACCAGTTCCTGCAGTACCGTAGTTCTCTGCTTAGTTCGCTCAGCAGATGGCTGCAATGTTCCAACAAATGGCTAGTAATGTGCCTACTCAAGTCCCAATACAGCCACCAGTGGTACAACCACAGTCTCCTACTAGGCAGTATGACAAATTGATGAAGTATGGGGCTACAGAGTTCAAGGGGATAGTAGATCATCTAGAAGCTGAACAGTGGTTAGAGAGAATGGATAGGGTATTCAAGAAACTGCATTGCACGGAGGAGCTCAGATTTGAATACTCTGTATCTTTGCTACAGGGGGATGCTTATGATTGGTGAAAAACCATTCCCCACAGTCTGGTAGAACCTGCAGTGCTAACATGGAATGAATTTCTCCAGGAATTCAGACAAAAATATGTCCCTGATGCTTATGTAGACCAGAAGCTACAAGAATTCCTAAGTCCAAACAGGGGGCATCGGTGGTGAGTATGAAAGAGAATTTTCCCGCCTGAGCCATTATGCAGTGAGTTTACTTTCTACCAGCAGGGAGAGATGTAAGAGGTTTGAAACTGGCTTGAAGCACAGTATCAGATTACAAGTAGTCGGATTCAAACACACTAACTTCTCTAAACTTGTTTCTCAAGCCCTAGAGTTGGAAAGAATTGAGTTTGAAGCAGCTCCTGAGAAAAAGAAATCAGAGAAGACAGGGAAAGAGGGAAAATCAATAGAACAGAGTTCCAGTGGTCCTACTGGAAAGAGAAAGAATAATGGGGGACACAGCAGAGGTGGCAAGAAGTATGGTAGGGTAAGATATTCAGGATAGAAGCCTCCTCTATTTGGTCAGCAGAGTACCAGAGGTTCCTACCCTCCCCACCAATGTGAAACTTGAGGAAGAAATCATGGTGGGATATGCTACAAGGCTATTGGAGCCTGTTATAACTGTGGAGGCACAGGACACTTTGCCAAGGACTGCACCAGTAGTTGCAGAGTTGGACCACCTCCTACTACTGCAGAAGGGTCAGTTCAGAGCCCTGTCACCAGAAGTTCACAACCACCCAGCAGAGGTAGAGGCAGGCGTAGAGGTAGCCTAGCAGGCAGCCAAGGCACAGTGAAACATTTAGAGCAAGACAGTGCTCCAGTCAGAATCTATGCAATGAGACAAAGGGAAGAGGCCGAGACATCTGATGTTGTGGCTGGTACCTTCTCAACTTTTAATCAGAATGTGTTTGTGTTATTTGATCCGAGTTCTACCCATTCTTATGTGAGTGCTAGCATCATTGATTGCATTGCTGTTCCATGTACAAAAATGGACTTTGAGGTGCTAGTAACAAGTCCGCTAGGACAAGAGGTCAGGGTTAATAGAATGTATAGAGATTGTCCTTTGGTGATCCAAGGACACACTTTTCTATCTGATTTCATTGAAATGCCCTTCAGAGATTATGATATCATCTTGGGCATGGATTGGTTAGCTAGGCATCAAGCCATGATTGACTGTAGGCTGAAGATAGTCACTTTTGGTCTCCCTCAGTACAGTGATGTGGTAATACATGGAGAGAGGCAATTATTGCCATCAAACATCATTTCGGCTGCACTAGCCAGAAAAATGATCAGAAAGGGGTGTGAAGCCTACTTGGCACATGTGGTAGACACCCAAGTGGGGAGTCCAGCATTGAAGGACATCCCTACAGTATATGACTTTCCAGATGTGTTTCCTGATGAATTGTCAGGACTACCTCCTGAAAGAGAAGTGCAGTTTGAAATTAATGTTATGCCTGGTGTGGATCCAATCTCCATAACACCATACAGAATGGCACCAGCAGAGTTGAAGGAGTTAAAGATACAATTGCAAGAATTACTTGAAAAGGGCTTCATCCGCCCTAGTGTGTCACCTTGGGGAGCACCAGTGTTATTTGTTAAGAAGAAGGATGGTACTCTCCGCTTATGCATTGACTACCGGCAGTTTAATAAGGTGACAATAAAGAACAGATATCCATTGCCTCGCATTGATGATCTGTTTGATCAGTTGAAGGGTGCAGCTGTATTCTCCAAAATTGATTTGCGATCTGGTTATTATCAGTTGAAGGTGCAAGAGCAGAGTATTACAAAAACTGCTTTCAAAACTCGGTATGGCCACTATGAGTTTCTAGTAATGCCATTCGGGTTAACAAATGCTCCAGCTGCTTTTATGGATCTGATGAACACTATCTTCAGATCATATCTTAATCAAATTGTGGTGGTGTTTATTGATGACATTTTGATATATTCGAGGAATGTAGAGGAGCATGACAGACATCTGCGGATTGTACTGCAGACTTTAAGGGAGAAACAGCTATATGCCAAATTGTCGAAATGTGAATTTTGGCTGAAAGAAATCTCCTTTTTGGGACATGTTGTGTCAGCTGAAGGGATTAAGGTAGATTCCAGCAAGGTAGAAGCTATCCTTAATTGGAAGCCACCCAGGAACATCACAGAAATTCACAGTTTTCTGGGTTTAGCTGGATATTACCGTCAGTTTGTGAAAGGATTTTCTATGTTATCTTCTCCACTGACTAAGCTGCTTCGGAAAGATGTAAAATTTCAGTGGACAGATAAATGCCAGCAGAGTTTTGATGAGTTGAAGAGGTGTTTGACTGAAGCTCCAGTCCTCACTTTACCTGCTTCGGGTAAAGAATACACAGTTTATAGTGATGCTTCTCACAATGGGTTAAGCTGTGTACTGATGCAACACCGGATGTCATTGCTTATGCATCACGCCAGCTGAAACCGCATGAGAGGAACTACCCAACACATGATCTGGAGCTAGCAGCTATTGTTTTTGCTCTGAAGATCTAGAGACACTATTTGTATGGGGAGAAATGCTACATTTACACAGATCACAAGAGCTTGAAGTATTTGGGCACCCAGAAGGAATTGAATTTGAGGCAAAGGAGATGGTTATAACTCATTAAAGATTACGATTGCTTAATAGACTATTAGCCAGGGAATGAAAATGTGGTGGCTGACGCCTTAAGTCGTAAGACTATGGCAAGTCTCAAAGTTTCTCCTTTGTCCATGGTACATGAGTTGAAAGCACAGCATGCCAATTTAGAGATTGATGATGAGGGACAGACAGTAGTTGCATGGCATGTATAGCTAGTGTTGATTGATCAAATCAGAATGGCTGCTCAGAGTGATGAAAAATATCAGAAGCTACTGAAAGAAGTCCAGCAGGGCAAGAAACCTGAATTTTCTGTGAGAGATGATGGTTTATTGCTACATCAGGGCAGAATGTGCGTTCCTAGTGATGTGGAATTGAGACAGATCATTATGAAAGAATCACATGAGTCTCCATTCGCTATGCACCCTGGTGGAACTAAAATGTACAGAGGGCTGAAAGAGCATTACTGGTGGATGGGTATGAAGAGAGATATAGCTGAATTTGTTTCCAAATGCCTAACTTGTCAGCAAGTAAAGGCAGAATATCAAGTTCCAGCTGGTTTGTTACATCCTTTGTCAGTACCAGAGTAGAAATGGGAACGAATAACTATGGATTTTGTTACAGGACTTCCAAGGACACAGAGTAGTCATGATGCAGTATGGGTTATAGTTGACAGATTAACCAAGTCTGCTCACTTTTTGCCAGTTCGGATGGACTATAGCCTGGAAAGATTGGCCAGATTGTACATATATGAGATTGTAAAATTGCATGGAGTGCCAGTATCAATTGTATCTGACAGAGATCCTAGGTTCACTTCTAGATTCTGGGGTAGTCTTCAGAGAGCCCTAGGAACTAGATTGAACTTCAGCACAGCATTCCACCCACAGACCGATGGCCAGTCTGAGAGGTTTATTCAGATATTGGAGGATATGCTACGGGCTTGTGTGATTGGATTTGAAGGTAGTTGGGAGACACACTTGCCTTTGATTGAGTTTGCTTATAACAACAACTACCAATTAAGCATTGGGATGCCTCCATATGAAGCTTTGTATAGCAGAAAGTGCATAACTCCCTTATGTTGGGATGAGGTAGGTGAAAGGAAGATGATTGGGCCAGAAATTGTTCAGAAGACAGAGGAAAGGATCAGATTGATCAGAGATAGACTCAAGGCTACATCAGACCGTCAGAAGTCCTATGTTGATCTGAAGAGAAGAGATATTGAGTATGCAGTGGGTGATAAAGTATTCCTCAAAGTTTCTCCTTGGAAGAGGATTGTGAGATTTGGTAGAAAGGGGAAATTGAGTCCTCGTTTCATCGGACCATATGAGGTTCTGGAAAGAGTCGGTCCTTTGGCATATCAGTTGGCATTACCTCCAGAGCTAGCAAGGATGCACAGTGTCTTCCATGTGTCCATGTTAAGGAGGTACAGATCTGACCCACCTCATGTACTATCAGTTGAAGAGATTGAAGTAAATCCAGACCTCTCATATGAGGAAGAACCCATAAAAATTCTGGCTTATGAGGTGAAGCAGCTGAGGAACAAACAGATACACCTGGTTAAAGTGCTGTGGAACCATCATTCAGGCCAGTAAGCTACTTGGGAACGTGAAGAGGATATGAGGAGACAGCACCCACAGCTGTTCAAAGACTAATGCCAGGTAAAATTTCAAGATGAAATTTATTTAAGGGGGGGAGAATTGTAACACCCCTATGTTCGGTAGTGCGTACTACTGTTCCAGTGACCAGTGTTGTCCGGATAGCTAGAATGCCTAGAACTACACTTCGATATGAGTGAGGAGACATAAAATAATGAAATACAAGAAAAGAAAATACAAGAAAAACAAAGGAAAAATAATAGCAAAGAAATGTAACCAAGTTAAGCGAGCCGAGAACTCTAGCGATGGGAGACCGCATCGGGAAGTCACGACGCGGACCATTGACTAGCCCTGGACTGCGGGGAACCCTGGAAAATATTTTTAGGACTCAAATAATTATTTATTGAAGTATAAATATCATTAGAAATATCAAAGAAAAATTAAATAATTAGTACAAAGAAAAGTGAGAAATCGAAAAATGGACAAAACCTGGTGTTATCGAAAAATCGGGAATGCAACCCGAGCAGGGGCATTGTGGTCATTTGACATCCCGAATTGTCTTTTGACCTAAATGTCCATTAAAAATACATGGTATTACACTTGGAAAATATAATGAAAGATTAAATTTGGGGTACCTAATAGAAATAGCCAAAAGTGGAGTGTAAATGGAGTAATTAACACATTTAACATATAATATTAATTAAATAAAGTTAGTGGAGATTTAGTAGGAATTATCTACACCTAAGTGGACCACTAACTCACCCTTTGGACAGCAGATTGAAGTTCTTCTCCAAGCTCCCAATTTCAGCCGAAAATGGTGAAAAGAAGATCCACCATTGTTGTCCACTTGAAAGCTTCATGCATGCTTGATTTAAGCTTCATTCTTGGCACCTTTCTTCACTAAAAGTAATCACCACACCTTGGGAAGAATTTAGGGAGTGAGAAAGGTAAGTTTTGATGAGTTTTTAAGAAGCTTCAAAAATAGGTAAGTTTGTGTTTTTGAATGTTGCTTTGTTAAAGTTTGTAAGCATGTTATGGGTGTTTGATTTATAGAGGAATTTTTGAGTTTTGATGTTAAATGGGAGTGTGTACTTTTGGCAGCCATGGAAGCACCTTGAAGGCAGTTTAGTTGTGCTTGTAAATGGTGAATTAAATGATTGATTAAATGTATATTGTGTAGGAAATTGTTTGGGTGATGTATACTTAGTATATGTAAATGTAAAATGAGATTTAAAGCTTGGAAAGTAATGGAATGTAAGTGTACCATTGTGGTAGTTTGTTAGCTCTTGAAGAATGCTGGAATTCATGCTTGGTTTATCGAATCATGATTTTAAAATTGTGATAGGGGTTATGGCAGTTTGAGTGCATGTATGATGGTGTGAAGTTGGACATGTAAATGAGCATGAATTGGTGATTGAATTGTTGTAAATTGAGTTGGACAAATTCTGCACTTGTTGGTGCACATTGAATGTAATTGTAAGCTGCCAAAATGACCTATAATATGTTATAAATTATGTTTAGGTTGTGGTACAACCAGAATTGGTTTGAATGTTAAGTTTGGTGAGTGTTAAAAGTGATGCTTGATGTGTATGCAAGAAATGCAATAAGGCAGTTTGAGTTTTAAGCCTATAACTTTAAGTGTGTGACTCCAATTGGTATGAGACAAACTGGAGGTGAAACTAGGCATAAAATTTGCCAACTTTCATGAAGGAATCTTGCCAAAATTCTGCTTGCAAGGTAGCTTGAAAAATGACCAAATCCGGATTAAGTGCAATTGAGGCCTGAAAACTGACCATTTGGGCAGCAGTTAATGTTTAGGCCATAACCCACTCAAAACAGGTCCAATTGACCTGAAATTTTAACCATTAATAGTTAAGACCCATATCTACAAGTCTTATGAAGACACCAAAGCCCAGAAATGACCATAAGCAAGTCAAATAGCTTGCAAAAGTTCGGGTCCAAAAACTGGCCTAACCTAAAATGACCTAAAGTGACCTAAAATGACCAATTTTGGTGCAATTTGACCAGCAATAGTAAAATGACCATAACTTGGTGTACATAACTCAGAATGACCTGAAATTTGCCCCGCGTTCCATAAGACATAGATCTACAAGTTTTTAGTTTTGACCAAAACCTAAAAACCAAGGGAACTAGGTCGTCCGACTAGGTGAAACTAGTATCCCGGAATCCAGCAAATTGCAAGAAAATGCAAAATACATAGAAATGAAATTGGTAACATGTACCAACCCTAAAATACTATCGAATGTGACATATTAATAACATTAAAACCTAATTTACCAAGAATGCATCGAGGGTCGACATATTAGGTTGACTAAGCAAATATTAGAATTCAGTGAATTACTTATCAAGCATTATCGTTAGAGATAGTTTAAATGAATACTGAAACACTTCAAATTGTGTTTCTTAGTTAGCAAAGACTCAGGAAAAGGGAAAGAAACACTAAGTCCAGACCAGGAGACCGTTATCAGAGGTTTGTACACAACAATTATTTCTTTTGAATTTTTCAATTGAAATGAATTATGACTATTTGTACATTATTGTTTCAAATTGTGAAAATGTGTTTGAATGGATATTTATCGCTTGAAAAGCACTGTAAATGGTTTGAAATTGTGAGAAATTGTTTGAATGATATTGATGGATACTTATTGATTGAAAAACATTGGAAATGGTTTGAAACCACAGCTATCATGTATATTGATTGTATTCCTCGCTAGCTTGTCTAGTAGGACGAATTGAATTCCCTCTCTAGCTGAATTGTTGAGGTGTGTGCCTGTTGAGGACGAATTGGATGAGTACTCATATTTTTGCTAGCTAGCTATGTTATTCCTCATTAGTCATCGACTTTTGGGACGAATTGAACTTTGGAACATGATTAAGCTGTGTGTGATTTATTGATATGTATTGTGAGATTGTGAAATGAATTTAAACTCTTATTGACATACACTGTCTTTTGAATTTAACCATGATCTGACTTATTGAAATTTATTGTGATATTGAGAAATGGAGTTTAAATTCTTGTTGACAATTACTGTCTTAAAATTTACTATGGTTTTAAGTATCCACTATTTATATGATTTATGAATTGTGATTTAAAGTTGTATTTGGTTAATGTTGTGCACCACTGAGACATTGTCTCAGCGATAGCTTTTTATTGCTGTCGCAGGTAGACAGATAGACAGGGCAGCAGACTAGGCTGCTAGTACCTCCAGCGAGAGATTTTCGGGTATAACGAGTATACCACATTTTGCATTTTGTACTGTAATGTGTGTTCACTGTATGTACATATTGTTTTTGGTTTTGAGCAGTTGTAAATGAAAATTGTACATTGAAGTTGTAAAGTAAATTATGAGTTATTTTGACTTGTAAAAATTGTATTATATTTCTTGTATCTCAGTCTTTGAAAAATTACTGTGGATTTGAGTTGAGAAATATGTTGTGTTGAGAAAAATGTTGGAGTTGAGATTTGGAAATATATTGAAGTGCTCTTTTTACAGGTTTTCTGAAGAACTATTTTATTCAAAATACAGATGGCACTCTGCCAAAATTTTTACAGAAATTCCAAATAATTCAAATGTGTTAGTTCTATCACTTCAGTTCAAAGAGGTTTTTAACACCTGTAAATAGTGCTCACCACTGTAAAAGAAGTAAGAAAAGTTTTAAAAATCCTTTGTAGTGTATTTAATGGGTTATCAGTAGATAGAGTTGGTAATTCATTAGGTATACTACGGGATCATGTTATGCCTTACAGAGGGGTAAGGTGTGACAGACAGTTGAAATTTCTTACTTTGATAGTCGAACTAGCTACTGTTCTAAAAGGCAAATTCGGTTATGTACTTTGGTAGCCAAAGCTCCCTGCTTCGGCAGCTGAAGTAGCTACTGCCTATCAAAGGCATTTAAAGTCAAGACTTCGATAACCAAAGTTGCTTCTGCTAATAACTTTTCTTATTTATTTTCAAGGCTCTAGAATCTTATGTTATATTCTATTTTGACCTAGAATTAAAAGTTAAAGGTTCTTAGTATGTTGTTTTAAAGGACTTTCATATAGAATTGATGTTTTGTTGATTCACCACTTGATTAGAGGGTTGGTGATCAATTCTAAGGAAGTTGGGCCCAAAGTCAGGTTGATGTCAAAGCACCATAGGAAGTCGGGCCCCAACCATACTATGTTGCTACTATATAAATGTTTATGATGTGAGGTAGATCATGGATGACCCACTGACTCCCATATGGTATATGGAATCATGGTTATGTTATGTTATGTATAGTTTGGATCTAGAAAGCAAAGCGAGGACCCTATGAGTACCCTGGTACATGACAAATGTCATTTTTAATAGAGGAAATCCTAAGGTACATCTATATGAGCTGGGCACATTGGTTAAAGTTATAGCACCCCCTACCCGATCTACTATGTAGCCGAGCAAGAAATGCTACATTCTGTACCGGAGCACCTTATCTTATCTTGCTTTATTCCATATTAATTTTTATTCTCATCATTATTTTAAATCTAATTATTCAAATGGAGAAACTAACGAAGTCTCCCCTGTTTTATTTACATTTGTCGTGTTAACATATTCACCTGTTTACTTTCTCATTAATAATCATGAGTCCAACTATTAATCTCATCAACATTTTCTAATTCAAATCATACAATAATTTTCATTCACATTAATCTCATACTCAATTCATATAAAAAATTTCCAAAATTCATTAATTTACATAATGTACAAAATTATTATACAAATTCATAATTCAAATTACAACTTAATAATAAATTATAATATACAAAAGAAAAACTGTTATGGTTCGGTGGACCCTATCAAAATGCCCTTCTGAGAGGAGGTGACACAACACGACACTACTGTAGATTTGTACCACTCCCTGTGCCAAAGTCTATTTGGTCTTCTCATCATAACCTGTGCGAGGGGAAACCATCACGCTAAGCATTTCTGCTTAGTGGTGCACTAGTAGGAGAAAAATATAATATGCAAATGAAAATAGAATTTCAAGCTTTAATATAATATAAGAAGATTTCACATTTAATTTATTATGGGTCAATTTAAAGAAAATAAATAAATTTGTAAGATAAAATTTTTGTAGCGTTTCGTTACTTGATCACATAATAAGTTTAATTATCCTTTTACATTTTATTTTGATCTTGGGAAGCATTCATTTTATTGTGATCTTTCCTTCTATTTTCTTGATTTTCAATTTTTATTTTAATTCTTTTCGATGCATCTTCATTTTCTCATTCCTTTTCCATGTATATTCACTTTCCCATTTCTTTTTTAATGTATCTTCACCTTTTTATTCCTTTTCAATGCACATTTACTTTCTTACTTCTTTTCAATGCCCAAGTAACATATAATAGACTGACTGGACTGGATAAGCGGGTATCAGTAGCATTAGACACATCTGTGCCTCGGGCTGTCATACCATGGGACACATAATACCAACCAGGTATACAACAGAATGGCTAAAAAGCCATAATAGCAATCGGGCATAAAGCCATATACATCATTGTACAACAGAATGGCTAGAAGCCATGGTCAATAGAATGGCATGAAAGCCATGATAACAGAATGGCACAAAGCCATAAGCAGTAGTACAAATCAAAGCCCTTCTTAGCATGCTAGTCTATCCAACCCGTACATAAAGTCTAGGCATACATGGGAAATTATTATTAATAAGTATTCACAATTCTCATTATTACTCTTTATGTATTATTCCTTGTACTATTCAAGCTTAAAACAATTTTCTTTCATTCATGATGGGAATCTAAGTCCCAATTATAGGTCCACATAAATCATGTATTTATCAAATCATGCATGTGAAATATAAATCACAATTTAAGTCATTTGGTGAACATCTTAAAAATTCTAGAATTTTGCATTTGGTTTTCCTCATATATTGGGCCAAGTTATAGTAACAATTTGGGTAAACTTTCTTCATGAAAATTATTCCTTTATGCCTTAGCTTTAATTCCCTTTTTAAATCACTTAATTTGAAGATTTGTAGCTCAAGTTATATTCAATTTTCCAAGTACTGGTCCAATGACCAATATTGTTTCTAGAACATGGCAGATTCTGGAATCCTAATTTTATTAAGCCATTTGATCAAGTTACAACCATAATTTGGCTTGGTGTTCTTCATATGAGTTGTTCCCCTGTGTCTCCTAGTTACACAATTTCAAGGATCACTAAATTTGAAGCTGTGTAGGTGAGTTATGGCAATTTAATCAACCTAGACTAATGAACCTTGTAACTCCAGGATTTCAGGTTTAGGTCAGTTTTTTACAATTAGCATTTAGGGTTCTTACACTCCGAATTTGGATGAAGTCTCAAAACCAAAGTTGTAGCCCTCATTCTTAAGTTTTTAGATCAATTTGAATCATCCAAATTAGAGTTTTCTAGTGGAAGTTATGGCCTATTTACAATTCGAGTGTCAAATGACAATTTGGTCCAAGTACAGGAATTCTAGGATTAGAGCTCCTGAATTATCCTAGCAATTTCCCCAAGTTGCATTGAGATCTAGGTTCTTATCAAAACACCAAAGTTGTAGTCATAAGTATTATAGAAATTTTGGTATTTAAATCAATGCATTTGTAGTTTTGTATCTCTAGTTATGGCATTTTTGCCATAACTGGTTAGGTACCCTGAAGTTTAGAATTTCTAGGATCAGGTTCAGTCTAGGATAGGTTTGCTGGACTAACTTTGCCTATCAATTGATTGAGTTAGGTTCAGAATTTGGCTCTAATTCTTCATATGAAATGTTCTCCTATGTCTGGGCTTTCCATAAATTCAAGAATCAAGTTAATTGGAGTTTTCTAGAGTAACTCATGCTCATTCTAATTTATACTGTACATTTGGTAGTTTTCAAAATTTCCGGTTTTACCTTTCTAGATTCCAGCCTTAGTTTAGGTCAAGTGCTCTTCATGGAAATTGTATTATATAGTCTTATCTTTCATTTTCCTTTTGTTTCACCTCAATTGCAATTATATAGCTTAAGTTATAACTATTTCAGCAACCCTGGTTCACAGATACAGCATCTTGTGATTTCCAGGTTTCTAGGTTTTTCAGTTCAGTTTGGAATTCCAATTCAAGGGTCTTACCTTCTGAATTTGAGTGTAGTATTCAGATCAAATTTGTAGCTCTATGTCTTATCTTTCTAGATCATTTTCAATCATCTCATTTGGAGTTCTACAGAGAAAGTTATGCCCTATTTCTACACCATCATCATAAGGCAAGTTACCAGAGTTCCAGGGAATTCCAGTTTTAACACTTCCAATTTCCCCAAATTTTTCAACCAAGTT
Source organism: Hevea brasiliensis (assembly GCF_030052815.1). Lineage (NCBI taxonomy): Eukaryota > Viridiplantae > Streptophyta > Magnoliopsida > Malpighiales > Euphorbiaceae > Hevea > Hevea brasiliensis. The sequence goes on from NC_079507.1 coordinate 18,132,108, forward strand.
AGTCTGGGATTTTGGTCCCAATTAAAACAAAAGAATTGTATATTTATGTATTGTCTTTAATTTGGTATAAATTTCACGTCATTTGGAGTTGTATAACTCAAGTTATAGGTAACTAAGTTCACTAGACTCAAGTGCCCAAAATCTGAATTTCACACACACCTCCACAATAAGTCCATACTTCCATCAATTCATCAATATATCCTCAACAATCATTCATCCAAAGTTCATAATACATAGTTAATCACAATAATTAGGGCATAAATCAGAAAATCCCCAAATATACTAAACCCTAACTGGCAATTTCAGAACTTTAAAATTTAGAGGGAATCATAGCACTAACCTTGGTCCTTTGGCTTCAAACAACCTTCTTTAACCTTTAATTCAACCAACTTCACCATCCCCTTCTTGTTCCATTTTTTGCCAGATTTCTCTTACAAAATTTGGTGTGTTTTCTTCACCTTAAGGCTAGCTATGGAGGTTTCTCAAGGTTTCCAATAATTTTGAAGAATGGAAGTATGGGTTTGGAAGCTTAGAATTGGTGTTCTCATGGTGGAAGAATGGAATTAATTGAAAGAGAATGGAGAAAGAGGTGGACGACTAGTTTGTAGCTGCAGAAGAAGATAATTGACCTTAAATTAAAATAAGAAAAGTGACTTGTCAAATGTTCATAAGGATGTTTTAATTATGTTATGCCTAGCTCATCATTATGTCATAAACTTGAATTTTCATTTCTTTTCTTTTCTTCTTTCAATTACATATTTCCAATTGTATTTTTACCAAAATTTCTTCATATTTCAACACATAAATTTCATTTTATGTAATTGACATTTGGGTTAAAAGTCAACTCTCTAAGTGAAATGACCAAAATGCCCTTCATTGACCATGGTTCATCGATTAGCATTGGTTTCTTTGCATTTTTTTTTGGCATATTCACTTCCATTAATCCTCTAATTAAATCACAAATAAATGTCCCATAGGGTTCCTCATGAATTTGGGGTGGCAATTGAACTTTCAGTTACTTCCCAGTAAGGTTACCCATCGCAGGGACTTCCTACTCATTTAACCGATTTGCACTTCGCTTCTTTTATTTTTCTTTAGTTTTACTTGATCTTTATTCAATCAATTTATGACTCCTCACTCTAGTTTCAGTGTGGTTCCATATATTCTGGCTGTTAGAACAGACGTTAGTCACCGTAACAGTCGAATGTATGGAACTACCTAAAATGAGGATGTCACAATTCTTCCCCTCTAAAAAGGAATTTCATCCTCCAAATTCACCTGAGTCAAATAACTGAGGATGTTATTGTCTCATAATTTCTTCAGCTTTCCCCATTGCTTTCTCTGTCCTATGGTTTTTCCATAATATTTTCACCAATGAAATTCTTTTGTTTCTTAGCTCCTTGATTTCTCATGTTAGGGTCTTTACTTGTTCTTCAGTCTTTGTTACCCATTCCTATTCTGTTTATTAGCTCACACTCTTTCATACTCACTATAACACCCCTATGTTCGGTAATAAGTTCTACTGTTTCGGTGACCAGTGTTTGTCCGGACAGCTAGAATGCTTAGAACTACACTTAATTGACAGTGAGGAAGCATAAAATAATGAAATATGTGATGAAAAAAAATTAAGAAAAAATAAAAGAGGTAAAATGTGACTAAGTTAAACAAGCCAAACCCGTAGCGATGGGTGACCGCACCGGAAAGTTACGACGATGACTGTTGGCTAGCCCAGGACCGCGGGGAACCCGGGAAAATATTTTTGGCACATAATTAAAGGTTTACTGAGGTGTAATTGATATTGAAAATGTCAAATAAATTTAGTAAGTCAATATAAACAAAAATGAAAATTTAAGGAATCGGCGGTACAAGGAGTAAATCGGTAGTACCGAAAAAGTCCGAATTTGACCCGAAGAGGGGCATTTTGGTCAATTGACACCTGGAGTGTAACACCCCTAAGTTCGGTAGTGCGTTCTGCTGTTCCAGTGACCAGTGCTGTCCGGACAGCTAGGATGCCTAGAACCACACTTCAATGAGAGTGAGGAGACATAAAATAATGAAATACAAGAAAAGAAAGTACAAGAAAAACAAAGGAAAAATGATAGCAAAGAAATGTGATCAAGTTAAACGAGCCGGGAAACCTAGCGATGGGTGACCGCACCGGGAAGTCACGGCGTGGACCGTTGACTAGCCCTGGACTGCGGGGAACCCTGGAAAACATTTTAGGACTTAAATAGAACCTTGTTGAAGAATAAATCTCATTAGAAAGATCAAAGAAAAATTAAATAATTAGTACAAAGAAAAGTGAGAAATCGAAAAACAGACAAAACCCAGTATTACCGAAAAATCGGGAATGCCGCCCGAACAGGGGCATTATGGTCATTTGACATCCCGAAGTGTCTTTTGACCTAAATGTCCATTAAAAATAAATAGTATTACACTTAGAAAATAAAATGAAAAATTAAATTGGTGGTACCTAAAATAAATAGTGGAAATTATGGGTTAAATATGGAATAAATGAACAATTACCTTATTATATGATTTAATCTTTGTTAGTGGACCACTAAAGATTTAATTAAACATAAAAAGGTGCTGATGCAAGTCCACTAACCAGCTGAACTTCATCTTCCTCAAAGTTATCTCAACATTGCCGTGAATGAAGGTGAGAGGAAACTCCATAGCCATTTTTCATGCAAGCTTTCTTAACTCTCCATTTTCAACTCCAACCTCTTAGGTTTCTTCATTAAACTTTCTCTACACATCACAAGGAAGATATTGATACCAAATTTGAGAAGTTTGGTGAAGGTTTAGCAAGTTACAATCAAAGGTAAGTTTACATTTTGAGAATTCCTTTGTTAAACTTTATGTTCATGTTATGGGTATTAGTTTTGTGAAGGAAATTTTAAAGTTTAAATAGTTATTGAGATAGCCATTTTGGACAGCCATGGGGTCATGCATTTAATGATTTATTATGCATATAATTGATGAGAAATAATGTTGATCATGGTGATTTAATGTCCTAGTGAATTATTTCACATTTATATGGTGATTTTGGCACTTGGATGAGTATGGATGAATTGTAGGGCAATGTGGTGTTGAAGGACAATTTTCGGCAGCTTGGGAACCCTTGAATAATTGTATGTATTGATGGAAGTATAGGCAGAATATTGACCTAGAAGGATTGATGGATATGTATGTAGATTGATATTGTAAAGTGTATGTAAGATTTGTAATGGTTAGGTGTGTATGTAATGGTATTTAGAACTTGTAAATGTGAATTATATTTGGTGTGTTGAGGGTAATTGTAATCTGCCCAAAGTAATGTTAATGTAAAGTAGAAAATTCTTTTGGTAATGTACCAAAACAGATTGGTAGGGAAGTGAACCAAATTGCAAGGTATATGTGTGTTTGAATTGGGGTTTGAAAGACATATAGAGGACAGTGTGCAAATAGACCTATAACTTTAAATGTGTAACCTCAATTGGTATGAGACCAATTGGAGGTGGAACTAGGCACAAAATGTGCCAACTTTCATTGACAAAACATACCAAAATTCTGCTTGCAAGGTGACCTAAGAAAATGACCAATTCGGATTAGGTGCAATTAGGACCTGAAAAATGACCAATTGGGCAGCAGTGAGTGTTTAGGCCATAACTCACTCAAACCAGGTCCAATTGACCTGAAATTTTAAACAGGAATAGTTAAGACCCATACCTACAAGTCTTATGAAGACACCAAAGCCCAGAAATGACCATAAGCAAGTCAAAAAGCTTGCACAAGTTCGGGTCCAAAAACTGGCCGAACCAGAGTTGACCAAATTGACCAAAAATTGACCTAATTGATACCAATTGACCAGCAATAGTATAATGACCATAACTTGGTCTACTTAACTCGGATTGACCTGAAATTTTGCCCCGCGTGCAATAAGACATAGATCTACAAGTTTGTAGTTTTGATCGAAACTCGAAAACCGAGGGAACTAGATCGTCCGGCTAGGTCAAACCAGTGTCCCGGAATCCAGCAATTTGCATTAAAATGCACTAAACAAGGAAATGACTTTGGTAAAACGTACCAAACCTAAAACCCTATCGAATGTGACATATTAACGACACTAAAACCTAATTTACCTAAAACGCAACGAGGGTCGGTATATTAGGTGATTAAGTGAATAATTGAGTTCAGTGCATTATTTACCAAACACCATCGATAGAGACAGTTTAATTTGGTACTGAAACACTTCAAATTGTGTTTCTCAGTTAACAAGGACTCAGCAAAAGGGAAAGAAATACTGAGTCAGGACCAGGAGACAAATATCAGAGGTTTGTGCACAACGGCTATTTCTTTTGAAATTTTCAATTGAAATAAATATTGACTATTTGTATATTATTGTTTTAAATTGTGGAAATGTATTTGATGGACACTTATTGATTGAAAAACATTGTGAATGGTTTGAAACTGTAAAAAATTGTTTGAATGATATTGATGGATACTTATTGATTGAAAAGCACTGTAAATGGTTTTTGTGGAAATTGAAGTGAATTACGAATTGTGTTGCCAATTTGTGAATGAAATTATAACTTTGGAAATTTATTGGATTCTTACGGATCATTTGAATAAAATGTTTGGAATTGTTTTGACTCACAATTGGCATGACACTGATACTATGTTCCTCCTCCATTAATGGGGTGAGTGTGATTATTCCTCCCTCTTTGACTTATCAGTCTGGGGTGAGTATGATTATGTTCCTCCCTCTTTGACTTCCCAGTCTGAGGTGAGTATGGATGAGTACTCATTATATAGCTAGCTTCCTCCCTCATTGATTTCGATTATTGGGGTGAGTATGTCTTGTCGTGGTGTACAACACGGCATATATGGAAAAAATTGTGTCATGGCCTAAATTGTGTTATTGATTGGCAACATTGTATTATTCAGTTATTTGATCGAATTGTGTTATTGATTTGCAAAACGATATTATTCAGTTATTCGATCGAATTGTGTTATTGATTGGCAACATTGTATTATTCAGTTATTTGATCGAATTGTGTTATTGATTTGCAAAACGATATTATTCAGTTATTCGATCGAATTGTGTTATTGATTTGCAAAACGATATTATTCAGTTATTTGATCAAATTGTGATATTGGTCGGCAACACTGTGTTATTAAGTATTTTGATCAAATTGTGCATGAATTGGCAATACGGTACTCTTAAACTATTTGACTAAATTGTGTTATTATGAATTTTGATAATTTGTGAATTGGAGTTTAAATTCCTTATGACATTCATTGTCTTGAATTTAACTATGGTTTTAAGTATCCACTATTGATATGATTTATGAATTGTGAATTAAAATTGTATTTGGTTAATGTTGTGCACCACTGAGACATTGTCTCGATAGCTTTATTGTCGCAGTAGAGAGACAGAGCGCAGACTAGGTCGCTAATACATCCAAGGAGGGATTACAGTATAATGAGTATACCAATATTTTGCATTTTGTACAGTAATGTATGACATCAGTATGTACATTTTGTTTTTGGTTTTGAGCGATTGTAAATTCAAATTGTACCTTGAAGTTGTAAATTTATTATGAGTTATTTGACTTGTAAAATTAGTATTATATTTCCATATATCAGACGTTGAAAATTTTCTATGGAATTTAGTTTATTAATGTGTTGAATTGAGAAAAATGTTGGAGTTGAGATTTGGAAAATAATTGAAGTGCTTTTTACAGTTTTCAAGAACTGCTTTGTCCAAAATACAAATGGCACCTTGCCAAAATTTTTACAGATATTCCAAATAAATCAAATGAGTTAGTTGTTTCACTTGATTCACCAAAGTCTTTAACACTGTAAATAGTGCTCACCACTGTAAAAGAAGTAAGAAAAGTTTTTAAAATCCCTTGTAGTGTATTTAATGGGTTATCAGTAGACGGAGTTGGTAATTCATTAGGTATACTACGGGATCATGTTATGCCTTACAGAGGGGTAGGGTGTGACATGTTTTAGTGGTATCAGAGCAAAGTTTTTAAATTCTGTTTTCACATGTTATTTGAATATTCTTTCTTCACAGTACAACTGCTCAATATCGTTGTTTGATACATACAGTACATTACATTATAAATATGCACTAACGGGAGGAAATCTCCTTGTATTATTGTACAGGAGGTCTAGAATCCTCGCATTGACTATGGAAGAGGGTGATCGTTTAGTCGATCAATCTATAGAGGCTGAGGTGCAAAGGGATGCCCCAGCCGTACATAATGTTAGTGGTTCAAAGACCCCTCTGACGATTTCTGCTCGATTCGCTCAAGAGATGGTCTGCAATGTCCCAACAAATGGTCGGTAATGTGCCTACTCAAGTCCCAATCTGATACACGGTGGTACAACCACGATCTTACGCAAGGCGAGATGACAAATTGATGAAGTATGGGGCTACAGAGTTTAAGGGGACAGTAGATCCTCTAGAAGCTGAACAATGGTTAGAAAGGATGGATAGGGTATTCAAGAAACTGCATTGCACAGAGGAGCTCAGATTTGAGTACTCAGTATCTTTGCTACAGGGGGATGCTTATGATTGGTGGAAAACCATTCCCCACAGTCTGGTAGAACCTACAGTGCTAACATGGAATGACTTCCTCAGGGAATTCAGGCAAAAATATGTCCCTGATGCTTATGTAGACCAGAAGCTGCAAGAATTCCTAAGTCTGAAACAGGGGGACAGATCAGTGGCTGAGTATGAAAGGGAATTCTCCCGCCTAAGCGATTATGCAGTAAGTCTACTTTCTACCAGCAGGGAGAGATGTAAGAGGTTTGAAACCGGCTTGAAACCTAGTATCAGATTACAAGTGGTCGGATTCAAACATAACAACTTCTCTGAACTTATTTCTCAAGCACTAGAATTAGAAAAAATTGAATCTGAAGCGGCTCTTGAGAAAAAGAAATCAGAGAAGACAGAAAAAGAGGGAAAGTCAGTTCTAGTGGTCCTACTGGAAAGAGGAAAAACTTTGGGGGATACGACAGAGATAGTAAGAAGTCCAGTAGAGATAGATCTTTTGGACAGAAACCACCCCGATCCGATCAGCAAACTCAATAGAAACCCAGAAATGCGCTGTCAGATTGACTTTGTGAAACTTGTGGTAAACCACATAGTGGGGTATGTTATAGAGCCGTAGGAGCATGTTTTAACTGTGGAGAGACTGGCCATTTTGGTAGGGATTGTGTAAATCCAGGTCATTCTGGATCATTTACTACACCAAAGGGATCAACCCAAGTTTCTACCCCAAATAGTTCACCATCAGTTAGTAGAGGCAAAGGTAGAGGTAGGGGTAGTACACCTAGAAGTCGATCATCGTGAATCACCAAAACAGGTGATGCTTCAACTAGAGTATACGCTATACGACAGAAAAAGAGATGAGACTTTTGACATCATTCTTTGGTACTTTCTCAATTAGCAACTAAGATATATATATGTATTGTTTGACCTGGAGTTTGCATACTTTTATGTTAGTGTTAGAACTACATGTTCTGTTGTTATTCCTTTACAGGGGAATAAATTTTGATGCATTAGTGATTAGTCCTTGAGATAAGAATTGTGATAATAAGTGAAATTACTTTTGAAAGAGTTTATCGGCGAAAAGTATTTTCTAACACACCATAAATTATAAAGCTAATTGGCGAGCCTACTTAATGTAAGGCAAGAGGACGTAAAGGTAAGATGCAGTAATGGAATTGCTCTAGATGAGGGCAAGGAGGTTACTGTTAGAAATTACTAATGGATATTGTAATCAGAATAAGATTCGAATATCAGTGAATTCAAAAAGAATAAAAGATAACAAAGTTTGATCTATTGGGATGTATCGTAGTAACTATGCAATGTTCTTGATGTTTATACTGTAAGCTGCAGATTACAGTACTGACTTGAGATTATTGTGTAGAGCTACGTACTACCCGATAGTACACCTAGATAAGAATAGTTGCCAACGGCATCTGTTTTGGTATAGTTATGCCATGACAGAATTTAATTGTTAGAAATAAGTTTGAAAATCCTACTTAGGATCTAAAACTCAAAAGTTAAAATATCGAAAGGTTATAGTTCGATAAAATGAAGTCAGTTATAGAATATTGACAGATAAAAAGAGTTATGAAAGTAGAGAATTGAACAGTTGATTCATGTGTAACAAAGAAATATTACGAATGTGAGGAAGACTATGGACTAGAATGGTCAGAGGACCAATGACTGATGAATGATTCTAACATGACCTCAAGGGTCATTCAAGAAGGAACGTGAACCGAAATATTAGACAACACAATAGTAAGAGGAGATTGGTGTTATCCAAACAAAGTAAACATTGTATTAGATTGTTAAAAGTCTTACGATCATATAGAAAGGAGAAATAAACGTATGACTATTGTAAGATGGCTACTGGGTAAAAATTTCGTGGACGAAATTTATTTAAGGGGGGGAGAATTGTAGCACCCCTAAGTTCGGTAGTGCGTTCATTGCTTCCGGTGACCAGTCTTTGCCGGACAGCTAGGATGCCTAGAACCACACTTCAATGAGAGTGAGGAGACTTATAATAATGAAATACATGAATATAAAGTACAAGAAAAACAAAGGAAAAATGATAGCAAATAAATGTGATCAAGTTAAACGTAGGAAACCTAGCGATGGTGATCATGACGGGAAGTCACGGCGTGGACCGTTGACTAGCTCGGATCATGGGAACCCTGGAAAACATTTTTAGGACTTAAATATAACCTTGTTGAAGAATAAATCTCATTAGAAAGATCAAAGAAAAATTAAATAATTAGTACAAAGAAAAGAGAGAAATCGAAAAACAGACAAAACCCAGATACTGAAAAATGCGGAATGCCGCGAACAGGGGCATTATGGTCATTTGACATCCCGAAGTGTCTTTTGACCTAAATGTCCATTAAAAATAAATAGTATTACACTTAGAAAATAAAATGAAAAATTAAATTGGTGGTACCTAAAATAAATAGTGGAAATTATGGGTTAAATGTGGAATAAATGAACAATTACCTTATTATATGATTTAATCTTTGTTAGTGGACCACTAAAGATTTAATTAAACATAAAAAGGTGCTGATGCAAGTCCACTAACCAGCTGAACTTCATCTTCCTCAAAGTTATCTCAACATTGCCGTGAATGAAGGTGAGAGGAAACTCCATAGCCATTTTTCGTGCAAGCTTTCTTAACTCTCCATTTTCAACTCCAACCTCTTAGGTTTCTTCATTAAACTTTGTCTACACATCACAAGGAAGATATTGATACCAAATTTGAGAAGTTTGGTGAAGGTTTAGCAAGTTACAATCAAAGGTAAGTTTACATTTTGAGAATTCCTTTGTTAAACTTTATGTTCATGTTATGGGTATTAGTTTTGTGAAGGAAATTTTAAAGTTTAAATAGTTATTGAGATAGCCATTTTGGACAGCCATGGGGTCATGCATTTAATGATTTATTATGCATATAATTGATGAGAAATAATGTTGATCATGGTGATTTAATGTCCTAGTGAATTATTTCACATTTATATGGTGATTTTGGCACTTGGATGAGTATGGATGAATTGTAGGGCAATGTGGTGTTGAAGGACAATTTTCGGCAGCTTGGGAACCCTTGAATAATTGTATGTATTGATGGAAGTATAGGCAGAATATTGACCTAGAAGGATTGATGGATATGTATGTAGATTGATATTGTAAAGTGTATGTAAGATTTGTAATGGTTAGGTGTGTATGTAATGGTATTTAGAACTTGTAAATGTGAATTATATTTGGTGTGTTGAGGGTAATTGTAATCTGCCCAAAGTAATGTTAATGTAAAGTAGAAAATGCTTTTGGTAATGTACCAAAACAAATTGGTAGGGAAGTGAACCAAATTGCAAGGTATATGTGTGTTTGAATTGGGGTTTGAAAGACATATAGAGAACAGTGTGCAAATAGACCTATAACTTTAAATGTGTAACCTCAATTGGTATGAGACCAATTGGAGGTGGAACTAGGCACAAAATGTGCCAACTTTCATTGACAAAACATACCAAAATTCTGCTTGCAAGGTGACCTAAGAAAATGACCAATTCGGATTAGGTGCAATTAGGACCTGAAAAATGACCAATTGGGCAGCAGTGAGTGTTTAGGCCATAACTCACTCAAACCAGGTCCAATTGACCTGAAATTTTAACCAGGAATAGTTAAGACCCATACCTACAAGTCTTATGAAGACACCAAAGCCCAGAAATGACCATAAGCAAGTCAAAAAGCTTGCACAAGTTCGGGTCCAAAAACTGGCCGAACCAGAGTTGACCAAATTGACCAAAAATTGACCTAATTGATACCAATTGACCAGCAATAGTATAATGACCATAACTTGGTCTACTTAACTCGGATTGACCTGAAATTTTGCCCCGCGTGCAATAAGACATAGATCTACAAGTTTGTAGTTTTGATCGAAACTCGAAAACCGAGGGAACTAGATCGTCCGGCTAGGTCAACCAGTGTCCCGGAATCCAGCAATTTGCATTAAAATGCACTAAACAAGGGAATGACTTTGGTAAAACGTACCAAACCTAAAACCCTATCGAATGTGACATATTAACGACACTAAAACCTAATTTACCTAAAACGCAACGAGGGTCGGTATATTAGGTGATTAAGTGAATAATTGAGTTCAGTGCATTATTTACCAAACACCATCGATAGAGACAGTTTAATTTGGTACTGAAACACTTCAAATTGTGTTTCTCAGTTAACAAGGACTCAGCAAAAGGGAAAGAAATACTGAGTCAGGACCAGGAGACAAATATCAGAGGTTTGTGCACAACGGCTATTTCTTTTGAAATTTTCAATTGAAATAAATATTGACTATTTGTATATTATTGTTTTAAATTGTGGAAATGTGTTTGATGGACACTTATTGATTGAAAAACATTGTGAATGGTTTGAAATCAGAAAAATTGTTTGAATGATATTGATGGATACTTATTGATTGAAAAGCACTGTAAATGGTTTTTGTGGAAATTGAAGTGAATTACGAATTGTGTTGCCAATTTGTGAATGAAATTATAACTTTGGAAATTTATTGGATTCTTACGGATCATTTGAATAAAATGTTTGGAATTGTTTTGACTCACAATTGGCATGACACTGATACTATGTTCCTCCTCCATTAATGGGGTGAGTGTGATTATTCCTCCCTCTTTGACTTATCAGTCTGGGGTGAGTATGATTATGTTCCTCCCTCTTTGACTTCCCAGTCTGAGGTGAGTATGGATGAGTACTCATTATATAGCTAGCTTCCTCCCTCATTGATTTCGATTATTGGGGTGAGTATGTCTTGTCGTGGTGTACAACACGGCATATATGGAAAAAATTGTGTCATGGCCTAAATTGTGTTATTGATTGGCAACATTGTATTATTCAGTTATTTGATCGAATTGTGTCATTGATTTGCAAAACGATATTATTCAGTTATTCGATCGAATTGTGTTATTGATTTGCAACATTGTATTATTCATTATTTGATCGAATTGTGTTATTGATTTGCAAAACGATATTATTGATTATTCGATCGAATTGTGTTATTGATTTGCAAAACGATATTATTCAGTTATTTGATCAAATTGTGATATTGGTCGGCAACACTGTGTTATTAAGTATTTTGATCAAATTGTGCATGAATTGGCAATACGGTACTCTTAAACTATTTGACTAAATTGTGTTATTATGAATTTTGATAATTTGTGAATTGGAGTTTAAATTCCTTATGACATTCATTGTCTTGAATTTAACTATGGTTTTAAGTATCCACTATTGATATGATTTATGAATTGTGAATTAAAATTGTATTTGGTTAATGTTGTGCACCATCGAGACATTGTCTCGTGATAGCTTTATTCTTTATCGCAGTAGAGAGAGACAGGCGGCAGACTAGGTCGCTAATACATCCAGTGAGGATTACAGTATAATGAGTATACCAATATTTTGCATTTTGTACTGTAATGTATGACACTGTATGTACATTTTGTTTTTGGTTTTGAGTAGTTGTAAATTCAAATTGTACCTTGAAGTTGTAAATTTATTATGAGTTATTTGACTTGTAAAAATTGTATTATATTTCCTTATCTCAGACTTTGAAAAATTTCTATGGAATTGAGTTGAGAAATGTGTTGTATTGAGAAAAATGTTGGAGTTGAGATTTGGAAAATAATTGAAGTGCTTTTTACAGGTTTTCTGAAGAACTGTTTTGTCCAAAATACAAATGGCACCTTGCCAAAATTTTTACAGATATTCCAAATAAATCAAATGAGTTAGTTGTTTCACTTCAGTTCACCAAAGTCTTTAACACCTGTAAATAGTGCTCACCACTGTAAAAGAAGTAAGAAAAGTTTTTAAAATCCCTTGTAGTGTATTTAATGGGTTATCAGTAGACGGAGTTGGTAATTCATTAGGTATACTACGGGATCATGTTATGCCTTACAGAGGGGTAGGGTGTGACATGGAGTTGATTTTTAACCTAAATGTCTATTAAAAATAAGTAATATTAAACATTGAAAATGTCATGAAAAATAGGAAATGAGTACATAATATAAATTGTAGAAGAATTATGGCATAAGTACAAATTAGAAACTTTAATTAATTCATTCATTAAACTATCTTAGTGCTCCACTAACTAAGTATTAAGGGAACTATATAAGGCCATTAGGACATAAAATAAATTCATCTTCAACCTCCTCTCAAACCAGCCGTACCACTCCACCATTGAAACTCCATAGCCAAAGCTTGAACAAACCTCCATGCACTTTAGTTCAAGCCATGTTTCTTTAAACTCTCTTCACCAAAGTTGGTCTACACACCATGGGCAACATATAGACAGCAAAAAAGAGAGGAAATTCCATGGATTAGTAAAGCTCAAGTTGAGGATAGTGCTTAATCTTTCCAATTTCCTTCACTAATCCTTGCATTGAGCTTTGGGTAAGTTGAATTGCTAAGAAAAATTGAGGAAATGATTGAGTATCGGTGAACCTTAGTTTTGGCAGCCATGAAAATGCATGGTTAGTGAATTTTTCTTACCTCTAATGGATGGAAATTAAGGTTGATTAACTCAAATGGAAGATGTAGTAAGTTAATATCCAAGGACGTGCATGTTAGTGCTTGAATTAAAGGTTTGAAAATGGGTTTTGATGCTTTGGCAAACTGCCATGTTTGGTAGCCTATAATATCATGAATTTGTGTGTGTGAATATGAAGTTTATTAATGAAATATGATAATTTTAAATTTTTGGCGGCATGTGTAATTGGTAATGAGGTATGAGTATATGGAAGTGTATGTGTAATATTGATATTGAGATATGTTGAATTTTGGTGGAAGTGAATGTTGAACTTGAATGGTGAATTGTGTGCATTGACCACTTGAGTGTTCTACCCAAAATGCTTGCTGGAATTGTGTACAATATATATAGAAGTGCCATGATTAAATGTTGAAGTATTGGGAGGAGGAGGATTGTCAAAATTGGAAGTGTGATGTTCAAATGCAGGTTGTGTATGTTGACAACACCTAAATTAGCTCATAAGTGCAAAACTATGAACCCAATTGGTATGAGGCCAATGAAGGGTAAAACTAGACACCAAATAGGCCAACTTTCATGGAGAAATGTTGCCAAAATTCTGCCTAGAAACTGACCTTAAAAATGACCAAATCCGGATTAGTGACTTGAAAGCCTAAAAATTAACCATTTGGGTAGCAATTAGTGTTTTGGACATAACTCACTCAAAACAAGTCCAAATGAACTGAAATTTTTACCATGAATAGAATATACATAGAGCTACAACTCTTATGAAGACACCAAAACTCCAAAATGACCATAAGCAAGTCAAATTGCTTGCACAAGTTCGGGTACTAAAACTGCTAGAACTAAAAGTGACCTAAAATTGACCAAATTTTGCACTAAAGTTGCAATCTGTCTAGCTTTAGTAAATTGACCATATCTTGGTCTATACAACTCAGAATGACATGAAATTTTGCCCCGAGTGCAATAAGACATAAAGCTAAAATTTTTCTTCTTTGACCAAAAGCTAAAAACCATGAGAAATCAAACTTTTAGCTAGACCAATCTAGCACACAAAAATTGAGAACTTGACATTTATATACAATAATGCTTGAAATAATTAGGAAATGAATGCCAACTTGTGAAAATGGTAAATTGCACTATATTGGTAGCATATTAAAATACAAAATGTAACATATTGGTAACATTAAACCTAATTCACCTAGAGTGCATCAAGGGTCAACATTATAGGTTGACTAAGGAAAACAATAGAATTAAAAAAAATTTTAATTATGGAACCTTATGATTAGAAATAATTTAACTGAGTACTGAAACACTGTGTTTCAGTTGAAAAGGATATTGAAGAGCATAAGGAACATTGAGTCAAGAGGCGACTCATCCGAGGTCTGTGCGCAATACTTTTTATATTTACTACTTTTACTAGAAACTTTATTTGGAGAAATGAGTTATGAATAATTTTTTATTGTTTTGGCTTTGGAAATTATTGTGTTGCCTACTTTGCAGATGGAAATTTTGAGATAAATTGTGTTTAGTGGTATCGGAGCAAAGTAGGGATAGTGATACGTAACGCCTACGACTCCTGGGAACTCTCACACGTGAACTTAGGAGCTTTCAGGGATGGCGATACGTAACGCCTACAAGTGCTCTGATAGGTACACTATATTCCTCCCTCTTTGACTTGTCAGTCTGAGATGAGTATGGATGAGTTCTCATTAGCTAGCTAGCCACCTCCCTCATTGATTTCGATTAGTGGGGTGAGTATGCCTTGTCGTGGTGTACAACACGGCATGTTCGGAAATGTTTGTGTCATGACCTAAGTTGTGTTAGTGATTGGCAACACTGTGTTATTCGATTGTTTGATCAAATTTGTGTTATGTGAGCTTTGAAAAATTGTGAATTGTTTGAATTGTAAATTATCAATAAATGTTTTATATACCGCATTTTAAATTGTTATTATGCACCACTAAGTAAATTTTACTCAGCGATAGCTTTTCCATTACTGAAGCAGGTAGACAGACGGATAGAGTAGCAGAGTAGGCTGCTTGTGCTACATTTTGAGATTTCACCAAGTATATTGAGTATACCATATTTTATAGTTTTTGTTGTAATGTATGTGCTCTGTTTGTATATATTGTACTTGGTCTTGAGTAGTTATAAACTAAAATTGTAAATTATTTTGGCCTGTAAAAATATTGTGATATACTTATCTTATCTCAGTTTTTGGAAACACTGGAAAGTTGATGTTGAATTGAGTTGATAAATTTTGAGAAATTTATTATGTTGAACAAATTATTGGAAGTGCTTTTTACAGGTTTTTTGAAGAACTGCTTTATTAAAAATACAGATGGCACTCTGCCAAAATTTTTATAAAAATCACTGATACTCAGATTTGTTAATTGTTTTCACTTCAGTTAAAAATATTTTAATACCTGTTAATAGTGCTCACCATTGTAAAAAGAAATAAGAAAAGGTTTAAAATCCCTTGTAGTGTATTTAATGGGTTATTAGTAGACGAAGTTTAGTAATTCATAAGGTATACTACGGGATCATGTTATGCCTTACGGAGGGGTAGGGTGTGACATGTTTTAGTGGTATCAGAGCAAGTTTTTTTTTTTAAATTCTGTTTTGACCTATAATTTGAATATTCTTTCTTCATAGTACAATTGCTCAATGTCATTGTTTAGTACATACCGTATATTATATTATAAATATGCACTAGCAGGAGGAAATCTCCTTGTGTTATTTGTTCAGGAGGTGTAATATCCTCTAATTAACTATGGAAGAAGGGGACCGTTCAGTCAATCAATCAATAGAGGCTGAGGTATAAGGGAAAGCCCCAGCCCTTCACAATGTGAGTGGATCAGCTACACTAGCCCCCTCAATACCGCAGTTCCCTGCTCAATTTGCTCAGTAGATGGGTGCAATGTTCCAACAGATGGCTAGTAACATGCCCACTGAAGCCCCACTGCAGACACTAGTAGTACAACCTCAGCCTTTAGCTAGGCAGTATTACAAGCTGATTAAGTATGGGGCCACTGAGTTCAAGGGGATAGTGGATCCGCTAATGGCAGAACAATGGTTGGAAAGGATAGAGAGAGTTTTTAGGAAGCTGCATTGCACTAATGAGCTGAAGTTTGAATACTCAGTCTCACTTCTATAGGGGGATGCATGTGACTGGTGGAAAACCATTCCCCATAGTTTGGTGGAACCCCCAGTACTGACATGGGACGACTTTCTCAGAGAGTTCAGGCAAAAATATGTCCCAGATGCCTATGTGGACCTGAATCTATGGGAATTCTTAAGCCTAAAGCAAAGGAATACAACAGTGGCAGAATATGAGAGAAACTTCTCTCGATTGAGTCATTATGCAGGAAGCCTACTTACCACTCCTAGAGACAGATGAAAACGTTTTAAGGTCGGGTTAAGGCCTAGTCTAAGAATGCAAGTTGTGGGGTTCTGACACCAGAATTTCTTAGAGCTAATATCGCAAGCCCTAGAACTGAAAATAATCGAGAATAAAGAAACAGTTAAAAAGGGTACAGAAGAAAAAGAGTAAATTACAAAGACTACTGATCAAGTTCCTGATAGTGGGTCAGGAAAGAGAAAGCACTTTGGAGGATCTAGCTCACGCGAATCGGGTAGAGATAGATCTTCTAGACAGAAACCACGCCGATCGAATCAGCAAACTCAGCAGAAACCCAGAAATACGCTGTCGGATCAACTTTGTGAAACTTGTGGTAAACCACATAGTGGGGCATGTTATAGAGCCATTGGATCATGTTTTAATTGTGGAGAGACTGGTCATTTTGCTAAGGATTGTATAAATGCATGCCGTTCTGGATTATTTACTACACCAGAGGGATCAGCCCAAGTTTCTACCCCAAAGAGTTCACCATCAGTTAGTAGAGGCAGAGGTAGAGGTAGGGGTAGTACACGTAGAAGTCAGAGTACTGTGAATCAGCTAGAACAGGGTGATGCTTTAGCTAGAATATATACTATACAGCAAAGGGAAGAGGCTGAAACTTTTGATATTTTTGCTGGTACTTTTTCAATTTTTAACTAAGATATAAATATATGTATTGTTTTACCCGGGGTCTACATACTTTTACGATAGTGCCAGCATTGTTTGCCTTCCTGCTATCTCTCGTATAAAAAAAAAAATTATCAGTTACCTAAAAGTAAGTTATAGTAATGGAATTGCTCTAGATGAGAGCAAAGATGTTGCAGTTAGTAATTGACAATGGATATTGTAATCAGAATAAGTTTTGGATATTAGTGAATTCGAGAAGGATAAAATATAGGAAAGTTTGATCTCTTGGAATGTATCGTAGTAACTATGCAATGTTCTTGATGTTTGTACTGTAAGCTGTAGATTAGAGTACTAATTTGAGATTTTTGTGTAGAGCTACATACTACTCGATAGTACACCAAGATAAGAATAGTTGCCAACGATATTTGTTTTGGTATAGTAATGCCAGGATAGAATTTTATTATTGGAAATAAGTTTGAAAATCCTACTTAGGGATTTAAAACTCAAAAGTTAGAATATCGAAAGGTTATAGTTTAGTACAAAAGGAAGTAAGTTATAGAATATTAATAGATAAAAAGAGTTGTGGAAGTAAAAATTTAAACAGTTGGTTCAGATATAACAAAGAAATGTTATGAATGTGAGTAAGATTGTTGACTAGAATGGTCAGAGGACCAATGACTAGATAAATAATTCTAACATGACCTCAAGGGTCATTCAATAAGGAAACATAAACCGAAATATTAGGCAGAATAACAGTAAGAGAAGATTGGTGTTATACAAACAAATTAAATATTGTATTAGATTGTTAAAAGTCTTATACAAATTCAAAGGAAAGAAGATTATATGATCATATAGAAAGGAGAAAAGAAACGTATAACTATTGTAAGATGGCTATTGGGTAAAATTTCGCGGACGAAATTTTTATTAAGGGGGGGAGAATTGTAACACCCCTATGTTCAGTAGTATGTTCTACTGTTCAAGTGACCAGTGTCTGTCCGGACAGCTTGAATGCCTAGAACTACACTTAATTGACAATGAGGAAGCATAAAATAATGACATATGTGATGAGAAAAATTAAGGAAAAATGAAAGAGGTAAAATGTGACTAAGTTAAATGAGCTGAACCCGCAGCGATGGGTGACCGCACCAGGACGATGACCATTGAATAGCCCTGGACTACGGGGAACCCGAGAAAATATTTTCAAAACATAATTAAAGGTCTACTGAGGTGTAATTGACATTGGAAATGTCAACGGTACAAGGAGTAAATCGGTAGCACCAAAAATGTCCTAATTTGATCCAAAGAGGGGCATTTTGGTCAATTGACACCTGGAGTTGACTTTTGACCTAAATGTCCATTAAAAATAAATAATATTAAACATTGAAAATGTCATGAAAAATAAGAAATGAATACATAATATAAATAGTGGAAGAATTGTGGCATAAGTACAAATAAGGAACTTTAATTAATTAATTCATTAAACTATCTTAGTGCTCCACTAACTAAGTATTAAGGGACCTATATAAAGCCATTAGGACAGAAAATAAACTCATCTTCAACCTCCTCTCAAACCAGCTGTACCACTCCACCATTGAAACTCCATAGCCAAAGCTTAAACAAACCTCCATGCACCTTAGTTCAAGCCATGTTTCTTCAAACTCCCTTCACTAAAGTTGGTCTACACACCATGGGCAACATATAGACAGCAAAAAAGAGAGAAAATTCCATGGATTTGTGAAGCTCAAGTTGAGGTTAGTGCTTAATCTTTCCAATTTCCTTCACTAGTCCTTGTGTTGAGCTTTGGGTAAGTTGAATTGCTAAGAAAAATTGAGGAAATGATTGAGTATTGATGAACCTTAGTTCTGGCAGCCATGAAAATGCATGGTTAGTGAATTTTTCTTACCTCTAATGGATGGAAATTAAGGTTGATTAACTCAAATGGAAGATGTAGTAAGTTAATATCCAAGGATGTGCATGTTAGTACTTGAATTAAAGGTTTGAAAATGGGTTTTGATGCTTTGGCAAACTGCCATGTTTGGCAGCCTATAATATCATGAATTTATGTGTGTGAATATGAAATTTATTAATGAAATATGATAGTGTTAAATTGTGGGTAGCATGTGTAATTGATATTGAGCTATGAGTATATGGAAGTGTATGTGTAATATTGATATTGAGATATGTTGAATTTTGATGGAAGTGAATATTGAACTTGAATGGTGAATTGTGTGCATTGAACACTTAAGTGTTCTGCCCAAAATGCTTGCTAGAATTCTGTACAATATATATATAAGTGCCATGATTAAATGTTGAAGTGTTGGGAGGAGAAGGATTATCAAAATTGGAAGTGTGATGTTCAAATGCAGGTTGTGTATGTTGGCAACACCTAAATTAGGTCATAAGTGCAAAACTGTGAACCCAATGAAGGAACGGAAGCGTGAAAAACACAAGTTTATACCATTGAATTCAAAAATTTTCACCTAGGGTCACATGCATCATGCAAGATTTATTTTTATCTATTTGATTTCAATGATAAACAACATATTAAAACTCTTTTAATATGATTTTGGATCTGTATTTGCCATTTAAGATTTTTAAAATTAATTAGATTAATTTTAGAACCCTAGATTAAATCAAGAACGATTACACTAACCTCTTGATGCACTGCAGCATGTCTGCGCCTTTGAGATTCGTCTTTAGGACACCAAATATTGTCCCTCTAGCTTGTCCACACCAAGAACACCTATGGCAGCCCTTGAACAACTTCTAAAGCCTTTTCTATTAATTAGAAATTCAAGTTCTGCCTTTTAAGAGATTAGAGATGTAAACAGGACACTAGAAACAATTTCTAATGTTCTTAATTTAAGAGATTGATGGCTAATCTCTTTGAATTGATAAGAGATGAAGAAGAATAGAGGGAGGGCTGCAAAATGGCGTGACCAAGGAGTGTGGCTGCTGGTAGTATTTTGTTTTCTCATAACAACACTTTAATAGCTATGTTAACACATTAAACCCTTGCCACATGTCACCCTTTGATTAGCTCTAGGTTTAAGTGACCCAATCACATTGTGCCAAGTGTCAAACCTATATTTAATCTTGATTTTAATCATCTTACATGATTAAAAAACATTTTGCAAGCCTATGTGTTATGCCATGTGTCACCATCTCATGGTGCCACGTGTCACACTACAAAATGACCAAAATGCCCCTGTGTCTTAATTTTGAGTTCTCAACCCAAAATAATTATTTTTTTCTTCTAATTAATTTATATCAAATATAAATTAATTAATTAGTCTCTATTAATTAATTTCTCATTAATTAAATTCATATTTAAACACTTTAAATATAAATTTAACTTATATTATACATCCAATAATCTAGATTTGGTTTCAAGTCATGCTAGGGACTTTGCAATCTAATTGCAAACCAAACCTATTTAATTAATTAATTAAACTCTTTAATTAATTAATTAAATCATATTTAATTAGGTGATAACTTGTGTATGTGTGTGACTTACTAGGCTCATCACTAATTGGCAATGAGACATGATATCAACTCTTAATATCATCAGAACTCTTTCTTATCATAAATGATTTCTCTAAATCATTTTATGAACCTCATAGACCATGGTTAACACCTAGCATAGCATGCCATGGCCACCCAATTAGTAATAAGGTTTACCTTAAATGAACCTATAATCATATGTTACCATGCACTAGAATCTCTCTGTTACAAAATCCTAACTCAAATTTGGAGTCATGGTTTATGTCAAACTCCATTTGCTATGAATATTATGTTCTCTTTTAATTCCAGTTCTTGATTAAAAGATTTTCTCATCGAAACTCTTTTCTGAATAAATCTATCTGTCCTGGCCAGAACTTGAAACATCAAGAACAATTAAATGAACATAGGATTTTATCTCTATTTACTTAGAGGAACAGATTCCATCTTGATCAACACCTACCTCCATATATAACTAGTAGGAGCCAACACATGCCCATATACCCATACACGGTACAAGTATGAAAGCAAGATTCAAACTCAAACTACCTATATACAAGATAACTATGCTATCTCAGGTCTAAAGATTATATGCACTGATATGATTTATGACAAAACATTGACAAGAGTAAACTCCATGTGCTTGTCATAAGTGTCACTGGTTCGGCCTACTTATCATTTATAAGTGCCTATCATGTTTGTTATATGGTATGAGACTCACCATTCCATCTTATTTATATCTCATATAAATAAGTTGGGAACAAACATGAATACAATCTTTCTGGATAAGTCATGTCCTTATTATGAAGTATCCTCGATTGTGAACCTATTTATGATACTTCGTGCTAGAAATATTGTCAATCATATTCTTAACAACTTAAGAATAATATTTCTAACAAAATATTAATGGACCTTTTCTATTACACATAAATATATTATGTAAACGGAAAAGTGGAAATGCCTTTTATTAATAAAAATATGTACAAGATACATACTAAATGATATGCTCTAGGGCATACTACTAACAATCTCCCACTAGCACTAGAGCCATTCATTACAATATCTTAGACCTACCTTCTCAAGATGTTGGTCTAATTGAGTCTGTGACATAGGCTTAGTGAATGGATTAGCTGGATTTTCAGCTGATGTTATTTTTCTACATGGCTATATCGCCTTGCCCAACTATATCTCTGATAATGTGGTAGTGCCTTTCTATGTGTTTGGATTTTGGGTGAGACCTTAGTTCCTTAGCCTGTATGACTGCTCCATTATTGTCATAGTGTAGTGGAACTACTGACTCAATGTAAGGAACTACTGTAAGTTCTGTCACAAACTTCTTTATCCAAACAACTTCCTTTGCAGCATTTGATGCAGCAATATACTCAGCCTCTGTAGTGGAATCTGCACTCGTGCTCTGTTTGGAACTCTTCCAACTGACTGCACCTCCATTACAAATGAACACATATCCAGAGGTAGACTTTCTATCATCGATATCTGATTGGAAATCAGAATCAGTATAACCATCCAATTGCAAGTCTCCACCTCCATAAATCAAGAATAAATCCTTAGTTCTTCTCAAGTACTTAAGAATATTCTTGACAACTATCCAGTGTTCCAAACCTAGATTGGATTGATACCTACTAGTCAAACTAACAGCATATGCGATATCCGACCTAGTACATAACATTGCATACATTAAACTTCCAATAGCTGAAGCATATGGAATCCTGGCCATCTTATCTCTTTCTTCAGGTGTCTTTGGAGACATCTCTTTAGAAAGATGGATACCATGTCTCACTGGTAATAATCCTCTCTTGGAATCAAGCATGTTAAACCTCTTTAACACCTTTTCCAAGTATAGACTTTGGGATAAACCAATTATTCTTTTCGCTCTATCTCTATAGATGCGAATCCCAAGAATATAGGTTGCCCCCCCTAAGTCTTTCATGGAGAATGTATTTGACAACCATACCTTTATAGTCGTCAACATACCTGTGTCATTACCCATCAACAGTATGTCATCCACATATAAGACAAGGAAAGTGATAGCACTGTCACTAACCTTCTTATATACACATGGCTCATCCTCATTTTTGATAAAACTAAAGGATTTAATGGCTTCATCAAAACGGATGTTCCAACTTCTCGAAGCTTGTTTCAACCCATAAATGGATCGCTTTAGCTTTCATACTTGGGAACCATCTTGGGATTCAAATCCCCTAGGTTGTTCCATGAAAATGTTTTCTTCAATGTATCCATTGAGAAAAGCTGTTTTGACATCCATCTGCCAAATCTCATAATCATAGTATGCAGCTATTGCTAATAAAATCCTAATTGATTTAAGCATGGCAACAAAGTAGAAAGTCTCCTCATAGTCGATTCCTTGCCTTTGGCGAAACCCTTTCGCTACTAGCCTTGCCTTATAGGTCTCTACCTTTCCATCAGAACCAATTTTCTTCTTGAAAACCCATTTGTTCCCTGTAGGTATAATACCTTCAGGTGGGTCAACAAGATCCCAAACTTGATTCTTATACATGGAATCAATCTCGGATTTCATAGCATCAATCCATTTTGAAGAGTCTATATCTGATATAGCTTCTTCATAGGTAAGTGGATCTTCCCCATGATCTACTTCTTCATGAGTAGACAACTCTTGTTCTTCTTCATGAAGAAAACCATATCTCACTGGTGGGTGAGATACTCTGGTTATTCTACGAGGAACAACTGTAGATGTTTCATCAACGGGTATAGGTCGACTAGATGGATCTATATCCATCTGATCTATTGGTTGGTCAGAATTCTCCAATTCTAACTCTATTTGCCTTCCTTTGCCTCCTTCTTGAACAAACTGTTATTTAAGAAATGTGGCATCTCTACTTATCACAACCTTTTGTGAAGTAGGCAAATAAAAATAATATCCAAAACTATCTTTTGGATATCCAACAAATCGACCTTTTTCTGATCTGGTTTCCAATTTATCAGTGTTCAGCTTTTTGATATAAGCTGGACAACCCCAAATCTTAACATGCTTAAGACTTGGTTTTCTTCCATGCCATATCTCATAAGGTGTGGAAGAAACTGATTTTGATGGAATCCTATTCAGAATATACAAAGCTGATTCTAATGCAAATCCCCAAAAGAAGATTGGCATATCAGTATAGCTCATCATACTACGTACCATATCCAATAGGGTACGATTTCTCCTTCAGACACACCATTCAGCTGTGGCGTTCCTGGAGGAGTTAGCTGAGAAACAATGCCATGCTCTCTCAAGTATTCATCAAATTCAGTACTCAAATATTCACCTCCACGATCTGATCGAAGAGCTTTAATATTCTTTCCTATTTGATTTTCTACTTCAGATTTAAATTCTTTGAACTTTTCAAAAGATTCATGTTTGTATTTCATCAAATACAAATACCCAAACCTTGATTTATCATCAGTAAAGGTAATAAAATAATGAAAACCCCCTCTAGCCATTTTTTTAAATGGACCACATACATCACTATGTATTAGCTCCAAAATATTTTCAGCTCTTAGCCCTTGTCCAACAAAGGGTGATCTAGTCATTTTACCCTGAAGGCAAGATTCACAAGTTGGAGTAGGCTCAGAGCCCAATGAGGATAGAATCCCCATTTTCTCCAATTTTGCAATCCTATCTTCTGCAACATGACATAACCTTAAGTGCCAAAAATATTTTGAACTTGAGTGGGTTTTCACCATGGCATTGCTTTCATTTAGATTGCTATACTCTGGCCAGTGGAAACACTTTCTTACTGGCAATGGAAACACTTTCCTGTTGGCAGTGGAAACACTTTCCTTTGCCTCCATCAGCTTTAGTCTTCCTTTTATGTTTAGCTATTTTCTTGGAAGGACCAGGAATCAGAGGTTTCTTTTTCCTATTGCCCTTCTTCTTGTTGGACTTTCCAGCAGAAGAAGATGCAACCAAAGCTACCTCTTTTCCTTTATTGCCTGGCATATTCTTTTGGACAATAGCCAGCATGTTGAGTAAACCAGCTAAGGTGCATTCCTATTTAGTCATATGGAAATTTGTCACAAAATTCCTAAAAGACTCAAGAAGGGATTGAAGGATCAAATCCGTCTGTAGTTGGAAATCCATGTTGAAGTCAAGATGTTCCAACTGCTCAATCATCCGAATCATCTTGTGGACATGATCCCCAACATTCTGTCCCTCAGACATCCTCATACGGAATAGCTGTCTAGATATCTCATACCTAGCATTCCTGTTGTGCTCACCATACAACTCTTGTAGGTGAAGGAGGATCTCACTCGCACTCTGCATGTTCTCATGTTGCTTCTGTAACTCATTACTCATGGAAGCAAACATGTAACACTTAGCTCTCATATCATGCTCCTTCCACTCGTCCAAAGTATCATGTTCCTCTTGTGTGGCCTCTGGAGGTAAGGGGCCAGGAACATTTGAATCTAGAACATATCCTATATGTTCAAGGTTCAGGACAAGTTTCAAATTTCTTAGCCAATCAGACAGATTAGGTCCAGTCAACCTATTGTGATCAAGTATGCTTGCAAGGATATTGGATGGTGGTGGTTGTTTTGTGCTCATTTTTATCAGAAAATTAACTGCAGAAAATAACCAGATTAATTACTAAATGTATCATGTAATTAACCAAAATGATCATGGTCTTTTAATCAAATTGGTGCTCCCACTAACTTAGCGAATCCTACACTTCCAACGTAGGAAACGGAAATCCTAGTTGGATGGATTTCTAGTGGGTGATTAAATTCTTATAATTCTATTGATCATCCTCAGGTACATCCATTATTGGAATTACAATAAACTATAAGTGAGCAACTCCTTGCCTATCACATCTCATGTGAGGTTCAATCCTTTACCTAGCCCCTAATGCTCAAAATCTCAGGTACATCCATTATTGACTTATCTTGCATTAGTTAAGTTGATCCCATTGAGCCAGTAATTATGCAAATAATTTTAATGTCCTCAGGTACATCCAATATTGGCCACCAAACCATTTACATATTTACAACATCTCATGCTTAACAATTATTCTTAAGAAAATCTCTTAAATTAATTGCATCTCATGCAACTATTTAAAATTTCTTAAAATAATTGCCCCAATGGAGGGCCTATGTTATAATTACTTTAATTATAGTATTTCCAACTTAATCATTTGTTTGGAAGATTTTATGGTCATTCTAATTACTATTAAGGTCTCACTTTGCACATTATCCATTTAGCATGCATATATCATATAATTCCATACATTCCCATACATCTCATGCATTCATGGATAAGCAGTAAATATGGTATGATCATGGACTTTCTAAGGGATTCAATTCTGACCCACCAAGAATTGAATCAGGGCATTCCTAGGTGCATTTCATTAATTCATTTTACAAGAGTTGCTGAAGGAGTACATAATCAACACTTGATCTTGAATTCCTCCCACTGGTCCTACCAATGCTCTTGACCTCCTTGAACTTCTTGCAATCCAATATTACATAGTAATCCTTGGCATACCAAGGCGAATTTACAAGAACTTAAATAAATGAAATTACAACCCAAAAATTATTACAAACTTAATAATACATGCCCAAAATAAATTAAAATAAATTAATTAATTTACAATCCCAAAGAAACATAAAAGAAATAAATCCAATCACATTGGTCTTTTATAGTCCATGATCATCCATCATGCATATCACTATTTAACAATTAAATAAAACATACATACTTAAATTAAATTGAATATCTCATATTCAACTTAAAAATCCAGATTTGAATATGATTCAAATAAATTTAAAAATTCAGATTTGAATCTCATTCAAACAAATTTAAAAATTCAGATTTGAATCACATTCAAACAACTTTAAAAATTCAGATTTGAATCACATTCAAACATTTTTTAAAAAATCAGATCTGAATATTATTCAATCAACTTTAAAAAATCAGATTTAAATATGATTCAAACAACTTTAAAAATTCATATTTGAATCACATTCAAACAACTTTTAAAATTCAGATTTGAATCACATTCAAACAATTTTTAAAATTCTGATTTGAATTATAATTTAATTGTGTAATTAAAAATCCTAATTAAACATTTTAATTAGTCATATGATGAACCTTTCATCATGCAACAATTGCAGAATTTAATAACAACC
This sequence comes from Hevea brasiliensis, assembly GCF_030052815.1. NCBI lineage: Eukaryota > Viridiplantae > Streptophyta > Magnoliopsida > Malpighiales > Euphorbiaceae > Hevea > Hevea brasiliensis. The sequence continues at coordinate 18,158,889 of NC_079507.1, forward strand.
ATGCGCACCATGATCTTCCAAAGCCATGCGCACCATGTTGGAGTTCATCAAGCATGCCGCCACACCTCTTGATCCAACCAGCAATGGATCAATCATCTCATGATCAAATCACACAATTAAATCATATAATAAACAATCTAAATGGCAAATATAGTGGCTCTGATACCAATTGAAGGAACGGAAGCGTGAAAAACACAAGTTTAGACCATTGAATTCAAAAATTTTCACCTAGGGTCACATGCATCATGCAAGATTTATTTTTATCTATTTGATTTCAATGATAAACAACATATTAAAACTCTTTTAATATGTTTTTGGATCTGTATTTGCCATTTAAGATTTTTAAAATTAATCAGATTAATTTTAGAACCCTAGATTAAATCAAGAACGATTACACTAACCTCTTGATGCACTGCAGCGTGTCTGCGCCTTTGAGATTCGTCTTCAGGACACCAGATGTTGTCCCTCTAGCTTGTCCACACCAAGAACACCTATGGCAGCCCTTGAACAGCTTCTAAAGCCTTTTCTATTAATTAGAAATTCAAGTTCTGCCTTTTAAGAGATTAGAGATGTAAACAGGACACTAGAAACAATTTCTAATGTTCTTAATTCAAGAGATTGATGGCTAATCTCTTTGAATTGATAAGAGATGAAGAAGAATAGAGGGAGGGCTGAAAAATGGCGTGACCAAGGAGTGTGGCTACTGGTAGTATTTTGTTTTCTCATAACAACACTTAAATAGCTAGGTTAACACATTAAACCCTTGCCACATGTCACCCTTTGATTAGCTCTAGGTTTAAGTGACCCAATCACATTGTGCCAAGTGTCAAACCTATATTTCATCTTGATTTTAATCATCTTACATGATTAAAAAACATTTTGCAAGCTTATGTGTTATGCCATGTGTCACCATCTCATGGTGCCACGTGTCACACTACAAAATGACCAAAATGCCCCTGTGTCTTAATTTTGAGTTCTCAACCCAAAATAATTATTTTTTTCTTCTAATTAATTTATATCAAATATAAATTAATTAATTAGTCTCTATTAATTAATTTCTCATTAATTAAATTCATATTTAAACACTTTAAATATAAATTTAACTTATATTATACATCCAATAATCTAGATTTGGTTTCAAGTCATGCTAGGGACTTTGCAATCTAATTGCAAACCAAACTTATTTAATTAATTAATTAAACTCTTTAATTAATTAATTAAATCATATTTAATTAGGTGATAACTTGTGTATGTGTGTGACTTACTAGGCTCATCACTAATTGGCAATGAGACATGATATCAACTCTTAATATCATCAGAACTCTTTCTTACCATAAATGATTTCTCTAAATCATTTTATGAACCTCATAGACCATGGTTAACACCTAGCATAGCATGCCATGGCCACCCAATTGGTAATAAGGTTTACCTTAAATGAACCTATAATCATATGTTACCATGCACTAGAATCTCTCTGTTACAAAATCCCAACTCAAGCTGGAGTCATGGTTTATGTCAAACTCCATTTGCTATGAATATTATGTTCTCTTTTAATTCCAGTTCTTGATTAAAAAGATTTTTCTCATCTGAAACTCTTTTCTGAATACATCTATCTGTCCTGGCCAGGAACTTGAAACATCAAGAACAATTAAATGAACATAGGATTTTATCTCTATTTACTTAGAGGAACAGATTCCATCTTGATCAACACCTACCTCCATATATAACTAGTAGGAGCCAACACATGCCCATATACCCATACACAGTACAAGTATGAAAGCAGTATCAAACTCAAACTACCTATATACAAGATAACTGTGCTATCTCAGGTCTAAAGATTATATGCACTGATATGATTTATGACAAAACATTGACAAGAGTAAACTCCATGTGCTTGTCATAAGTGTCACTAGTTCGGCCTACTTATCATTTATAAGTGCCTATCATGTTGGTTATATGGCATGAGACTCACCATTCCATCTTATTTATATCTCATATAAATAAGTTGGGAACAAACATGAATACAATCTTTCTGGATAAGTCATGTCCTTATTATGAAGTATCCTCGATTGTGAACCTATTTATGATACTTCGTGCTAGAAATATTGTCAATCATATTCTTAACAACTTAAGAATAATATTTCTAGCAAAATATCAATGGACCTTTTTTATTACACATAAATATATTATGTAAACGGAAAAGTGGAAATGCCTTTTATTAATAAAAATATGTACAAGATACATACTAAATGATATGCTCTAGGGCATACTACTAACACCCAATTGGTATGAGGCCAATGGGGGGTGAAACTAGACACCAAATAGGCCAACTTTTTTTTAGAAATGTTGCCAAAATTCTACCTAGAAACTGACCTTAAAAATGATCAAATCCGGATTAGTGACTTGAAAGCCTGAAAATTGACCATTTGGGCAGCAGTTAGTGTTTTGGCCATAACTCACACAAAACATGTCCAATTGACCTGAAATTTTTACCATTAATAGACTAGACATGGAGCTACAACTCTTATGAAGACACGAAAACCCATAGATGACCATAAGCAACTCAAGTAGCTTGCACAAGTTCGGGTACTAAAACTGCCAGAACTAAAAGTGACCTAAAATTGACCAAATTTTGCACTAAAGGTATAATCTGTCCAGCTTTAGTAAATTGACCATATCTTGGTCTATACAACTCAGAATGACCTGCAAGTTTGTCTCGAGTGCAATAAGACATAGAGCTACAAGTTTTCTTCTTTGACCAGAAGCTAAAAACTAAGAGAAATAGGACTTTAAGCTAGACCAATCTAGCACGCAAAAATTGAGAACTTGACATTTACATAAAATAATGCTTGAAATAATTTGGCAATGAATGCCAACTTGTAAAAATGGTAAGTTGCACTATATTGGTAGCATATTAAAATACAAAATATAACATATTGGTAACATTAAACCTAATTCACCTAGAGTGCATTAAGGGTCAACATTATAGGTTGACTAAGGAAAATAATAGAATTAAAAAAATTTAATTATGGAACCTTATGATTAGAAACAATTTAACTGAGTACTGAAACACTTTAAATTGTGTGTTTTAGCTAAAAAGGATATTGAAGAGCATAAGGAACATTGTGTCAAGAGGCGACTCTTCCGAGGTTTGTGCATAATACTTTTTATATTTATTACTTTTACTAGAAACTTCATTTGGAGAAATGAGTTATGAATAATTTTTTATTGTTTTGGCTTTGGAAATTATTGTGTTGCCTACTTTGCAAATGAAAATATTTAGATAAATTGTATTTAGTGGTATCAGAGAAAAGTAGGGATGGCGATACGCAATGCCTATGATTCCTAGGAACTCTCACGCGTGAACTCAAGAGCTTGCAAGGATGGCGATACGTAACGCCTGCAAGTGCTCTGATAGGTACACTATATTCCTCGCTTTTTGACTTGTCAGTCTGAGGTGAGTATGGATGAGCTCTCATTAGCTAGCTAGCCACCTCCCTCATTGATTTCGATTAGTGGTGTGAGTATGCCTTGTCGTGGTGTACAACATGGCATGTTCGAAAATGTTTGTGTCATGACCTAAGTTGTGTTATTAATTGGCAACACTGTGTTATTCAATTATTTGATCAAATTTGTGTTATGTGAGCTTTGAAAAATTATGAATTGTTTGAATTGTAAATTGTCAATAAAAGTTTTATATACCGCATTTTAAATTGTTATTGTGCACCACTGAGTAAATTTTACTCAGCCATAGCTTTTTCATTGTTGTAGCCGGTAGACAGACGGATAGAGTAGCATAGTAGGCTGCTTGTGCTACATTTTGAGATTTCGCTGGGTATATTGAGTATACCATATTTTGTATGTGCTCTGTATGTATATACTGTACTTGGTCTTGAGCAGTTGTAAACTAAAATTGTAAATTATTTTGACCTGCAAAAATATTGTGATATATTTATCTTATCTCAGCTTTTAGAAACATTGAAAAATTGATGTTGAACTGAGTTGATAAATGTTGAGAAATTTATTGTGTTGAACAAATTATTGGAAGTGCTTCTTACAGGTTTTTTGAAGAACTGCTTTATTAAAAATACAGATGGCACTCTGCCAAAATTTTTACAGAAATCACTGATACTCAGATTTGTTAATTGTTTTCACTTCAGTTAAAAATATTTTAACACCTGTCAATAGTGCTCACCACTGTAAAAAGAAATAAAAAAATGTTTAAAATCCCTTGTAGTGTATTTAATGGGTTATCAGTAGACGAATTTTGGTAAGTTATTAGGTATACTACGGGATCATGTTATGCCTTATGGAGGGGTGGGGTATGACACTCACTTACTGTCATCTGCCTCTGTCTCAGCATGATAGATTCTCTCTTTCTGTCCTCAACATAGACACAGCTAATATTTTTTTTTTTGAGCCTCATCATGTTGGTAGCACTACCTTGGTTAAGGCGTCCCCCACTAATAGGCAGCTTCCTATAGTTGTGAAACTGCGCACTCTAAACTCTATTTTGTTGTGCAATGTAACTGCTGCAGAACTCTCTCAGTCCTTTCTAATCAATATTCTGCAGCTACTGGTCCATCCTCTTTCTTTCCTTTAAAATCCATAGCCCCATACTTTCGAAGCTTTCCTAACAGTGACTTCTGCATGAGCTATGCTTGAATCCCTATTACTTGTCCAAGCAGATCAACCATTTGCTGGAAAAATTTATGCTAAGGTTTTGCCAACTACCCAGCAGGTATTTATGTTACAAAATATCTCATCCCTCTTGTATTACTGCTCTCTAGGGCATGACTTTCCACTTCCTCTTCATTAGCCCAAGGAGCATTAGAATCCATTTTACTAACCTAAACTAAACAGGAGAGCAGATCTGCCTTAGTGTCACCTTGACCCTCAATGAATGCAATGCATGACATGCACGTTATATCTTTCTATCTATCTAGGTCTAGGAACACCTAAACCTTAGCTCTGATACCACTAAATGTAACACCCCTTACTCGATCTACTGTGCAGCCAATCAAGGAATGCTACATTATGTGCCGGAGCACCTTATCTTATCTTGCTTAATTCCATATTAATTTTTATTCCCATCATTATTTTAAATCCAATTATTTAAATGGAGAAACTAACAGAGTCTCTCCTATTTTATTTACATTTTCCATGTTAACATATTCACCTGTTTACTATCTCATCAATAATCATGGGTCCAACTCATAATCTCATTAACATTTTCTAATTGAAATCATTAAATCATTTTCATTCACATTAATCTCACACTCAATTCATATATAAAATTTCCAAAATTCATTAACTTACATAATGTACAAAATTATTATACAAATTCATAATTCAAATTAAAACTTAATAATTAATTACAATCTACAAAAGAAAAACAACTATGGTTTGGTGGACCCTATAAAATGCACTACTGAGAGGAGGTTACACAACACGACACTACTGCAGATTTGCACCACTCCCTATGCCAAAGTCTATTTGGTCTTCTCATCAGAACCTGTGCAAGGAGAAACCATCGCGCTAAGTATTTCTACTTAGTGGTGCACTAGTAGGAGAAAAATGTAATATACAAATGAAAATATAATTTCATGCTTTAATATAATATAAGAAGATTTCACATTTAATTTATTATGGGTCAATTTAAAGAAAATAAATAAATTTGTAATATAAAATTTTTGTAGCGTTTCATTACTTGATCACATAGTAAGTTTAATTATCCTTTTACATTTTATTTTAATGTTGGGAAGCATTCATTTTATTGTGATCTTTCCTTTTATTTTCTTGATTTTCAATTTTTTTTTCAATTCTTTTCAGTGCATCTTCATTTTCTCATTCCTTTTCCATGTATATTCACTTTCTTATTTCTTTTTCAATGTATCTTCACCTTTTTATTCCTTTTCAATGCACATTTACTTTCTTACTTCTTTTCAATGCCCAAGTAACCTATGACAGACTGACTGGACTGGATAAGCGGGTATCAGTAGCACTAGACACATCTGTGCCTCAGGCTATCATACCATGGGACACATAATGTCAACCAGGTACACAACAGAATGGTTAAAAAGCCATAATAGTAATCGGGCATAAAGCCATATACATCATTGTGCAACAGAATGGCTAGAAGCCATGGTCAACAGAATGGCATGGAAGCCATGATAACAGAATGGCACAAAGCCATAAGTAGTACTGCAAATCAAAACCCTTCTTGGCATGCCAATCTATCCAACCCATACATAAAGTCTAGGCATACATGGGCAATTATTATTAATAAGTATTCACAATTCTCATTATTACTCTTTATGTACTATTCTTTGTACTATTCAAGCTCAAAACAATTTTCTTTCATTCATGATGGGAATTTAAGTCCCAATCACAGGTCCATATAAATCATGTATTCATCAAATCATGTATGTGAAATATAAATCACAATTTAAGTCATTTGGTGAACATCTTAAAAATTCCAGAATTTTGCATTTGCCTTTCCGCATATATTAGGCCAAGCTACAGTAACAATTTGGGTACACTTTCTACATGAAAATTATTCCTTTATGCCTTAGCATTAATTCCATTTTTAAATCACATAATTTGAAGATTTGTAGCTCAAGTTATAGTCAATTTTCCAAGTACTGGTGCAGTGACCAATATTGTTTCCAGAACATGGCAGATTCTGGAATCCTAACTTTGTTAAGCCATTTGATCAAGTTACAATCATAATTTGGCTTGGTGTTCTTCATATGAGTTGTTCCCTTATGTCTCCTAGTTACACAAGTTCAAGGATCACTAAATTTGAAGTTATGTAAGGTGAGTTATGGCAATTTAACCAATCTAGACTCATGAACCCTGTAACTCCAGGATTTCGGGTTTAGGTCAGTTTTTTGCAATTAGCATTTAGGGTTCTTACACTCAATATTTGGATGAAGTCTCTAAACCAAGTTGTAGCCCTCATTCTTAAGTTTTTAGATCAATTTGAATCATACAAAATTGGATTTTTCTAGTGGATGCTATGGCCTATTTACCATTCGGGTGTCAAATGGCAATTTGCTCAAAGTACAGGAATTCTAGGATTGGAGCTCCTGAATTATCCTAGCAATTTCTCCAAGTTGCATTGAGATCCAGGTTCTTGTCAAAACATCAAAGTTGTCGTCATAAGTCTTATAGAAATTTTGGCATTTGAATCAATGCATTTGCAATTTTATATCTCAAGTTATGGCATTTTTGCTATAACTGGTCAGGTACCCTGAAGTTTTGAATTTTTTATTCTTAAGTTGTTAAGAATATGAGTGACAGTATTTCTAGCACAAAGTATCATAAATTGGTTCAGGATACTTCACAATAAGGACATGACTTATCCAGAAAGATTGTAATCATATTTATTCTAAAGGTATTTATATGAGATACAAATAAGATGGAATGGTGAGTCTCATGCCATATAACAAACATGATAGGCACTTACACAGGATATGTAGGCCGAACCAATAACGCATTTGACAAGCCCATGGAGTTTACTCTTATCAATGCAATGTTATATATCATATTAGTGCATATAATCTCTAGACCTGAGATAACACAGTTATCTTGTATATAGGTGGTTTGAGTTTGATATTGCTTTCATACTTGTACTGTGCATGGGTATATGGGCATGTGTTGGCTCCTACTAGTTATATATGGAGGTAAGTGTTGATCAAGATGGAATCTGTTACCCTAAGTAAATAGGGATAAAGTCCTATGTTCATTTAATTGTTCTTGATTTTCAAGTTCCTGGCCAGGACAGACAGATTTAGTCAGAAAAGAGTTTCTGATAAGAAAATCTAATTAATTAAGAACTGAAATTAAAAGGGAACATAATATTGATAGCAAATGGGGTTTGACATAAACCATGACTCCAGCTCGAACTGGGATTTTGTAACAGAGAGATTCTAGTGCATGGTAACGTAAGATTAAAGGTTCATTTAAGGTATTCCTTATTACTGATTGGGTGGCCATAGCACGCTATGCTAGGTGTCAACCATAGTCTATGAGATGCCTAAAATGATTTAGAGAAATCATTTATGGTAAGAAAGAGTTCTGATAATATTAAGAGTTAATATCATATCTCATTGCTAATTTGTAACATCCCCACTGTACGTGTTCTGTACGTTCTGTTGCTCTAGTAGCCAAATAACAGTCCAGGCAAGTCAGGATGTCTAGAACTACACTTCGGTGATAGTGAACAGACATATAATGATGAAATAAACAAAAAGAAAATACAAGAAAAATCAAACAAAAATGAAAGAGAGAAAATGAAGCTAAGTTAAACGAGCCGACACCACAGCGATGGGTGACCGCACTGGGAAGGTCGTTGCCGAACCCAGGATAGTGGGGAACCCTCAGAATTTAATTCCGGGACGTAAGTAAAGGTCTATTGAAATATAATTGACACTAGAATTATTAAAAAAACAATTAATAAATTAGTACAAAGAAAAATGAAAAATCGAGAAACAGAAAAAAAATCGGTGTTACCGAAAAATCGGGAATATAACCCGAAGTGGGGTGTTTTGGTCATTTGACACCTAGAGTTGCCTTTTGACCTCAATGTCCATTAAAAATAAATGGAATTAAACTTTGAAAATTCCATGAAAAATGAAATTATAAATGAAATGCAATTAAAGGAAATATGGGGCTATAATTAGAATTATGAAAGTTTAATTATTTTAACTATTATTTAAATGTTTAGTGGGGTATAAAACCATAAGTGGACAGCATTTTCCACTAAACCATTTCATCTTCTTCACTCCTTCATCACCATTGCTGAATTTGATTTTCTCTCCCAAGCTCATCCATGGATGTCCATGAAGCGAGCTTCATCAACCCATGATCAAGCCATTTTTTCCTATAAGTTTCTTTATTAAAATTGTTCTACACATCATGGGCAACACATAGAGAGGAAAAAAGGCAGCTTTTGATGAAGTTTGATCAAGCTCCATAAAAGGTTAGTGCTAGTTTTCCTTACCTCACTTAATTAAAATTTGTACTAAGGTTGAGATGAGTTGAATTATTGAAAAATTAGAAGGATTGGATGAATATTTAATGGTGATTGAATTTGGCAGCCATGGAACCTAAAGAGGTTTGAATTATCTTTATATGTATTTGATGGGAAATGAACAATTAAGGTAATTAGAGGTCCTAGCTAATTAACTTTATGTATATGTTGAGATTGAGTGATTGAATTAGGAGTTTGAAAGAATTGTTGAAGACCTTGGATAATTGTTGAATTGGGGCAGCCTTGAGAAGCATGAAAATGGTTAATTTATGCATATTATTGTTGATTAATGATGCTCAATTTATGTGATTATAAGTGTTAGAATTTAATTATAAGAGTACATGTGAGGTTGACAATGTGAAAGTGGGTTTTGAACAAAATTTTGAAGACTTGGACATTTGAGCTTAAAATTGGCAGCCTATTAAATCATGAATTTGTGTGTGTGAATATGTAGTTTATTAATGAAATGTAATGGTGTTAAATTGTGGGCAGTATGTATAGTTAAAATGGAAGTATTTGTGTGTAACATAAGTGTTGATGCACATTGAATTTGGGTGGATGTAAATGTTGAAGTTTAATGGTGTATTGTGTGCCTTGTGCACTTGAGTATTCTGCCCAGAATTTTTGCTGGAATTGTGTACAATATATATATGGAAGTGTTGTTGATTGAATATTGTAGTAATGAGGAGGAGAAGGAACATCAAATTGGGAGTGTATGTGCTTTATGCAGGTTGTGTATTGAAGGCAAAACCTAAATTAGGCCATAAGTGCCAAACTGTGAACCCAATTGGTATGAGGCCAATATGGGGTGAAACTAGACACCAAATAGGCCAACTTTCATGTAGAAATGTTGCCAAAATTCTGCCTAGAAATTGACCTTAAAAAGTGACCAAATCCGGATTAGTGCATTTAAGGCCTGAAAACTGACTATTTGGGCAGCAGTTAGTGTTTAGGCCATAACTCACTCCAAACAGGTCCAATTGACCTGAAATTTTGACCATGAATAGTTAAGACCTACATATACAAGTCTTATGAAGACACCAAAGCCCAGAAATGACCAAAACCAAGTCAAATGGCTTGCACAATTTCGGGCACAAAAACTGCCGAACCAAAAGTGACCTAAAAATTGACCAAATTATGCATTAAAAGTGCAATCTGTCCAGCTTTAGCAAATTGACCATATCTTGGTCTACACAACTCGGAATGACCTGAAATTTTGCCCCGCGTGCAATACAATTTTTCTTCTTTGACCAGAAGCTAAAAACCAAGGGAAATAGGACTTTAAGCTAGACAAATCTAGTATACAAAAATTGAGAAATTGACCAAATTTTGCACCAAAGGTGCAATCTGTCCAGTTTTAGTAAATTGACCATAACTTGGTCTATACAACTCGGAATGACCTGAAATTTTGCCCCGCGTGCAATGAGACATAGAGCTACAATTTTGCTTCCTTGACCAGAAGCTAAAAACCAAGAGAAATAGGACTTTAATCTAGACCAATCTTGCACACAAAAATTGAGAATTTAACATTTACATACAATGATGCTTGAAGCAATTTGGCAATGAATGCCAACTTGTAAAAATGGTAAATTGCACTATATTGGCAGCATATTGAAATGCAAATTGTGACATGTTGATACTAGAATCAACTTATCCATGATGTATAAAAAGGTCAATATTTTCATTGACCAGTGAATTGTGTAATGACCAGTAAACCCTGAAAATAAAGAAATAAATATTTAATCTTGTAATATGCCCTAGTTTGCCTAGTTGACTAGTTTAGATAGGTTGGCATTCCAATAGGATTCTGACAGCTGTTCTGTAAATGACTTTACGTCATACTGTGTTTTATGGCTTATTATGCCATATTATGATTTTAATAGCCTATGGTTATACAATTTGTGTTATTATACTCAGCTTAATGCTTGATTGATTATATGGCTTTTTAGCCACACTGTTTGCACACCGGGAGATACTTTGTGACCAATGGTGTGACGGCCCGAGGTACTAGGTACCCAGTGCTAGTATATCCGTTTATCCAGTCTGGTCAGTGTATAGGCTATATGGGTAGTCATTTAAAACATTATTTGTAACACCCCTAAGTTCGATAGTGCGTTCTACTGTTCCGGTGACCAGTGTTGTCCGGACAGCTAGGATGCCTAGAACTACACTTCGATATGAGTGAGAAGACATAAAATAATGAAATACAAGAAAAGAAAATACAAGAAAAACAAAGGAAAAATAATAGCAAAGAAATGTAACCAAGTTAAGCGAGCCGAGAACCCTAGCGATGGGTGGCCTTGCAGGAAGTCACGGCGTGGACCGTTGACTAGCTACTGGATCTGGGAACCCCGGAAAATATTTTAGGACTTAAATAGACCCTTATTGAAGAATAAATATCATTAGGAAGATCAAAGAAAAATTAAATAATTAGTACAAAGAAAAGTGAGAAATCGAAAAAGCAGACAAAACCCTGGTGTTAGAAAATCGGGAATGCAACCCGAACAGGGGCATTATGGTCATTTGACATCCCGAATTGTCTTTTGATCTAAATTTCCACTAAAAATAAATAATATTACACTTAGAAAATAAAATGAAAAATTAAATTGGGGGTACCTAATACAAATAGCCAAAAACGGAGTGAAAAATGTGTAAATAACACATGTAAGCTTATTATATAATTAAATTTGAGTGAGTGGGCCACTAAAGGAATAAAATAGAAACATAGTGGGGCAGATGTAAGTCTACTATACCAAGCAGAAACTTCATCTTCTTCATTTCACTAAACCTAGCCGAATTGAAGGAAAGGAGAAACCACCATTGCCGTTTTCATGCAAGCTTCATCTAACCCCTCACTTCACTTCTAATCACTTAGGTTCCTTCATTAAAGATTGTCTACACATCATAAGGAAGAGCTTGATACCAAAATCAAGAAGTTTAATCAAGGTTTGGCAAGTTCCAACCATAAGGTAAGTTTGTATTTTGGAAGATTGCTTTGTTAAACTTTGAGTTCAAGTTATGGGTGTTGGTTTTGTGAAGAAAATTTTCAAGTTTGAAGAGTTATTGAGATGTCCATTTTGGACAGCCATGGAGTTATGTATTTGATGAAATATTTGTGCATATATTTGATAAGAAATTATGTTGGTTATGGTGATTTAATGTCCTAGTAAATTATTCCATATGTATATGGTGAATTTTGCACTTGGGATGGAAATTGATGAATTGTATGACACTTTGATGTTGAGGAAGCTTTTCGGCAGCCTTGGGATTCTTGGATAAATGTATGTGTTCATGAAGGTGTTGGCAGAAATATTGACATTAAAGTTGATGGATATGTATATAGATTGATTGTGTAAAGTGTATGTAAGAACTGGTAAGGTTTAGGTGTATATGTGATTGTATTTAGACTTTGTAAATGTGAGTTTTAATTGGCGTATTAAGGATGTTTGTAATCTGCCCAAAGTGATGTTAATGTAAAGTGGAATATGGTTTTGGTAATGAACCAAAACAGAATTGGTAAGGGAAGTGGACATATAGTAATGTAAGTGTGTAATTGAGGTATGTTTAAGCAATGTGATAAAGGCAGTATGCATTTTAACCTATAACTTTAAATGTGTAACCTCAATTGGTATGAGACCAATTGGAGGTGAAACTAGGCACAAAATGTGCCAACTTTCATTGAGAAAGCATACCAAAATTCTACTTGCAAGGTGATATGAAAAATGTCCAATTCGGATTAGGTGCAATTGAGACCTGAAAATTGACCAATTGGGCAGCAGTTAGTGTTTAGGCCGTAACTCACTCAAAACAGGTCCAATTGACCTGAAATTTTAACCATGAATATTTAAGACCCATACCTACAAGTATTATGAAGACACCAAAGCCCAGAAATGACCATAAGCAAGTCAAACAGCTTGCACAAGTTCGGGTCCAAAAACTGGCCGAACCAAAGTTGACCAAATTGACCTAAAATTGACCTAATTTGATGCCATTTGACCAGCAATAGTATAATGACCATAACATGGTCTACTTAACTCAGAATGACCTAAAATTTTGCCCCGCGTTCCATAAGACATAGATCTACAAGTTTGTAGTTTTGACCGAAACCCGAAAACCGAGTGAACTAGGTCGTCCGGCTAGGTCAAACTAGTATCCCGGAAGCCAGCAAATTGCAAGAAAATGCACTAAACAAGGAAATGAGTTTGGCAAAACGTACCAACCCTAAAATACTATCGAATGTGACATATTAGTGACACTAAAACCTAGTTTACCTAGAACGCATCGAGGGTCGATATATGGGTTGATTAAGCAAATAATAGCCTTCAGTGAATTACTTATCGAACATTATCGTTAGGGACAGTTTAATTTAGTACTGAAACACTTCAAATTGTGTTTCTCAGTTACCAAAGACTTAGGAAAAAGGAAGGAAACCCTGAGTCCAGACCAGGAGTGTAACACCCTCCCGGTAGCAACTCCGTACATTCTACTGTTCCGGTGACTGGTGTCGGTCCGAACAGCTAGAACGTTCGGAAAAATATTTAAACTTAAGTGAGGAACCATAATTAACTCAAATATTAATAAGAAAAATTATTAAAAATTTTACAAATAAAATACAACCAAGTTAAACGAGTCGGTGCCCAAGCGATGGGTAACCAGAGGGAAGTTGTGGTTCTCGCAACGAGGAGCCCTAGACCCGGGGAAAAATTCATAAAATAATTATTGGGACTCCAGAGAAGGGTCATTGAGGTTCCTATGGCATTAGAATGCCAAGAAAATACTTAGAAAAATTTTTCAATCAGTGCACAATTTTGACCCGTTAAGCCAAACGGAGGGCATTTTGGTCATTTCGCCTTCCGAGGTGATTTTTGGCCGACTTGTCCAGTTGAGTAAATAATTAATATGACATAAAATATGAATAAATATTACTAAAAATTAATGTGAAAATGAGTAGAGAAAAGAAGAAAAGAAAATGAAAGAAAAACCTAAATATGACATCACATGATGTCATTTGGAGGGCTTCCACCAATCACAACCTAATAAGCCAAATTAAAAAGAGAAAAAAATGACAAATGAAGACACAAAATTTCTGGTTCTTCTTCTTCATTTGGACGTGAATCTCTCCCTCTCCCTCCACCATTTTATCAAGCTTTGAACTTGATTTTCTCTTCATCCACTCACTAAAACCCATAAGTCTCTTCATCAAAAATTAATCCCACACCTAGACAAAGCTTTTGGCAGCCTAGAAAAGGAAGGAAAGTGAAGTTTTAGCTTGAAGAAATCTACCCTACAAGAGGTTAAAGTGAGGTTAGTGCTATCCTTTCACTCTCACTCCTTTAATCCTTGTTAAAGCATCATTTTAAGTTAAGAAATTGTAAGAGTTTGAAGTAAGTTATATGTGTTAGGGCATCTTTAATTTTTTGCAGCCCTAAGGAAGGATGAGGTTGATTGTTTTAATGAATTTAGAATGGATAGAAATGATGTTTAAGGTATGAATATGCATGGATGTTGAATTAGTGTGCTAATTGAGGTTTATGGATAATTTAAATTGGACATTAGGGTTTTGAGAAGTGAAACTTGGATTTAGCTTATGGAATTGTGAAAGAACATTATAAGGGTCAATTAGTGACCATTTTAGGTATGTTGACCAGGAATTGGACTGAAAAATAGTATAGCCAAGTGAATGTGTAGGCTGCCTTGTTAGTGCAGCAGAGGGACTGAAAATTCAGTCCACTTGCACAGCCATAACTTTGCCTGTGTAGGTCCAATTGATCTTTGGCTAATTGGAAATGAAACTAGGCTTATAATGGCACATTTTTGCTGAAGAAACCATGCCCAAAAGACTAAAGCAAGTGGACCAAAACTTGGCCCCAATCCGGACACCCTGCAACAGCCCCTGCAGAAATGACCAAATGAACAGTAACTGTTTATTTGGCCATAACTCACTGTAGATTCGGTCAATTGACCTGAAATTTTTACAGCAACAAGTTAAGACATAGACAAACAACTTTTATGAAGAAACCTACCCCAAATTATGACCAGAACCTAACCCAAATGGCAGTCACAGTTACTGTTCAAACCTGCAACTCTGCAAATTTTGATTTGAGCAGTAATGTTTGGATGACTATAACTCTCTCTAGAAAACTCGAATTTAGGCGATTCTTGAACCGATCAAATTACTGACCAAAGTTGGACCAAAAATCTGCCAGACCCAAAATCTCAGCATGAATAGTGCACATGAACAGTAAACTTATTTTGGCCATAACTTGAGCTACAAAACTACAAATGGAGTGATTTAAAAAAAGAAATTCAACTAGACAAAATAAGGAACAACTTTCATGTTTACCATTTCCTCAAATTTCCACTGTAACAGTCCCTAATGGAACAATAAACTTATGGTACAAAAACTGAAAATTCTGCCCTTTAGTGCTAAGTTTGGAAATGGATTTGGTGATCAATTCTAACAAGTTTTAAATGCAAAATGTGGCATATTGGGAATGCCAAAACCCATGTACCTATTTTCTATCCAAAAGTCAACATTTTTGTTGACCAATGAGGTGAATAGTGACACCAAAACTTGAAGAATTCAAAAGTATCCAATAAGCTTGGAAATGGTATTGGCAACCAATACCAAAAAATTTAAAATGCAAAATGTAGTATCTTTGAGAACTTAGATTCAATAAATTTATTATGTATTAAAAAGTCAACAATTTGAGTGAATAGTAATATGAATAGTAATACAAAGACACAAAGTACAATAACTAGATTGGTAGAACAAATTAAGGTATGAAAATTTAGAAATACATCTAGGGAACTTTAAATTACAATTGACAATTAGTACTAGCGAAGGTAAAACTTAAAATGTGGGATCTTGGTGTAATTAGAATTAATATATCCATTAAGTATGAAAAAGTCAACATTTTGGTTGACTAGTAAGGGAATAGTAATCAAAATGATTAGTAAATTAAGATGAAGACCTAGAACCAATTCTAAGCTTAAATGCTTAGAATTGTATGACAAATGTAGACTATGCATCCTAGTCAAAATTGTTAAAAAGAAATTAAGGCCATAAATTTGAAATCCATGAAATGTTTATGGATTACTTGAAACATGAAAAAAAAGTCACCTAACTGATGTGAATAGATAGTTAGGGCTTATATGCCCATCACAAATGGAATTCATAAAATATTAGTAACTCAACTTGAAATATAAAATTTGTAATTACATAAGTAGATTCTTGAATGTATAAATGAGAAAGGAAAAATGTTTTGAGTACAATGGTACATGTGAACCATTGTTTAAAATTGTGATTAATATGAATAACATAATGAATGAATAAGTGAACTATATTAAAGTATGAATGAGACATTAGTTCTCATTATTGTAGAGAGGAGAAGCATTTTGAGTACAATGGTATAAAAGGATAACTGATATGAATTATGATTATATAAATGATCAAATGAATGTATGAATTATAATTGAAATTTATCATGAAATAATGAAGTCATAAAGCATAATATATTAATATTTTAAAGTATCAAATGCCCTAGTATACCTAACAAGATTGGTTTGGATAGTTTGGCATGCCAATAGGGTATTGTTTTAGCAGTACTGCGAAAGGCTTTATGCCTGTATTCATGGCTTTATGCCCGTATTCATGGCTTTTATACCCGTATTCATGGCTTTTATGCCGATTATGTGATATCATGGCCTTTTAGCCATACTGACTGCATACGTGGTAGACGTTCTGCGTCCCATGGTATGACGGCCCGAGGCACCGCGGTGTCCAGTGCCAACGACCCGTTATCGATCCGATCGTCTAGTATAGGTTACTTGGGCGATCAATTAAAGTATTATTCAATTCAGCAGCTAAGTTAAGTTAAGTATAATGAAAATCCAGATACAATTAAATTAAGTATTGAATGAATAAGCAAAGAGATTAGCAAAAGAAACATAACAAAAATATAAATTGCGTAATCATGCAGACTTGAAATACAATACGGATAGAATAAATTATATACCGCTAGTATTCTTGAAAAGTTATAAACTAAGTACTTCCAAAGAGGAACAAACTAGTATATAAGATCGTTGATACTAGAAATACCATACCAAATTAAATTGATTCTTGAGTATCTGAATTATCATTTATTTCTTTCTTTACTTGTATATATTATTTTTGATTATATTATTGCACCACTAAGCAGAAATGCTTAGCGCGATGGAATTGCTTCCTCGCAGTGCATCAAGGTAAAACCAGATGGTATCGATCGAGATTTTTGGAGTCGGATCTGCGAAGTGTCAGAAGAGTTCAAGATTGTCACCTCCTCAGCAATGCATGTAGATAGGGCTCATTTTATACATGTTATGTATATTGTTCATTCCTAGCACATTGTAAATTATTTGTATATCTTGTACAAAATAAACTCATGTAATTAACCTATGAATTATGGAAGCTATTCAAAGTAAGTATTTTAGTATGTGAATTGAATTTGAGTTATAATGAGATTATACTTGTGAATATTGAGATATTGAAAATCTAATGAGATTTCTGAGAAATCTGGATACTGTATTGAGATACATTATCTTTGAAAAATTTTGAGACTATTAAGTTTGAGAAATTGAGTATATATTGAAATTGTCTTTGGCAGGTTCCGAAGAACTGTTTTCACCATATTTAGCCGGTACTCCGCCGGATTTTCTTTAAAATTTTCGGAACCTCAAATAAATTACAATTTCAATAAATGAATTATATTTCACAAGTCATATTCAAAACAATGATGAAAATGAATTAAGATAAAATAGAGTGCTCCGGCAGACTGAGTGGCATAACTTGCTCGGCTACACTGTAGTCGGGTAAGGGGTGTCACATTTAGTGGTATCAGAGCACGGTTTAGGCATTTCTGGACCTAGATAGATTGCATATCATGCATTGCATTCATAAGAGTCGAGGTGACACTATTGCAGATCTGTATTTCCTGTTTATTTTAGGTTAAGGTATGGAATAAGAGAGTGAAGAGACAATGAGATAGCGAATGGAGATGAGAAAGAGACTATATTTAAGATGGAAAAGGATAAGTACATAACTGTTTGAGGATAGGATTGAGACTAAGGAGAAAGTAAAGTAGGATAACACGGAAAGGTGAAGAAATAAAGAGGTAGTAGCTCCTTGACTATTTACACCGGACAAATTTCGAGGACGAAATTTAAATAAGAGGGGAAGAGTTGTAACACCCTCCCGGTAGCAACTCCGTACATTCTACTGTTCCGGTGACCGGTGTAAGAACTGTTTTCTCCATATTTAGCCGGTACTCCGCCGGATTTTCTTTAAAATTTTTGGAACCTCAAATAAATTACAATTTCAATAAATGAATTATATTTCACAAGTTATATTCAAAACTACGATAAAAATGAATTAAGATAAAATAGAGTACTCCGGCACACTGAGTGGCATAACTTGCTCGGCTACACTGTAGTCGGGTAAGGGGTGTCACATTTAGTGGTATCAGAGCTTGGTTTAGGTGTTTCTGGACCTAGATAGATTGCATATCATGCATTGCATTCATAAGAGTCGAGGTGACACTATTGCAGATCTGTATTTCCTGTTTATTTTAGGTTAAGGTATGGAAGAAGAGAGTGAAGAGACAATGAGATAGCGAATGGAGATGAGAAAGAGACTATATTTAAGATGGAAAAGGATAAGTACATAACTGTTTGAGGATAGGATTGAGACTAAGGAGAAAGTAAAGTAGGATAACACGGAAAGGTGAAGAAATAAAGAGGTAGTAGCTCCTTGACTATTTACACCGGATAAATTTCGAGGACGAAATTTAAATAAGAGGGGAAGAGTTGTAACACCCTCCCGGTAGCAACTCCGTACATTCTACTGTTCCGGTGACCGGTGTCGGTCCGGACAGCTAGAACGTTCGGAAAAATATTTAAACTTAAGTGAGGAACCATAATTAACTCAAATATTAATAAGAAAAATTTAGTAAAAATTTTAGAAATAAAATACAACCAAGTTAAACGAGCCGGTGCCCAAGCGATGGGTAACCAGAGGGAAGTTGCGGTTCTCGCAACGAGGAGCCCTAGACCCGGGGAAAATTCATAAAATAATTATTGGGACTCCAGAGAAGGGTCATTGAGGTTCCTATGGCATTAGAATGCCAAGAAAATACTTAGAAAAATTTTTCAATCGGTACAGACAATTTTGACCCGTTAAGCCAAACGGAGGGCATTTTGGTCATTTCGCCTTCCGAGGTGATTTTTGGCTGACTTGTCCAGTTGAGTAAATAATTAATATGACATAAAATATGAATAAATATTACTAAAAATTAATGTGAAAATGAGTAGAGAAAAGAAGAAAAGAAAATGAAAGAAAAACCTAAATATGACATCACATGATGTCATTTGGAGGGCTTCTACCAATCACAACCTAATAAGCCAAATTAAAAAGAGAAAAAAATGACAAATGAAGACACAAAATTTCTGGTTCTTCTTCTTCATTTCGACGTGAATCTCTCCCTCTCCCTCCACCATTTTATCAAGCTTTGAACTTGATTTTCTCTTCATCCACTCACTAAAACCCATAAGTCTCTTCATCAAAAATTAATCCCACACCTAGACAAAGCTTTTGGCAGCCTAGAAAAGGAAGGAAAGTGAAGTTTTAGCTTGAAGAAATCTACCCTACAAGAGGTTAAAGTGAGGTTAGTGCTATCCTTTCACTCTCACTCCTTTAATCCTTGTTAAAGCATCATTTTAAGTTAAGAAATTGTAAGAGTTTGAAGTAAGTTATATGTGTTAGGGCATCTTTAATTTTTTGCAGCCCTAAGGAAGGATGAGGTTGATTGTTTTAATGATTTTAGAATGGATAGAAATGATGTTTAAGGTATGAATATGCATGGATGTTGAATTAGTGTGCTAATTGAGGTTTATGGATAATTTAAATTGGACATTAGGGTTTTGAGAAGTGAAACTTGGATTTAGCTTATGGAATTGTGAAAGAACATTATAAGGGTCAATTAGTGACCATTTTAGGTATGTTGACCAGGAATTGGACTGAAAAATAGTATAGCCAAGTGAATGTGTAGGCTGCCTTGTTAGTGCAGCAGAGGGACTGAAAATTCAGTCCACTTGCACAGCCATAACTTTGGCTGTGTAGGTCCAATTGATGTTTGGCCAATTGGACATGAAACTAGGCTTATAATGCCACATTTTTGCTGAAGAAACTATGCCCAAAAGACCAAAGCAAGTGGACCAAAACTTGGCCCCAATCCGGACACCCTGCAACAGCCCCTGCAGAAATGACCAAATAAACAGTAACTGTTCATTTGGCCATAACTCACTGTAGATTTGGTCAATTGACCTGAAATTTTTACAGCAACAAGTTAAGACATAGACAAACAACTTTCATGAAGAAACCTACCCCAAATTATGACCAGAACATAACCCAAATGGCAGTCACAGTTACTGTTCAAACCTGCAACTCTGCAGATTTTGATTTGAGCAGTAATGTTTGGAGGACTATAACTCTCTCTAGAAAACTCGGATTTAGGCGATTCTTAAACCGATGGAAACCTAAGGCATAGTAGAACATTTCATATGCAGAAAGTTAGACCAAATTATGAACTTAACGTGATCAAATTACTGACCAAAGTTGGACCAAAAATCTGCCAGACCCAAAATCTTAGCATGAACAGTGCACGTGAACAGTAAACTTATTTTGGCCATAACTTGAGCTACAAAACTCCAAATGGAGTGATTCAAAAAAAGAAATTCAACTAGACAAAATAAGAAACAACTTTCATGTTTACCATTTCCTCAAATTTCCACTGTAACAGTCCCTAATGGAACAGTAAACTTATGGTACAAAAACTGAAAATTCTACCCTTTAGTGCTAAGTTTGGAAATGGATTTGGTGATCAATTCTAACAAGTTTTAAATGCAAAATGTGGCATATTGGGAATGCCAAAACCCATGTACCTATTTTCTATCCAAAAGTCAATATTTTTGTTGACCAATGAGGTGAATAGTGACACCAAAACTTGAAGAATTCAAAAGTATCCAATAAGCTTGGAAATGGTATTGGCAACCAATACCAACAAATTTGAAATGAAAAATGTGGTATCTTTGAGAACTTAGATTCAATAAATTTATTATGTATTAAAAAGTCAACAATTTGAGTGAATAGTAATATGAATAGTAATATAAAGACACAAAGTACAATAACTAGATTGGTAGAACAAATTAAGGTATGAAAATTTAGAAATGCATCTAGGGAACTTTAAATTGCAATTGACAATTAGTACTAGCGAAGGTAAAACTTAAAATGTGGGATCTTGGTGTAATTAGAATTAATATATCCATTAAGTATGAAAAAGTCAACATTTTGGTTGACTAGTAAGGGAATAGTAATCAAAATGATTAGTAAATTAAGATGAAGACCTAGAACCAATTCTAAGCTTAAATGCTTAGAATTGTATGACAAATGTAGACTATGCATCCTAGTCAAAATTGTTAAAAAGAAATTAAGGCCATAAATTTGAAATCCATGAAATGTTTATGGATTACTTGAAACATGAAAAAATAGTCACCTAACTGATGTGAATAGATAGTTAGGGCTTATATGCCCATCACAAATGGAATTCATAAAATATTAGTAGCCCAACTTGAAATATAAAATTTGTAATTACATAAGTAGATTCTTGAATGTATAAATGAGAAAGGAAAAATGTTTTGAGTACAATGGTACATGTGAACCATTGTTTAAAATTGTGATTAATATGAATAACATAATGAATGAATAAGTGAACTATATCAAAGTATGAATGAGACATTAGTTCTCATTATTGTAGAGAGGAGAAGCATTTTGAGTACAATGGTATAAAAGGATAACTGATATGAATTGTGATTATATAAATGATCAAATGAATGTATGAATTATAATTGAAATTTATCATGAAATAATGAAGTCATAAAGCACAATATATTAATATTTTAAAGTATCAAATGCCCTAGTATACCTAACAAGATTGGTTTGGATAGTTTGGCATGCCAATAGGGTATTGTTTTAGCAGTACTGGGAAAGGCTTTATGCCTGTATTCATGGCTTTATGCCCGTATTCATGGCTTTTATGCCCGTATTCATGGCTTTTATGCCGATTATGTGATATCATGGCCTTTTAGCCATACTGACTGCATACGTGGTAGGCGCTCAAGGTCCCATGGTAGGCACCGCGGTGTCAGTGCCAACGACCGTTATCCATCGATGCCTAGTATAGGTTACTTGGGCCAATTAAAGTATTATTCAATTCAGCTAAGTTAAGTTAAGTATAATGAAAATCCAGACAATTAAATTAAGTATTGAATGAATAAGCAAAAGAGATTAGCAAAAGAAACATAACAAAAATATAAATTGCGTAACTGCACAGACTTGAAATACAATACAGATAGAATAAATTATATACCTGCTAGTATTACTGAAAAGTTATAAACTAAGCACTTCCAAAGAGGAACAAACTAGTATATAAGATCGTTGATACTAGAAATACCATACCAAATTAAATTGATTCTTGAGTATCTGAATTATCATTTATTTCTTTCTTTACTTGTATATATTATTTCTGATTATATTATTGCACCACTAAGCAGAAATGCTTAGGGTGATGGAATTGCTTCCTCGCAGTAATCAAGGTAAAACCAGAGATCATCGAGATTTTTGGAGTCCAGATCTGCAAAAGTGTCAGAAGAGTTCAAGATTGTCACCTCCTCAGCAATGCATGTAGATAGGGCTCATTTTATACATGTTATGTATATTGTTCATTCCTAGCACATTGTAAATTATTTTTATATCTTGTACAAAATAAACTCATGTAATTAACCTATGAATTATGGAAGCTATTCAAAGTAAGTATTTTAGTATGTGAATTGAATTTGAGTTATAATGAGATTATACTTGTGAATATTGAGATATTGAAAATCTAATGAGATTTCTGAGAAATCTGGATACTGTATTGAGATACATTATCTTTGAAAAATTTTGAGACTATTAAGTTTGAGAAATTGAGTATATATTGAAATTGTCTTTGGCAGGTTCCGAAGAACTGTTTTCTCCATATTTAGCCGGTACTCCGCCGGATTTTCTTTAAAATTTTCGGAACCTCAAATAAATTACAATTTCAATAAATGAATTATATTTCACAAGTTATATTCAAAACAACGATGAAAATGAATTAAGATAAAATAGAGTGCTCCGGCACACTGAGTGGCATAACTTGCTCGGCTACACTGTAGTCGGGTAAGGGGTGTCACATTTAGTGGTATCAGAGCACGGTTTAGGCGTTTCTGGACCTAGATAGATTGCATATCATGCATTGCATTCATAAGAGTCGAGGTGACACTATTGCAGATCTGTATTTCCTGTTTATTTTAGGTTAAGGTATGGAATAAGAGAGTGAAGAGACAATGAGATAGCGAATGGAGATGAGAAAGAGACTATATTTAAGATGGAAAAGGATAAGTACATAACTGTTTGAGGATAGGATTGAGACTAAGGAGAAAGTAAAGTAGGATAACACGGAAAGGTGAAGAAATAAAGAGGTAGTAGCTCCTTGACTATTTACACCGGATAAATTTCGAGGACGAAATTTAAATAAGAGGGGAAGAGTTGTAACACCCTCCCGGTAGCAACTCCGTACATTCTCTTTATTCGTGACCTGTAAGAACTGTTTTCTCCATATTTAGCCGGTACTCCGCCGGATTTTCTTTAAAATTTTCGGAACCTCAAATAAATTACAATTTCAATAAATGAATTATATTTCACAAGTTATATTCAAAACTACGATAAAAATGAATTAAGATAAAATAGAGTGCTCCGGCACACAGAGTGGCATAACTTGCTCGGCTACACTGTAGTCGGGTAAGGGGTGTCACAAGGAGACAATTATCAGAGGTTTGTGCACAACTAGTTTTCAACTAATTTTACTCTGAATAAGATTTCATATGATTAATTGTATGTTATTGATTTAAATTGTGTTTGTGCACAATACTATTTCTTTTGAAATTTCCAATTGAAATGAATTATGACTATTTGTATATTATTGTTTTAAATTGTGGAAATGTGTTTGAATGGATATTTATTGCTTGAAAAGCATTGTAAATGATTTGATGGATACTATTGATTGAAAAGCACTGTAAATGGTTTTTGTGGAAATTAAAGATAATTATGAATTGTGCTGCCATTTTGTGAATGAAATTATAACTTCGGAAATTTATTGGATTCTCATGAATCATTTGAATAAAATGTTTGGAATTGATTTTGTGTTCACACTTTGCATGACAATATCATATCATTCCTTCTCCTTTTATGGGGTTGTGATCGTTTATTTTCCTTCTCCATTTATGGAGTCGTGATCGTTTATTTTTCTCCCTCTCTGGTTTACCAGTTGAGGTGATCGGATGAGTACTCATTATATAGCTAGCTCCCTTCCTCATTGATTTCAATTAGTGGGGTTGTGATTGCTTTGTCGTGGTGTACAACGCGGCATTGATCGGAAATTTGTGTCATGGCTTAAGTTGTGAATGAATTGGCAACACTGTATTCTTAACTTATTCGACTAAATTGTGTTGTTATGCGATTTGATAATTTGTTAAATGAAGTTTAAATTCTTATTGACATTTACTGTCTTTCGAATTTAACTATGTTTTGATTATTGAGATTTATTATGATATTGTGTTAAATTCCTTATGACAGTATTGTCTTGAATTTAACTATGATTTTTAAGTATCCACTATTTATATGATTTATGAATTGTGATTTAAATTGTATTTGGTTAATGTTGTGCACCACTGAGACTTTGTCTCAGCGATAGCTTTTTATTGCTGTCGCAGGTAGACAGACAGACAGTGCAGCAGACTAGGCTGCTAGTACCTCCAGCGAGAGACTACCGAGTATAATGAGTATACCAATATTTTGTATTTTGTAATGTAATGATGTTCACTATATGTACGTATTGTTGTTGGTTTTGAGCAGTTGTAAATTAAAATTGTACATTGAAGTTGTAAAGTAAATTATGAGATATTTTGACTTGTAAAAATTGTATTATATTTTCTCTATCTCAGTCCTTGAAAAATTACTATGAATTTGACTTGAGAAATGTGTTGGGTTGAGAAAAATGTTGAAGTTGAGATTTGGAAATTTATTGAAGTGCTTTTTACAGGTTTTCTGAAGAACTGATTTATCCAAAATACAGATGGCACTCTGCCAAAATTTTTACAGAAACTCCAAGTAATTCAAATGTGTTAGTTCTATCACTTCAGTTCAAAAAGGTTTTTAACACCTGTAAATAGTGCTCACCACTGTAAAAGAAGTAAGAAAAGTTTTTAAAATCCCTTGTAATATATTTAATGGATTATCAGTAGACGGAGTTGGTAATTCATTAGGTATACTATGGGATCATGTTATGCCTTACAGAGGGGTAGGGTATGACATTATTCAGTTCAGGAAGCTAAGTTAAGTTAAGTATAATGAAATTTCAGTACAATTAAATTAAGTATTGAATGAATGAGTAAAAGAAATTAGCAAAAGAAACATAACAAAAATATAAATTGCAGAATCGTAGAGACTTGAAATACAATACAGTTAGAATAAATTGTATACTGGGTAGTATGACTGAAAAGTTATAAACTAAGCACTTCCAAAGAGGAACAAACTAGTATATAAGATCGTTGATACTAGAAATACCATACCAAATTAAATTGATTTTTGAGTATCTGAATTATGATTTATTTCTTTCTTTAATTGTATATATTATTTCTTGTTATACTATTGCACCACTAAGCAGAAATGCTTAGCGCGATGGAATTGCTTCCTCGCAGTAATCAAGGTAAAACCAGATGGTATCAACGGAGTTTTTGGAGTCGGATCTGCGAAGTGTCGAAGAGTTCAAGATTGTCACCTCCTCAGCAATGCATGTAGATAGGGCTCATTTTATACATGTTATGTATATTGTTCATTCCTAGCACATTGTAAATTATTTGTATATCTTGTACAAAATAAACTCATGTAATTAACCTATGAATTGTGGAAGCTACTCAAAGTAAGTATTTTAATATGTGAATTGAATTTGAGTTACAATGAGATTGTACTTGTGAATATTGAGATGTTGAAAATCTGATGAGATTTCTGAGAAATCTGGATACTGTATTGAGACACATTATGTTCGAAAATTTTTGAGACTATTAAGTTTGAGAAATTGAGTATATATTGAAATTGTTTTTGGCAGGTTCAGAAGAACTGTTAGTCCAAATTACAGTCGGCACGTTGTCGGATTATCATTAAAATTTTTGAAATTTTCAAATTAGTCAGATTTTGATAAAAGTAAAAATAGCCTAAACCTCAGATAAAGTTTTTGAACAAGTAAATCTAGAACTATAATGAAATCAGATAAGATCAGGTGCTCCGGCACGCTGTGTAGCACGTCTTGCTCGGCTACACTGTAGACGGGTAGGGGTGTTACACAATTAGTGATGAGCCTAGTAAGTCACACACATACACAAGTAATCACCAAGTTAAATGTGATTTAATTAATTAGTTAAAGAGTTTAATTTAATTAAATAGGTTTGGTTTGCAATTAGATTACAAAGTCCCTAGCATGGCTTGAAACCAAATCTAGGTTGTTGGATATATAGTATAAGTTAAATTTATATTTGAAGTATTTAAATATAAATTTAATTATGAGAAATTAGTAACATCCTCTCTGTACCAATTATGTATGCTTTGTTGCTCCAGTGACCTAATATCAGTCTAAGCAAATTAGGATGTCTGGAACTACACTTCGATGATAGTGAACAGACATATATTGATGAAATAAATAAATAAAAATACAAGAAAAATTAAAGAAAAATAAAAGAGAGAAAATGAAACTAAGTTAAACGAGCCGGTACCATAGCGATGGGTGACCACACCGGAAAGTTACGGCGAAGGCAATTGTTGACCCCAGGACTGCGGGAAACCCTCGGAATTATATTTCGGGACATAATTAAAGGTTTATTGAAATGTAATTGACACTAGAAATATCAAAGAAAAATTAATAAATTAGTACAAAGAAAAATGAAAAATCGAGAAATAGATAAAAATCGGTGTAACCGAAAAATTGGGAATACAACCCGAAGAAGGGCATTTTGGTCATTTGACACCTACAGTTGCCTTTTGACCTCAATGTCCATTAAAAATAAATGATATTACACTTTGGAAATATCATGAAAAATTAAAATGAGGTAAATTATATGAATGGTGAAAGAAATGGGGCTTAAAATCCAAATTGTGAAACTTTGAATAAATAAACAAAAAACTAACCTAAGTGCTCTACTAACTCCTAATTTGGGACACCTATATAGGACTTTGGGACAGCAGATCCCACTAACTTGTTCTTCTTCTTCTTCATTCTTCTTCTTACTGAAATGGAGCTCCCAAACCAAAACTCCATGGATACACACATTGAAGCTTTCTCTCTCCATCATCAATCCATAATTTCTGCAATTGTTCTTCATTAAAGTTGATCTACACATCTTGGGAAACCTTTAGGCAGTAAAAACTAGAGTAAATTCCATGGTTTTATCAAGGTCAAGTTGAGGTAAGTGTCCAAAATCCCTCCCTTGCTTTAGTAAACTTCATGTTTAGGTTGAGGTGAGTTGAATGGTGAAGAGAATGAAAGAATTTATTGAGTTATGGTGTTGTTCAATTTTTGCAGCCATGAGAACCTATGTTGCTTGAGTTTTTCTTATCTCTAATGGATAGAAAACAATGTTGATTTAGTCATTTTAATGTTGTAGTAATTTAGTTTTTATGTATGTGTACATTGAGCATTTGAATTTGAGGGTTTGGAAAGTAATTTGTATATCTTAGCAAATTGCCACTTTTGGCAGCCTTTAAATTCATGAATTAGTGTTTGGTTTCATAAATTTTCTTAATGAATTATGGTGAAGATAAATTGAGGGTAGTGTATGTGAAGTAATGGTTGGGAAGTATATGTTATAATCAAGTGTTTTCATGTATATATTATGTTGAATTTAACTTTGCAAAGTAGGGTTGTCTAATGTACATGGAACACTTGTATATTCTGCCCAAATGGACATGATTGAGATATGATGAATGGTATAAAAGTGTTATGAATGCATATTTGTAGTTTTGGGAGGAGGAGAAGTGTCATTTGGAAGTGTTCTTTGTGTGCAGATTTTGTATTGTGAAGGCAGTAGGTAAATTGAACCATAAGTGACAATTGGTAACCCCAATTGGTATGAGGCCAATGAGAGGTGAAACTAGACACAAAATAGGCCAACTTTCAGGTAGAAATGTTGCCAAAATTCTGCCTAGAAACTAACCTTAAAAATGACCTAATCCGAAATTGGTAAGTGCAGGCCCAGATTTTTGACCATATGAACAGTAGTCACTAAGATGACCATAACTCACTCAAAACAGGTCCAAATGACTTGAAATTTTTACCATGGAAAGCTTAGACATAGAGCTACAATTTTTATGGGGACACCAAAGCCCAGAAATGGCGAGAACCAAGTCAAATTGCTTGCACAAGTTCGGGTAGCAAAACTACTAGAACTGAATGTGACTTAAAATTGACCAAATTTTGCACTAAAGATGTAAACTGTCCAGCTTTAGTAAATTGACCATATCTTGGTCTATACAAATCAGAATGACCTGAAATTTGTGCCAAAAGTTCAATAAGACATAGAGCTACAAATTTGCTTCTTTGACCAAAAGCTAAAAACCAAGAGAAATAGGACATTAAGCTAGACCAGTCTAGCACACTAAAAATGAAATTTTGACATTTACATACAATGATGCTTGAAGTAATTTGGCAATGAATGCCAACTTGTAAAAAGGGTAAATTGCACTATATTGACAACATATTGAATTACAAATTGTGACATGCTGATGCTAGAATCAAATTATCTATATTACCTAAAAAGGTCAACATTTACATTGACTTGTGAATTACATGATAACTAGTAAACTCAAAAAAATGAAGAATTAAATAATTAATTTATAATGTGCCCTAGTTGGCCTAGTTGACTAGTTTGGATAGGTTGGCATGCCAATAGGATTCTGACAGCTGTGCTATAAATGGCTTTATGCCATACTGTGTTTTTACTGCATATTATGCCGCACTGTGATTTTAATACCCTACGGCTATACATATTGTGTTATTATACTTAGCTTATTGCCAGATTGACTATATGGCTTTTTAGCCACACTATTTGCACACCGGGAGACACTTTGTGATGGATGGTGTGACGGCTCGAGTACTAGGTACCCAGTGCTAGTATATCCATTTATTCAGTCTGGTCAATGTATAGGCTACACAGGCAATTAATTTAAGCATTATTAAAATCAAATAGTTAAATTCAGTTTATTGATACACAACACCACCAAAATTAGCAAAAAAAAAAAATGCAAGGTTAGCAAATAAAAGTAGAATTAGCAACTGCGAAGAATATCGATGTTATAAATTCATAAATAATTCATTTATTTTATTTTAGTATATATTTCTTTATATTTAGCACCACTAAGCAGAATTGCTTAACGTGTTGCTTTTGCTACGCGTAGGTATTGGAGACACAGCTGGGGAGCCCAGTAGACCTACAGCCGAGTGAGACATCAAATTTGCACAGGAGTCCAGAGTCATCTGCACTACACTTCATACATGGTAGGACTTAGGTTCTTGTGTAATGACTATTAGTTGCATTTTGACATTTTGTTATGTGATTTTATGTATTCTAAAATTTTAAGGTTGTAACAATTTGTACATATTAAACTCCTATGGAGAGTGTTTTAATGAATGTAAATTATGATGGATTGTATTTTGAAACTATGAAAAAGTTGAGATTTTGAAAATATTATCATATTGAGCTGTTTTTAACAAGTTTAGAAGGACAGTTTGTCCGAAATACAGATAGCACCTTCAGATTTTTATTACCATTTTTGAAACACCGATTTTATTAAAGTATAAAAATAGAACTAGCATGATATGAATTTTACATAAAAGACTTCTTAAAATCAAATTGAGTTCAGGAAATGAGATAATCACAGACTAGGTGCTCCGATGTGCCGTGTAGCACGCCTTGCTCGGCCACATTGTAGATGGGTGAGGGGTGTTACAAAATTAATTAATAAAGATTAATTAATTAATTTATATTTGACATAAATTGATTAGAAGAAGAGATATAATTATTTTGGTTTGAGAGCTCAAAATTAAGACAAGGGTATTTTAGTCATTTCACAGGGTGACACATGGCACTACACATAAGCTTGCCAATTGTCTTTTAATCATGTAAGATGATCAAAGTCAAGATTAAATCTAAGTTTGACACTTGGCACAATGTGATTGGGTCAATTAAATTAAGAACCAATCAGAAGGTGACATGTGGTAAGGGTTTTAAGGGGTGACCTAGCTATATAATGTGTTGTTATGAAAGAGTAAATATAATAAACTGTTGTTCTTCATAGGTGCCGCCACCCTTGGAGTGCTCTTCCTCTCTTCTTCTTCATCTCTCATCAATTCAAAGAGAATTGCCCACATTCTCTTGAATTAAAATTGCTAGAAATCGTTTCTAGTGTCCTGTATACATTTGTAATCTCTCTAAAGGTAAAACTTGAATTTCTAATTGATTAGAAAGACTTGAGAAGCTGTTCAAGGGGCTTCCATTGGTGATCTTTGTAACACCCCTATTGGCATAGCCTGGTACATTTCACTGTTCTGGTGATCGGAGTCGGTCCGAACAATTAAGGAGATTAGAACCACATCTAAGATAACTAGATAAGCCATAAAACCAAATAATTAGTAATTGTCAATTAGTTAAGTATAAATAAGAAAAATAGAATATAAGAAGTTAAACGAGCCGAGAATTACAGTGATGGGTGACCTTCTCGGGAAAGACTGCGAAGTTGATTTAAACTCAAATTTCGAACCGTAAAATGTGACGCCACGAACACTATTGTGAACACAGTAAAAAAGAGAAAATCACGAAAAAGAATTGTTAAGCCAGCCAAATAATTAGGTCAGGGATCAAAAAGAAATATTGAATTATTTGCAAACTGGGTCGAACCGGCGAGGGGCAATTTGGTTAATTGACCCCGAGAGCTGACTCCTGACCTAACTGTCAAATAAAATCTGAGAAAAGAAAATTTCGGAATCAAGAATTAAATTAAAGAACTAATGGAAAACTAAAAAAAAAAAAAGAAGAAAAAGGAAAAGTAAAAATTAGTGACATCATGCATGGCATCATGCATGATGTCATAAATACTAATATAATTAAAAATTAAATTTTGGATAATTTTGGTCTTCCATAAGACTTAAAAATTCATTAAAAAAAAGGAAAATCATTTCTTCTTCTTCTTCAAAAAACGTCCCCATCTCTCTCTCACTTTTCTCTCCCAAGGTTCCTCCATTAATAAGCTTTTAAAGCTTGAAAAACTTAGTTCTTCCCCAAAAATTTCAACCCTAAACCCTAAAAAGCTTCTAAGTTACCCTAGAAAAGAAGATTAAAGAAGAATAGAAGGGAAGAAAGTGAAGGAATCGAGAAGTTGAAATTCAAAGTAAAGGTTAGTGCTCTAACTCTTCACTTCCTAGGTTTGATTCATGTGTATGTAATGAAATAGTTTGGAAATTACGAGAAAATGGAAACAAATCAAAAGAAAACATAGTTGAGGGACCAAATGTAAATTTCTTCCAGCCATGGTACCTTGAAGTTTTGATATGTTCAATTTAATTTATACATGAATTTGATATTGATTAAGGTTGAATATGTGATTAGTGTAGTAAATTGGGTATGAATTAATCAATTGCATGAATTAGGTTTTTGGCACATAGGGTTTGGAAGAAAAAAATATGAGAAATTGTTAAATGATGTGTTTGACGTAGTTTGAGGTGAGAAATGGTCATTTGAGACCAATTGGAGTATGTTAGAAGTGTTGGAACCAAATGCAAATTTGGGTTGCTTAGGGTCATGCTGCAGGCAACAGGACCAAGGTCCCTTTGAGGGACCAAAACTAAAAATTTACAAGTCCAATTGGTATGAGACCAATTGAGAATGAAAATAGACACAAAATGACACATTTTCCATTTAGCAATCATGCCCAAAAAGTGACCAAAACCTAGTGAACAAATTGACCAAATCCGGAATTATGCAGTCTGACCTATACAAAAATGACCAAATGAACAACATTTGTTCATTTGGCCATAACTTGGGCTAGGTAGGTCTAAATGACCTGAACTTTTACCAGTGGATAGCTGAGATATAGACCTAAAACTTTTATGAAGAACACAAATCCAAATTGTGCCCTTAACCAAGTCATTTGGCCACCCAAAATTGGTGACCTAAAACTGCCAGAACTAGTTTAGTGCCCAGAGATCTGGGTTAAGTCCAATCCAGTAGCCATGATTCAAATGGATATAACTTGAGCTACAAAACTCCAAATGGAGTGATTCAAAAAGGATAATAAAGTTAAGACAATAGGGAACATTTTTTATGACGAAAGTTTTGCCAAATTCTAATAGTAAAATGACCAATTGAACAGTGTAACATAAGACACCCAAAACTGAAAATTTGTAAAATTGCCTAAAAGACTTAGAATTTGAGAAAACAACCAAAACCAACAAATTTAGTAACCAAAATGTGGTATGTGGGTGAAGTTGAAATTCTCATACCTATTAAGCCTTAGAAAGTCAACAAATTGACTTAAATAGTGTAGTGAATAGTAATCCCAAAATACAAAATTTAAAGAACGTTAAGTTTAGCACATTAGAGCTAGGTAAAAGTGTATTTTTGGATTTATGCTAAGTTATGATACTGAAACACTGTGAAACTGTGTGTTTTAATGGAAAAGAATACCGGGAAGGAACCCGAGGTGTCGAGTCAAGGCCAAAAGGCGACTCATATAAGGTTTGTGTACAATGTAGAATTTCAATAAATTTTCTTCTGCATATTGTTTTGAATAATTTGAAATATTGAAATGTGACATGATTGTGATGAAATATTTATTATGCTTTTGATTTAAATTGTTGAAAGTTATTTGTGTATATTTGAAATGGCAATGTTTAGTAAATTGTTAAGAAAAGTTTTGAAACCGTAGTGTCATGACTATATATTTGAACATCTCACTAGCATGACTAGTGGGGGTAATCAGTTTCGAATTTTGATTCCTTCTCTGGCTGAAGCTTTGAGGTGTGTGCAGTAGAAAAAGAAATTGAATGGATATCCATATATTTGAGCTAGCTAGCCTTGTGATGTGACTTCTCCTTAGCCTCTGGCTATTGAGATTATATTTGTTTCGAATGGCATGATATAACTGTGGGTTTTATGAAATGTGTTTTGATACTTCGAAATGAAATTGTTTGGATTAAAATCTCATAATTTATGTTTTGTATTTAATTCTCATGTTCAGTCCAATTTTTGAATAAATATGATTTAAATTCTGCATAAAGATTATTTTAGTATGTTGTGCACCACTGAGTTCTAGTACTCAATGGTATTATTCTTTATCATGAGATATAGAGACTAGAAGAAGCGTGAGCTGAGGATAAAGGAGCTACCTACTCTGAAGTCTATCGGGTATATTTTACACCGTGACTATAAAAATTTATTTTGATGTATGTAATGTATGTAAAGGTATGGACATGTAAAACTAGTCTTGAGCAGTTTGTATAAAGTTTGTAATAAATTTTAGTTGGATTTTTCCTAATGTAAATTTTTGTAATGATGTATATAAATTATTTTATCTTTAATGAAATATGAATGGAAGTATTTTGTTTTAAATTGAATGAAATTTATTAATGGTATTTTGATGATTGTTGAATATTGGAAATTGTGGATTTGAATTTTTGGAGATTGATAATGATGTTGAAATTGATTGTGAAATTGAAGAGGCTGTTGAGATGGATTATTGGAAGTATTTTTTTACAGGAATTTGAAGAACTGTTTTATCAAAATACAGACGGTACTCTACCGAAATTTTTATAAAATTTACAAAAAAATAAAATGGGCAAAAAGTTTTAACTAGTTTTCAATTTTAATTAAACGTTTTAATACCTATTAGAAAATGCTCACCACTTATAAAAGTAAGAAAATTATTTTAAAATCCCTTGTAGGGTACTTAATGAGTTATCGATAGGTGAAGTTCAGTAATTCATTAGGTATTCTACGGGATCATGTTATGCCTTACAAAGGGGTAAGGTGTGACATGTTTTAGTGGTATCAGAGCAAATTTTTAAAGTATGTTTTACTTATGAATTTATGTCTTTTCTTTGTTAAGTACAACTGCTCAATGTCCTTATTTGTTACATACAGCGCATTACATCATAAATATGAACTAACGGAGGGAATCTCCTTGTGTTATTTGTTCAGGAGATACCCTAACTTCAGACTAAAATGAAAGAAGGGGATCTCTCAGTCGAGCAATCTGTTGAAGCTGAGGCACAAGGAGAAGCCCCAGCTCTAGAGAATGTCAGTGGATCAGTAGCACCAGCCCCACAAATGCCGCAGTTTCTTACACAGTTCGCACAGCAGATGGCTACGATGTTTCAACAAATGGCTGGGGGTATGTCTGCTCAAGCTCCACCCCAGACACCTGTGGTACAACCGCGACCTCTAGTCAGACAGTATGACAAACTGTTGAAGTATGGGGCTATAGAGTTTAAAGGTATAGTAGACCCGCTTGAGGTAGAGCAATGGCTTGAAAGAATGAATAGAGTGTTCAAGAAGCTGCACTACTAAGATGAATTGAAGTTTGAATACTCTGTGTCACTACTGTAAGGGGATGCGTATGATTAGTGGAAGACCATCCTCCACAGCTTGGCTAAACCACCAGTACTGACCTGGGATGACTTCATCAGAGAATTCAGACAAAAATACATCCCAGACGCATATGTAGATCAAAAGTTACAAGAATTTTTGAGCCTGAAACAAGGGAACAGATCAGTGGCAAAGTATGAGAGGGAGTTCTCCCGCTTAAGTCACTATGCGAGGAGTCTCCTTTCTACCAGCAAGGAAAGTTGCAAGAGATTTGAGACTGGTTTGAAGCCCAGTTTGAGGATGCAAGTAGTGGGATTCAGACACAGCAATTTTTTAGAACTCATGTCTCAAGCACTCGAGTTGGAGAGAATTAAAACAGAAGCGACACTTGTAAAAGAAAAATCAGGGAGGACTGAGAAAACAGAGAAAGATAAAGGTGAAAAGTTAGTAGAGCCAAGTTCTGGTGGTACTTATGGGAAGAGGAAGAAATTTGATGGACCTAACAGAGGTTGAGGTGGAAGGTTTGAAAGGGGCAGATTCTCTGGACAGAGACCCCCTAGGTCTGCTCAGCAGTCAAGCAGGGGTTCATATCCTACCCGCCCCTGTGAGACTTGTTGCAAGATTCATGGGAGAGAATGATGTTGGGCTACAGGAGCCTGCTTTAACTGTGGAGGCAAGGGTATTTAGCTAAAGACTACACTAGTGCTCCTAGATTCGGTCCAGCTCCTACTACTGCAGAAGGATCTATTTAGAGTCCTACTCCTAGAGGTTCACAATCAGTTGGCAGAGGAAGAGGCAGAGGTAGAGGCACTACTTACGCGATCAGAACCTTGTTGGTCGATCGGCTGAGGAAGTGCTTCAGCCAGAGTCTACAAAATGAGACAACGAGAAGAGGCTGAGACTTTTGATGTTGTAGCTGGTACATTCTCTATCTTTGATCAAGAAGTATTTGTGTTGTTTGATCCGGGTTCAACCCACTCATATGTTAGTGCGAGCATAGTCAGTTCACTTGCTGTTCCATGTGTACAAATGGGTTTTGAAGTGCTAGTAACTAGTCCATTAGGATAAGAGGTTTGGGTCAACAGAATCTATAGAGGCTATCCTTTAGTGATCCAAGGAGATGTTTTTCTATCAGATTTGATTGAAATGCCCTTCAGAGATTATGATATCATCTTAGGCATGGATTGGTTAGCCAGGCATCACGCCATGATTGACTGTAGACTGAAGACAGTCAATTTTGGTCTCCTTTTGCACAGTGATGTGATAATACATGGGGAGAGGCATTTACTTCCATCAAACATCATTTCTGGCTGCACTAGCAAGAAGGATGATCAGAAAGGGGTGTGAAGCATATTTGGCA
Source organism: Hevea brasiliensis (assembly GCF_030052815.1). Lineage (NCBI taxonomy): Eukaryota > Viridiplantae > Streptophyta > Magnoliopsida > Malpighiales > Euphorbiaceae > Hevea > Hevea brasiliensis. Next base: position 18,195,083 of record NC_079507.1, read on the forward strand.
CATGTGATAGACACCCAAGTGGGGAGTCCAGCACTGAGGGACATCCCTACTGTATGTGACTTTCCGAATGTGTTTCATGATGAATTGCCAGGATTACCTCCAGAAAGAGAGGTGCAGTTTGAGATTGATGTTATGCCTGTTGTGGACCCAATCTCCATAACGCCATATAGAATAGCACCAGCAGAATTGAAAGAGTTGAATGTGCAGTTGCATGAGCTGCTTGACAAGGGCTTTATCCGCCCTAGTGTGTCACCTTAGGGAGCACCAGTGTTGTTTGTAAAGAAGAAGGATGGCACTTTCCGGTTATGCATTGACTATCGGCAGTTCAATAAGGTGACAATAAAGAATAGATATCCATTGCCCCACATTGATGACTTGTTTAATCAGTTGAGGGGTGCAGCTGTGTTCTCCAAAATTGACCTGAGATTAGGTTATTATCAGCTGAAAGTACAAGAGCAGAGTATTTCTAAAACTGCCTTCAGAACCCGCTATGGCCATTATGAGTTCTTGGTCATGCTATTCGAGTTAACTAATGCTCCGGCTGCTTTTATGGAACTGATGAACACTATCTTCAGACCATACCTCGACCAGTTTGTTGTGGTATTTATTGATGATATATTGGTCTATTCGAGGAGTGTAAAAGAGCATGATAAACATCTGTGGATTGTACTGCAGATTTTGAGGGAGAAACAGCTATACGCCAAATTATCGAAATGTGAATTTTGGCTGAAAAAAATATCTTTCTTGGGGCATGTAGTATCAGTAGAGGGCATCAAGGTAGATCCAAGTAAGATTGAAGCTGTCCTTAATTGGAGGCCACCTAGAAATATCACAGAGATTCACAGTTTTCTGGGTTTATCTGGATACTACCGTCGGTTTGTGAAGGGATTCTCCATGTTGGCATCTCCATTGACCAAGCTGCTTAGAAGAGATGTGAAATTTCAGTGGATGGGTAAATGCCAACAGAGTTTTGATGAGTTAAAAAGGTGTTTCACTGAGGCTCCAGTTCTAACTTTACCTATCCTGGGTAAAGAATATACAGTTTATAGTGATGCTTCTCACAATGGGTTAGGCTGTGTATTGATGCAAGATCGAAATGTCATTGCCTATATATCACGCTAGCTAAAACCGCATGAGAGGAATTATCCGACACATGACTTGGAGCTTATAGCTATTGTGTTTGCTCTTAAGATCTGGAGACACTATTTGTATGGGGAAAAGTGTTACATCTACACAGATCATAAGAGTTTGAAGTATTTGGGCACTCAGAAGGAGTTGAATTTGAGACAGAGGAGATGGTTAGAGTTGATAAAAGACTATGATTGTCTGATAGACTATCAGCCAGGGAAAGCTAATGTGGTGGCTGACGCCTTAAGTCGCAAGACTATGGCAAGTCTACGGGTTACTCCTTTGTCTATGGTACATGAGTTGAAATCATTACATGCCAGCTTAGAGATTAATTGTCACACCTTACCCCTCTATAAGGCATAACATGATCCCGTAGAATACCTAATGAACTACCACAGTTCATCTACCGATAACTCATTAAGTACCCTACAAGGGATTTTAAAACAATTTTCTTATTTTTAATAAGTGGTGAGCGTTTTCTAATAGGTATTTAAAACATTTAATTGAAATTAAAAATTAGTTAAAACTTTTGGCCCATTTTATTTTTCCACAAATTTTATAAAAATTTTGACAGAGTTTCGTTTATACTTTAAGAAAACAGTTCTTCAAATACCTGTGAAAAGCACTTTTAAAAATGTTTTCTCAACAACTACTTCAATTTTACAATCAAACTCAATCCATTTCAACAACTCCATAATCATTTCAATCAATTTCTCAATTTCAAAATTCAATAATCCTCAAAATACTAGTAATACATTTCATTCAAATTAAATAAAATAGTTCCACTCATTTTTCATTAGAGACAAAACAATTTATATACATCCTTACAAAATTTACATCAAAAGAAATACAGACTAAACTTTATTACAAACTTCATACAAATTTTGTACAAGCTGCTCAAGACTCATTTACATGTCCATACTTTTATATGCAATACATACATCAAAAGAAATATTCACAATTAGGGTATAAATTATACCCGATAACTTCAAGCTGAATGATCTTTAATCCTTAGCAGCTCAGTCTGCTCCTCCTCTAGTCTCTGTATCTGCGACAGCAATAGAAGCTATCGCTGAGTACTAGGACTCAGTGGTACATAACATACTAAAATAATCTTTATGCAAAATATAAATCACATTTATTCAAAAATTTGACTAAACATGTAACACCCCTAAGTTAGGTAGTGCGTTCTACTGTTCCTGTGACCAGTGTTGTCCAGACAGCTAGGATGCCTAGAACTACACTTCGTTATGATTGAGGAGACATAAAATAATGAAATACAAGAAAAGAAAATACAAGAAAAACAAAGGAAAAATAATAGCAAAGAAATATAACCAAGTTAAGCGAGCCGAGAACCCTAGCGATGGGTGACGGCACCGGGAAGTCGCGGCGTGGATCGTTGACTAGCCCTGGACCGCGAGGAACCCTAGAAAATATTTTTAGGACATAAATAGAAACTTATTAAAGTAAAAATACCATTAGAAATATCAAAGAAAAATTAATTAATTATTACAAATAAAAGTGAGAAATCGAAAAACGGATAAAACCCGGTGTTACCGAAAAATCGAGAATGCAACCCGAACAGGGGCATTGTTGTCATTTGACACCCCGAGTTGTCTTTTGACCTAAATATCCATTAAAAATAAATAATATTACACTTGGAAAATATAATGAAGAATTAAATTAGGGGTACCTAATGTAAATAGCAAAAATGGGATTCAAATTGAGTAATTAACACATTTAACATATAATATTAATTAAATAAAGTTTGGTGGAGAGTTAGTGGGAATTATCTACACCTAAGTGGACAGCCACATCGTTCAGCAACTTCATCTTCTTCATTCCTCTCTTCCAGCCGAATTGGAATCCCTCCCAAAACCTCCATTGCCATCCATGTGTGGAGCTTCATCCACTCAAGATCAAGCCACAATTTCTTCAAGTCTCCTTCATTAAAGTTTGAGTACACACCTTGGGCAGTATTTTGGGAGCAAAAAGGGAGAGATTTTAAGAGGTTTGACAAGCTCCACTTGAGGTATATGTCCATTTCCTTCATCCTTGCTTCATTAAAGTTTGTGTGGATGTTATGGGTACTTGATTTATGGAGAAAGTTTTGAGGTTTGATGTTTAAAGGGGATGTGTACTTTTGGCAGCCATGGAAACACTTTGAGGACAGCTTATTATTGCTTCTAAATGGTAGATTAAAGGATTGATTAAATGCATATGTGTGTAGGAAATTATTTGGGTGATGTATACTTAGTATATGTGGATGTGTATTTGAAATTTGAAGCTTGGGAATTAATGGAATGTAATGCATGAATTGGCACCCTGGTTGGGTGAACCATAAGGATGTTATTTCATGTTTGGTTTATGGAATATTAATGTTGAATTGTGTTAGTTGTTATGGCAGTTTGGGTATATGTATGATGGTGTGAAGTTGAACATGTAAATGAGCATGAATAGGTAGTTAAATTGTTGTAATTGAATTTGGCAAATTATGCACTTTGTGGTGTATGTTGAATGTGATTGTAAGCTGCCAAAATGATCAACAATATCTGGTAAAATATGTTTAGGTTATGGTACAAACCAGATTGGGTAAGAATGTGTGAATTGGTAAATGCTAAAAGTGAGCTTTGATGAGTAATAAAGAAAGTGCAATAGGGCAGTATGCATTTTGGCCTAGAACTTTAAGTGTGTGGCTCCAATTGGTATGATACCAGTTGAAGGTGAAACTAGGCACAAAATTTGCCAACTTTCATGAAGGAAGCTTGCCAAAATTCTGCTCGTAAGGTAACTTGAAAAATGACCAAATCCGGATTAAGTGCAAATAAGGCCTGAAAATTGACCATTTGGGCAGTAGTTAGTGTTTAGGCCATAACTCACTCAAAACAGGTCCAATTGACCTGAAATTTTGACCATGAATAGTTAAGACCCATATCTACAAGTCTTATGAAGACACCAAAGCCCATAAATGACCATAAGCAAGTCAAATAGCTTGCATAATTTCGAGTCCAAAAATTGGCCGAACCTAAAATGACTTAAGTGACCTAAAGTGACCAATTTTGATGCATTTTGACCAGCAATAGTAAAATGACCATAACTTGGTCTACATAGCTCAGAATGACCTGAAATTTTGCCCCGTGTGCAATAAGACATAGATCTACAAGTTTGTAGTTTTGACCAAAATCCAAAATTCGAGGGAACTAGGTCGTCCAGCTAGGTCAAACTAGTATGTCGGAATCCAACGAATTGCAAGAAAATGCAAGATACATGGAAATGAGTTTGGTAACATGTACCAACCCTAAAAGGCTATCGAATGTGACATGTTAGTAACATTAAAACCTAATTTACCTAGAATGCATCGAGGGTCAACATATTAGGTATACTAAGCAAATAATAGAATTTAGTGAATTAATTATCAAGCATTATCGTTAGAGACAGTTTAAATGAGTACCGAAACACTTCAAATTGTGTTTCTTAGTTAGCAGATACTCAGGGAAAGGGAAGGAAACACTGAGTCAAGGCCAGGAGACAATTATCAGAGGTCTGTGCATAATAGTTATTTCTTTTGAGTTTTTCACTTGAAATAAATTATGACTATTTGTATATTATTGTTTTCAATTATGGAAATGTGTTTGAATGGATACTTATTGCTTGAAAAGCATTGTAAATGGTTTGAAACTGTGAAAAAATTGATTTGGTGTGATTTGTGAAAATTTAAGTTAATTATGAATTGTGTTGCCATTTTGTGAATGAAATTATGACTTTGGAAATTTATTGAATTCTCACGAATCATTTGAATAAAATGTTTGGAATTGATTTTGTGTTCACACTTAGCATGACAGTATCATATAATTCCTTCTCCATTTATGGGGTTGTGATCGTTTATTTTCCTTCTCCATTTATGGAGTCGTGATCGTTTATTTTTCTCCCTCTCTGGTTTACCAGTTGAGGTGATCGGATGAGTACTCATTATATAGCTAGCTCCCTTCCTCATTGATTTCGATTAGTGGGGTTGTGATTGCTTTGTCGTGGTGTACAACGCGGCATTGATCGGAAATTTGTGTCATGGCTTAAGTTGTGAATGAATTAGCAACACTGTATTCTTAAATTATTCGACTAAATTGTGTTATTATGAGATTTGATAATTTGTGAAATAGAGTTTAAATTCTTATTGACATTCACTGTCTTTTGAATTTAACCATGTTTGACTATTGAGATTTATTGTGATATTGTGTTAAATTCCTTATGACATTCATTGTCTTGAATTTAACTATGGTTTTACGTATCCACTATTTATATGATTTATAAATTGTGATTTAAAGTTGTATTTGGTTAATGTTGTACTGCTTGAGACATTGTCTCGGTGATAGCTTTCATTCTTTATCGCAGTAGTTAGATTGTGAGCGTGAGACTAGGCTGCTAGTGCATTCAGCGAGAGATCATCGGGTATATTGAGTATACCACATTTTGCATTTTGGACTGTAATGTATGTTCACTGTATGTATATATTGTTTTTTGTTTTAAGTAGTTGTAAATTAAAATTGTACATTGAAGTTGTAAAATAAATTATGAGTTATTTTGGCTTGTAAAATTTGTACTGTATTTCTTTTATCTCAGCTTTGAAAATACTGAAAAATTACTGCGGATTTGAGTTGAAAAACATATTGAGTTGATCAAATGTTGAAGTTTGAGATTGAGGAATATATTTGAAGTGCTTTTATAGGTCTTCTAAAGAACTGTTTTATTCAAAATACAGAGGGTACTCCGCCAAAATTTTTACAGAAATTCCTAATAATTCAAATGTGTTATCTCTTTCACTTAAGTTCAAAAATTTTTTTAACACCTGTAAATAGTGCTCACCACTGTAAAAAGAAGTAAGAAAAGTTTAAAAATCCCTTGTAGTGTATTTAATGGGTTATCAGTAGACGGGATCATGTTATGCCTTACAGAGGGGTAGGGTGTGACAAAACATGAGCATTAACACACAAAACATGAATTATGAGATTTTAATGCAAACCAAGTTCATTTCAAAGTATCAAAACATAATTCATAAAACTCATAGTTAGATCATGCCATTCAAAACAAATAGAATCTCAATAGCCAAAGGCTAAAGAGAAATCACATCACAAGGCTAGCTAGCTCAAATATATGGATATCCATTCACATCCTCTTCTACTGGCACACCTCAACACTTCTCCAGAGAAGGATTCAAAATTTGAAACTAATTACCCCCACTAGTCGTGCTAGTGAGGTGTTCAAATATATAGTCATGACACTGTGGTTTCAAAACTTATCTTAATAATTTGCTAAACATTGTCATTTCAAATATACATAATAGCTTTTAACAATTTAGATCAAACATCATAAGAATGCCATAATCCAATATTTCACATTATTCAAAACAGTATGCAAAAGATGATTATAAAAAGTATACGTTGTGCACAAACCTCAAACGAGTCGCCTGTTGGCCATGACTCGACTCCTCGGGCTCTGTCCCGATATTCTTTTCCACTGAAACACACAATTTCACAATGTTTCAATACCATAACTTGGCATAATCCAAAAATAAATTTAACTTTACTTTTGCCTAGCTCTAACGTGTTAAACTCGACGCTCTTGAAATTTTGTGTTTTGGGTTACTATTCACTACCCTATTTAAGTCAAATTATTGACTTTCTAAGGCTTAATAGGCATGAGAATTCCAACTTTACACACATACCACATTTTGGTCACCAAACTTGTTGGTTTTGGTCATTTTCTCAACACTTAAGTCTTTTAGGCAAAATTGTCAATTTTTAGTTTTTGGTGTCTAAGGTTGCACTGTTCCATTGGTCACTTTTCTGTTGGAATTTGGAAAAACTTTCTTCATAGAAAATGTTTCCTATTATCTTAAGTTTATTCTCCTTTTTGAATCACTCCAATTGGAGTTTTGTAGCTCAAGTTATACTCAAATTATGGTTACTGTTCATGCTACAGAATTTGGTTCTGCAGATTTATTAATCCAACTTCATTCAGCAATTTGGTCAAGTTAAGTCCATAATTTGGTCTAATTTTCTTCATATGAAATGTCCTACTATGTCTTAGGTTTCCATCGGTTCAAGAATCACCTAAATCAGAGTTTTTTAGAGAGAGTTATAGCCATTGAAACTTTACTGTTCATATGGTAAATCTGCAGTTCTACAGGCTCAGGTCACCAAATTTGCTCAGTAATTTAATTGGGTTAATGGCATAATTTGGGTTGTTATTCTTCATGAAAGTTTTAGGTCTATATTCCATCTAACCACTGGTAAAATTTCAGGTCATTTTGACTTGCCTAGCTCGAGTTATGACCAAATGAACAAACACTATTCATTTGGTCATTTTGTGCAGAGGCAGACTGTGATTTCTCAACTTTGGTCAATTTGTACACTAGGTTTTAGTCACTTTTTGGGCATGCTTCCTAAATGAAAATTGTGTCATTTAGTGCCTATTTTCATTCCCAATTGGTCTCATACCAATTGGACTTGTAAAATTCCATTTTTAGTCCCTCAAAGTTGACTTTTGGTCATGGTGCATACCCAATCCGAATTTGGCTTTGATTCAAACACTTCTAACACACTTAATTAGGTCACAAATGACCATTTCTCTCCTTAAACTATGTCAAAGACATCATTTAGCACTTCTTCACATTTTTGGTCCCTAAACCCTAATGTCCAAATCCTAATTCACACTAATTTTTGCATTTATTTGATTCTATGCCTTTAACCATAGTCATTCAACTAACTAAGGTTTATATACCCCTTTCAAACCATTCAATTCATGCAAATCATCCTCATAACCAAGCTGGCCGAAAATTAGTTTAGTCCCTCAACCAATTTTTCTTTTCATTTTAAGTTTGTTTCTATGTTCTTGATGCTATACATACACTAATTAAACTAAAAACTTGAAGTTTGCATTACTAACCCTATTAGGTGTCTTTGAACTTTCACTTCCTCTCAATTTTCTTCAATTCTTTGATGACCAATCTTCCTCTCAAGTGATTAAATCAAGTTTTTGTCAAGCAAGTATGGGATGATTTGGGGTTTAATGATGGTTTCAAAGCTTGAAGCAAGCTTTAAATGAGATTTGCAATGGTGAGGGAGAGAGAAGGATGGGAGGCGGCACGTTGAGGAAGATGAGGCTTTTAATTTTTTTTTTTCATTTCTTTTCTTTTGTCTTTTATCTCTTTAGGAAGACCAAAAATCCAAATAAGTAAATAAATTAATTTTATTCTTTATGGCATCATGCATGAGGTCATGCATGATGTCTTCACCTTTTGACTTTTCCATTTTCTCTTTCTTTTTTTTCTATTTATTTTTCTATTAGTTCTTTAATTTAATTCTCGATCCCGACTCCGATTTTATTTGATAGTTAGGTCAGGAGTCAGCTCTTGGGGTCAATTGACCAAATTGCCCCTCGCCAGTTCATCCCAGTTTGCAATTAATTCCATATTTCTTCTGGCTCCCTGACCTAATTATTTGACTGGCTTAACAGTTCTTGTTCATGATTTTCTCTTTTCCATTGTGTTTATAAGGGTTCTAAGGACCGCAGCGTCACATTTTACAGTTCAAAATTTGAGTTTAAAATGACTTCGCAGTCGTTCCTGAGAAGGTCACCCATCACTGTGACTCTTGGCTCGTTTAACTTCTTATGTTCTGTTTTTCTTATTTATACTTAAATAATTGAACATTACTAATTATTTGTGTTTATGGCTTCTCTAGTTGTCTTAGATGTGGTTCTAATCCCCTTAATTATCTGGACTGACACCGATCACCGGAACAGTGAAATATGCCAGGCTATACAAATGGGGGTGTTACATTAATGATGAGGGGCAGACAGCAGTTGCATGGCATGTACAGCCAGTGTTGATTAATCAAATCAGAATGGCTGTTCAGAATAATGAAAGGTATTAGAAGCTATTGGAAGAAGTTTAGCAAGGCAAGAAACCAGAATTCTCAATAAGAGATGATGGTCTATTGCTACACCAGGGTAGAATGTGTGTTCCTAATGATGTTGATTTGAGGAAGATCATCTTGAAGGAAGCACATGAGTCTCCTTTTGCCATGTACCCTGGTGGCACAAAAATGTATAGAGGGCTAAAGGAGCATTACTGGTGGATGGGTATAAAAAGAGATGTGGCAGAGTTTATTTCCAAATGCCTAACTTGTCAGTAAGTGAAGGCAGAGCATCAAGTACCCACTGGGTTGTTACATCCACTACCAGTGCCAGAATGGAAATGGGAGAGAATAACTATGGATTTTGTGATGGGACTTCCGAGGACACAGAAGAGTCATGATGCAGTATGGGTCATTATTGACAGACTGACCAAGTCTGCTCATTTTCTGCTAGTTCGGATGGACTACAGTTTAGAAAGATTGGCCAAGTTGTATATAGATGAGATTGTGAGACTGCATGGAGTGCCAGTATCCATCATATCAGATAGAGAACCTAGGTTCACTTCTAGATTCTGGGGTAGTCTTTAGAGAGCCCTAGGAACTAGATTGAACTTCAGTACTGCATTCCACCCACAGACAGATGGCCAGTCTGAGAGGGTAATTCAAATCTTGGAGGACATGTTACGGGCTTGTGTAATTGAATTTGAGGGCAGTTGGGACACACACTTGCCTTTGATTTAGTTTGCTTACAATAATAGCTATCAATCAAGCATTGGGATGCCTCCATATGAAGCTTTGTATGGCAGAAAATGTAGAACCCCATTGTGTTGGGATGACGTGGGTGAAAGAAAGATCAATTGTTCAGTAAACTGAGGAGAAGATCAGGGTGATCAGAGATTGACTTAAGACTGCATCAGACCGTCAGAAGTCCTACATTGATTTAAAGAGAAGAGATATTGAGTATGCAGTGGATGAGAAAGTATTCCTCAAGGTTTCTCCTTAGAAGAGAATTATGAGATTCGGCAGAAAGGGGAAACTGAGTCCTCGTTTCATTAGGCCATATGAGGTTCTGGAAAGAGTGGATCCTTTGGCATATCATTTGGCGCTACCTCCAGAGTTAGAGAAGATACATAATGTCTTCCATCTGTCTATGTTGAGGAGGTATCGATCAAACCCATCTCATATACTACCAGTAGAAGAAATTGAAGTGAATCCAGATGTCACATATGAAGAAGAACCCAAAGAGATTCTGGCTTATGAGGTAAAGCAGCTACGGAACAAGCAGATACCATTGGTAAAAGTGTTGTGGAACCATCATTCGGGCCAAGAAGCTACTTGGAAATGAGAGGAGAACATGAGGAGATAGCACCCATAGCTGTTCGGAAATTGATACCAGGTAAAATTTCGAGACGAATTTTATTTAAGGGGGGGAGAATTGTAACACCCCTATTTGCATAGCTTGGTATATTTCATTGTTCCGGTGATTGGAGTTGGTCCGGACAATTAAGGGGATTAGAACCACATCTAAGACAACTAGATAAGCCATAAACCCAAATAATTAGTAATTATCAATTAGTTAAGTACAAATAAGAAAAACAAAACATAAGAAGTTAAACGAGCCGAGAGTCACAGCGATGGGTGACCTTCTCGGGAACGACTGCGAAGTCTATTTAAACTCAAATTTCGAACCGTAAAATGTGATGCCGCGGTCCTTAAGACTATTGCAAACACAGTGGAAAAGAGAAAATCACGAAAAAGAATTGTTAAGCCATTCAAATAATTAGCTCAGTAATCCATAAGAAATATTGAATTATTTGCAAACCGGGTCGAACTGGCGAGGGGCAATTTGGTCAATTGACCCCAATAGCTGACTCCTGACCTAACTGTCAAATAAAATTTGAGAAAAAAAAAATTTTGAAATCGGGAATTAAATTAAAGAATGAATGGAAAAATAAAAAAAAAGAAAAAAGGAAAAGTAGAAATTGGTGACATCATGCATGATGTCATAAATGCTAATATAATTAAAAATTAAATTTTGGATAATTGTTGTCTTCCATAAGACTTAAAAATTCTTAAAAAAAAAAAAAAAGGAAAATCATTTCTTCTTCTTCTTCAAAAAACGTCCCCATCTCTCTCTCTCTTTTCCCTCCCAAGGTTCCTCCATTAACAAGCTTTTAATGCTTGAAAACCTTAGTTCTTCCCCCCACAAATTTCAACCCTAAGCCCTAAAAAGCTTCTAAGTTACCTTAGAAAAGAAGATTAAAGAAGAATAGGAGGGAAGAAAGTGAAGGAATTGAGAAGTTGAAATTCAAAGTAAAGGTTAGTGCTCTAACTCTTCACTTTCTAGGTTTGATTCATGTGTATGTAATGAAGTAGTTTGAAAATTATGAGAAAATAAAAACAAATCAAAAGAAAACATAGATGAGGGACCAAATGTAAATTTCTTCTAGCCATGGTACCTTGAAGTTTTGATATGTTCAATTTAATTTAGACATGAATTTGACATTGATTAAGGTTGAATATGTGATTAGTGTAGTAAATTGGGTATGAATTAATCAATTGCATGAATTAGGATTTTGGCACCTCGGGTGTAACACCCCTCACCCGACTACAGTGTAGCCAGGCAAAGTGTGCTACATTCGGTGTCGGAGCACCCTATCTTATCTTACTTTATTCCTTTCATATTTTGATCTCGTTATATTTTAATATTAATTATTCTTCGACGGAGAAACCAGCAGAGTTTCCCCTATTTTATTACCAGTTGACGTAATTTACTATTTACCTGTTTGAAAGTTTCAATAATATTTTACAAATAAAATCTCATCAATTATTTTCATAACCATCTCATAATTCACATCTCATTCATATATCTCAATTTCATATTCATTTCCATGCATTATCTATATATTTCAAATTTGTTTTCGAATCCATACAATCTCATTCATGCTCAAATCACATAAGTAAAATTTTCAAATTTCTTTAATTTACATAATTTCATAATTTACATGATATATAAATTAATTACACATGAAAAAGCTAATTTATTAAATTACATTACATTCCTATTAATTACCTGCTCATAATCTACATTATAATACAATATCTGGCATTTTATACAAAATACAAAATATAATCTATATGGGCCCTATCTATATGCATTGCTGAGGAGGTGACAAGCTTTGAATACTCCAGCCACTTCTGCAGATCTGGACTCCAAAAATCTTAGTCAAAGTACCTGCGCGAGGAAACAAATCCATCGCGCTAAGCATTGCTGCTTAGTGGTGCAATAATAGAACAAGAAAATAAAATATACAAATAAAGAAAGAACGAAGCATAATTTGAATATTTAAGAATCAATTTAATTTAATACAATATGTCTAATATTAATTATCTTTTGTTCTTATTTGTTTCGCTTTGAAAGCGTTTAATTCCGAAATTCACAGGGATAATGTACAACATACAGAATTAATAAAAATACTCAGTTTATATTTATATGGTAATAGAAGGTACATTTAAAATATTTAGTTAAGTTATACCTATTTTTGCAACTCTTTTATCATTTTACTTAACATTTTTTTTTTAATGTGGTTTGGATCATTTCATAATTCTAACTAATTCTTTTGAAGTCTTATTAACTCATTTATTTGATTTCTAATATTTTTAATTATTAATAGTCTTAATTTATTTCAATAGATTACACTGCCCAAGTAACCTACGACAGGCTGACTAAATTGGATAACGGGTCGTTGGCTCTGGACACCGCGGTGCCTCGGGCCGTCATACCATGGGACGCAGAACGTCAACCACGTATGCAGTCAGTATGGCTAAAAAGCCATGATATCACATAATCGGGCATAAAAGCGATGAATACGGGCATAGAGCTATGAATGTAGGCATAAAGCCTTTTGCAGTACTGCTAAAACAATACCCTATTGGCATGCCAAACTATCCAATCTGACACACATGTCTAGGCAATACAAGGGTACATAATATTATTAAATATTAATATATTGTATTTTATGACTTCATTATTTCATTATAAATTTCAATTATAATTCATACATTCATTTGATCATTTATATGATCACAATTCACATCAATTATCCTTTTATACCATTGTACTCAAAATACTTCTCTTCTTTACAATAATGAGAACTAATGTCTCATTCATACATTAATATGGTTCATTTATTTATTCATTATGTTATTCATATTGATCACAATTCTAAACAATGGTTCACATGTACCATTGTATTCAAAACATTTTTCCTTTCTCATTTATACATTCAAGAATCTACTTATGTAATTACAAATTTTATATTTCAAGTTGAGTTACTAATATTTTATGAATTCCATTTGTGATAGGCATATAAGCCCTAACTATCTATTCACATCAATTAGGTGACTTATTTTTCATGTTTCAAGTAATCCATGAATATTTCATGGATTTCAAATTTATGGCCTTAATTTCTTTTTAACAATTTTGACTAGGATGCATAGTCCACATTTGTCATACAATTCTAAGCATTTAAGCTTAGAATTGGTTCTAGGTCTTCATCTTAATTTACTAATCATTTTGATTACTATTCACCTTACTAGTCAACCCAAAATGTTGACCTTTTTATACTTAATGGATATATTAATTCTAATTACACCAAGATCCCACATTTTTAGTTTTACATTTGCTAGTATTAATTGCCAATTACAATTTAAAGTCCCCTAGATGCATTTCTAATTTCAAATTTTGATTTTTCAAGTTTTGGTGTCACTATTCACCTTATTGGTCAACAAAAATATTGACTTTTGGATAGAAAATATGTACATTGGTTTTAGCACCCCCAATGTACCACATTTTACATTTAAAACTTGTTGGAATTAACCACCAAATCCATTTCCAAACCTAAAACCAAGAGAGCAGAATTTTCAGTTTTTGTGACCCAACTTTACTGTTCCATTGGGTCCTGTTACAGTGGGAATTTAAAGAAATGGTAAACACGAAAGTTGTTCCTTATTTTGTCTAGTTGAATTTATTTTTTTGAATCACTCCATTTGGAGTTTTGTAACTCCAGATATGGTTCAAAAACCACATCTGGCCGGATTTCAATTCTGCAGAATTTACCAAATCTACAGTACCATGAACAGTGATTATGACTGCCATTTGGGTTAGGTTCTGGTCATAATTTGGGGTAGGTTTCTTCATGAAAGTTGTTTTTCTATGTCTTAACTTGTTGCTGTAAAAATTTCAGGTCAATTGACCATATTTACAGTGAGTTATGGCCAAATGAACAGTTACTGTTCATTTGGTCATTTCTGCAGGTGCTGTTGCAGGGTATCCGGATTGGGGCCAACTTTTCGTCTACTTGCTTTGGTCTTTTGGGCATGGTTTCTTCAGCAAAATTGTGACATTATAAGTCTAGTTTCATGTCCAATTGTCCAAACACCAATTGGACCTACACAACCAAAGATATGGCAGTCCAAACAGGCTGGACTCACAGCCTTATTGCTGCTGTCACTAGGCAGCCTACCAATTGGGTTTGTAACACTTTAGTTCACTTCAAATTATGATTAACTTGCCTCAAATGGTCACTAATTGACCATTAGGATGTTCACTCACCATTTCACAAGCAAAGTCCAAGTTTCTCTCCCAAAACCCTAGCTCAAATTCAAGGTTCACACAACACACACCAATTAAACATACTAATCACACTTCTCATCATAACCAAGCAAGTTATCCATTTTCTTTCAATAAAACACTTCAAATCCTAATCCTACACAAGCTGGCTAGATTCTTAGTCTAACATATATCCATCAATTTCATCATTTATCATATAATTCTAGTGTAACTCACTTTATTTTCATCATTTATCATGTAATTCTAGTGTAATTCACTTTATTTTCATCATTATAAGAGGAAGAAGTAAGAATTTAGCACTAACCTTAGGAGGGCAGAATTTTCTCTTAGCCAAACTTTAATTTTCCTTCACTTTCTTGGCAGCCAATCACTTGCTCAAGATGTAATAATAAATTTTTATGAAGGAAGGTAGGGATTTTCTGGTGAAAAATTCAAAGTTAGCAAGGTGTAATGAAGGATAACAATGGTGGAAATGGGAGAGGTGGCTACTGGCTGGTTTTGGGAGAGAAGATGCAGATTTTGTTTTTCAATTTTTATCTCAATTATCTCCTTTTAAAGTGCTTGTTGAAATTTGATTGGTGGAGGGCATTGCAATGACATCATGTGATGTCATTATTCTCAATTTCTTTCATTTTTCTTTTCTTTTCTTTTCTACTCATTTTCAATTCAATTTTTAGCAATATTTATTCATATTTTAGATTATAATAATTATTTACTTAACTGGACAAGTCGGCCAAAAATCACCTCTGA
This sequence comes from Hevea brasiliensis, assembly GCF_030052815.1. Lineage (NCBI taxonomy): Eukaryota > Viridiplantae > Streptophyta > Magnoliopsida > Malpighiales > Euphorbiaceae > Hevea > Hevea brasiliensis. The sequence continues at coordinate 18,210,506 of NC_079507.1, forward strand.
AGGCGAAATGACCAAAATGCCCTCCGTTTGGCTTAACGGGTCAAAATTGTCTGTACCGATTGAAAAATTTTTCTAAATATTTTCTTGGCATTCTAATGCCATAGGAACCTCAATGACCCTTCTTTGGAGTCCCAAAAATTATTTTATAAATTTTTCCCCGGGTCTAGGGCTTCTCGTTGCGAGAACCGCAACTTCCTTCTGGTTACCCATCGCTTGGGCACCGGCTCGTTTAACTTGGTTGTATTTTATTTTTAAAATTTTTCCTAAATTTTTCTTATTAATATTTGAGTTAATTATGGTTCCTGACTTTAGTTTAAATATTTTTCCGGACGTTCTAGCTGTCCGGACCGACACCGGTCACCGGAACAGTAGAATGTACGGAGTTGCTACCGAGAGGGTGTTACAACTCTTCCCCTCTAATTTAAATTTCGTCCTCGAAATTTACTTGGTGTTTTAGGTTCTGAGATAATTCTTTTACCTTTCTATTACTCCATCTGTCTACTTCTTTTGTATATATGGTCCTATTTAGTTTTTTTTTTTTTTTTGAATATATTATTATACACTTAGGCATATCATAAAGGAAATACTTTACCTCAAATTCACATCTGGGGCTTCTTGTTCCTCTCCGACTTGGGTAACATTTGGAAGTGGTGTTACTGTTGTACTTGGTCCTTCCACGACCTCTATCTGGGTCCGTGGTAAATTCTTCTTAGGACAATCTTTCAGACGATGGTCTATGGCCCCACATCTATAACAGGCTCCAGTCAATCCCCTACATTCACCTTTATGCCACTTGTTACAATGACCACATTTTCTTGCTAGTCCTGACGCACTCACTACTAGTGTTTTTGGTTGATCTCTCTTAGGTATAGGCACAGTGCGGATCTCCTACTTTGATCAAATGTCCGACTTAATTATTCTCTCGGCCTCTTATTACTAGTTGTCCAAATTTCCTCTTTTCTTTGATCACCACTCCTCTTGTTCCTCTTCATGAACACAGCTAATATATTTCTTCTGAACTCTATCGAAAGAATTCCCAAGTTACGTCGGTGGTGGCACTACCTTGGTTCGACATCCCACCATCGATATGCGACTTCTTGTAACAATGAAACCGCACACTCCAAACTCGTTACGGTGTGCAATGGAGCCTTTGCAAGACTCTTTTAGTCCTTTCTAACCAATACTCACCATTTGCAGAATCGTCTTCCTTTCTACCATTGAAATCTGACTCCATACTTCTTAATTTTTCCTAGAGGTGATTTCATTGAGCGGTGGTGGAATAACTTGATCATCTGTCCGAAGAATTCAGTCATCTGCTCAAACAAGGCCTGTTGGGGTTGTACAGGCACCTCTTGCACTGGTGGAGCAGGATCTCCCTGATTTCCAATATCACTCCCAGTCGGGATACGACTTACTACTTCTTCTCCTACTGCCCTCTGCGATTCTGAGTCCATACCTTAACCTAAAATAACCAAGAAAACAGATATGCATTAGTGTCACCTCAACTCATATAAATGCAATGCATGTTATGCACACAATCTTATTCTATCTATCTATGCCTAGGAATGCCTAAACCGCGCTCTGATACCAATAAATGTAACACCCCTCACCCGACTACAGTGTAACCGGGCAAAGTGTGCTACATTCAGTGCCGGAGCACCCTATCTTATCTTACTTTATTCCTCTCATATTTTGATCTCGTTATATTTTAATATTAATTATTCTTCGACGGAGAAACCAGCAGAGTTTCCCCTATTTTATTACCAGTTGACGTAATTTACTATTTACCTGTTTGAAAGTTTCAATAATATTTTACAAATAAAATCTCATCAATTATTTTCATAACCATCTCATAATTCACATCTCATTCATATATCTCAATTTCATATTCATTTCCATGCATTATCTATATATTTCAAATCTGTCTTCGAATCCATACAATCTCATTCATGCTCAAATCACATAGGTAAAATTTTCAAATTTCTTTAATTTACATAATTTCATAATTTATATGATATATAAATTAATTACATATGAAAAAGCTAATTTATTAAATTACATTACATTTCTATTAATTACTTGCTCATAATCTACATTATAATACAATATCTGGCATTTTATACAAAATACAAAATATGATCTATATGGGCCCTATCTACATGCATTGCTGAGGAGGTGACAAGCTTAGAATACTCCAGCCACTTCTGCAGATCTGGACTCCAAAAATCTTAGTCAAAGTACCTGCGCGAGGAAACAAATCCATCGCGCTAAGCATTGCTGCTTAGTGGTGCAATAATAGAACAAGAAAATAAAATATACAAATAAAGAAAGAACGAAGCATAATTTGAATATTTAAGAATCAATTTAATTTAATACAATGTGTCTAATATTAATTATCTTTTGTTCTCATTTATTTCGCTTTGAAAGCATTTAATTTCGAAATTCACAGGGATAATGTACAACATACAGATTAATAAAAATACTCAGTTTATATTTATATGGCAATAGAAGGTACATTTAAAATATTTAGTTAAGTTATACCTATTTTTGCAACTCTTTTATCATTTTACTTAACAATTTTTTTTTTGTGGTTTGGATCATTTCATAATTCTAACTAATTCTTTTGAAGTCTTATTAACTCATTTATTTGATTTCTAATATTTTTAATTACTAATAGTCTTAATTTATTTCAATAGATTACACTGCCCAAGTAACCTACGATAGGCTGACTAAACTGGATAACGGGTCGTTGGCTCTGGACACCGCGGTGCCTCGGGCCGTCATACCATGGGACGCAGAACATCAACCACGTATGTAGTCAGTATGGCTAAAAAGCCATGATATCACATAATCGGGCATAAGAGCGATGAATACGGGCATAGAGCTATGAATATAGGCATAAAGCCTTTTGCAGTACTGCTAAAACAATACCCTATTGGCATGCCAAACTATCCAATCTGACACACATGTCTAGGCAATACAAGGGCACATAATATTATTAAATATTAATATATTGTGTTTTATGACTTCATTATTTCATTATAAATTTCAATTATAATTCATACATTCATTTGATCATTTATATGATCACAATTCACATCAATTATCCTTTTATACCATTGTACTCAAAATACTTCTCCTCTTTACAATAATGAGAACTAATGTCTCATTCATACATTAATATGGTTCATTTATTTATTCATTATGTTATTCATATTGATCACAATTCTAAACAATGGTTCACATGTACCATTGTATTCAAAACATTTTTCCTTTCTCATTTATACATTCAAGAATCTACTTATATAATTACAAATTTTATATTTCAAGTTGAGTTACTAATATTTTATGAATTCCATTTGTGATAGGCATATAAGCCCTAACTATCTATTCACATCAATTAGGTGACTTATTTTTCATGTTTCAAGTAATCCATGAATATTTCATGGATTTCAAATTTATGGCCTTAATTTCTTTTTAACAATTTTGACTAGGATGCATAGTCCACATTTGTCATACAATTCTAAGCATTTAAGCTTAGAATTGGTTCTAGGTCTTCATCTTAATTTACTAATCATTTTGATTACTATTCACCTTACTAGTCAACCCAAAATGTTGACCTTTTTATACTTAATGGATATATTAATTCTAATTACACCAAGATCCCACATTTTTAGTTTTACATTTGCTAGTATTAATTGCCCATTGCAATTTAAAGTCCCCTAGATGCATTTCTAATTTCAAATTTTGATTTTTCAAGTTTTGGTGTCACTATTCACCTTATTGGTCAACAAAAATGTTGACTTTTGGATAGAAAATATGTACATTGGTTTTAGCGCCCCCAATGTACCACATTTTACATTTAAAACTTGTTGGAATTAACCACCAAATCCATTTCCAAACCTAAAACCAAGAGAGCAGAATTTTCAGTTTTTGTGACCCAACTTTACTGTTCCATTGGGTCCTGTTGCAGTGGGAATTTAAGGAAATGGTAAGCACAAAAGTTGTTCCTTATTTTGTCTAGTTGAATTTATTTTTTTGAATCACTCCATTTGGAGTTTTGTAGCTCAAGATATGGTTCAAAAACCACATCTGGCCGGATTTCAATTCTGCAGAATTTACCAAATCTACAGTACCATGAACAGTGATTATGACTGCCATTTGGGTTAGGTTCTAGTCATAATTTGGGGTAGGTTTCTTCAAGAAAGTTGTTTTTATATGTCTTAACTTGTTGCTGTAAAAATTTCAGGTCAATTGACCATATCTACAGTGAGTTATGGCCAAATGAACAGTTACTGTTCATTTGGTCATTTCTGCAGGTGCTGTTGCAGGGTATCCGGATTGGGGCCAACTTTTGGTCCACTTGCTTTGGTCTTTTGGGCATGGTTTCTTCAGCAAAATTGTGACATTATAAGTCTAGTTTCATGTCCAATTGACCAAACACCAATTGGACCTATACAGCCAAAGATATGGCAGTCCAAACAGGCTGGACTCACAGCCTTATTGCTGCTGTCACTAGGCAGCCTACAAATTGGGTTTGTAACACTTTAGTTCACTTCAAATTATGATTAACTTGCCTCAAATGGTCACTAATTGACCATTAGGATGTTCACTCACCATTTCACAAGCAAAGTCCAAGTTTCTCTCCCAAAACCCTAGCTCAAATTCAAGGTTCACACAACACACACCAATTAAACATACTAATCACACTTCTCATCATAACCAAGCAAGTTATCCATTTTCTTTGCAATAAAACACTTCAAATCCTACTCCTACACAAGCTGGCTAGATTCTTAGTCTAACATATATCCATCAATTTCATCATTTATCATGTAATTCTAGTGTAACTCACTTTATTTTCATCATTTATCATGTAATTCTAGTGTAATTCACTTTATTTTCATCATTATAAGAGGAAGAAGTAAGAATTTAGCACTAACCTTAGGAGGGCAGAATTTTCTCTTAGCCAAACTTTAATTTTCCTTCACTTTCTTCGCAGCCAATCACTTGCTCAAGATGTAATATTAAATTTTTATGAAGGAAGGTAGGGATTTTATGGTGAAAAATTCAAAGTTAGCAAGGTGTAATGAAGGATAACAATGGTGGAAATGGGAGAGGTGGCTACTGGCTGGTTTTGGGAGAGAAGATGTAGATTTTGTTTTTCAATTTTTGTCTCAATTATCTCCTTTTAAAGTGCTTGTTGAAATTTGATTGGTGGAGGGCATTGTAATGACATCATGTGATGTCATTATTCTCAATTTCTTTCATTTTTCTTTTCTTTTCTTTTCTACTCATTTTCAATTCAACTTTTAGCAATATTTATTCATATTTTAGATTATAATAATTATTTACTTAACTGGACAAGTCGGCCAAAAATCACCTCTGAAGGCGAAATGACCAAAATGCCCTCCGTTTGGCTTAACGGGTCAAAATTGTCTGTACCGATTGAAAAATTTTTCTAAATATTTTCTTGGTAATTTTAATGCCATAGGAACCTCAATGACCCTTCTCTGGAGTCCCAAAAATTATTTTATAAATTTTTCCCTGGGTCTAGGGCTCCTCGTTGCGAGAACCGCAACTTCCCTCTGGTTACCCATCGCTTGGGCATCGGCTCGTTTAACTTGGTTGTATTTTATTTTTAAAATTTTTTCTAAATTTTTCTTATTAATATTTGAGTTAATTATGGTTCCTGACTTTAGTTTAAATATTTTTCCAGGCGTTCTAGCTGTCCGGACCGACACCGGTCACCGGAACAGTAGAATGTACGGAGTTGCTACCGAGAGGGTGTTACATCGGGTTTGGAAGAAAAAAATGTGAGAAATTGTTAAATGATGTGTTTGACCTAGTTTGAGGTGAGAAATGGTCATTTGAGACCAATTGGAGTATGTTAGAAGTGTTGGAACCAAATGCAAATTCGGGTTGCTTAGGGTCATGCTGCAGGCAGTAGGACCAAGGTCCCTTTGAGGGACCAAAACTAAAAATTTACAAGTCTAATTGGTATGAGACCAATTGGGAATGAAAATAGACACAAAATGACACATTTTTCATTTAGGAATCATGCCCAAAAAGTGACCAAAACCTAGTGAACAAATTGATGAAATCCGGAATTATGCAGTCTGACCTGCACAAAAATGACCAAATGAACAGTGTTTGTTCATTTGGCCATAACTTGGGCTTGGTAGGTCTAAATGACCTGAAATTTACCGGTGCACAGCTGAGATATAGACCTAAAACTTTCATAAAGAACACAAAAACCCAAATTATGTCCTTAACCAAGTCATTTGGCCACCCAAATTTGGTGACCTAAAACTGCCAGAACCAGTTTGGTGCCCAGAAATCTGGGTTAAGTATAATTCGGCAGCTATGATTCAAATGGCTATAACTTGAGCTACAAAACTCCAAATTGAGTGATTCAAAAAGGAGAATAAATTTAAGACAATAGGAAACATTTTCTATGAAGAAAGTTTTGCCAAATTCTAACAGTAAAATGACCAATGGGACAGTGCAACATAAAACACCCAAAACTAAAAAATTGCAAAATTGCCTAAAAGACTTAGAATTTGAGAAAACAACCAAAACCAACAAATTTAGTAACCAAAATGTGGTATGTGGGTGAAGTTGGAATTCCCATACCTATTAAGCCTTAGAAAGTCAACAAATTGACTTGAATAGTGTAGTGAATAGTAACCCCGAAACACAAAATTTAAAGAATATCAAGTTTAGCATGTTAGAGCTAGGTAAAAGTGAATTTAAATTTATTTTTAGATTTATGCTAAGTTATGATACTGAAACACTGTGAAACTGTGTGTTTCAGTGGAAAAGAATACCAGGTAGCAACCCGAGGTGTCGAGTCAAGGCCAAAAGGCGACTCATATAAGGTTTGTGAACAACGTAGAATTTCTGTAAATTTTCTTCTGCATATTGTTTTGAATAATTTGAAATATTGAATTGTGACATCATTGTAATGAAATATTTATTATGCTTTTGATTTAAATTGTTGAAAGTTATTTGTGTATATTTGAAATGGCAATGTTTAGTAAATTATTAAGATAAGTTTTGAAACCACAGTGTCATGACCATATATTTGAACACCTCACTAGCATGACTAGTGGGGGTAATCAGTTTCAAATGTTGATTCCTTCTTTGGCTGAAGTGTTGAGGTGTGTGCTAGTAGAAGAAGAAATTGAATGGATATCCATATATTTGAGCTAGCTAGCCTTGTGTTGTGACTTCTCCTTAGCCTCTGGCTATTGAGATTATATTTATTTCGAATGGCATGATATAACTGTGGATTTTATCAAATATGTTTTGATACTTCGAAATGAAATTGTTTGGATTAAAATCTCATAATTTATGTTTTGTATTTAATTCTCATGTTCAGTCTAATTTTTGAATAAATATGATTTAAATTCTACATAAACATTATTTTAGTATGTTGTGCAGCTGTAACATCCCCACTGTACGTGTTCTGTACGTTCTGTTGCTTTAGTGGCCAAATAACAGTCCAGGCAAGTCAGGATGTCTGGAACTACACTTCGGTGATAGTGAACAGACATATAATGATGAAATAAATAAAAAGAAAATACAAGAAAAATCAAACAAAAATGAAAGAGAGAAAATGAAGCTAAGTTAAACGAGCAGTGCACATGATGGGTGACAACACTGGAAGGCCGTTGCAGGCCCGGGACGAGGAACCCTCAGAATTTAATTCCGGGACGTAAGTAAAGGTCTATTGAAATATAATTGACACTAGAATTATTAATGAAAAATTAATAAATTAGTACAAAGAAAAACAAAAAATGGGGAATATAACCCGAAGTGGGGTATTTTGGTCATTTGACACATAGTGTTGCCTTTTGACCTCAATCTCCATTAAAAATAAATGATATTACACTTGGAAAATTTCAAAGAAAAATTAGAAAGTTAGTATAAACGAAAAATAAAAATTAAAGTAATCGGCAGTACAAGGAGTAAATCGGTGTTACCGAAAAAGTCCGAACTTGACCCGAAGAGGGGCATTTTGGTCAATTGACACCTAGAGGTGCCTTTTGACCTAAATGTCCATTAAAAATAAGTAGTATTAAATTTTGGGAAGCCCATGAAAAAGGAAATTAAATGTGTAATGAAAATTAGTGAAAATATGGGGGAATTAAATTGAATTATGAAACTTTGGATTATAAAAATGTTAATCTAAGTTAGTGGGGTTAGGTGGCACTATTTGAGGCACATAAGGACACTACTCAGCCCATTTTTCATCATCTTCTCTACTCACCCTTCCCATGGCCGAATTGGACCTTTAAACTTCCTCCATGGCTGCCCCATGTTCAAGCTCCATTCCCCTACCTTTAAGCCATTATTTCTTCAAGCTTCCTCCATGAAAAATGATCCTCACCTCATGGGAAAGCTATAGGCAGCAAAAGGAAAGGAAATTTTTGAAGTTTCACAAGCTTGGGGAGTTCTTGAATTAAGGTTAGTGCTTAATCTCCCCATTTTCTTTCATTAGATCTTGTTTTGAGCTTTGGGTGAGTTGATTTGTGAAGAAATTGAGTAAATTAATGTATATTTGGTGAGCCCTTCATTTCGGCAGCCAAGACATTCATGGGATTTTGATGTGTTTAAATGGTGTAGATGAGTTTAAAGATGATGTTTGATATGGATATATGTATGGGAAGTGATAGGACTTGAATTGATTGAAATTGAGAAATTTAAATTATGGTTTGAAACAATTATTGGAGATTTGTGTTGTTGCTTCATTTTGGGCAGCCATGAACCCTTATTGAGCTTGAGTTATTTTTACTTCTAATGAATGAAAATGAAGGTTAATTAATTTGAATGAAAGTTGTAGTAAGTTTGTGCATAAGTATGTGCATGTAGTGTTTAGATTAAAGGTGTGAAATGGAACCTTGAAGCCTTGAGCAAACTGCCATGTTTGGCAGCTCCTAATAGCATGAATTCGTGTGTGAATATATGGTTATTAATGATATATGTTAATGTCAATTTGTGAGCAGCAAGTGTAAGTGATATTGAAGTATGATATGTTAAAGTATATGTGTAATATTAACATTGAAGTATGTTGAATGTTGGTGGAAGTGAATGTTAAACTTAATGATGAATTGTGTGCATTAAGCACTTGAACATTCTGCCCAGAATTGTTGCTGAAATTGTGTACAATATATGTATAGAAGTGTTGTTGATTGAATATTGTAGTAATGAGGAGGAGAAGGAACATTAAATTGGGAGTGTATGAGCTTTGTGCAGGTTGTGTATTGAAGGCAGCACCTAAATTAGGCTATAAGTACCAAACTGTGAATCCAATTGGTATGAGGCCAATTGGGGGTGAAACTAGACACCAAATAGGCCAACTTTCATGTAGAAAGGTTACCAAAATTCTTCCTAGAAACTGACCTTAAAAAGTGACCAAATCCGGATTATTGCATTTAAGGCCTGAAAACTAACCATTTGGGTAGCAGTTAGTGTTTAGCCCATAACTCACTCAAAACAGGTCCAATTAACCTGAAATTTTGACCATGAATATTTAAGACCTATATCTACAAGTCTTATGAAGACACCCAAGCCCAGAAATGACCATAAGCAAGACAAAAAGCTTGCACAAGTTCGGGTCCAAAAATTGGCCGAACCTAAGATGACCTAAAGTGACCAATTTTAATACATTTTGACCAGCAATAGTAAAATGACCATAACTTGGTCTACATAACTCAGAATGACCTGAAATTTTGCCCCGCGTTCCATAAGACATAGACCTACAAGTTTGTAGTTTAGACCGAAACCCGAAAATCGAGGGAACTAGGTCGTCCGGCTAGGTCAAAATAGTACACTGAAATCCGGTAAATTGCAATAAAATGCAATACACTTGGAAATGAAATTGGTAGCATATACCAACACTAAAGGGCTATAAAATGTGACATATTGGTAATATTAGAATTGACTCACATAGAGTGCATCAAGGGTTAACATTATAGGTTGACTAATGAAATGAACTGAAGGGAATAGTACCAAGAGAAATAGGACTTTAAGCTAGACAAATCTAGCACACAAAAATTGAGAAATTAACCCAATTTTGCACCAAAGTTGCAATCTGTCCAGCTTTAGTAAATTGACCATATCTTGGTCTATACAACTCGGAATGACCTGAAATTTTGTCCCGCGTGCAATAAGACATAGAGCTACAATTTTGCTTCTTTGACCAGAAGCTAAAAACCAAGGAAAATAGGACTTTAAGCTAGACCAATCTAGCACACTAAAATTGAAAATTTGTAATTACATAAAATGATGCTTGAAGTGATTTGGAAAAGAATGCCAACTTGTGAAAAGGTAAATTGCATTATATTGACAACATATTGAATTGTAAATTGTGACATGTTGATACTAGAATCAACCTATCCATGATGCATAAAAAGGTCAATAATTTTATTGGCCAGTAAAAGGCATAAAGATGTATAAACCCTATGAATAAAGAATTAAATATGTAATATTGTAATATTTCCTAATTTTCCTAGTTGACTAGTTTGGATAGGTTGGCATGCCAATAGGATTCTGACAGCTGTTCTGTAAATGACTTTACGTCATACTGTGTTTTATGGCTTATTATGCCATACTATGATTTTAATAGCCTATGGCTATACATATTGTGTTATTATACTCGGCTTAATGCCTGATTGATTATATGACTTTTTAGCCACACTATTTGCACACCGGGAGACACTTCATGACCGATGGTGAGACGGCCCGAGGTACTGGGTACCCAGTGCTAGTATATCCGTTTATCCAGTCTGGTCAGTGTATAGGCTACACGGGCAGTCAATTAAAATATTATTCAATTCAAGCAATTAAGTTAAGTATAATGAAATTTCAGTATAATTAAGTTAAGTATTGAATGAATGAGTAAAAGAGATTAGCAAAAGAAACATAACAAAAATATAAATTGCAGAACCGTAGAGACTTGAAATACAATACAGTTAGAATAATTTGTATACTGGGTAGTATTACTGAAAAGTTATAAACTAAGCACTTCCAAAGAGGAACAAACTAGTATATGAGATCGTTGATGCTCAAATACCATACCAAATTAAATTGATTCCTGAGTATCTGAATTATGATTTATTTCTTTCTTTACTTGTATATATTATTTCTTGTTATATTATTGCACCACTAAGCAGAAATGCTTAGCGCGATGGAATTGCTTCCTCGCGCAAGTACTGAAGGTAAAACCAGTAGACTGTCGACTGAGATTTTTGGAGTCCAGACCTACAGAAGTGTCAGAAGAGTTCAAGATTGTCACCTCCTCAGCAATGCATGTAGATAGGGCTCATTTTATACATTTTATGTATATTGTTCATTCCTAGCACATTGTAAATTATTTGTATATCTTGTACAAAATAAACTCATGTAATTAACCTATGAATTATGGAAGCTATTCAAAGTAAGTATTTTAATATGTGAATTGAATTTGAGTTATAATGAGATTGTACTTGTGAATATTGAGATGTTGAAAATCTGATGAGATTTCTGAGAAACTGATAATCGTATTGAGATACATTATGTTTGAAAATTTTTGAGACTATTAAGTTTGAGAAATTGAGTATATATTGAAATTGTTTTTGGCAGGTTCAGAAGAACTGCTAGTCCAAATTACAGCCGGCACGTTGTCGGATTATCGTTAAAATTTTTGAAATTTCCAAATTAATTAGATTTTGATAAAAGTAAAAATAGCCTAAACCTTAAATAAAGTTTTTGAATAAATAAATCAAGAACTGTAATGAAATCAGATAAGATCAGGTGCTCCGGCACGCCGTGTAGCACGCCTTACTCGGCTACACTGTAGACGGGTGAGGGGTGTTACAGCACCACTGAGTCCTAGTACTCAGCAGTGGCTATTATTACTGTCGCAGATATAGAGACTAGAAGAGCAGCAGAGTGAGCTACTGAGGACAGAGGAGCTACCTACTCTGAAGTCTATCGGGTATATTTTATACCCTGACTGTAAAAATTTATTTTGATGTATGTAATGTATGTAAAGGTATGGACATGTAAAACTGGTCTTAAACAGTTTGTATAAAGTTTGTAATAAATTTTAGTTAGATTTTTCCTAATTTAAATTTTTTTAATGATGTATATAAATTGTTTTATCTTTAATGAAATATGAATGGAAGTATTTTGTTTTAAATTGAATGAAATTCATTAATGGTATTTTGATGATTATTGAATATTGGAAATTGTGGATTTGAATTTTTGGAGATTGATAATGATGTTGAAATTGATTGTGAATTTGAAGATGTTGTTGAGATGGATTATTGGAAGTGTTTTTTATAGGAATTTGAAGAACTGTTTTCTCAAAATACAGACGGCACTCTATCGAAATTTTTTTAAAATTTGCAGAAAAATAAAATGAGCAAAAAATTTTAACTAATTTTCAATTTTAATTAAATGTTTTGATACCTATTAGAAAATGCTCAACACTTATAAAAGTAAGAAAATTGTTTTAAAATTCCTTATAGGGTACTTAATGAGTTATCGATAGGTGAAGTTCGGTAGTTTATTAGGTATTCTATGGGATCATGTTATGCCTTACAGAGGGGTAAGGTGTGACAATCTTGGTGTGGACAAGCTAGAGGGATAACATCTGGTGTCCTAGGCACATCCCAAAGGTGCCAAACACAACTGCAGTGCATCATAAGGTTAGTGCACTTGCTCTTGATCTATTTTAGGGTTCTAATGAATTAATCTATTAATTCTAAAATCCTAAATGGAAAATGTAAATCCAAAAACATATTAAAAGAATTTTAATATGCTATTTAACATTGAAATTAAATAGATAAACAATGAATCTTGCATGATGCATGACACCCTAGAAGAAAAATTTTAAATTCAATGATCTAAAGTTATGTTTTTCATGCTTCCGCTCCTTCAATTGGCGTCAAATCCACTATATTTGCCATTTACATTGCTGATTATATGATTTAATTGTGTGATTTGATAATGAGATAATTGGTACATTGCTGGTTGGACCAACAAAGTTGGCGGCATGCTTGTTTGGAGTCACCATAGGTGGCGGCTTCCATGGTTGTGCAAACCTAGGGTGCGCATGGCTGTTTGGACTTGAATGTGGGCTTTGTTTCAAGGCCCATAATTAGGCCCATGACTAATTAAAGTGTTTAATTAGGATTTTTAATCACACAATTAAATTTTGATTCAAATCTGAATTTTTAAATTTGTTTGAATGTAATTCAAATATGAATTTTTAAATTTGTTTGAATCATATTCAAATCTAGATTTTTAAGTTGACTATGAGATATTCAATTTAATTTAAATATGTATATTTTATTTAATTGCTAAATAGTGATATGCGTGATGGACAATCATAGACTATAGAAGACCAATGTGATTGGATTTATTTCTTTTATGTTTCTTTGGGTTGTAAATTAATTAATTTATTTTGGGCATGTATTATAAAGGTTATAATATTTTTGGGTTATAATTTCATTTATTTAGTTCTTGTAAATTTGTCTTGGTATGCCAAGGATTACTATATAATTGGATTGCAAGAAGATCAAGAAGGTCAAGAGCATTGGTGGGATCAGTGGGAGGAATTCAAGATCGAGTGTTGATTATGTACTCCTTCAGCAACTCTTGTAATATGAATAAATGAAATGCACCTAGGAATGCCCTGATTCAATTCTTGGTGGCTCAGAATTGAATCCCTTAGAAAGTTCATGATCATACCATATTTATTTATTATCCATGAAATCATGAGATGTATGGGAATGTATGCAAGTATATGATATATGCATGCTAATTGGATAATATGCAAAGTGAGACCTTAATAGTAATTAGGATGACCACAAAATCTTTCAAATAAAAGATTAAGTTGGAAATGCTATAATTAAAGTAATTATAACATGGGCCCTCCATTGAGGTAATTATTTTAAGAAATTTTAAATACTTTCATAAGATGCAATTAATTTAATAGATTTTCATAAGAATAATTGCTAAGCATGAGATGTTGTAAATATGTAAATGGTTTGGTGGCCAATATTAGATGCACCTGAGGACATTAAAATTATTTGCATGTTTACTAGCTCAATGGATCAACTTAACTAATGCAAGATAAGTCAATAATGGATGTACCTGAGATTTTAAGCATTAGGGGCTAGGTAAAGGATTGAACCTCACATGAGATGTGATGGGCAAGGAGTTACTCACTTATAGTTTATTGTAATTCCAATAATGGATGTACCTAAGGATGATCAATAGGATTATAAGAATTCAATCACCCACTAGAAATCCTTCCAACTAGGATTTCCATTTTCTACTTTGGAAGTGTAGGATTCGCTAAGTTAGTGGGATGACCAATTTGATTAAAAGACCATAATCATTTTGGTTAATTACATGATACATTTACTAATTAATCTGATTATTTTCTACAATTAATTTTCTGATAATAATGAGCACACCACAACCACCACCATCCAATATCCTTGCAAGCATACTTGATCGCAATAGGTTAATAGGACTTAATCTATATGATTGGCTAAGAAATTTGTAACTTGTCTTGAACCATGAACATATAGGATATGTTCTAGACTCAAATGTTCCTGGTCCCTTACCTTCATAGGCCACTCAAGAGAAACATGAAACTTTGGACAAGTGGAAGGAGCATGATATGAGAGCCAAGTGTTACATGATCGCTTCTATGAGTAATGAGTTACAAAAGCAGCATGAGAACATGCAGAGTGCGAGTGAGATCCTCTTTCACCTACAAGAGTTGTATAGTGAGCACAACAGAAATGTTAGGCATGAGATATCTAGACAGCTGTTCCGCATGAGGATGTTTGAGGGATAGAATGTTGGGGATCATGTCCACAAGATGATTTGGCTGATTGAGCAGTTAGAACATCTTGACTTTAACATGGACTTCCAACTGCAAACGGATTTGATCCTTCAGTCCCTTCCTGAATCTTTTGGGAATTTTGTAACAAATTTCCCTATGACTAAGCAGGAATGCACCTTTGCTGGTTTACTCAACATGTTGGTTATTGCCCAAAAGAATATGCCGGGCAAGAAAGGAAAAGAGGTAGCTTTGATTGCATCTTCTTCTGCTGAAAGTCCAACAAGAAGAAGGGCAATAAGAAAAAGAAACCTCAGATTTCTGGTCCTTCCAAGAAAATAGCTGAACAGAAAGGGAAGACTAAAGCTGATGAAGGCAAAGGAAAGTGTTTCCACTGCCCGCAGGATGGGCACTGGAAAAGGAGCTGCCCAGGTATCTTGCATCTTTGAAGGATACACCTTCAGAATGTATGTCCATAACTTGTTATTTAGATTCTGATGATACTTATAGTTTATCTACAGCTTAGGTTTTAGATACTGGTGCCAGTTCTCACATTTCTTATGATATACAGGAACTAGTAAACAGTAGCAGCTTGCTCTTTCGAGATGTTAGACTCCAGATTGGCGATGGCTCAACTATTGAAGCTTTAGCCATAGGATCTAAATCTTTTTACATGTTTGGACATGTTTTGTGTTTGAATAATATCTTATATGTACCTGATGCTTTTAAGAACATCATTTCAATATCTAGTTTAACTAGAGATGGTTATGAATTTCAGTTCACAGATGATGTTTGCAATATTTATTTTGGAAATAAATATGTTGGTTCAGGATATATGAATGATGGTCTTTATTATTTGGATAATAATGACAAACACAAATTGAATGCAAGTGATCTAAATGAATACAATGCCATGATAAAAATCAACTCAAGTTCAAAATATATTTGGCACTTAAGGTTAGGTCATGGTGCAGAAGATAAGATTGCAAAACTGGAGAAAATGGGGATTCTATCCTCATTGGATTCTGCACCTACTTCAACCTGTGAATCCTGCCTTCAAGGAAAAATGACCATATCACCTTTTGTTGGACAAGGGCTAAGAGCTGAAAATATTTTGGAGCTAATACATAGTGATGTATGTGGTCCATTTAAAGAAATGGCTAGAGGCAGTTTTCATTATTTTATTACCTTTAATGATGATAAATCAAGGTTTGGGTATTTGTATTTGATGAAAAACAAACATGAATCCTTTGAAAAGTTCAAAGAATTTAAATCTAAAGTAGAAAATCAAACAGGAAAAAGTATTAAAGCTCTTCGATTAGATTATGGAGGTGAATACTTGAGTACTGAATTTGATGAATACTTGAAAGAGCATGGCATTGTTTCTCAGCTGACTCCTCCTGGAACACTACAGCTAAATGGTGTATCTGAAAGAAGAAATCGTACCCTATTAGATATGGTACGCAGTATGATGAGCTACACTGATTTGCCAATCTCCTTTTAGGGACTAGCATTAGAATCAGCTTTGCATGTTCTGAATAGGATTCCATCAAAATCTGTTTCTTCCACACCTTATGAGATATGGCATGGAAGAAAACCAAGTCTTAAGCATGTTAAGATTTTGGGTTGTCCAGCTTATATCAAAAAGCTGAACACTGATAAATTGGAAACCAGATCAGAAAGAGTTTGATTTGTTGGATATCCAAAAGATAGTTTTGGATATTATTTTTATTTGCCTACATCGCAAAAGGTTGTGATAAGTAGAGATGCCACATTTCTTGAACAACAGTTTGTTCAAGAAGGAGGCAAAGGAAGGCAAATAAAGTTAGAATTGGACAATTCTGATCAACCAACAGATCAGATGGATATAAATCCATCTAGTCAACCTACACCTATTGATGAAACATCTACAGCTATTCCTCGTAGATCAACCAGGGTATCTAACCCACCAATGAGATATGGTTTCCTTCATGAAGAAGAATAAGAGTTGTCTACACATGAAGAAGTAGATCATGGAGATGATCCACTTACCTATGAAGAAGCTATATCAGATATAGACTCTTCAAAATGGATTAATGCTATGAAATCAGAGATTGATTCTGTCACACCTTACTCCTCTGTAAGGCATAACATGATCCCATAGAGTACCTAATGAGCTACCGAACTTTACCTACCGATAACTCATTAAGTACCCTATAAGGGATTTTAAAACAATTTTATTACTTTTGATAAGTGGTGAGCATTTTCTAATAGGTATTAAAATCATTTAATTAAAGTTGAAAACTAGTTAAAATTTTTGGCCCATTTTATTTTTTCGCAAATTTTATAAAAATTTCGACAGAGTGCCATCTGTATTTTGAGAAAACAATTCTTCAAATACCTGTAAAAAGCACTTCTAATAATTTATCTCAACAATTTCAACAACTCCACAACAATCCCAACCAATTTCTAAAGTTTCAAAATTCAGCAATCATCATTTCTCAATTTCCAAAAATTCAGCAATCATCAAAATACTATCATTCAATTTCATTCAAATTAAATAAAATATTTCCATTCATGTTTTATTAAGGATAAAACAATTTATATACATCATACTAAAAAATTTACATCAGGAAAATCCAAACTAAAATTTATTACAAACTTTATACAAACTTTGTACAAGCTGCTCAAGACCAATTTTACATGTCTATATATTTACGTGCATTACATACATCAAAATAGATATTTATAGTCAGGGTATAAATTATACTCGATAGCTTCAAAGTTGGTAGTTTCTCTGTCCTCAGCAGCTCACTCTGCTGCTCTTCTAGTTTCTATATTTGTGATAGCAATAACAGCCATTGCTGAGTATTGGGACTCAGTGGTGCACAACATACTAAAATAATCTTTATGTAGAGCTTAAATCATATTTATTCAAAAATTGGACTGAACTTGAGAATTAATTACAAAACATAAATTATGAGATTTTAATCCAAACAATTTCATTTCGAAGTATCAAAACACATTTTATAAAACCCACAGTTATATCATTCCATTCGAAACAAATATAATCTCAATAGCTAGAGCCTAAGGAGAAGTCACATCATAAGGCTAGCTAGCTCAAATATATGGATATCCATTCAATTTCTTCTTCTACTGGCACACACCTCAACACTTCAGCCAGAGAAGGAATCAAAATTCGAAACTGATTTGCCCCACTAGTCATGCTAGTGAGGTGATCAAATATATGGTCATGACACTATGGTTTCAAAGCTTATCTTAACAATTTACTAAACATTTATTATCATTTCAAACATACACAAATAAACTTTGAACAATTCAAAGCAAAAGTATAAAACACATTTCATACACTTTGTAAATGAATTTTAAAGCATATTGATGTTGTGCACAAACCTTAAGCGAGTTGCCTCTTGGCCTTGACTCGATTCCTCGGGTTCTTTCCCAGTGTTCCTTTCCACTGAAACACGCAGTTTCACAGTGTTTTAGTATCATAACTTAGCATATAAATCCAAAAATAAATTTAAATTCACTTTTACCTAGCTCTAATGTGCTAATCTTGACGTTCTTTAAATTTGGTGTTTCGGAGTTATTATTCACTGCACTATTCAAGTCAATTTGTTGACTTTCTAAGGCTTAATAGGTATCCACATACCACATTTTGGTCACTAAATTTGTTGGTTTTGGTTGTTTACTCAAATTCTAAGTCTTTTAGGCAAATTTGCAAATTTTCAGTTTTGGTGTCTTAAGTTGCACTGTTTCATTAGTCATTTTTCTGTTAGAATTTGGCAAAACTTCCTTCATAGAAAATGTTCCCTATTGTCTTAACTTTATTCTCCTTTTTGAATCACTCCAATTGGAGTTTTGTAGCTCAAGTTATAGCCATTTGAATCATAGCTGTCGGATTGGACCTAACCCAGATTTCTGGGCACCAAACTGGTTTTGGCAGTTTTAGGTCACCAATTTTGGGTGGCCAAATGACTTGGTTAATGGCATAATTTGGGTTTGTGTTCTTCATGAAAGTTTCAGGTCTATATCTCAACTGTCCACTGGTAAAATTTCAGTCATTTAGACCTGCCTAGCTCAAGTTATGGCCAAATGAACAAACACTGTTCATTTGGTCATTTTTGTACAGGTCAGATTGAGAAAATCTAGATTTGGTCAATTTGTTCACTAGGTTTTGGTCACTTTTTGGGCATGATTCCTAAATGAAAATTGTGTTATTTTGTGTCTATTTTCATTCTTAATTGGTTTGATACCAATTGGACTTGTAAATTTTCAGTTTTGGTCCCTGAAAGGGACCTTGGTCCTGCTACTTGCAGCATGACCACATTCAATCCAAATTTAAACTCAATTCCAACACTTCCAACACACTTCATTTGGTCACAAATGACCATTTCTCACCTCAAACTAGGTCAAACACATCACTTGACCAATTCTCACATTTTTTCCTCTAAACCCTAGGTGTTCAAAACCCTAATTTACATAATTCATTCCACTAATGACATTAAAGTGTAAAATCAACATCTACACACTTAATCTAACTTCTCTAACACTTAAATTCCAAAATTTTCCATCAAATCCACTATCTCCCTTGGCTGGCCGAATTCCTTATGATCCCTTATCTTATCATTTTGTTTCAATTTTTATCAAATTCCAACTTAATACAAGTATTTAATCATTAAAATAGAGAAAAGTTGAAGGGATAAACACTAACCTTGCTTGAAGGGTTTCTAAGCTTTCTTTTCTTCAAGTCTTTCTTCTCATTTTTACTCTCTAATGCTTCCTCAACATATAAGGAGAATTTTTAATGTTGGGACTTTGTGAATTTATGGAAGAAAGTAGGGATATTCAAGCTTTCTATCTCTTAAAAATGGTGGAACAAGGTGAGTGAGAAGGAAGAGAGAGAAAGTGGACGGCTTGAAGAAGGAAGGAAGACCATTTTTTTTTTCTTTTCTTAATTTTCCTTTTTAATTGTTAGAAATTATCCCAAATTTTCAATTTTTAAAAATAAAAATTTATTGCATCATGCTTATGTCACCACATGATATCATTACTTTTTCAACTTTTCTTTTTTTTTTTTTCATTTATTTTTCCATTAGTTCTTTAATTTAATTCTTGACCCTGAAATTTTCTTTTCTCTAATTTTATTTGACAATTAGGTCAGGAGTCAGCTCTCGGGGTCAATTGACCAAATTGCCCCTCGCCGGTTCAACCCGGTTTGCAAATAATTTAATATTTCTTCTGGCTCCCTAACCTAATTATTTGATTGGCTTAACAATTCTTTTTTGTGATTTTATCATTTCCACTGTGTTCGTGATAGTCCTAAGGATAGCAGCGTCACATTTTACGGTTCAAAATTTGAGTTTAAATCGACTTCGCAGTCGTTCCCGAAAAAGTCACCCATCATTGTGACTCTCGGCTCATTTAACTTCTTATGTTCTATTTTTCTTATTTATACTTAGCTGATTAGAAATTACTAATTATTTGTGTTTATAGCTTATCTACTTGTCTTAAGTGTAGTTCTAATCCCCTTAATTGTTCGGACCGACTCCGGTCACCGAAATAGTAAAATATACCAGGCTATACAAATAGGGGTGTTACAGATTCCATTTATAAGAATCAAGTTTGGGATCTTATTGACCCACCTGAAGGTATTGTACTTATAGGGAACAAATGGATTTTCAAGAAGAAAATTGGTTATGATGGAAAGGTAGAGACCTATAAAGTATGGCTAGTAGCGAAAGGGTTTCGCCAAAGGCAAGGAATCGACTATGAAGAGACTTTCTCACCTGTCGCCATGCTTAAATCAATTAGGATTCTATTAGTAATAGCTACATACTATGATTATTATATTTGATAGATGGATGTCAAAATAGCTTTTCTCAATAGATACATTGAAGAAAATATTTTCATGGAACAACCTAGGAGTTTTGAATCTCAAGATGGTTCCAAAGTGCGCAAGTTAAAGCGATCTATTTATGGGTTGAAAAAACCTTCGAGGAGTTGGAACATCCATTTTGATGAAGCCATTAAGTCATTTAGTTTTATCAAAAATGAAGATGAGCCATGTGTATATAAGAAGGTTAGTGATAGTGCTATCATCTTCCTTGTCTTATATGTGGATGATATTCTGTTGATGGGTAATGACACAGGTATGTTGACAACTATAAAGGTATGGTTGTCAAATACATTCTCCATGAAAGACTTACGGGAGGCAACCTTTATTCTTGGGATTCACATCTATAGAGATAGAGCAAAACGAATAATTGGTTTATCCCAAAGTCTATACTTAGAAAAGGTGTTAAAGAGGTTTAACATGCTTGATTCCAAGAGAGGATTGTTACCAGTGAGACATGGTATCCACCTTTCTAAAGAGATGTCTCCAAAGACACCTGAGGAAAGAGATAAAATGGCTAGGATTCCTTATGCTTTGGCTATTGGAAGTTTGATATATGTAATGTTGTATACTAGGTCGGATATCGCATAAGCTGTTAGTTTGACTAACAGGTATCAATCCAATCCAGGTTTGGAACACTGGATAACTGTCAAGAATATCCATAAGTACTTGAGAAGAACTAAGGATTTATTCTTGATATATGGAGGTAGTGACTTCCAATTGGATGGTTATATTGATTCTGATTTCTTATCAGATATCGATGATAGAAAGCCTACCTCTGGTCACGTGTTCATTTGTAATGGAGGTGCAGTCAGTTGGAAGAGTTCCAAACAGAGTACGACTACAGATTCCACTATTGAGGCTGAATATATTGTTGCATCAGATGCTGCAAAAAAAGCTGTTTGGATATATGAAACCTCAGTCTCACCAGATATCCAAACACATAGAAAGGCGCTATCACATTATTAGAAATATAGTTGGGCAAGGCGATGTAGCTATGCAGAAAATAGCATCAGCTGAAAATCCAGCTGATCCATTCACTAAGCCTTTGTCACAAACTCAGTTAGACTGACATCTGGAGAAAATGGGTCTAAGATATTGTAATGAATGGCTCTAGTGCTAGTGGGAGATTGTTAGTAGTATGCCTTAGAGCATATCATTTAGTACGTATCTTGTACATGTTTTTATTAATAAAAGGTATTTTCACTTTTCCGTTTACATAATATATTTATGTGTAATAGAAAAGATCCATTGATATTTTGTTAGAAATTCATATTCTTAAGTTGTTAAGAATATGAGTGACAGTATTTCTAGTACAAAGTATCATAAATTGGTTCACAATCGAGGATACTTCACACAGGACATGACTTATCCAGAAAGATTGTATTCATGTTTGTTCCCAATGTATTTATATGAGATATAAATAAGATGGAATGGTGAGTCTTATGCCATATAACAAACATGATAGGCACTTATACATGATAAGTAGGTCAAACCAGTGACATTTATGACAAGCATATGGAGTTTACTCTTCTCAATGCATTGTTATAAATCATATCAGTGCATATAACCATTAGACCTGAGATAGCACAGTTATTGTAACACCCCTTACCCGTCTACAGTGTAGCCAATCAAGATATGCCACACAGTGTGCCGGAGCACCAAATCATATTTCAATTCAATTTACCCTTTTTACTTATTTATTTACAATTTTTTATTAATATGAATTTTTCGCAAATTTTATAGAAAATCCGGCAGAGTGCCGGCTGTAAATTGGAAAAACAGTTCTTCTGAATCTGTTAAAAACACTTCCAATAAAATCGTCACATCATTCTCAGTCAACCACCAATATATTCTCAACAATTTCTGAAATGACTTCAGTATCTCAAAATTCAATTCATTTCATATCACACTCAATTCAATGAGAAATGCTCACATTTATTACTGAACATAGTTCATAGATAATTACATCAAAAACATAATTACTTGAGTTTATAATATACATTATAGAAGTTTACAAAATACGAAATACCAAAATACCAAAAGTGACCTAATGTCCTACCAAATGCACTGCAAATGTGAGGTGACTCTGGACTCCGTGTGTAGATCTAAAAGCTCACCCTGTATGAGGTCTGTTGGACTCCCCAGCTATGTCTCCAGTACCTGTGCATGGCGAAAGCGACGCGCTAAGCAATTCTGCTTAGTTGTGACAATATAAAATAAAATAACTAAAATAAAGTAAATATGCAGAATGTCTGTTTACATTTTTGGTAGACTTAATTCCTGATATTTATTGCAGTATTATTCAATTAAAATTTGGTAAGATTTATTATCATTGCCCGAGTAACCCATACTAGTCGACTGGAATGGATAAATGGGTAACTGACACTGGGTACTAAGTACCTCGGACCATCACACCGTCAGTCACATTGTGTCTCCTGGTGTGCAACAGAACAGCTAATAAGCTGTAATAATTATCAGGGATGAAACCCAAGTATAATATCTCAATCAACATAGCCAAAGGCTATTTTGTCACAAAATGGCACGTGAGGCCATAAAACACAGAATGGCATGAAGCCATACACAGTACTACTAACAGAACCCTATTGGCATGCCAACCTTTCCAAACCAATCTTGCTAGGTGTACTAGGGCATGTTACACTTTTAAATTGTACAATTCTAGAAATTTAAGTTTAAGTGTTACTATTTATTTCATTAGTCAACTAAAATGTTGACTTTTGCATAGGCAATAGGTACATTGGTTGTAATACTCCCAATATACCACATTTTGCATTCTAAAATTGTTGGTATTGGTTGCCAATAACATTTCTAAGTTTAATGTTAATTGTTCAAAATTTTCAGTTTTCAAGCCTTGTGTTTACTGTTCCATTAATCATTTTTGTAGTGGGAATTTGGCAAAATGATCAATGAAAGTTGTTCGTTATTTTGTCTAGTTATATTTCCTTTTTTGAATCACTCCATTTGAAGTTTTGTAACTCAAGTTATAGCCCAAAAACTACAACTAGCCGGATTATAATTTTTCCAGAATTTCTGGACTGACCAAATCTTTAGTATTTTGAGTAGTTACTATAGGTCACTTTTTGAATATGTTATGGTCATAATTTGGGTTAGGTTTCTTCATGAAAGTTGTAGGTCTATATCTCAGCTTGTTGCTGGTAAAATGTCAGGTCAATTGGACCTTTCTACACTGAGTTATGACCAAATGACTAAACACTATTCATTTGGTCATTTTGCCCAGGCAGAATGTAAGTCACCCAGATTAGGGCAATCTTTAGGTCAACTTGGTTTGGTTTTATGGGCATGGTTTCTTCACCAAAGTTGTGCCATTATGTGTCTAGTTTCATTTTCAATTGGCTTTACACCAATTAAGCCTCTACAACTCCAGTTATTACTGCCCAAACCTATGGACTCATGCCCAGTCCTACAGGTCACTAAGGGCAGCCACACCAACTTCAATTCCCACTAAACCAACCACTTCATTTCTTATTCAAACAAAACCAAATGGTCACTAATTGACCATTAAAACGTACTTTCACCATTACATGATTAAAGTCTCATTTTTATCCCAAACCCTAACTCAACTATCTCAAACCATGCATTATAACTTGCATTTCATTACTCCACTTAAGAGATTAATACTAAGGGCAGCCATACTACCATTTTAGCTCCATGAAAATCATCAAAATCTTACCCCAACCAAGGCCCCTAAAAATATGGGATGGGCATACACATGGTATTTATTAAATTTCTTTGTAATTTTGCACTCAATCATACTCCTTCAACATGAATTTAAAGAGAAAATCAAGTTTAAGTCACTAACCTCTAATGGAGCTAATCCAAAGCTTGCAAGAACTCTTCATTTTGATTTCTTTTTGCTCCCAAAAGCTTTACTATGAGGAAAGAACAAGTTTTTTATTGGTAACATAGGGTTTAGTTGGGTAAAAACCAAGCAAATCAAGCTTGGTAAAGCTTGGCTATGGAGGCTATGGTGCGGCAAGGAAGAAGAGAGGAAGAGCAAGTGGTTGTTCCAGAAATTTTTGACTTCTTTTCTGCCCATTTCATGTATTATAAGTATTGTTCTTTAATTTGATTGTCTAAGCATTTTAATTACCTCATGCTTACATAAGCATGAGGTAATAAATCTCATTTATTCTCAATTTCTCTTCTTCCTTTTCCTATTCATTTTTAATTAATTTTTTATCAATATTTTTTCATATTTTATGTCATATAATTCACTTACATAAATGGACAAGTTGGTCAAAAATCATCTCTGAAGACAAAATGACCAAAATGCCCTCCGTTTGGCTTAATGAGCCAAAATTGTGTGTACCAATTGATTAAATTTTCCTTGTATTTTCTTAACATTTTATTGTCATTGGAACCCCAATAATCCTTCCCTGAGGTCCCAAAAATTATTTCATAAAGTTTTCCCTGGGTCTAGGGTTGCTAACGGCCTTCGCCCTCACTTCCCTTTCGGGTTACTCATCCCTGGGCTTTCGGCTCATTTAACTTTAGTGTATTTCATTCTTATAAATTTTTCTTGATTACTATGAGCATTATTTAGTTTCTTTATAACTCCTCACTCTAGTCTATTTATAATTTTAAACATTCTAATTGCCTGGACCGACATTGGTCACCAAAACAGTAAACTGTACGGACTAGCTAAAGTGAGGATATTACAGTTATCTTGTATATAGGTGGTTTGAGTTTGATATTGCTTTCATACTTGTACTGTGTATGGGTATATGGGCATGTGTTGGCTCCTACTAGTTATATATGGAGGTAGGTGTTGATCAAGATGGAATCTGTTACCCTAAGTAAATAGGGATAAAATCCTATGTTCATTTAATTGTTCTTTATGTTATAAGTTCCTGGCTAGGACAGATAGATTTAATCAGAAAAGAGTTTCTGCTGAGAAAATTTTTTTAATCAAGAACTAGAATTAAAAGAGAACATAACATTCATAGCAAATGGGTTTTGACATAAATCATGACTCCAGCTAGATTTGGCATTTTGTAACAGAGAGATTCTAGTGCATGGTAACATATGATTATATGTTTATTTAATGAAAACCTTATTACTAATTGGGTGACTATGGCATGCTATGCTAGGTGTTAACTATAGTCTATGAGCTGCCTAGAATAATTTAGAGAAATCATTTATGGTAAGAAAGAGTTCTGATGATATTAAGAGTTAATATCATATCTCATTGCCGATTAGTGATGAGCCTAGTGAGTCACACACATACACAAGTAATCACCAAGTTAAATGTGATTTAATTAATTAGTTAAAGAGTTTACTTGATTAATTAAATAGGTTTGGTTTGCAATTAGATTGCAAAGTCCCTAGCATAGCTTGAAACCAAATCTAGGTTATTGGATGTATAGTATAAGTTAAATTTATATTTAAAGTATTTAAATATAAATTTAATTATGAGAAATTAATTAATAGAGATTAATTAATTAATTTATATTTGATATAAATTGATTAGAAGAAGAGAAATAATTATTTTGGATTGAGAACTCAAAATTAAGACACAGGGGTATTTTGGTCATTTCATAGGGTGACATGTGGCACCATGAGATGGTGACACATGGCACTACACATAAGCTTGCCAATTGTTTTTTAATCATGTAAGATGATCAAAGTCAAGATTAAATCTAAGTTTGACACTTGGCACAATGTGATTGGGTTAATTAAACTAAGAGCCAATCAGAAGGTGACATGTGGCAAGAGTTTTAAGTGGTGACCTAGCTATATAATGTGTTATTATGAAAGGGTAAATATAATAAGCTGCTATTCTTCATAGGTTCCGCCACCCTTGGAGTGCTCTTCCACTCTTCTTCTTCATCGCTCATCAATTCAAAGAGAATTGCCAACATTCTCTTGAATTAAAATTGCTAGAAATTGTTTCTAGTGTCCTGTATACATCTGTAATCTCTCTAAAGGGAAAACCTGAATTTATAATTGATTGGAAAGGATTGAGAAGCTGTTCAAAGGGCTGCCATTGGTGATCTTGGTGTGAATAAGTTAGAGAAACAATATCTGGTGTCCTAGGCACATCCCAAAGGTGCCAAACACAACTACAGTATATCATAAGGTTAGTGCACTTGGTCTTGATCTATTATAGGGTTCTAATGAATTAATCTGTTAATTCTAAAATCTTAAATGGTAAATGTAGATCCAAAAACATATTAAAAGAGTTTTAATATGTTGTTTATGTTAGTAGTATGCCCTAGAGCATATCATTTAGTATGTATCTTGTACATATTTTTAATAATAAAAGGCATTTCCACTTTTCCGTTTACATAATATATTTATGTGTAATAGAAAAGGTCCATTGATATTTTGTTAGAAATATTATTCTTAAGTTGTTAAGAATATGAGTGACAATATTTCTAGCACAAAGTATCATAAATAGGTTCACAATCGAGGATACTTCATAATAAGGACATGACTTATCCAGAAAGATTGTATTCATGTTTGTTCCCAAGTTATTTATATGAGATATAAATAAGATGGAATGGTGAGTCTCATGCCATATAACAAACATGATAGGCACTTATAAATGATAAGTAGGCCGAACCAGTGACACTTATGACAAGCACATGGAGTTTACTCTTGTCAATGTTTTGTCATAAATCATATCGTGCATATAATCTTTAGACACGAGATAGCACAGTTATCTTGTATATAGGTAGTTTGAGTTTGATCGCTTTCATACTTGTACTATGTATGGGTATATGGGCATGTGTTGGCTCACTAGTTATATATGGAGGTAGGTGTTGATCAAGATGGAATCTGTTCCTCTAAGTAAATAGAGATAAAATCCTATGTTCATTTAATTGTTCTTGATGTTTCAAGTTCTGGCCAGACAGATAGATTTATTCGAAAAGAGTTTACGATGAGAAAAATCTTTTAATCAAGAACTGGAATTAAAAGAGAACATAATATTTATAGCAAATGGAGTTTGACATAAACCATAACTCCGGCTTGAGTTGGGATTTTGTAACAGAGATATTCTAGTGCATGGTAACATATGATTATAGGTTTATTTAAGGTAAATCTTATTACTGATTGGGTGGCCATGGCATGCTATGCTAGGTGTTAGCCATGGTCTATGAGGTGCATAAAATGATTTAGAGAAATCATTTATGGTAAGAAAGAGTTCGATGATATTAAGAGTTGATATCATGTCTCATTGCCAATTAGTGATGAGCTTAGTAAGTCACACACATACACAAGTTATCACCTATTTAAATATGATTTAATTAATTAATTAAAGAGTTTAATTGATTAATTAAATAGATTTGGTTTGCAATAAAATTGCAAAGTCCCTAGCATGACTTGAAACCAAATCTAGATTATTGGATGTGTAGTATAAATTAAATTTGTATTTAAAGTGTTTAAATATGAATTTAATTGATGAGAAATTAATTAATAGAGATTAATTAATTAATTTATATTTGATATAAATTAATTAGAAGAAGAAAATAATTATTTTGGGTTAAGAACTCAAAATTAAGACACGGGGGCATTTTGGTCATTTTGCAGTGTGACACGTGGCACCATGAGATGGTGACACATGGCATAACACATAAGCTTGCCAAATATTTTTAATCATGTAAGATGATTAAAATCAAGATTAAATATAGGTTTGACACTTGGCACAATGTGATTGGGTCACTTAAACCTAGAGCTAATCAAAAGGTGACATGTGGCTAGGGTTTAATGTGTTAACCTAGCTATTTAAGTGGGGTTATGAAAAGAAAACACAACCAGCAGCCTCTCCTCTCATATGTCACGCCACTTTGAGCCTCTCCAGCTATTTCTCTTCATCTCTCATCAATTCAAAGAGATTAGCCATCAATCTCTTGAATTAAGAACACTAGAAATTGTTTCTAGTGTCCTGTTTACATCTCTAATCTCTTAAAAGGCAGAACTTGAATTTCTAATTAATAGAAAAGGCTTTAGAAGCTGTTCAAGGGCTGCCATAGGTGTTCTTGGTGTGGACAAGCTAGAGGGACAACATCTGGTGTCACAAGACGAATCTCAAAGCGCAGACACGCTGCAGCACATCAAGAGGTTAGTGTAATCGTTCTTGATTTAATCTAGGGTTCTAAAATTAATCTGATTAATTTTAAAATCTTAAATGGCAAATACAGATCCAAAAACATATTAAAAGAGTTTTAATATGTTGTTTATCATTGAAATTAAATAGATAAAAATAAATCTTGCATGGTGCATGTGACCCTAGGTGAAAATTTTTGAATTCAATGGTATAATCTTGTGCTTTTCACGCTTCCGTTCCTTCAGTTTAACATTGAAATAAAATAGATAAATAATGAATCTTGCATGATGCATGACACCCTAGAAGAATAATTTTGAATTCAATGATCTAAACTTATGTTTTTCATACTTTCGCTCCTTCAATTTCACATGGTGACATGTGGCACCATGAGATGGTGCCACATGACATCATATAAGTTTGCCACTTGTCTTCCTATCATGCAAGGTGATCAAAGTCAAGATTAAGTCTAGCTTTGACACTTGGCTTAATATGATTAAGTCAATTAATAATAAGATGCAATGTGGTGGTGATATGTGGCATAGGATTTAAGTGACTTAATGACGTAATTATAAAAGGGAAAAGAAAGAAGAATAACATATAACATTCTCTCTTCCTCAAGGTGGCGGCACACTTTTCTCTCCCTCTCCTCTTCTTGGTTTCTCATCAATTCAAAGAGAATCACACCTTTCCCTTTGAATTAAAATTGCTAGAAATTGTTTCTAGTGTCCTATACACACATACAACCTCTCTAAAGGCAAAAGCCCAAATTATAATTGGTTGGGGCTTGAGAAGCTAATTTAGAGGCTGTCCATTAGTGATCTTGGTGTGGATAAGCTAGAAGGACAACACTTGGGGTCCTAGGTGTGACACCCCTTACCTGTCTACAGTATAGCCGAGTATGATATGTCACACAGTATATCAGAACACCATATTTTATTTCAATCATTTTTATTCTTCTTTAATTTATTTTTTTCATAGTTATGAAATACAATTTGTGAAATATAATTCATTTAAGTCATTTATTAAAATTATAAATTTATTTGAGGTTCTACAAATTTTATAGAAAATCCGGCAGAGTACCGACTAAAAATGGAGAAAACAGTTATTCGAAACCTGTGAAAAACACTTCCAATATGTTTTCAATCATTCCTAAACTCCATTATATCATCAAAGTCTCAATATTTCTCAACAATACTTCTATTTCTTATTCATTCATTTCACATAATAATCATACACAAATCATAAATAAATACTCAATTTTTCATTAACAAACACAAATTCCAACTATTTACATTAATACTAAAATATAGTACATGAGTCTCAATTATAAATGAGAAAATAAAAGTTTAATTACAAAATAACAAAATGAAACCTAGTGTCCTACCAATGTACTGAAGTTAATGAGGTGACACGGACACTATGTAGAACTGTAGATGGCCTCACCCAGTCTGTGATCTACTGGACTCTTTGTCAGTCTCTCCAGAACCTACGCATGGCAAAAAGCAATGCGCTAAGCAATAATGCTTAGTGGTGCCAATAATAAAATAAAAAGAACTAAAAGATAATAAATATGCAGTGAATGTATTGATGTCTCATGCAGATAAATTTTCGATAATTATTTGTAGTCTTATTTATTTTGTACTTGTTATATTCATTATTTTATTAAAATTATCAACTTTCATTTTAGTTGCCCAAGTAACCTATACTGGATGACTAGATTGGATAAACGGGTAAACTGGCACTGAGTATCAAGTACCTCGGGCCGTCACACCATCGGTCACTTATGTATCTTCCGGTGTGCAACAGAACAGCTAATAAGGTGTAGTAAACATTAGGCACAAGGCCTAGTATCATCATACTGTCAGAATGGCTAAAAGCCATAAAGTCACAGAATGGCATAATTCCATGTGCAGTATTGCCAACTGAACTCTATTGGCATGCCAACCTATCCAAGCCAATCTTACTAGGTGTACTAGGGCATGTTCCACTTTTAAATTTTACAATTCTTAAAATTGAAGTTCAAGTGTTACTATTCATTTTATTAGTTAACTAAAATGTTGACTTTTGCATAGACAATAGGTACATTGGTTCTAATATTCCCAACATACCACATTTTGTATTTTAAAGTTGTTGGTATTGGTTGCCAATACCATTTCAAAGCTTAGTGTTAGTTATTCACAATTTTTAGATTTCAAGCACTAAGTTTACTATTCCATTGGTCATTTTTACAGTAGGAAATTGGCAAAATTGTCTACATAAAAGTTGTTCCTTATTGTGTCTAGTTACATTTCTTTTTTTGAATCACTTTATGTGGACTTTTGTAGCTCAAGTTATGGCCTAAACACCATAACTGGCCGGATTGCAAATTTTTGATTTTCCAGATGTAACCAAATCTACTGATGTTTTGTATCTTGTGCAGTCAGTTTTGAACATGTTATGATAAAATTTTTGTTTTGTTTCTTCATGAAAGTTGTAGGCCTATGTCTCAGCTATCTGCTGGTAAAATTTCAGGTCAATTGGACCTATCTACACTGAGTTATAACCAAATGAATAAACACTGTTCATTTGGTCATTTTGCCCAGGCAGAATGCAAGTCACCCAGA
Source organism: Hevea brasiliensis (assembly GCF_030052815.1). Classification (NCBI taxonomy): domain Eukaryota; kingdom Viridiplantae; phylum Streptophyta; class Magnoliopsida; order Malpighiales; family Euphorbiaceae; genus Hevea; species Hevea brasiliensis. Next base: position 18,241,942 of record NC_079507.1, read on the forward strand.
TTAGGGCAATTTTTAGGTCAACTTGGTTTGGTTTTCTGAGCAGGGTTTCTTCACCAAAGTTGTGCCATTATGTGTCTAGTTTCATGTCCAATTAGCCTTGCACCAATTGAACCTCTACAACTCCATTTATAGCAGCCCAAACCTGCTGGACTCACACCCTGTCCTGCAGGTCACCAAGGGCAGCATACCTAATTTCAACTCCAACATCCTTACTCACTTCAATTCCTCCTCACACACATTCAAATGGTCAGTAATTGACCATTACAAAGTTAACATGCCATTACATGAGCAAACCCTAATGTTGTTTAAGTGTCCCTATTTTTTTTTCATGTTCTTTCATGCATTCCACTTGCATTTTACTTACACAAACATATTCAATCACTCATCTCATACCAAGGGTAGCTCATAACCACTTTTCTATCAAGCAAAATCATCAAACCCTAACCAACCCTAGCTGTCGAAATTATAAGGGTGCATACACACACATTTTTATGTTGTTTTCTTGCATTTCCTACTTATTTCATGCCATTAAACATGAATTAAATCAAAAGTATTAAGAGTTTGGGCACTAACCTCTTTTACTAACTTTTCCAAGTCTCCAAAACTTTCTTCTTCCTTTTTCTTTTTGCTGGCTAGAGGTTGTTCAAGTTGCAAAATCAATTTTTAGTAAAGTAAGGTTGTGGTTTCAAGGTGAGATGACGTGGGATTTGAAACTTGCTTTAAGTTTCCATGGAGGTTGGGTTGGGAAGGTTTTCAGTTGGCTTTGTTGAGGAAGAAAACAGATTGTGTTTTGTTAATTTTTACCTCTTTTTAATTGGTTTCTAATAGCTTGTTCAAATGTAATTGGTGGGAGCATTTTTAATAACCTCATGGTGATGTCATAATTGACATTTTTCTCATTTTCCTTTCTTTTCTTCTCTACTCATTTTTAATTTAATTTTTAGCAATATTTTATTCATATTTTATGTCATAATAATTATTTACTTAACTGGACAAGTCGGCCAAAAATCATCTCTGAAGACGAAATGACTAAAATGCCCTTCGTTTGGCTTAACAGACTAAAATTGTCTGTACCAATTGAAAAATTTTTCTAAGCATTTTCTTTGCATTCTAATGTCATAGAAACCTTAATGACTCTTCTCTGGAGTTCCAAAAATTATTTTATGAATTTTCTCCCAGGTTTAGGGCTCCTAGTTGCGAGAACCGCAACTTCCCACTGGGTTACCCGTCGCTAAGGCATCGGCTCCTTTAACTTGGTTGTATTTTATTTCTAAAATTTTTTCTAAATTTTTCTTATTAATATTTGAGTTAATTATGGTTCCTTATTTTAGTTTAAATATTTTTTCAGACGTTTTAGCCGTCTGAACTGACACCGGTCACCGAAATAGTAGAATGTACGGAATTGCTACAATGAGGGTGTTACAACTCTTCCCCTCTAATTTAAATTTCATCCTTGAAATTTGCCTGATGCAAACAGTTGAGGGAACTATTGCCTCATCGTCTCTTCACTTTCCCAAGTTGCCTCCTCGATGTTGTGGTGCTTCCAAAGCACTTTCACCAGTGGAATCTGCTTATTCCTCAACTCTTTCACTTCCTGAGCTAAGATCGGTATGGGTTCTTCTTCATATGTCAAATCTGGTTGCACTTCAATTTCTTCCATGGAGATGACATGTGAAGGATCTAAGCGGTATCTTGTTAGCATAGATACGTGGAATATATTGTGGATCTTGTCCAGCTCTGGTGGTAAAGCTAGCCTGTAGGCCACTGGACCCACACGTTCAATGACTTCATATGGGCCAATGAACTTAGGGCTTAACTTACCTTTTCTTCCAAACCTCAATACCTTCTTCCATGGTGACACCTTGAGGAACACTTTATCGCCAACTGCATATTCTATTTCTTTTCTCTTCATGTCAGCATAAGATTTTTGTCTGTCTGAGGTAACCTTCAGATTGGCTTTGATTAGCTTTACCTTCTCCTTAGTCTATTTCACCAAGTCTGGCCCTACCAGTTTATCTTTGTAATACTCCTATTTGCATAGCCTGGTATATTTCACTATTCTGGTGACCGGTGTCAGTCCAAATAATTAAGGAGATTAGAATCATGTCTAAGGCAACTAGATAAGCCCTGAACACAAATAACTAGTAATTGTCAATTAATTATGTATAAATAAGAAAAACAGAACATAAGAGGTTAAATGAGTCGAGAGTCACAACGATGGGTGACCTTCTCAGGAAGGACTGCGAGGTCGATTTAAACTCGAATTTCGAACCGTAAAATGTGACGCCGCAGTTCTTAGGACTATTGTGAACACAGTGGAAAAGAGAAAATCACAAAAAAGAATTATTAAGCCGGTCAAATAATTAGGTCAAGGATCCGGAAGAAATATTGAATTATTTGCAAACCGAGTCGAATCGGCGAGGGGCAATTTGGTCAATTGACCCCTAGAGCTGACTCCTAACCTAACTGTCAAATAAAATTAGAGAAAAAAGAAATTTTGGGATCAAGAATCAAATTAAAGAACTAAAGAAAAATAAATGAAAAAGAAAAAGAAAAAAGCTGAAAAAGTGAAAAAAGTTTATTACATCATGCATGACATCATGCATGATGCAATAAACTTAATAAATAAAAATTTGAAATTATTGGATAATTGTGAATTTATTTAAGATTAAAAATACATAAAAACAAAAGAAAAAAAGAAGTTTTATGTTATCTTCTTCCCTCATCCAAGCCGTCTCTCTCTCTCCCAAAGCTCCCTCAGTTCACCTCCATGAAAGCTCATTTTTAAGCTTGAAAAAAACCACAAATTCAGCCATAGAAGTGTAACCTCCTTGGTTAAACCTTGTTAACCTCACTTGAGAAGAAGATTGATCAAGAAAAAAAAGAAGAAAAGAAGAGGAAAATTGAAGATTGAACATCAAAGTGAGGTTAGTTCTTTTAATTGAAATTTTAGTTTAATACATGTGTTCTTAGTTTAAGTAACCTAGAAATTAACTTACAATCAAAACAAAACAATTGTTGGGGGACCAAAGGGATATTTGGCCAGCCTATGTGGGGGTATGATTTGCATGAGTTTGATTGAATTAAACGTGAACATGAGCATGAATGAGTTGAGTGATTATGTTTCTATGCTTTGATTTAGTAAAATGTAACAATTGGTGAGTTAGGGTTTTGGACCTAGGGTTTAGGAGATAAACTTTTGATAATTGGTCAAATGGTGTGTTTGACCTTGTTTGAGCTGAAAAATGGTCATGTATGACCAATTGTGGTGTGTTGAAAGTGCTATAACCAAATGGAAATTCAGATTGGTTATGGACATTCTATAGGTAGCATGACCATGGTCCCTTTCAGGGACCAAAACTGAAAATTTACCAACCCAATTGGTTTGAGGCCAATTGGGAATGAAACTATACACAAAATGGCACATTTTTCATTTGGGAATCATACCTAGAAAGTGACCATAGCATAGTGAACAAATTGGCCAAATCCGGATTAGGCAATCTGGCCCATACAAAAATGACCAAATGAACAGTGTGGCCATAACTTGGGTTAGGCAGGTCCAAATGACCTGAAATTTTACCAGTAGAAAGTTGAGACATAGCCCTACAACTTTTATGAAGAACACAAGTCCAAATTATGCCCTTAACCAAGTCATTTAGCCACCCAAAATTAGTGACCTAAAACTGCCAGAACTAAATTAGTGCCCAGAAAATCTGGGTTAGGCCAATCCGGCCAGCCATGTTCAAATGGCTATAACTTGAGCTACAAAACTCCAAATGGAATGATTCAAAAAGGAAAATAAAGTTAAGACAATAAGGAACAATTTCTATGCAGAAATCATAGCCAAATTCTAACAGCAATATGACCAATGGAACAGTGCAAAATAGGACACCAAAACTGAAAATTTACAATTTTGCCTAAAAGACTTAAAATTTGAGAAAACAACCAAAACTAACAAATTAGGTAACCAAAATGTGGTATGTGGGTGAAATTAGAATTTCCAAACCTATTAAGCATTAAAAAGTCAACAAATTGACTTGAATAGTATCATGAATAGTAACCCTGAAATACAAATTTTAAAGAACGTCATGTTTAGCATATTAAAGCTAGGTATAAGTAGATTTGAATTAATTTTTGGACTTATGATAAATTGTGATACTGAAACACTGTGAAATTGTGTGTTTCAGTGGAAAGGAATACCGGAAAAGAACTCGAGGTATCGAGTCAAGGCCAAGAGGCGACTCGTATAAGGGTTGTGCATAACATAGAATTTTTGTAAATTTTCTTCTATAAATTATTTTTGAATGAATTGAGATATTAGATTGTGACACAATTGGATTGAAATGTTTATTATGCTTTTGATTTAAATTGTTGAAAGATTAATTGTTTGTGCTTGAAATGGCAATAAATGTTTAGTAAATTGTTAAGATAGTTTTGAAACCACAGTATTATTACCATATATCTAAATACCTCACTAGCATGACTAGTGGGGGAAATCAGTTTCGAATTTTGATTCATTCTCTGGCTAAAGTGTTAAGGTGTGTGCCAGTAGAAAAAGAAAAAGAATGGGTTCTCATATATTTGAGCTAGCTAGCCTTGTGATGTGACTTCTCATAAGCCTCTGGCTATTGAGATTAATATGTTTCGAATGGCATGATATAACTGTGTATTTTTATGAAATTTATTTTGAGACTTTCGAAATGAAATTGTTTGGATTAAAATTTTATAAGTCATGTTTTGAATTTATATCTCATGTCTAGTTTAATTTTTGAATAAATATGTTTTAAACTCAGCATAAATATTATTTTAGTATGTTGTGCACCACTGAGTCATAGTACTCATCGATGGCTATTATTGCTGTTGCAGATATAGAGACTAGAGGAGCAGCAGAGTGAGCTGCTAAGGATTGTGGAGCCACCTTCCCTAAAGTTTTATCGGGTATATTTTATACCCTAATTGTAAAAATTATGTTGATATATGTAAATGTATGTAAATATAGAAAATGGTCATGAGCAGTTATATAAAGTTTGTAATAATATTAGTTTAGATTTTTTTAATGTAAATTTTGGATGAATGTAATTTTTTTTAATTTTAATGAAGTATGAATGAAAGTATTTTGTTTTAATTTGAATGAAATTACTTAGTATTTTGGATGTTATTTGAATTGGAAATTATTGATTTGAATTTTTGGAATTTGAGAAATGATATTGAAATTGGTTGTGATGGAGGCTGATTTGATGAAGTTGATGAGATAAATCATTGGAAGTGCTTTTTACAGGTATTTGAAGAACTGTTTTATCAAAATACAGACGGCACTCTGCCAAAATTTTTCTAAAATTTGCGAAAAAATAAAAAAGGACAAAAATTTTAACTAGTTTACAAACTTTAATTAATACCTATTAGAAAATGCCCACCACTTCAAAAAGTAAGAAAATTATTTTAAAATCCCTGGTAGGGTACTTAATGAGTTATTGGTAGGTGAAGTTTGGTAGCTCATTAGGTATTCTACGGGATCATGTTATGCCTTACAGAGGGGTAAGGTGTGAAAATCTTCACCTAATTCAGTATAGCACACTGGAGTTCTACATTTCCTCCCATACAGTGCTTCATACGGGGCCATTTAGATGCTAGTTTGGCAGCTATTATTGTATGCAAATTCTGCCAGTGGGAGGTATCTATCCCAATTTTCCTGAAACTCAATGACACAACTCCTCAGCATATCCTCAAGGACCTGACATATATTTCATGTTGTTATTATCATTTTAGTTCAATATTTATATTAATCCAATTGGTTTCAATTGTTTACCTGGATTACTCTTTCTGATTACCTATCCGTCTGAGGATGGAAAGCTGTGCTGAAGTGGAGTTGTGTACCCAAGGATTCACTCAACTTCTTCCAAAATTTCAATGTAAACCTTGGGTTTCGGTCAGACATGATGGAAAATGGAATTCCATGCAGTCTAACTATCACACTGATATATAATTCTGCTAACTTCTCCGGTAAGTATTCAGTCCTAACTGGCAGAAAGTGTGCTGACTTCGTGAATCTATCTACTATCACCCATACTGCATAATGCTTCTTCTGGGTGAGAGGTAGACCACTTACAAAATCCATGGTGACCCAATCCCATTTCCATTCAGGTATGCGTATAGGCTGTAGCAAACCCGATGAAACATAATGTTCTTCCTTGACTTGCTGACATGTCAAGCATTTAGTTATATAGTTAGCTATGTCCTTCTTCATACCAGGCCACCAATAATGAAGTTTCAAGTCATGATACATTTTTGTACTTCCTGGGTGCATAGCATAAACACTAGTGTGTGCCTCTTTCAGAATATTGGCTTTCAATTCCACATCATCTGGTACACATACTCTTCCTTTGTAGTACAGACACCCATCTGCTTTCACCTCATAGTCAGTTGCTTTCCCTTTTGAGATTTTACTCATGGTAGTCATTAATTTCTCATCTACCTTCTGCCCATCTAAAATCTGCTATAGCAGGTTTGACCTCACTTGCAACTCAGCCAAAATAGCTCCATCTCGAGCCAAAGATAGATGGGCATTCAATGATCTCAAAGCTGTGATGGATTTTCTGCTCAAAGCATCAGCAACTACATTTGCCTTCCCAGGATGATAGTCAATTACACAATCATAATCCTTCAGGAACTCAATCCATCGCCTCTGTCTAAGGTTGAGCTCCTTCTGCGTTGGCAAGTATTTCAGACTTTTGTGGTCTGTGTAAATATAGCACTTTTCACCATACAAGTAGTGCCTCCATATCTTCAGTGCGAAGATAATTGCTGCAAGTTCCAGATCATGGTTAGGGTAATTCTGTTCATGTGCCCTTAGCTGCCTGGAAGTATAGGTGACTACCTTCCCCTCTTACATCAATACACACCCTAACCCATTATGAGAGGCATCACTGTAGACCACAAAATCTTTTTGTAACACCCCTATGTTCATTAGTGCGTTCTACTATTCCGGTGATCAGTGTTGTCCGGATAGCTAGGATGCCTAGAACTGTATTTAAATATTAGTGAGAAGACATAAAATAATGAAATACAAGAAAATAAAATACAAGAAAAACAAAGAAAAAATAATAGCAATGAAATGTAACCAAGTTAAACGAGCCGTGAAATATAGCGATGGGTGACCGCACCGGGAAGTTACAGCGTGAACCATTGACTAGCCCTGGACCGCGGGGAACCCTGAAAAATATTTTTAAGACTTAAATAAACATCTATTGAAGTATAAATGTCACTATAAATATCAAAGAAAAAAATTAATTAATTAGCACAAAGAAAAAAGAGAAATCGAGAAAACGACAAAACTCGGTGTTTCCAAAAAATCGAGAATGCAACCCGAATAGGGGTACTGTGGTCATTTGACATCCCGAGATGCCTTTTGACCTAAATGTCCATTAAAAATAAATAATATTACACTTGAAAAATGTCATGAAAAATTAAAATAAGATACATTATGTAAATAGTGAAAGTGTGGTGGCCAAATTGCAAAAATTGGAAACTAAATAAATAACCATTAAAACTTTTAGTAGTGCTCCACTAACTTCAGCATTTGGACTCCTAAAGGGACACTTGGGAGGTGTAGAACCCATCTTCAACCTCACTTTGAAAAACCAGTCGAACCAAACCTTGGGAGAAAACTCCATGGCCGTCCACACTCCAAGCTCAAGTTCACCATGTTCTAGCCATTTTTTCCACTAGGTTCCTTCATTAACTTTGCTCCTTACCTTGCAAGGAAGAGTTTGATAGCAATTTTAAGAAGTTTAGTGACGTTTTGATCAAGCTTCAAAAGTGGTAAGTGAGTGTTTTTAATTCTTGTTTCATTAAAAGTGTAACCAAGGTTGTGGGTAGTTGATTTATGGAAGAATTTTTGATGTTGATGATTGAATGGTGATACACCATTTTGGCAGCCATGAAAACTCATTATTGTAGCTTTTTTTTACTTGTTTATGGTTGTTTAAGATGTCAGTATAAGTGTTTATGTATATAGAAATAATTTGGATAATGTATACTAAGTGTATGTGTGATAGTGCACTTGGTTTTAGAAGCTTTGAAGCTAATTGAAGAGGATGTGCAAATCATCAACTTTAAAGTGTAGTTTAAAATGTGTTGTTTCATGGTTTGGGTTGTTGAATTATGTTGTTATTGATGGTAGCATGTATATGTGTGTAATGGTTTGGAATTGGGTATGTAAATGGGGTATGTTCATGTGGTTAAATGATGCAAATGGACTTTGGAAAATTCTGTATTATAGTGTGCATATTGAGAATGGTTACAAGCTGTACAAAATGACCAAAAATGTGTTGTTAAATGTGTTAATGGTAAGGTACAAACCAGAATTGGCATAAAGGAAGTAATTTGGTAAGTATTGAATATGTAATTGGTAAGTGATGAAGAGTGTGCAGTAGGGCAGTGTATGTTTTGGCTTAGAACCTTAAGTTTATGACTCCAATTGGTATGAGACCAATTGGAGGTGAAACTAGGCACAAAATGTGCCAACTCTCATGAAGGAAGCTTACCTAAATTCTGCCTAGAAGGTGACTTGAAAAATGACCAAATCCGGATTAGTGACTTGAAAGCCTGACAATTTACCATTTGGGCAGTAGTTAGTGTTTTGATCATAACTTACTCAAAACAGGTCCAATTGACCTAAAATTTTTACCATGAATATTTAGACATAGATCTAAAATTCTTATGAAGACACCAAAGCCCAGAAATGGCCAGAACCAAGCCAAATAGCTTGCACAAGTTCAAGTACCAAAACTGGCTAAACCAAAAGTGACATAAAAATGACCTAAAGTTACCATTTTAGTGCATTCTGTCCAGCATAACTTGGTCTACACAACTCAGAATGACCTGAAATTTTGCCCTGAGTGCAATAAGACATAGACCTACAAGTTTGTAATTTGGACTGAAACTCAAAAACCGAGGAAACAAGGTTGTCCGGCTAGGTCAAATTAGTATACCGAAATCTAACAAATTGCAATATACTTGAAAAGTGAATTTGGTAACATGTACCAAAACTAAAAGGCTATAAAATATGACATATGGGCAACATTAAACCTAATTCACCTAGAGTGCATCGAGGGTCAACATTTTAGGTTGACTAAGGAAAATAATGGAATTTAATAAATTAATTATTAAGCCTTATTGTTGGAGACAGTTTAAATAAGTATTGAAACACTTCAAATTGTGTGTTTCAGTTAGCAAAGACTCAGGGAAGGGGAAGAAAACACTGAGTCAGGACCAAGAGACATTTATTAGAGGTTTGTGCACAACAGTTATTTCTTTTGAATTTTTCAATTGAAATAAATTATGACTATTTGTATGTTATTATTTTAAATTGTGGAAATTTGTTTGAATGGATATTTGATGGATACTTATTGATTGAAAAATATTGCAAACGGTTTGAAACTATAACTATCATGTATATTTGATTGAATTCCTCGCTAGCTTGTCTAGTGGGACGAATTGACTTTGAATTCCCTCTCTGGCTAAAGTGTTGAGGTGTGTGCCTGTTGAGCACGAATAGAATGAGTACTCATATTATTGCTAGCTAGCTATGTTATTTCTCACTAGCCATCGGCTTTTGGGATGAATTGGACTTTGGAACATGATTAAGCTGTGTGTATGATTTATTGATATTTATTGTGATATTGTGAAATGGAGTTTAAATTCTTAATGACATTCACTGTCTTTGAATTTAACTATGGTTTTAAGTACCCACTATTTATACGACTTATGATTTATGATTTAAAGTTGTATTTTGTTAATGTTGTGCACCACTGAGACATTGGCTCGATGTAGCTTTCATTGCTATCGCAGTAGACAGATCGACAGAGTGAGACTAAGGCTGCTAGTGCTACATTGAGAGTTCATTGGGTATATTGAGTATACCATATCTTGCATTTTGTATTGTAATGTATGTTCACTGTATGTATATATTGTTCTTGGTTTTGAGCAGTTGTAAACTAAAATTGTACATTAAAGTTGTAAACTAAATTTGTAAATTATTTTGGCTTGTAAATATTGTGATATATTTCTTTTATCTCAGATTTTGAAAACACTAGAAAATTATTATGGATTCGAGATAACAAATGTTGAGAAACTTATTGTGTTGATTGGATATTGGAGTTTGGGGATTGAAAAAAATATTGGAAGTGCTTTTTACAGGCTTTTGAAGAACTATTTTATTCAAAATACAGATGGCATTCTGCTAAAATTTTTACAGAAATTATTAATACTTCAAATGTGTTATCTGGTTTCACTTCAGTTAAAAATTTTTTAACACCTGTAAATAGTGCTCACCACTCTAAAAAGAAGTAAGAAAAGGTTTAAAATCCCTTGTAGTGTATTTAATGGGTTATCAGTAGACGAAGTTGGTAATTCATTAGATATACTATGGGATCATGTTATGCCTTACAGAGGGGTAGGTTGTGACACCTTTCCCGACACTGGCTGTGTTAGCATTGGTGCCTCTGTCAACATAGCCTTCAACTTCTCAAAATTGGCCTGACATTTGTCATTCCAGTCAAATCTGACATTCTTGTGTAACAGCTTGGTCATTGGAGCAGCTATTAAAGAAAATCCCTTCACAAATCTTCTATAATACCCAGCTAGCCCTAAGAAACTTCTAACCTCAGTTGTATTTTTAAGAGGCTTCCATTCCATCACTGCTTCTATTTTCTTGGGATTCACCCTAATCCCATCAACTGACACTATGTGTCTAAGGAATGAAATTTCATTTAACCAGAAGTCACACTTGGATAACATAGCATACAGCTTCTTTTCTCTCAGGGTTTGCAGAACAATCCTCAAATGCTCATCATGTTCTTCCCTGGTCTTGGAATACACCAAAATATTATCATTAAAGACCACTACGAACTGATCTAGGTATGGATGGAAGATACGGTTCATAAGGTCCATGAATGCTGCTGGTGCATTTTTTAGCCTAAAGGGCATCACTAGAAACTCATAATGCCCATACCGGGTCCTGAATGCAGTCTTTGGCACATCTGCATTCTTCACCCTCAACTGATAATACCCTGATCTGAGATTAATTTTGGAAAATACTCCTGCTTCCTTCAACTGATCAAACAGATCATCAATTCTAGGCAACGGATATTTGTTCTTTACTGTCACTTTATTCAACTGCTGGTAATCAATACATAACCTCAAAGTCTCATCTTTCTTTTTTACAAACAGCATTGGAGCTCCCCATGGTGACACACAAGGGCGTATAAGCCCCTTATCCAGTAACTCCTGCAACTGGATTTTCAGTTCCTTCAATTCTGTGGATGCCATCCTATAAGGAGCAATAGAGATTGGTGCTGTACCCGGTAGTATCTCAATAGCAAATTCGACTTCCCTTTCTAGTGGCAAGCCAGGCAATTCTTCAAGGAACACTTCTGGGAAGTCTCTTATTATGGGTATGTCACACAGATCTGGCTTAGCCTGCCTAGTGTCCACCACATGTGCTAGGTAGGCTTCACAGCCTTTTCTCATCAGTTTTCTTGCAACTGTGGCTGAGATGACATTAGATAAGAAATCTTTCCTTTCCCCCACAACTGTGGTCTCAGTAGCTTCAGAAGTTTTCAAAGAAAGTCTCTTCAATTTACAATCAACCATTGCCTGATGACGTGACAACTAGTCCATTCCCAAAATCACGTCAAACTCATGGAAAGGCAACTCAATCAGGTCTGCCAAGAATTCATACCCCTGAATCCTTAACGGGTAACCCTTGTACACTTTGTTCACCACTACACTATGGCCCAATGAATTAGTGACTAGAATGTCTTGGTCACTTTCCCCTACTAATATCCCCCTTTCTACGGGTAGGTTGATGCAGATGTATGAATGAGTGGATCCTGGATCCACCAATGCATGCACAGATGTATTGTAGAGGGAGAACGTACCCCTGATGACATCCGGGGACTCTTACTCCTCCTGAGCTCTTATGGCATAGGCTCTGGCAGGTGCTCTGACCTCAGGCCTCTCTGCTGGCTTAGATGCAGGTCTCTGTGATGGTCCCACTGCCTCATATTTGCTAGATTTCCTACCCCTTTAAGGTACAGGAGCAGGTCTGTCTACTTGTATTGGAGCAGCTGTAGCACTTCTACGTGGACAGTTCCTTAACTGATGCTCTATTGACCCATACCTTAAGCAAGCAACCGTCACTCTCCAACACTCCCCCTTATGCCACTTTAGGCAATGCGGACATGCAGAAGATGCTGGGGCTGGTCCTCTGAACCCTGTCCTTAGAGAGCTACCCACTGATGGTGTGGACTGACCTCTCCTAGGTGTGAACTGTGGCCTGGGCCCCTGGGACTGACCCTGACCTTGAGGCTGACCTAAACTCTATGCAGGTAAACCTTTGAACTTCTTTCCTAGTGCAGGAGATGAGCTAGACTAAGCCGAGCCCCTCTTCTGCTGTCTCTCTCTTCTAGTCTGCTCACTTATTCTAACTTTCTCAACTTTTAATGCAGCTTCCACTATCTTGGTGAAGTCTGTGATTCCCAAGGCAATGATCATTATCTTTATGTTGTCATTTAGTCCCTCTTCAAATCTTTTACACCTTTCAGCCTCATTAGGGACTATCTCCCTTTCGTAATGGCTCAGTCTGACAAATTCCTTTTCATACTCTGCCACTGTCAGCTGTCTCTGCCTCAGGTTAATGAATTCTCTTCTTCTCTCTTCTAGGTATACACTAACCATATACTTCTTCTTGAAATTTGAGAGGAAGAAGTCCCAAGTTATTAGTTCTGGCTACACTTCACTAGACACTGTATCCTACCATTGATAGGCATCATCTTGCAGCAGCTTCTAGGTTTTGCTCTGGAGTGCAGTGGAGTTGTTTTAAAACCTTTCCTATTCTGTTCAACCAGTTTTTGGCTGAAACAGAATCATCTTCTCTCTTGCCAAAGAAATTCACTGCTCCAAATTTTCTTAATCTTTCTAGATGTGATTTCTACTTGGAGGAGGTGGTGGTAGTGGCATTACCCCAGCCATTTGTCTAAAGAACTCGGCCATTTGCTGGAACATGGCATGTGGAGGCTGAGTAGGCTCTGCTGGAGCTGGTGGAGCAGGTTTTCCCCTACCCCCAATCTCAGCTGCTGCAGGTGGAGCATGACTCTCCACTTCCTCCTCAACTGCCCTCTGTGATGTGGGGTCCACATCCTAATCAAAATAACAAAGACAAACAAATCTGCATTAGTGTCACCTCGACTCTTACAAATACAATGCATGGTATAGACTCAATCTAGGCCCAGAAATGCCTAAACCATGCTTTGATACCACTAAATGTGACACCCCTTACTCGTCTACAGTATAGCCGAGTAAGATCTATCACATAGTGTACCAGAACACCATATTTTATTTCAATCATTTTTATTCTTCCTTAATTTATTTTTTTTTTATAGTCATGAAATACAATTTGTGAAATATAGTACATTTAAGTCATTTATTGAAATTATAAATTTATTTGAGGTTCCGCAAATTTTATAGAAAATCCGGTAGAATACCGGCTAAAAATGGAGAAATAATTCTTTGGAACCTGTGAAAAACACTTCTAATATATTTTTAATCATTCCCAAACTCCATTATATCATCAAAGTCTCAATATTTCTCAACAATACTTCTATTTCTCATTCACTCATTTCACATGATAATCATATATAAATTATAAATAAATACTCAATTTTATATTTATAAACACAAATTCCAACTATTTACATTAATACCAAAATATAGTACATGAGTCTCAATTATACATGAGAAAATAAAAGTTTAATTACAAAACACCAAAATGAAACCTAGTGTCTTACCAATGCACTGAAGTCGGTGAGGTGACACGGATACTATGTAGAACTGTAGATGGCCTCACCCAGTCTGTGGTCTACTGGGCTCTCTGTCAGTCTCTCTAGAACCTACGTGTGGCAAAAAGCAACGCGCTAAACAATAATGCTTAGTGGTGCCAATAATAAAATAAAAGAACTAAAAGATAATAAAGATGCAGTGAATGTATTGATGTCTCATGCAGATAAATTTTTTATAATTATTTATAGTCTTATTTATTTTGTATTTGTTATATTCATTATTTTATTAAATTTATCAACTTTCATTTTTAGCTACCCAAGTAACCTATACTGGATGACTGGACTGGATAAATGGGTAAACTGGCACTGGGTATCAAGTACTTCAGACCGTCACACCATCGGTCACATATGTATCTCCCGGTGTGCAACAGAACAGCTAATAAGCTATAGTAAACATTAGGCACAAGGCCAAGTATCATCATAGTGTCAGAATGGCTAAAAGCCATAAAATCACAGAATGGCATAATGCCATGTGTAGTACTGCTAACTGAACCCTATTGGCATGCCAACCTATCCAAACTAATCTTACTAGGTGTGCTAGGGCATGTTACACTTTTAAATTTTATAATTCTTGAAATTGAAGTTTAAGTGTTTCTATTCATTTCATTAGTCAACTAAAATGTTGACTTTTGCATAGACAATAGGTGCATTCATTCTAATATTCCCAACATACCACATTTTGTATTCTAAAGCTGTTGGTAATGGTTGCCAATACCATTTCAAAGTTTAGTGTTAGTTATTCACAATTTTCAGATTTCAAGAACAAAGTTTACTATTCCGTTGGTCATTTGTACAGCAGGAATTTGATAAAATTGTCTTCAATGAAAGTTGTTCCTTATTGTGTCTAGTTACATTTATTTTTTTTAATCACTCCATTTGGAGTTTTGTAGCTCAAGTTATGGCCTAAACACCATAACTGGCCGAATTGCAAATTTTTCAGAATTTCTGGACAGAACCAAATCTATAGTGTTTTGTACACTAATTGCAGGTCCATTTTTAAAAATGTTATGGTCAAAATTTTGGTTTGGTTTCTTCACGAAAGTTGTAGGCCTATGTCTCAGCTATCTGCTGGTCAAATTTCAGGTCAATTGGACCTTTCTACACTGAGTTATGATCAAATGAATAAATGCTATTCATTTGGTCATTTTGCCCAGGCAGAATGCAAGTCACCCGGATTAGGGCAATTTTTAGGTCAACTTGGTTTGGTTTTCTGGGCAGGATTTCTTCACCAAAGTTGTTCCATTATGTGTCTAGTTTCATGTCCAATTAGCCTTGCACCAATTGAAACTCTAAAACTCCATTTAATGCTATCCAAACCTACCGGACTCACACCCAGTCCTGCAGGTCACCAAGGGCAGCATAACTAATTTCAACTTCAACATCCTTAATCACTTCAATTCCTCCTCACACACATTCAAATGGTCATTAATTGACCATTACAATGTTAACATACTATTACATGAGCAAACCCTAATGTTGTTCAAGTGTCCCTATTTTTTTCAAGTTCTTCCATGCATTCCACTTGCATTTCACTTACACAAACATATTCAATCACTCATCTCATACCAAGGGTAGCTCATAACCACTTTGCTATCAAGAAAAATCATCAAACCCTAACCAACCCTAGCTGTCGAAATTATAAGGGTGCATACACACACATTTTTATGTTGTTTTCTTGCATTTCCTACTTATTTCATGCCATTAAACATTAATTAAATCAAAAGTAGTAAGAGTTTGGACACTAACTTCTTTTGCTAACTTTTCCAAGTCTCCAAAACTTCCTTCTTCCTTCTTCTTTTTGCCGACTAGTGGTTGTTCAAGTTGCAAAAATCAATTTTTAGTGAAGTAAGATTGTGGTTTCAAGGTGAGATGAGGTGGGATTTGAAGCTTGCTTTAAGCTTCCATGGAGATTGGGTTGGGGAAGGTTTTCGGCTGGATTTGTTGAGGAAGAAAACAGATTGTGTTTTGTTAATTTTTACCTCATTTTACCTCTTTTTAATTTATTTCTAATAGCTTGTTCAAATGTAATTGGTGGTAGCACTTTTAATGACCTCATGGTGATGTCATAATTGATATTTTTCTCATTTTCTTTTCTTTTCTTCTCTACTCATTTTCAATTTAATTTTTAGCAATATTTATTCACATTTTATGTTATAATAATTATTTACTTAACTGGACAAGTCGGCCAAAAATCATCTCTGAAGACGAAATGACAAAAATGCCCTCCGTTTGGCTTAACAGACTAAAATTGTCTGTACCGATTGAAAAATTTTTCTAAGAATTTTCTTGGCATTCTAATGCCATAGAAACCTCAATGACTCTTCTCTGGAGTCCCAAAAATTATTTTATGAATTTTGTCCCTGGTGTAGGGCTCCTAGTTGCGAGAACCGCAACTTTCCACTGGGTTACCCATCGCTAGGGCACGAGCTCTTTTAACTTGGTTGTATTTTATTTCTAAAATTTTTCCTAAATTTTTCTTATTAATATTTGAGTTAATTATGGTTCCTCACTTTAGTTTAAATATTTTTCCAGACGTTCTAGCCATCCGAACAGACACCGGTCACCGGAACAGTAGAATGTACAGAATTGCTATAGTGAGGGTGTTACACTAGGTGCTTCCTAAAGGTGTCAATTGCATCCATAGTGCATCAAAAAGGTTAGTGCTCAAACTCCTCTTTTAAACTAGGGTTTAAATGAATTAATTTGTTAATTCACAATCTTGAATGGCAAACATAGATCATAATACATATTAAAAGTGTTTTAATATGCAATTGAGCATTGAAATTGATTAGGCACATAAGAGATGTGGCATGATGCATGTAACCCTAGAAGAAAAATTTTGAAATTCAATGCTCTAATAAACTAATCACCATGCTTCCTGATACACTTGAATTGTATAGATGTTTTTAAAAACATTTGTATGCTATCTCATGGCATTTAGGTAAGTAATCTCATGCATAGTAGTTGATTTCATTAGTTTTTGTAATTTCTATTGTCAAGATCTTAATTCCATGTTCTCTGCATCATTTCAGGTATTTTGGTGAAGCACAGAGCATAGGAGTGAAAAAAGAAGCTTAGAGGGATCAAAAGACTTAGAATTGCTGCTGATACAAAGTACACGGGTCATGTAAGCAAAGCCACAGACCCGTGTAACCTTCTGCCAGAAGAAAGTTAGAGAGCCAATGGAGAAACAAAAGTACATGGGTCGTGTAATTAGACCCATATAATCTGCATAGACCCGTGTAAGTCTCTGTACCAATGCATGACTCCGCAATTCCGCTCTAGTAAGTTACACAGCCTGGGGCTGTGTAGCGACGCACGGGTCGTGTACTATGCGACAGCAAGTTTTATAACCCAAATTCCCACTCTTGTTTTCTGATTCAAATCAGACTCCTAAAGCTTTTTGGAATCAAAATGACTTAACCCTAGAGTAGCCATTATAAATAAAAGCAAAAAACATCAAAACAGGGAGGACCTTTTTTCTCTTTTGACAGCACCTTATTTTTAGGAGTTTCAAAGAGGATTCACCTCTGAAGCCTCACTAGCCATCTTGAGGAGAAGAATATCAGTATCAAGAGAATTTTTTTCAGCCGGAGTTCCATAAGATCAAGGCTGTCAACCCTCTTCGGTTATTTCATTCCATTTCCTAAAACGGATGTTTATCGCTTTATTTCTTCTAGACAATTTCTTTTTACTATCTTTATTTTTGTTTATCATGATATTTGCTGAACTCACCATGAGTGAGTAGTTTTCATATTCTAAAATTTGGAGAGTAATGCTTGTAATCATTGTTATGGATAAACATTAAGTTTTAGTTATTGGATTTGAGATTTGTTCCTTGATTTCATTTCTTGTGATCTTAATGCATGCTATGTGTTGGTACCTACTAAGTAATGATTATAGATATTAATTAAAGGACTGAAAGGTAAAGATTAATATTAGAAAATCAAGATTTTGAACCTAGGAATTCTGACCTAGACATAGGCTGATACCTTTGTGGAGTTTCAAAATTGGTCAAAGACCTTAAAGGATTTTAATTAATTTGATCGCCATGAAAGTTGGGTTTATGTTAATTAGGATACACCCTAGGTGCTTTGAGAAAGGACTTAGGATACCTTAGGATTAATTTCTATTAAGGCAAACAATTCTCAATCCAGTAAATAAACAAGATAACACCATAGTAAAATTCAAGTGTGAAATCATAATTTCGGAATTGTTTCAAAATAGATCATTTCGTTTTAAGTTTATCATTTTAGTGTTTAAAATAGACAACTTTCATTCCCTCGTTGTTTGATAGCCTAAATAGTCAAAATTACTGTGTAAATTGGTACTTACTAATCAAATTCTTTATGGGAATGATACTCTACTCATCACTTTATTACTTGTTAACAATCCGTGCACTTGCGAGGGTTGTAAAACTAATGAGACAAGTTTTTTGTGCCGTTGCCGGGGAATTTTGGCTTTAGTAATATCGAGCAATAGGCAATTTAGCTGATTTAGGCAATTATCTTTATTATCTAATTTTATTTGATTTGTTTTATTTTTTTTCCTTTCTCTTAGGTGCTTGACCTGGTATATGACCAGAACAAGGCCAGAAGAAGAAATCTTGGACTGTGATCTGGACATAGATAGAACTCTGAGAGCCATCAGGAGGGAAGGGAAACATCAAGAGCACGATCAAGAAGATCCTGAAATTCTAACCATGGTCGATAATAATGACAGACCAAGACTCTTGAGAGACTACAAAGCTCCATCTGTCCAAGGATTTCACCCCAGTGTCACCAGATCTATAGTGGAAGCCAACAATTTTAAGTAAAAACCAACATGGCTTAAAATGATTCAACAAACTCAGTTCGGAGGTTTACCAACAGAAGATCCACACTATCACCTCCAGTGCTTCTTTGCCCTATGTGACACATTCAAGATGAAAGGAGTTTCTGATCAAGCAAATAAGACTCAGAGCATTCCCATTCTCCCTTCTAGATAGAGCAAGGAAGTGGTTACTCTCTCAACCAGCTGGAACATTCACCACTTGGGAAAACCTCTCACAAGCTTTTCTAGCAAGGTATTTCCCACCTACAAAGACAGCAAGACTAAGGCTTGAGCTCAAAACCTTTAGACAAAAGGAAGGTGAATCACTCTATGACTCCTGGGAAAGATACAAAGACCTGCAGAGGGAATGTCCACACCACGGCATAGAGGATTGGCTACTAGTGCAAAACTTCTATAATGGGTTACTAGCCTCTACAAGGAGCACAGTTGATTCAGCTATAAAAGGTGACCTAATAGAGAAAACAGTGACACAAGCACTTGAACTTCTAGAGAGGGTTGCATTCTATAATTATGAGTGGTCAAGTGAAAGAGGAAATCCAAGGAGAACAGCAGGGGTCCTAGAAGTCGATGCCCTAAGTATGATAAATGCCCAATTTGATCAGCTCACAAGGAGGTTTGATAAAATGCAAGCCAATGCAATAAGGATGAATAGTCAACATGAGGACAGCTATGGAGGAGGATATTCAGAATATAATAGCTTTAATGAACCCTCTATAGAACAGATAAACTATGTGAATAATAGAGGTGTTAGTAGTATGCCCTAGAGCATATCATCTAGTATGTATCTTGTACATATTTTTATTAATTAAAAAGGCATTTCCACTTTTCTGTTTACATAATATATTTATGTGTAATAGAAAAGGTCCATTGATATTTTGTTAGAAATATTATTCTTAAGTTGTTAAGAATATGAGTAACAATATTTCTAGCACAAAGTATCATAAATAGGTTCACAATCGAGGATACTTCATAATAAGGACATGACTTATCCAGAAAGATTGTATTCATGTTTGTTCCTAAGTTATTTATATGAGATATAAATAAGATGGAATCATGAGTCTCATGCCATATAACAAACATGATAGGCACTTATAAATGATAAGTAGGCCGAACCAGTGACACTTATGACAAGCACATGGAGTTTACTCTTGTCAATGTTTTGTCATAAATCATATCAGTGCATATAATCTTTAGACCTGAGATAGTGCAGTTATCTTGTATATAGGTAGTTTGAGTTTGATACTGCTTTCATACTTGTACTGTGTATGGGTATATGGGCATGTGTTGTCTCCTACTAGTTATATATGGAGGTAGGTGTTGATCAAAATGGAATTATTTCCTCTAAGTAAATAGAGATAAAATCCTATGTTCATTTAATTGTTCTTGATGTTTCAAGTTCCTGGCCTGGACAGATAGATTTATTCATAAAAGAATTTCTGATGAGAAAATCTTTTTAATCAAAAACTGGAATTAAAAGAGAACATAATATTCATAGCAAATGGAGTTTGACATAAACCATGACTCCAGCTTGAGTTGGGATTTTGTAACAGAGAGATTCTAGTGCATGGTAACATATGATTATAGGCTCATTTAAGGTAAACCTTATTACTAATTGGGTGGCCATGGCATGATATGCTAGGTGTTAACCATGGTCTATGAGGTTCATAAAATGATTTAGAGAAATCATTTATGGTAAGAAAGAGTTTTGATGATATTAAGAGTTGATATCATGTCTCATTGCCAATTAGTGATGAGCCTAGTAAGTCACACACATACACAAGTTATCACCTAATTCAATATGATTTAATTAATTAATTAAAGAGTTTAATTGATTAATTAAATAGTTTTGGTTTGTAATTAGTTTGCAAAGTCCCTAGCATGACTTGAAACCAAATCTAGATTATTGGATGTATAATATAAGTTAAATTTATATTTAAAGTGTTTAAATATGAATTTAATTAATGAGAAATTAATTAATAGAGATTAATTAATTAATTTATATTTGATATAAATTAATTAGAAGAAGAAAAATAATTATTTTGGGTTGAGAACTCAAAATTAAGACACAGGGGCATTTTGGTCATTTTGCAGTGTGACACGTGGCACCATGAGATGGTGACACATGGCATAACACATAAGCTTGCCAAATGTTTTTTAATCATGTAAGATGATTAAAATCAAGATTAAATATAGGTTTGACACTTGGCACAATGTGATTGGGTCACTTAAACCTAGAGCTAATCAAAGGGTGACATGTGGCAAGGGTTTAATGTGTTAACCTAGCTATTTAAGTGTTGTTATGAGAAAATAAAACACAACCAGCAGCCACACTCCTTGGTCACGCCATTTTGCAGCCCTCCCTCTATTCTTCTTCATCTCTCATCAATTCAAAGAGATTAGCCATCAATCTCTTGAATTAAGAACACTAGAAATTGTTTCTAGTGTCCTGTTTACATCTCTAATCTCTTAAAAGGCAGAACTTGAATTTCTAATTAATAGAAAAGGCTTTAGAAGCTATTCAAGGGCTTCCATAGGTGTTCTTGGTGTGGACAAGCTAGAGGGACAACATTTGGTGTCCTGAAGACGAATCTCAAAGGCGCAGACACAATGCAGTGCATCAAGAGGTTAGTGTAATCGTTCTTGATTTAATCTAGGGTTCTAAAATTAATCTGATTAATTTTAAAATCTTAAATGGAAAATACAGATCCAAAAACATATTAAAAGAGTTTTAATATGTTGTTTATCATTGAAATCAAATAGATAAAAATAAATCTTGCATGATGCATGTGACCCTAGGTGAAAATTTTTGAATTCAATGGTATAAACTTGTGTTTTTCATGCTTCCGTTCCTTCAATTGGTATCAGAGCCACTATATTTGCCATTTAGATTGTTGATTATATGATTTAATTGTGTGTTTGATCATGAGATCAAAAGATCATTGCTGGTTGCAAAGCAAGGTGGCGGTATATTTAAAAAAAAAACACCATCAATGGTGCGCATGGTTTGGCTACCATGGGTGGTTCAAGGTTTGGCTTTTAATTCTGCAATTGTTGTATGATCTAAAGCCTATTCTTTGACTAATTAAAGTGTTTAATTAGTAATTTTAATCACACAATTAAATTATGATTCAAATCAGAATTTTAAAAATTGTTTGAATGTGATTCAAATCTGAATTTTAAAAGTTGTTTGAATGTGATTCAAATCTGAATTTTTAAAGTTGTTTGAATCATATTTAAATATGATTTTTTAAAATTGATTGAATAAAATTCAGATCTGATTTTTTAAAAAATGTTTGAATGTGATTCAAATCTGATTTTTTAAAAAATGTTTGAATGTGATTCAAATCTGAATTTTTAAAGTTGTTTGAATGTGATTCAAATCTGAATTTTTAAATTTGTTTAAATGAGATTCAAATCTGAATTTTTAAATTTATTTGAATCATATTCAAATCTAGATTTTTAAGTTGAATATGAGATATTCAATTTAATTTAAGTATGTATGTTTTATTTAATTGTTAAATAGTCATGATGGATGATCATGGACTATAAAAGACCAATGTGATTGGATTTATTTCTTTTATATTTCTTTGGGATTGTAAATTAATTAATTTATTTTAATTTATTTTGGGCATATATTATTAAGTTTGTAATAATTTTTGGGTTGTAATTTCATTTATTTAAGTTCTTGTAAATTCGCCTTGGTATGCCAAAGATTACTATGTAATATTGGATTGCAAGAAGTTCAAGGAGGTCAAGAGCATTGGTGGGACCAGTGGGAGGAATTCAAGATCAAGTGTTGATTATGTACTCCTTCAGCAACTCTTGTAAAATGAATGAATGAAATGCACCTAGGAATGCCCTGATTCAATTCTTGGTAGCTCAGAATTGAATCCCTTAGAAAGTCTATGATCATACCATATTTACTGCTTATCCATGAATGCATGAGATGTATGGGAATGTATGCAATTATATGATATATGCATGCTAAATGGATAATGTGCAAAGTGAGACCTTAATAGTAATTAGAATGACTATAAAATCTTCCAAACAAATGATTAAGTTGGAAATGCTATAATTAAAGTAATTATAACATAGGCCCTCCATTGGGGCAATTATTTTAAGAAATTTTAAATAGTTGCATGAGATGCAATTAATTTAAGAGATTTTCTTAAGAATAATTGTTAAGCATGAGATGTTGTAAATATGTAAATGGTTTGGTGGCCAATATTGGATGTACCTGAGGACATTAAAATTATTTGCATAATTACTGGCTCAATGGGATCAACTTAACTAATGCAAGATAAGTCAATAATGAATGTACCTGAGATTTTGAGCATTAGAGGCTAGGTAAAGGATTGAACCTCACATGAGATGTGATGGGCAAGGAGTTGCTCACTTATAGTTTATTGTAATTCCAATAACGGATGTACCTGAGGATGATCAATAGAATTATAAGAATTAAATCACCCACTAGAAATCCATCCAACTAGGATTTCCGTTTTCTACTTTGGAAGTGTAGGATTCGCTAAGTTAGTGGGAGGACCAATTTGATTAAAAGACCATAATCATTTTGGTTAATTACATGATACATTTACTAATTAATCTGGTTATTTTCTGCAGTTAATTTTCTGATAGAAATGAGCACAAAACAACCACCACCATCCAATATCCTTGCAAGCATACTTGATCACAATAGGTTGACAGGACTTAATATGTCTGATTGGCTAAGAAATTTGACACTTGTCCTGAACCTTGAACATATAGGATATGTTTTAGATTCAAATGTTCCTGGTCCCTTACCTCCAGAGGCCACACAAGAGGAACATGATACTTTGGACAAGTAGAAGGAGCATGATATGAGAGCTAAGTGTTACATGCTTGCTTCCATGAGTAATGAGTTACAGAAGCAACATGAGAACATGCAGAGTGCGAGTGAGATCCTCCTTCACCTTCAAGAGTTGTATGGTGAGCACAGCAGGAATGCTAGGTATGAGATATCTAGACAGCTATTCCATATGAGGATGTCTGAGGGATAGAATGTTGGGGATCATGTCCACAAGATGATTCGGCTGATTGAGCAGTTGGAACATCTTGACTTCAACATGGATTTCCAACTACAGACGGATTTGATCCTTCAGTCCCTTCCTGAGTCTTTTGGGAATTTTGTAACAAATTTCCATATGACTAAACAACAATGCACGTTAGCTGATTTACTCAACATGCTGGTTATTGCCCAAAAGAATATGTAGGGCAACAAAGGAAAAGAGGTAGCTTTGGTTGCACCTTCTTCTGCTGGAAAGTCCAACAAGAAGAAGGGCAATAAGAAAAAGAAACCTCAAATTCCTAGTCGTTCCAAGAAAATAGCTAAACAGAAAAGGAAGACCAAAGCTGACAAAGGCAAAGAAAGTGTTTCCACTGCCAACAGGAAAGTGTTTCCATTGAAAACAGGAAAGTGTTTCCATTGCTAGTAAGAAAATGTTTCCACTGGCCAGAGTATAGCAATCTAAATGAATACAATGCCATGGTGAAAACCAACTCAAGTTCAAAATATATTTGGCACTTAAGGTTATGTCATGTTGCAGAAGATAGGATTACAAAATTGGAGAAAATGGGAATTTTATCCTCATTGGGCTCTGAGCCTACTCCAACTTGTGAATCTTGCCTTCAGGGCAAAATGACTAGATCACCCTTTGTTGGACAAGGGCTAAGAGCTGAAAATATTTTGGAGCTAATACATAGTGATGTATGTGGTCCATTTAAAGAAATGGCTAGAGGGGGTTTTCATTATTTTATTACCTTTACTGATGATAAATCAAGGTTTGGGTATTTGTATTTGATGAAATACAAACATGAATCTTTTGAAAAGTTCAAAGAATTTAAATCTGAAGTAGAAAATCAAACAGGAAAGAATATCAAAGCTCTTCGATCAGATCATGGAGGTGAATATTTGAGTACTGAATTTGATGAATACTTGAGAGAGCATGGCATTGTTTCTCAGCTGACTCCTCCAGGAACGCCACAGCTGAATGGTGTATCTGAAAGGAGAAATCGTACCCTATTGGATATGGTACATAGTATGATGAGTTATACTGATATGCCAATCTTCTTTTGGGGATTTGCATTAGAATCGGCTTTGTATATTCTGAATAGGATTCCATCAAAATCAGTTTCTTCCACACCTTATAAGATATGGCATGGAAGAAAACCAATTCTTAAGCATGTTAAGATTTGGGGTTGTCCAACTTATATCAAAAAGCTAAACACTGATAAATTGGAGACCAGATCAGAAAAGGTCGATTTGTTGGATATCCAAAAGATAGTTTTGGATATTATTTTTATTTGCCTACTTCATAAAAGGTTGTGATAAGTAGAGATGCCACATTTCTTGAACAATAGTTTGTTCAAGAAGGAGGCAAAGGAAGGCAAATAGAGTTAGAATTGGAGAATTCTGACCAACCAACAGATCAGATGAATATAAATCCATCTAGTCAACCAATACCCATTGATGAAACATCTACAGCTGTTCCTCGTAGAACAACTAGGGTATCTCACCCACCAATGAGATATGGTTTTCTTCATGAAGAAGAACAAGAGTTGTCTACTCATGAAGAAGTAGATCATGGAGATGATCCACTTACCTATGAAGAAGCTATATCAGATATAGACTCTTCAAAATGGATTGATGCTATGAAATCCGAGATTGATTCCATGTATAAGAATCAAGTTTGGGATCTTGTTGACCCACCTGAAGGTATTGTACCTATAGGGAACAAATGGGTTTTCAAGAAGAAAATTGGTTCTGATGGAAAGGTAGAGACCTATAAGGCAAGGCTAGTAGCGAAAGGGTTTCGCCAAAGGCAAGGAATCGACTATGAGGAGACTTTCTCGCCTGTTGCCATGCTTAAATCAATTAGGATTTTACTAGCAATAGTTGCATACTATGATTATGAGATTTGGAAGATGGATGTCAAAACAGCTTTTCTCAATGGATACATTGAAGAAAACATTTTCATGGAACAACCTAGGGGATTTGAATTCCAAGATGGTTCCAAGGTATGCAAGCTAAAGCGATCCATTTATGGGTTGAAACAAGCTTCGAGGAGTTGGAACATCCGTTTTGATGAAGCCATTAAATCCTTTGGTTTTATAAAAAATGAGGATGAGCCATGTGTATATAAGAAGGTTAATGACAGTGCTATCACTTTCCTTGTCTTATATGTGGATGACATACTGTTAATGGGTAATGACACAGGTATGTTGACGACTATAAAGGTATGGTTGTCAAATACATTCTCCATGAAAGACTTAGGGGAGGCAACCTATATTCTTGGGATTCGCATATATAGAGATAGAGCAAAAAGAATAATTGGTTTATCCCAAAGTCTATACTTGGAAAAGGTGTTAAAGAGGTTTAACATGCTTGATTCCAAGAGAGGATTGTTACCAGTGAGACATGGTATCCATCTTTCTAAAGAGATGTCTCCAAAGACACCTGAAGAAAGAGATAAGATGGCCAGGATTCCATATGCTTGGCTATTGGAAGTTTAATGTATGCAAAGTTGTGTAATAGGACGGATATCGCATATGCTGTTAGTTTGACTATCAGGTATCAATAAAATCAATGTTTGGAACAATCGATAGAAGTCAAAAATATTCTTAAGTACTTAAGAAGAACTAAGGAATTATTCTAGATTTATGGAGGAGGAGACTTGCAATTGGATGGTTATCTTGATTCGATTTCCAATCGGATATCGATGATAGAAAGTCTACCTCTGGATATGTGTTCATTTGTAATGGAGGTGCGATCGGTTGGAAGAGTTCCAAACAAAGCACGATCGCAGATTCCACTACAGAGGTCGAGTATATTCTTTGCATCGAATCTTTGCAAAGGAAGTCGCTTGGATAAAGAAGTTCGTGAGAACTTACAGTAGTTCCTTCCATTGAGTCGCCGGTTCCACTACACTGTGACAACAATGGAGCAGCGATCATCTGAGCTAAGGAACCAAGGTCTCACGAAATCCAAACACATAGAAAGGCGCTACCACATTATCGGAGAAATAGTTGGGCGAGGCGATGTAGCCATGCAGAAAATAACGTCGGTGAAAATCCGGTGATCCATTCACTAAGCCTATGTCACGCACTCGATTAGACCGACATCTTGAGAAGATAGGTCTAAGATATTGTAATGAATGGCTCTAGTGCTAGTGGGAGATTGTTAGTAGTATGCCCTAGAGCATATCATCTAGTATGTATCTTGTACATATTTTTATTAATTAAAAAGGCATTTCCACTTTTCTGTTTACATAATATATTTATGTGTAATAGAAAAGGACCATTGATATTTTGTTAGAAATATTATTCTTAAGTTGTTAAGAATATGAGTGACAATATTTCTAGCACAAAGTATCATAAATAGGTTCACAATCGAGGATACTTCATAATAAGGACATGACTTATCCAGAAAGATTGTATTCATGTTTGTTCCCAAGTTATTTATATGAGATATAAATAAGATGGAATGGTGAGTCTCATGCCATATAACAAACATGATAGGCACTTATAAATGATAAGTAGGTCGAACGGTGACACTTATGACAAGCACATGGAGTTTACTCTTGTCAATGTTTTGTCATAAATCATATCGATGCATATAATCTTTAGACACGAGATAGCACAGTTATCTTGTATATAGGTAGTTTGAGTTTGATACTGCTTTCATACTTGTACTGTGTATGGGCATATGGGCATGTGTTGGCTCCTACTAGTTATATATGGAGGTAGGTGTTGATCAAGATGGAATTTGTTCCTCTAAGTAAATAGAGATAAAATCCTATGTTCATTTAATTGTTCTTGATGTTTCAAGTTCCTGGCCAAGACAGATGGATTTATTCAGAAAAGAGTTTCTGATAAGAAAATCTTTTTAATCAAGAACTGGAATTAAAAGAGAACATAATATTCATAGCAAATGGAGTTTGACATAAACCATGACTCCAGCTTGAGTTGGGATTTTGTAACAGAGAGATTCTAGTGCATGGTAACATATGATTATAGGTTCATTTAAGGTAAACCTTATTACTAATTGGGTGGCCATGGCATGCTATGCTAGGTGTTAACCATGGTCTATGAGGTTCATAAAATGATTTAGAGAAATCATTTATGGTAAGAAAGAGTTCTGATGATATTAAGAGTTGATATCATGTCTCATTGCCAATTAGTGATGAGCCTAGTAAGTCACACACATACACAAGTTATCACCTAATTAAATATGATTTAATTAATTAATTAAAGAGTTTAATTGATTAATTAAATAGGTTTGGTTTGCAATTAGTTTGCAAAGTCTCTAGCATGACTTGAAACCAAATCTAGATTATTGGATGTATAATATAAGTTAAATTTATATTTAAAGTATTTAAATATGTATTTAATTAATGAGAAATTAATTAATAGAGATTAATTAATTAATTTATATTTGATATAAATTAATTAGAAGAAGAAAAATAATTATTTTGGGTTGAGAACTCAAAATTAAGACACAGGGGCATTTTTGTCATTTTGCAGTGTGACACGTGGCACCATGAGATGGTGACACGTGGCATAACACATAAGCTTGCCAAATATTTTTTAATCATGTAAGATGATTAAAATCAAGATTAAATATAGGTTTGACACTTGGCACAATGTGATTGGGTCACTTAAACCTAGAGCTAATCAAAGGGTGACATGTGGCAAGGGTTTAATGTGTTAACCTAGCTATTTAAGTGTTGTTATGAGAAAATAAAACACAACCAGCAGCCACACTCCTTGGTCACGCCATTTTGCAGCCCTCCCTCTATTCTTCTTCATCTCTCATCAATTCAAAGAGATTAGCCATCAATCTCTTGAATTAAGAACACTAGAAATTGTTTCTAGTGTCTTGTTTACATCTCTAATCTCTTAAAAGGCAGAACTTGAATTTCTAATTAATAGAAAAGGCTTTAGAAGCTGTTCAAGGGCTGCCATAGGTATTCTTGGTGTGGACAAGCTAGAGGGACAACATCTGGTGTCCTGAAGATGAATCTCAAAGGCGTAGACACGCTGCAGTGCATCAAGAGGTTAGTGTAATCATTCTTGATTTAATATAGGGTTCTAAAATTAATCTGATTAATTTTAAAATCTTAAATGGAAAATACAGATCCAAAAAAATATTAAAAGAGTTTTAATATGTTGTTTATCATTGAAATCAAATAGATAAAAATAAATCTTGCATGATGCATGTGACCCTAAGTGAAAATTTTTGAATTCAATGGTATAAACTTGTGTTTTTCACGCTTCCGTTCCTTCAAGAGGAAACTTTAACCAGAGGCAGCCCAACAATCCATATTCAAACACTTATAACCCTGGATGGAGGAACCACCCAAATTTCTATTGGTCCAATCAGCAAAACTTGCCAATAAACAAGCAACAAGGGTACAAACCACCAGTACCTCCTGGATTTCAGAACAGAGGCCAAAACTTTGCACAGCCACCACCGCCTCCTCAACCTCAGCAACCTAAATCGAAGATGACCATAAAATCCATGATGGAGGGTTTCCTGGCAGCTCAACTATCACACCCTACCCCTCTGTAAGGCAGAACATGATCCCGTAGTATACCTAATGAATTACCAACTTCGTTTACTGATAACCCATTAAATACACTACAAGGGATTTTAAAACTTTTCTTACTTCTTTTTACAGTGGTGAGCACTATTTACAGGTGTTAAAAATTTTTTTGAACTTAAATGAAAGAGAAAACACATTTGAATTATTAGGAATTTCTGTAAAAATTTTGGCGGAGTGCCTTCTGTATTTTGAATAAAACAGTTCTTCAGAAAACCTGTAAAAGCACTTCAATATAATTCTCAATCTCCACTTCAACAGTTAAACAAAACAATATCTTTTTCAACTCAAATCCACAATAATTTTTCAAAAACTGAGATAAAAGAAATATAATACAATTTTTACAAGTCAAAATACTCATAATTTATTTTACAACTTCAATGTACAATTTTAATTTACAACTGCTCAAAATCAAGAACAATATATACATACAGTGAACATACATTACAGTACAAAATGCAAAATGTGGTATACTCAATATACCCGATAATTTCTCGCTGAATGTACTGGCAGCCTAGTCTGCTGCCCTGTCAATCTGTCTACCTGCGACAGCAATGAAAAGCTATCGCTGAGACAATGTCTCAGTGGCGCACAACATTAACCAAATATAACTTTAAATCACAATTCATAAAATCATATAAATGATGGATACGTAAAACCATAGTTAAATTCAAGACAATGAATGTCATAAGGAATTTAACACAATATCAAAATAAATCTCAGTAATCAAAACGTAGTTAAATTCAAAAGACAGTGAATGTCAATAAGAATTTAAACTCCATTTCACAAATTATCAAAGCTCATAATAACACAATTTAGTCAAATAATTTATGAACACAGTGTTGCCAATTCATACACAACTTAAGCCATGACACAAAATTTCTGATCAATGCCGCGTTGTACACCACGACAAAGCAATCACAACCCCACTAATCGAAATCAATGAGGAAGGGAGCTAGCTATATAATGAGTACTCATTCGATCACCTCAACTGGTAAACCAGAGAGGGAGAAAAATAAACGATCACGACTCCATAAATGGAGAAGGAAAATAAACGATCACAACCCCATAAATGGAGAAGGAATGATATGATACTGTCATGCTAAGTGTGAACACAAAATCAATTCTAAACATTTTATTCAAATGATCCGTGAGAATCCAATAAATTTCTAAAGTCATAAATTCATTCACAAAATGGCAACACAATTCATAATTAACTTCAAATTTTCACAAATCACACTAAATCAATTTTTCCACAGTTTCAAACCATTTACAATGCTTTTCAAGCAATAAGTATCCATTCAAACACATTTCCATAATTGAAAACAATAATATACAAATAGTCATAATTTATTTCAATTGAAAAATTCAAAAAAAATAACTATTGTGCACAAACCTCTGATAACTGTCTCCTGGCCTTGACTCAGTGTTTCCTTCCCTTTCCCTGAGTCTTTGCTAACTGAGAAACACAATTTGAAGTGTTTCAGTACTCATTTAAACTGTCTCTAACGATAATGCTTGATAATTAATTCACTGAATTCTAATATTTGCTTAGTCAACCTAATATGTCGACCCTCAATGCATTCTAGGTAAATTAGGTTTTTATGTTATTAATATGTCACATTTGATAGTATTTTAGGGTTGGTACATGTTACTAAGTTCATTTCCGTGTATACTGCATTTTCTTGCAATTTGCTAGATTCCGGGATACTAGTTTGACCTAGCCGGACGACCTAGTTCCCTTGATTTTCGGGTTTGGGTCAAAACTAAAAACTTGTAGATCTGTCTTATGGAACGCGGGGAAAAATTTCAGGTCATTCTGAGTTATGTAGACCAAGTTATGATCATTTTACTATTGCTGGTCAACTTGCACCAAAATTGGTCATTTTAGGTCATTTTAGGTTCGGCCAGTTTTTGGACCCGAACTTGTACAAGCTGTTTGACTTGCTTATGGTCATTTCTAGGCTTTGGTGTCTTCATAAGACTTGTAGATATGGGTCTTAACTATTCATGGTCAAAATTTCAGATCAATTGGACCTGTTTTGAGTGAGTTATGGTCTAAACACTAACTGCTGCCCAAATGGTCAATTTTCAGGCCTCATTTGCACTTAATCCGAATTTGGTCATTTTTCAAGCTACCTTGCAAGCAGAATTTTGGCAAGCTTCCTTCATGAAAGTTGGCACATTTTGTGCCTCGTTTCACCTCCAATTGGTCTCATACCAATTGGAGCCACACACTTAAAGTTATAGGCCTAAAACACAAACTGCCTTATTGCATTTCTTTCATACACATCAAGCATCACTTTTAACACTTACCAAACTTAACATTCAAGCCAATTCTGGTTGTACCATGACCTAAACATAATTCACAACACATTATAGGTCATTTTGGCAGTTTACAATTACATTCAATGTGCACCATAAAGTGCAGAATTTATCAACTCATTTACAACAATTTAAGCATCTAACCATAACACTTTTACATGTCCAACTTCACACCATCATACATACACTCAAACTGCCATAACCTCTATCACAATTCAACACCATTATTTCATAAACTAAGCATGAATTCCAGCATTCCTCAAGAGTTAACAAACTGCCACAATGGTACATTTACATTCTATTAATTTCCAAGCTTTAAATTTCATTTCACATTTACATATACTAAGTATACATCACCCAAACAATTTCCTACACAATATACATTTAATCAATCATTTAATTCACCATTTACAAGCATAAATAAACTGCCTTCAAGGTGTTTCCATGGCTGCCAAAAGTGCACTTCCCCATTCAACATCAAACTTCAAAAATCTCTCCATAAATCAAACATCCATAACATTCTTACTAACTTTAATGAAACAATAACCCAAAAACACAAACTTAACACTTTGGAAATTCTTCGAAACCTCTCCAAAACTTGGTTTTCTTGTTGCCTATCTACTGCCCATGGTGTGAGGATTAACTTTAATGAAGGAAAGTGCATGGAAAGTGGCTTAGATCAAGCTTGCATGAAGCTTCCACCCATGCGTCCATGGAGGAATTCCATTATTGGTTTCGGCTGCCCTTTGAAAAGGTTGAAAATGAAGTTTAAATCTGTCCAAATTCATTATAATGGTGTCCCACAATGTGAGTTAGTGGACCACTAACTTTAGGAAATGACTTATTTAATTAAAGTTACCAAATTTACAATTTTACCTCATTATTTCCACTTTTATATTATATACCATATTTTTATTTTTCATTGCATTTTTAAAGTTTAATATCATTTATTTTTAATGGAAATTTAGGTCAAAAGACAACTCGGGGTGTCAAATTACCACAATGCCCCTGTTCGGGTTGCATTCCCGATTTTTCAGTAACACCGGGTTTTGTCCGTTTTTCGATTTCTCACTTTTCTTTGTACTAATTATTTAATTTTTCTTTGATATTTCTAATGATATTTATACTTCAATAAATATTTATTTGAGTCCTAAAAATATTTTCTAGGGTTCCCCTGTGACACCCCTTACCCGTGTACAGTATACCCGAGTAAGTAATGCCACACGGTGTATCGGCACACTCTAATATTCCTCAATTAATTTATACAATGCTTTTGCATATAATTTAATGAAATACAATTTATTTAAGCCATTTATCAAAAGTATTGTTCATTTAAGGTTCCGAAAATTTTACAGAAAATCCGGTGGAGTACCGGCTAAAAATGGAGAAAACCGTTCTTCGGAACCTGTTAAAAACACTTCCAATAAACAAATTCATTCATTCTCAACTTCAATATCATCACAAAACTCAATATCAAGATTTCAACAATTTTTTTCAGTTTCAGGTTTCAACAACCTTTTCATTTCTCATATACAAGCAATAAATACATGCGCAAATCTTGCATTCATAGTCATAACTTTCATTATTTACATAAACATCAAAATATATTACATGAGTTCAAATACATATGAAAAAATGCAAATCTGCTACAAAATATCAAAATGACAAAATGACACCTAGTGCCCTACCGATGCACTGCAGGTAGTGAGGTGACACGGACAAAGCGAAGCGTCAAATGGACTCACCCGATCTGTGGTCTCACGGGCTCACGATCGGGATCTCCAGTACCTACGCGTGGCAAAAGCAATGCGCTAAGCAATAATGCTTAGTGGTGCAATAATATAATAGAAGAAAATAGCAAGAAAATAAATGTGTATA
Source organism: Hevea brasiliensis (assembly GCF_030052815.1). NCBI lineage: Eukaryota > Viridiplantae > Streptophyta > Magnoliopsida > Malpighiales > Euphorbiaceae > Hevea > Hevea brasiliensis. The sequence continues at coordinate 18,275,513 of NC_079507.1, forward strand.
CAATGTGTATGCTTTCTTTGTTTGATCTTGGTATATTCATTAATTCATTAACTTTGTTCACTTTTATTCATTTGGTTGCCCCAAGTAACCTACACTCGACGATCGGATCGATAACGGTAACCGCGCTGGGTACCTAGTACCTCGGGCCGTCACACCATCGGTCACATATGCATCTCGGTGTGCAGCAGCTAACAAGTCAGTAAATAATATCGTGCACAAGGCCAAGTCTCAATACAAAGTCGAATGGCTAAAAGCCATGAAATCACAAAATGGCATTTTTGCCATATGCGATCTTGCTAATCGAACCCTATTGGCATGCCAAACTATCCAAACCAATCTTGTTAGGTATCTTGGGGCATTTGAAACTTTTAAATTTGTCAATTTGTGAATTTCAACTTTTTGGGTGTCACTATTCATCATTGGTCAACAAAAATGTTGACTTTTAGAATAAAAAGGCGTACATTGACTTTGGCACTCCCAACATACCACATTTGGTGTTTAAAACTTGTTGGCATTAAGTGTTTTTACCATTTCTAAGCATTAAACCAAAGGAGCAGATTTTTCAGATTTTGTACCATAACATCACTGTTCCATTGGACACTGTTACTGTTGGAATTTGAAGAAGTGTAAAACATAAAAGTTGTTCCTTATTTTGTCTAGATGAATTTCCTTTTTTGAATCACTCCATTTGGAGTTTTGTAGCTCCAGATATGGCCCAAAAACCCAAGCTGTCCGGATATGCAGTCTGCAGAATTTTACCATATCTACAGTGCATGAACAGTGACTTGAGTCACTTGGTTGAATGGGTTATGGCCATAATTTGGGGTAGGTTCCTTCATGAAAGTTGTTTGTCTATGTCTTAACTTGTTGCTGTAAAAATTTCAGGCCAATTGACCAAATCTACAGTGATTTATGGCCAAATGAACAGTTACTATTCATTTGGCAAATTCTGCAGAATTCAGTTTCAGGGTTACGGATTGTGGCTGAGTTTTGACCCTTTTGCTTTGGTCTTTTGGGCATGGTTTCTTCAGCAAAAATGTGCCATTATAAGCCTAGTTTCATGTCCAATTGGCCAAACATCAATTGGACAAGCACAGCCCAAGTTATGGGAGTGCAAAGGGACTGAAATTTCAGTCCCTATGCTGCTGTCCATAGGGCAGTTTATACCTTCACCTTTCCATCCCATTTTTCAGTTCTAATTAGGGTCAACCTACCTAAAATGGTCACTAATTGACCATTAAAAAGTCCTCTAACCATTTCCAAAGCTAATTCACAATTTCACCATCCTAAACCCTAATGTTCAACTAAATTTACTCATAAACCTTGTCTAACATGCTTGGTTCAATCTTCATGCATTTTAATACCTTAATTATGATTTCCAACCACTCTACGTTTATTAAACAATTAAACTCAATCTCTCATAGGGCTGCTGAAATTTGAAAGTGCCCTTAACACATGTAATTTACTTCAATTCCTTAAGATTTCTTAGCTCAAAAATGTTCTAACTAGAATTTAAAAGAAGGAAAATGAGATTGTAGCACTAACCTCACTTAGGGCAGATTTTTCCAAGCTAAATCTTCACTTCCTTTCCTTTTCTTGGCAGCCAATCACTTGCTCAAGATGTAATATTAAATTTTTATGAAGAAAGGTAGGGATTTTATGGTGAAACAGGGTGAGTTTTGGGAGTTTTAGTGAGCTTTCATGGTGGTTTGGGTGGAAGGGAAAATGGGTTACGGGAAATGGAAGAGAATTGCAGAAATTGTGTTTTGTTTTTACTTCATTTTAGTTATATTTATCTCATTTTAATTGGCTTGTCAATTTCTAATTGGTGGGAACTTCAAATGACATCACAATGATGTCATATTTGGCATTTTATTTCATTTTTTCTTTTCTTTCCTCTACTACTCATTTCCAATTTTATTTCTAGTAATGTTTATTCATATTTGATGTCATATTAATTATTTACTCAACTGGGCAAGTCGGACAAAATTCACCTCGGTAGGCGAAATGTCCAAAATGCCCTCCGGTTGGCTTCACGGTCAAAATTGGTCGTCTGATTGAGAAATTTTTCTAAGTATTTTCTTGGCATTCTAATGCCATAGGAACCTCAATAACCCTTCTCGAGTCTCAAAAATTATTTTATAATTTTTCCCTGTCTAGGGCTCCTCGTTGAGAACCGCAACTTCCTCCTGCTACCCATCGCTTGGGCACCTACTGCTTTACTTGGTTGTATTTTATTTCTAAAATTTTTACTAAGTGTTTCTTATTAATATTTGAGTTAATTATGGTTCCTGACTTTAGTTTAAATATTTTTCCGAACGTTCTAGCTGTCCGGACCGACACCGGTCACCGGAACAGTAGGATGTACGGAGTGGTTACCGGGAGGGTGTTACAACTCTTCCCCTCTAATTTAAATTTCGTCCTCGAAATTTACCGATGCAAACAACAGTTGAGGGAACTGTTGCCTCATCGACTCTTCACTTTCCCAAGTTGCCTCCTCGGTGTTGTGGTGCCTCCAAAGCACTTTCACCAATAGAATTTGCTTGTTCCTCAATTCTTTTACTTCCCGAGCCAGGATCCGTAGAGGTTCTTCTTCATATGTCAAATCCGGCTGTATTTCAATTTCTTCTCTGGAGATGACATGTGAAGGATCTGAGCGATATCTTCTGAGCATAGACACGTGGAACACATTGTGGATCTTGTCCAGCTCTGGTGGTAAAGCTAGCCTATAGGCCACTGGACCCACACATTCAATGACTTCATATGGGCCAATGAACCTAGGGCTTAACTTACCTTTCCTTCCAAACCTCAATACCTTCTTCCATGGTGACACCTTGAGGAACACTTTGTCGCCAACCACATATTCTATTTCTTTTCTCTTCAGGTCGGCATAAGACTTACATGCATGCGAGGCAACCTTCAAGTTGGCTTTGATTATTTTCACTTTTTCCTCAGCCTGTTTCACCAGGTCTGGCCCTACCAGTTTGTCTTCTCCCAATTCAGTCCAGCACACTGGAGTTCTACATTTTCTCCCATACAGTGCTTCATACGGGGCCATTTGAATACTAGCTTGGTAGCTATTGTTGTATGCAAATTCTGCCAGTGGGAGGTATCTATCCCACTTCCTCAAACTCAATGACACAACTCCTCAGCATATCCTCAAGGACCTGACAAGTATTTCAAGTTATTGTTATCATTTCAATTCAATATTTGTATCAATTTCATGGGTTTCAATTGTTTACCTGGATTACTCTTTCTAATTGCCCATCCGTCTGAGGATGGAAAGCTGTGCTGAAATGGAGTTGTGTACCCAAGGATTCATGCAATTTCTTCCAAAATCTCGATGTAAACCTTGGGTCTCAATCAGATATGATGGAAAGTGGGATTCCATGCAGTCTAACTATCTCACTGATATACAATTCTGCTAACCTCTCTAGTGAGTAGTCAGTCCTAACTGGCAGAAAGTGTGCTGACTTTGTCAATCTATCCACTATTACCCATGCTGCATCATGTTTCCTCTGGGTGAGAGGCAGACCACTTACAAAATCCATGGTGACCCGATCCCATTTCCATTCAGGTATGCGTATAGGCTGTAGCAAACCCGATGGAACTTGATGTTCTGCCTTGACTTGCTGACATGTCAAGCATTTAGTCACATAGTCAGCTATGTCTTTCTTCATACTGTGCCACCAATATCAAGCTTCGTGTCATGATACATCTTTGTACTTCACAGGTGCATAGCATATACACTGGTGTGTGCCTCTTTTAGAATACTAGCCTTCAATTCCCCATTATCTGGTACACACAGTCTTCCTTTGTAGTACAGACACCCATCTGCTTTCACCCCATAGTCAACTGCTTTTCCCTCTGGGATCTTGCTCATAATAGCCATTAACTTTTCATCTGCCTTTTGCCCATCTAAAATCTGCTGTAGCAGGTTTGGCCTCACTTGCAACTCAGCCAAAATAGCTCCATCTCGAACCAAGGATAGACGGGCATTCAAAGATCTCAGAGCTGTCATGGATTTTCTGCTCAAAGCATCAGCAACTACATTTGCCTTCCCAGGATGGTAGTCAATTACACAGTCATAATCCTTCAGGAACTCAATCCATCGCCTCTGTCTAAGGTTGAGCTCCTTCTGGGTTGGTAAATATTTCAGGCTTTTGTGGTCCGTGTAAATGTAACACTTTTCACCATACAAGTAATGCCTCCATATCTTCAGTGCGAAGATAATTGCTGCAAGCTCTAAATCATGGGTAGGGTAGTTCTGCTCATGTGGCCTTAGCTGCCTGGAAGCATAGGCGATCACTTTCCCCTCTTGCATCAACACACACCCTAACCCATTATGAGAGGCATCACTGTAGACCACAAAGTCCTTCCCTGACACTGGCTGTGTTAACACTGGTGCCTCTGTCAACATAGCCTTCAACTTCTCGAAACTGGTCTGACACTTGTCATTCCAGTCAAATTTGACATTCTTGTGTAACAACTTGGTCATTGGAGCAGCTATTAGGGAAAATCCCTTCACAAATCTCCTGTAATACCCAGCTAGCCCCAAGAAGCTTCTGACCTCAGTTGTGTTTCTGGGAGGCTTCCATTCCATCACTGCTTCTATTTTCTTGGGATCCACCCTAATCCCATCAGCTGACACTATGTGTCCAAGGAATGCAATCTCATCCAACCAAAAGTCACACTTGGACAACTTAGCATACAGCTCCTTTTCTCTCAGGGTTTGTAGAACAATCCTCAAATGCTCATCATGTTCTTCCCTGGTCTTGGAATACACCAAAATGTCATCAATAAAGACCACTACGAACCGATCTAAGTGTGGATGGAAGATACGGTTCATAAGGTCCATGAATGCCGCTGGTGCGTTTGTTAGGCCAAAGGGCATCACCAGAAACTCATAATGCCCATACCGGGTCTGAATGCGATCTTGGGCACATCTACATCTTTCACCTCACCGATGATACCGATCCGAGATCAATCTTAGAAAATACTCCTGCTCCCTTGGTGATCAAGCAGATCATCAATTCTAGGCAACGGATACTTGTTCTTCACAATCACTTTATTCAATTGTCATTAATCAATGCATAGCCTCAAAGTCCCATCCTTCTTTTTCACAAAGCACCTGGAGCTCCCCATGGTGACACCTTTGGGCGTATGAACCCCTTATCCAGCAACTCTTGCAATTGAGTTTTCAACTCCTCAATTCGATGGGTGCCATCCTATAAGGAGCAATGGAAATGGGTCTTTGTGCCGCGATGTCTCAATAGCAAATTCAACTTCCCTTTCTGGTGGCAAACTAGGTAACTCTTCAGGAAATACTTCTGGGAAGTCTCTCACTGTGGGTATGTCACTCAAGTTTGGCTTAGCCTGCCTAGTATCCACCACATGTGCTAGGTAAGCTTCACAGCCTTTTCTCATCATTCTTCTTGCAACTGTGGCTGAGATGACATTGGACAAGAAATCTGTCCTTTCCCCCACAATTGTGATCTCATTACCCTCTGAAGTTTTTAGAGAAATTCTCTTCAATTTGCAATCAACTATTGCCTGATGACGTGACAACCAATCCATTCCCAATATCACGTCAAACTCATGGAAGGGCAACTCAATTAGGTCTGCCAAGAATTCATACCCCTGAATCCTCAACGGGCAACCCTTGTATACTTTGTTCACTACCACACTGTGGCCCAATGGATTAGTGACTAGAATGTCTTGGTCACTCTCCCCTACCAATATCCCCCTTTCAACGGGTAGGTTGATGCAAATGTAAGAATGAGTGGATCCTGGATCCACCAATGCATGCACAGGAGTATTGTAGAGGGAGAACGTACCCCTGATGACGTCCGAGGCATCTTGTTCCTCCTGAGCTCTCAAGGCATAATTTCTGGCAGGTGGTCTGTTATCTGGCCTCTCTGCTGGCTCAGATGCAGGCCTCTGAGATGGTCCCACAACTTCAGATTTACCAGACCTTCTACCCCTTGGTGGTGCAGGAGCAGGTCTGTCTGCTTGTGTTGGAGCAGCTGTAGTGGTTCTGCGTGGACAGTTTCTCAACTGATGCTCTGTTGACCCACACCTCAAGCAAGCACCAGTCATTCTCCAACACTCCCCCTTATGCCATTTCTGACAGTGTGGACATGCAGAAGATGCCGGGGCTGGTCCCCTGAACCCCATCCCTGGAGAGCTGCCCACTGATGGTGTGGACTGACCTCTCCTAGGGGTGAACTGTGGCCTGGGCCCCTGAGACTGACCCTGACCCTGTGGCTGACCCGAACTCTGTGCAGGAGGACCCTTAAACTTCTTCCCAAATCCAGGGGTGGAACTAGACTGACCTGGTCCCCTCTTCTGCTGTCTCTCCCTTCTGGTCTGCTCATTGATTCTCACTTTTTCAACCCTTATTGCAGCTTCCACTAGCTTGCTAAATTCTGTGATTCCCAAGGCAGTGAGCTGTATCTTGATATTGTCATTCAGTCCCTCTTCAAATCTCTTGCACCTTTCAGCTTCGTTAGGGACTATTTCCCTTCCATAGCAACTTAACCGAACAAACTCCTTCTCATACTCGGCCACTGACAACTGTCTCTGCCTCAGGTTAATGAATTCCCTTCTTCTCTCTTCCAGGTATACAGTACCCACGTATTTCTTCTTGAACTCAGAGAGGAAGAAGTCCCAAGTTACAGCTTCGGGCTGCACTTCACTGGACACAGTGTCCCACCATCCGTAGGCATCGTCTTGTAACAAGGATATAGCAGCTTCTAAGTTCTGCTCTGGGGTGCAGTGGAGTTGTTTTAAGACTCTGCCTGCCTGTTCAACCAATTCTACCGCAATGCAGTCATCTTCTCTCTTGCCATAGAAGTCCACAGCTCCAAACTTCCTTAACCTTTCCAGGTGTGATTTCTGCTGTGGAGCTGGTGGTGGTGGTGGTGCTGGCATTACCCCAGCCATCTGTCTAAAGAAGTCGGCCATTTGTTGGAACATGGCCTGTGGAGGCCGAGGCTCGCTTGAGTGGTGGAGCAGATTCTCTCATGCCCCCAGTCTCAGCTGCTGCAGGTGGAGCATGACTCTCCACTTCCTCCTCAATGGCTCTCTGTGATGTAGGGTCCATATCCTATTCAAAATAAGAAAGATAGACAGATCTGCGTTAGTGTCACCTCGACTCTTACAAATGCAATGCATGGTATGGACTCAATCTAGGACCAGAAACGCCTAAACCGTGCTCTGATACCACTAAATGTGACACCCCTTACCCGTGTACAGTATACCCGAGTAAGTAATGCCACACGGTGTATCGGCACACTCTAATATTCCTCAATTAATTTATACCATGCTTTTGCATATAATTTAATGAAATACAATTTATTTAAGCCATTTATCAAAAGTATTGTTCATTTAAGGTTCCGAAAATTTTACAAAATCCATGAGTACCGGCTAAAAATGGAGAAAACCGTTCTTCGGAACCTGTTAAAAACACTTCCAATAAACAAATTCATTCATTCTCAACTTCAATATCATCACAAAACTCAATATCAAGATTTCAACAATTTTTTTCAGTTTCAGGTTTCAACAACCTTTTCATTTCTCATATACAAGCAATAAATACATGCTCAAATCTTGCATTCATAGTCATAACTTTCATTATTTACATAAACATCAAAATATATTACATGAGTTCAAATACATATGAAAAAATGCAAATCTGCTACAAAAATATCAAAATGAAAAAATGACACCTAGTGCCCTACCGATGCACTGCAGGTAGTGAGGTGACACGGACACTGAGCAGAACTGTCAGATGGACTCACCCAGTCTGTGGTCTACTGGGCTCACGATCGGGATCTCCAGTACCTACGCGTGGCGAAAGCAACGCTCTAAGCAATAATGCTTAGTGGTGCAATAATATAATAGAAGAAAATAGCAAGAAAATAAATGTGTATACAATGTGTATGCTTTCTTTGTTTGATCTTGGTATATTCATTAATTCATTAACTTTGTTCACTTTTATTCATTTGGTTGCCCCAAGTAACCTACACTAGACGACTGGACTGGATAACGGGTAAACTGGCGCTGGGTACCTAGTACCTCGGGCCGTCACACCATCGGTCACATATGCATCTCCAGGCAATGTAGCGGCTAACAAGTCAGAATAATATCGTGCACAAGGCCAAGTCTCAATACAAAGTCGAATGGCTAAAAGCCATGAAATCACAAAATGGCATTTTTGCCATATGCGATCGCTAACTGAACCCTATTGGCATGCCAAACTATCCAAACCAATCTTGTTAGGTATACTGGGGCATTTGAAACTTTTAAATTTGTCAATTTGTGAATTTCAACTTTTTGGGTGTCACTATTCATCATTGGTCAACAAAAATGTTGACTTTTAGAATAAAAAGGCGTACATTGACTTTGGCACTCCCAACATACCACATTTGGTGTTTAAAACTTGTTGGCATTAAGTGTTTTTACCATTTCTAAGCATTAAACCAAAGGAGCAGATTTTTCAGATTTTGTACCATAACATCACTGTTCCATTGGACACTGTTACTGTTGGAATTTGAAGAAGTGTAAAACATAAAAGTTGTTCCTTATTTTGTCTAGATGAATTTCCTTTTTTGAATCACTCCATTTGGAGTTTTGTAGCTCCAGATATGGCCCAAAAACCCAAGCTGTCCGGATATGCAGTCTGCAGAATTTTACCATATCTACAGTGCATGAACAGTGACTTGAGTCACTTGGTTGAATGGGTTATGGCCATAATTTGGGGTAGGTTCCTTCATGAAAGTTGTTTGTCTATGTCTTAACTTGTTGCTGTAAAAATTTCAGGCCAATTGACCAAATCTACAGTGATTTATGGCCAAATGAACAGTTACTATTCATTTGGCAAATTCTGCAGAATTCAGTTTCAGGGTTACGGATTGTGGCTGAGTTTTGACCCTTTTGCTTTGGTCTTTTGGGCATGGTTTCTTCAGCAAAAATGTGCCATTATAAGCCTAGTTTCATGTCCAATTGGCCAAACATCAATTGGACAAGCACAGCCCAAGTTATGGGAGTGCAAAGGGACTGAAATTTCAGTCCCTATCTTTGCTGTCCATAGGGCAGTTTATACCTTCACCTTTCCATCCCATTTTTCAGTTCTAATTAGGGTCAACCTACCTAAAATGGTCACTAATTGACCATTAAAAAGTCCTCTAACCATTTCCAAAGCTAATTCACAATTTCACCATCCTAAACCCTAATGTTCAACTAAATTTACTCATAAACCTTGTCTAACATGCTTGGTTCAATCTTCATGCATTTTAATACCTTAATTATGATTTCCAACCACTCTACGTTTATTAAACAATTAAACTCAATCTCTCATAGGGCTGCTGAAATTTGAAAGTGCCCTTAACACATGTAATTTACTTCAATTCCTTAAGATTTCTTAGCTCAAAAATGTTCTAACTAGAATTTAAAAGAAGGAAAATGAGATTGTAGCACTAACCTCACTTAGGGCAGATTTTTCCAAGCTAAATCTTCACTTCCTTTCCTTTTCTTGGCAGCCAATCACTTGCTCAAGATGTAATATTAAATTTTTATGAAGAAAGGTAGGGATTTTATGGTGAAACAGGGTGAGTTTTGGGAGTTTTAGTGAGCTTTCATGGTGGTTTGGGTGGAAGGGAAAATGGGTTACGGGAAATGGAAGAGAATTGCAGAAATTGTGTTTTGTTTTTACTTCATTTTAGTTATATTTATCTCATTTTAATTGGCTTGTCAATTTCTAATTGGTGGGAACTTCAAATGACATCACAATGATGTCATATTTGGCATTTTATTTCATTTTTTCTTTTCTTTCCTCTACTACTCATTTCCAATTTTATTTCTAGTAATGTTTATTCATATTTGATGTCATATTAATTATTTACTCAACTGGGCAAGTCGGCCAAAAATCACCTCGGAAGGCGAAATGACCAAAATGCCCTCCGTTTGGCTTCACGGGTCAAAATTGGCTGTACCGATTGAGAAATTTTTCTAAGTATTTTCTTGGCATTCTAATGCCATAGGAACCTCAATAACCCTTCTCTGGAGTCTCAAAAATTATTTTATAATTTTTCCCCCGGGTCTAGGGCTCCTCGTTGCGAGAACCGCAACTTCCTCCTGATTACCCATCGCTTGGGCACCTACTGCTTTACTTGGTTGTATTTTATTTCTAAAATTTTTACTAAGTGTTTCTTATTAATATTTGAGTTAATTATGGTTCCTGACTTTAGTTTAAATATTTTTCCGAACGTTCTAGCTGTCCGGACCGACACCGGTCACCGGAACAGTAGGATGTACGGAGTGGTTACCGGGAGGGTGTTACAACTCTTCCCCTCTAATTTAAATTTCGTCCTCGAAATTTACCTGATGCAAACAGTTGAGGGAACTGTTGCCTCATCGACTCTTCACTTTCCCAAGTTGCCTCCTCGGTGTTGTGGTGCCTCCAAAGCACTTTCACCAATGGAATTTGCTTGTTCCTCAATTCTTTTACTTCCCGAGCCAGGATCCGTAGAGGTTCTTCTTCATATGTCAAATCCGGCTGTATTTCAATTTCTTCTCTGGAGATGACATGTGAAGGATCTGAGCGATATCTTCTGAGCATAGACACGTGGAACACATTGTGGATCTTGTCCAGCTCTGGTGGTAAAGCTAGCCTATAGGCCACTGGACCCACACATTCAATGACTTCATATGGGCCAATGAACCTAGGGCTTAACTTACCTTTCCTTCCAAACCTCAATACCTTCTTCCATGGTGACACCTTGAGGAACACTTTGTCGCCAACCACATATTCTATTTCTTTTCTCTTCAGGTCGGCATAAGACTTCTGTCTGTCTGAGGCAACCTTCAAGTTGGCTTTGATTATTTTCACTTTTTCCTCAGCCTGTTTCACCAGGTCTGGCCCTACCAGTTTGTCTTCTCCCAATTCAGTCCAGCACACTGGAGTTCTACATTTTCTCCCATACAGTGCTTCATACGGGGCCATTTGAATACTAGCTTGGTAGCTATTGTTGTATGCAAATTACGCGATGGGAGGTATCTATCCCAGCTTCCCTCAAACTCAATGACACAACTCCTCAGCATATCCTCAAGGACCTGACAAGTATTTCAAGTTATTGTTATCATTTCAATTCAATATTTGTATCAATTTCATGGGTTTCAATTGTTTACCTGGATTACTCTTTCTAATTGCCCATCCGTCTGAGGATGGAAAGCTGTGCTGAAATGGAGTTGTGTACCCAAGGATTCATGCAATTTCTTCCAAAATCTCGATGTAAACCTTGGGTCTCAATCAGATATGATGGAAAGTGGGATTCCATGCAGTCTAACTATCTCACTGATATACAATTCTGCTAACCTCTCTAGTGAGTAGTCAGTCCTAACTGGCAGAAAGTGTGCTGACTTTGTCAATCTATCCACTATTACCCATGCTGCATCATGTTTCCTTTGGGTGAGAGGCAGACCACTTACAAAATCCATGGTGACCCGATCCCATTTCCATTCAGGTATGCGTATAGGCTGTAGCAAACCCGATGGAACTTGATGTTCTGCCTTGACTTGCTGACATGTCAAGCATTTAGTCACATAGTCACTATGTCTTTCTTCATACCAGCCACCAATATCAAGCTTCGTGTCATGATACATCTTTGTACTTCACAGGTGCATAGCATATACACCGTGTGTGCCTCTTTTAGAATACTAGCCTTCAATTCCCATTATCCGTACACAGTCTTCCTTTGTAGTACAGACACCCATCTGCTTTCACCCCATAGTCAACTGCTTTTCCCTCTGGGATCTTGCTCATAATAGCAATTAACTTTTCATCTGCCTTTTGCCCATCTAAAATCTGCTTGAGTTTGGCCTCACTTGCAACTCGGCCAAAATAGCTCCATCTCGAACCAAGGATAGCGGGCATTCAAAGATCTCGGAGTGTCATGGATTTTCTGCTCAAAGCATCAAGAACTACATTTGCCTTCCCGGGATGGTAGTCAATTACAGTCATAATCCTTCAGAACTCAATCCATCGCCTGTCTAAGGTTGAGCTCCTTCAGGTTGGTAAATATTTGAGCTTTTGTGGTCCGTAAATGTAACACTTTTCACCATACAAGTAATGCCTCCATATCTTCACGAAGATAATTGCTGCAAGCTCTAAATCATGGGTAGGGTAGTTACGCTCATGTGGCCTTAGTCACTGGAAGCATAGGCGATCACTTTCCCCTCTTGCATCAACACACACCCTAACCCATTATGAGAGGCATCACTGTAGACCACAAAGTCCTTCCCTGACACTGACTGTGTTAACACTGGTGCCTCTGTCAACATAGCCTTCAACTTCTCGAAACTGGTCTGACACTTGTCATTCCAGTCAAATTTGACATTCTTGTGTAACAACTTGGTCATTGGAGCAGCTATTAGGGAAAATCCCTTCACAAATCTCCTGTAATACCCAGCTAGCCCCAAGAAGCTTCTGACCTCAGTTGTGTTTCTGGGAGGCTTCCATTCCATCACTGCTTCTATTTTCTTGGGATCCACCCTAATCCCATCAGCTGACACTATGCGTCCAAGGAATGCAATTTCATCCAACCAAAAGTCACACTTGGACAACTTAGCATACAGCTCCTTTTCTCTCAGGGTTTGTAGAACAATCCTCAAATGCTCATCATGTTCTTTCCTGGTCTTGGAATACACCAAAATGTCATCAATAAAGACCACTACGAACCGATCTAAGTGTGGATGGAAGATACGGTTCATAAGGTCCATGAATGCCGCTGGTGCGTTTGTTAGGCCAAAGGGCATCACCAGAAACTCATAATGCCCATACCGGGTCCTGAATGCAGTCTTGGGCACATCTACATCTTTCACCCTCAGCTGATGATACCCTGATCTGAGATCAATCTTAGAAAATACTCCTGCTCCCTTCAGCTGATCAAACAGATCATCAATTCTAGGCAACGGATACTTGTTCTTCACAGTCACTTTATTCAACTGTCGGTAATCAATGCATAGCCTCAAAGTCCCATCCTTCTTTTTCACAAACAGCACTGGAGCTCCCCATGGTGACACACTGGGGCGTATGAACCCCTTATCCAGCAACTCTTGCAATTGAGTTTTCAACTCCCTCAATTCAGTGGGTGCCATCCTATAAGGAGCAATGGAAATGGGTGCTGTACCCGGCAGTGTCTCAATAGCAAATTCAACTTCCCTTTCTGGTGGCAAACCAGGTAACTCTTCAGGAAATACTTCTGGGAAGTCTCTCACTGTGGGTATGTCACTCAAGTTTGGCTTAGCCTGCCTAGTATCCACCACATGTGCTAGGTAGGCTTCACAGCCTTTTCTCATCATTCTTCTTGCAACTGTGGCTGAGATGACATTGGACAAGAAATCTGTCCTTTCCCCCACAACTGTGATCTCATTACCCTCTGAAGTTTTTAGAGAAATTCTCTTCAATTTGCAATCAACTATTGCCTGATGACGTGACAACCAATCCATTCCCAATATCACGTCAAACTCATGGAAGGGCAACTCAATTAGGTCTGCCAAGAATTCATACCCCTGAATCCTCAACGGGCAACCCTTGTATACTTTGTTCACTACCACACTGTGGCCCAATGGATTAGTGACCAGAATGTCTTGGTCACTCTCCCCTACCAATATCCCCCTTTCTACGGGTAGGTTGATGCAAATGTAAGAATGAGTGGATCCTGGATCCACCAATGCATGCACAGGAGTATTGTAGAGGGAGAACGTACCCCTGATGACGTCCGGGGCATCTTGTTCCTCCTGAGCTCTCAAGGCATAATTTCTGGCAGGTGGTCTGTTATCTGGCCTCTCTGCTGGCTCAGATGTAGGCCTCTGAGATGGTCCCACAACCCAGTTTACGGACCTTCTACCCCTTGGTGGTGCGGGAGCAGTGCATGCGCTTGTGTTGGAGCGGTGTAGTGGTTCTGCGTGGGCGGTTTCTCAGCGATGCTCTGTTGACCCACACCTCAAGCAAGCACGTCATTCTCCAACACTCCCCCTTATGCCATTTCGGCGGTGTGGACATGCGAGAAGATGCCGGGCTGGTCCCTGAACCCCATCCTCGGAGAGGCGCCCACCGATGGTGTGGGTGACCTCTCCTAGGGGTGAATCGTGGCTGGGCCTGAGGTGACCACGACCTGTGGCGACCGAACTCGTGCAGGAGGACCCTTAAACTTCTTCCCAAATCCAGGGGTGGAACTAGACTGACCTGGTCCCCTCTTCTGCTGTCTCTCCCGTCTGGTCTGCTCATTGATTCTCACTTTTTCAACCCTTATTGCAGCTTCCACTAGCTTGCTAAATTCTGTGATTCCCAAGGCAGTGAGCTGTATCTTGATATTGTCATTCAGTCCCTCTTCAAATCTCTTGCACCTTTCAGCTTCGTTAGGGACTATTTCACTTCCATAGCAACTTAACCGAACAAACTCCTTCTCATACTCGGCCACTGACAACTGTCTCTGCCTCGAGTTAATGAATTCCCTTCTTCTCTCTTCCGTATACGACCCACGTATTTCTTCTTGAACTCGAGAGGAAGAAGTCCCAAGTTCTGACTTCGGGCTGCACTTCATCGACACGATGTCCCACCATCCGTAGGCATCGTCTTGTAACAAGGATATAGCGACTTCTAAGTTACGCTGCAGGGTGCGATGGAGTTGTTTTAAGACTCTGCCGTTCTGCTCAACCAATTCTACCGCAATGAGTCATCTTCTCTCTTGCCATAGAAGTCCACGACTCCAAACTTCCTTAACCTTTCGGTGTGATTTACTGTGTGGGTGGTGGTGGTGGTGGTGCTGGCATTACCCCAGCCATCTGTCTAAAGAAGTCGGCCATTTGTTGGAACATGGCCTGTGGAGGCTGAGCAGGCTCTGCTTGAGCTGGTGGAGCAGATTCTCTCATGCCCCCAGTCTCAGCTGCTGCAGGTGGAGCATGACTCTCCACTTCCTCCTCAATGGCTCTCTGTGATGTAGGGTCCATATCCTATTCAAAATAAGAAAGATAGACAGATCTGCGTTAGTGTCACCTCGACTCTTACAAATGCAATGCATGGTATGGACTCAATCTAGGACCAGAAACGCCTAAACCGTGCTCTGATACCACTAAATGTGACACCCCTTACCCGTGTACAGTATACCCGAGTAAGTAATGCCACACGGTGTATCGGCACACTCTAATATTCCTCAATTAATTTATACAATGCTTTTGCATATAATTTAATGAAATACAATTTATTTAAGCCATTTATCAAAAGTATTGTTCATTTAAGGTTCCGAAAATTTTACAGAAAATCCGGCGGAGTACCGGCTAAAAATGGAGAAAACCGTTCTTCGGAACCTGTTAAAAACACTTCCAATAAACAAATTCATTCATTCTCAACTTCAATATCATCACAAAACTCAATATCAAGATTTCAACAATTTTTCAGTTTCAGGTTTCAACAACCTTTTCATTTCTCATATACAAGCAATAAATACATGCTCAAATCTTGCATTCATAGTCATAACTTTCATTATTTACATAAACATCAAAATATATTACATGAGTTCAAATACATATGAAAAAATGCAAATCTGCTACAAAAATATCAAAATGAAAAAATGACACCTAGTGCCCTACCGATGCACTGCAGGTAGTGAGGTGACACGGACACTGAGCAGAACTGTCAGATGGACTCACCCAGTCTGTGGTCTACTGGGCTCACGATCGGGATCTCCAGTACCTACGCGTGGCGAAAGCAACGCTCTAAGCAATAATGCTTAGTGGTGCAATAATATAATAGAAGAAAATAGCAAGAAAATAAATGTGTATACAATGTGTATGCTTTCTTTGTTTGATCTTGGTATATTCATTAATTCATTAACTTTGTTCACTTTTATTCATTTGGTTGCCCCAAGTAACCTACACTAGACATTGGGATGGATAACGGGTAAAGCGGCTGGGTACCTAGTACCTCGCCGTCACACCATCGGTCACATATGCATCTCCGGTGTGCAGAGCGGCTAACAAGGCGTAAAGAATATCAGGCACAAGGCCAAGTCTCAATACAAAGTCAGAATGGCTAAAAGCCATGAAATCACAAAATGGCATTTTTGCCATATGCAGTACTGCTAACTGAACCCTATTGGCATGCCAAACTATCCAAACCAATCTTGTTAGGTATACTGGGGCATTTGAAACTTTTAAATTTGTCAATTTGTGAATTTCAACTTTTTGGGTGTCACTATTCATCATTGGTCAACAAAAATGTTGACTTTTAGAATAAAAAGGTGTACATTGACTTTGGCACTCCCAACATACCACATTTGGTGTTTAAAACTTGTTGGCATTAAGTGTTTTTACCATTTCTAAGCATTAAACCAAAGGAGCAGATTTTTCAGATTTTGTACCATAACTTCACTGTTCCATTGGACACTGTTACTGTTGGAATTTGAAGAAGTTTAAAACATAAAAGTTGTTCCTTATTTTGTCTAGATGAATTTCCTTTTTTGAATCACTCCATTTGGAGTTTTGTAGCTCCAGATATGGCCCAAAAACCCAAGCTGTCCGGATATGCAGTCTGCAGAATTTTACTATATCTACAGTGCATGAACAGTGACTTGAGTCACTTGGTTGAATGGGTTCTGGCCATAATTTGGGGTAGGTTCCTTCATGAAAGTTGTTTGTCTATGTCTTAACTTGTTGCTGTAAAAATTTCAGGCCAATTGACCAAATCTACAGTGATTTATGGCCAAATGAACAGTTACTGTTCATTTGGCAAATTCTGCAGAATTCAGTTTCAGGGTTACGGATTGTGGCTGAGTTTTGACCCTTTTGCTTTGGTCTTTTGGGCATGGTTTCTTCAGCAAAAATGTGCCATTATAAGCCTAGTTTCATGTCCAATTGGCCAAACATCAATTGGACAAGCACAGCCCAAGTTATGGCAGTGCAAAGGGACTGAAATTTCAGTCCCTATGCTGTTGTCCATAGGGCAATTTATACCTTCATCTTTCCATCCCATTTTTCAGTTCTAATTAGGGTCAACCTATCTAAAATGGTCACTAATTGACCATTAAAAAGTCCTCTAACCATTTCCAAAGCTAATTCACAATTTCACCATCCTAAACCCTAATGTTCAACTAAATTTACTCATAAACCTTGTCTAACATACTTGGTTCAATCTTCATGCATTTTAATACCTTAATTATGATTTCCAACCACTCTAAGTTTATTAAACAATTAAACTCAATCTCTCATAGGGCTGCTGAAATTTGAAAGTGCCCTTAACACATGTAATTTACTTCAATTCCTTAAGATTTCTTAGCTCAAAAATGTTCTAACTAGAATTTAAAAGAAGGAAAATGAGATTGTAGCACTAACCTCACTTAGGGCAGATTTTTCCAAGCTAAATCTTCACTTCCTTTCCTTTTCTTGGCAGCCAATCACTTGCTCAAGATGTAATATTAAATTTTTATGAAGAAAGGTAGGGATTTTATGGTGAAACAAGGTGAGTTTTGGGAGTTTTAGTGAGCTTTCATGGTGGTTTGGGTGGAAGGGAAAATGGGTTACGGGAAATGGAAGAGAATTGCAGAAATTGTGTTTTGTTTTTACTTCATTTTAGTTATATTTATCTCATTTTAATTGGCTTGTCAATTTCTAATTGGTGGGAACTTCAAATGACATCACAATGATGTCATATTTGGCATTTTATTTCATTTTTTCTTTTCTTTCCTCTACTACTCATTTCCAATTTAATTTCTAGTAATGTTTATTCATATTTGATGTCATATTAATTATTTACTCAACTGGGCAAGTCGGCCAAAAATCACCTCGGAAGGCGAAATGACCAAAATGCCCTCCGTTTGGCTTCACGGGTCAAAATTGGCTGTACCGATTGAGAAATTTTTCTAGGTATTTTCTTGGCATTCTAATGCCATAGGAACCTCAATAACCCTTCTCTGGAGTCTCGAAAATTATTTTATAATTTTTCCCCCGGGTCTAGGGCTCCTCGTTGCGAGAACCGCAACTTCCCTCCGGTTACCCATTGCTTGGGCACCGGCTCGTTTTACTTGGTTGTATTTTATTTCTAAAATTTTTACTAAGTGTTTCTTATTAATATTTGAGTTAATTATGGTTCCTGACTTTAGTTTAAATATTTTTCTAGACGTTCTAGCTGTCCGGACCGACACCGGTCACCGGAACAGTAGGATGTACGGAGTGGTTACCGGGAGGGTGTTACATCCCCATAGTCCAGGACTAGTCAACGGTCCACGCCGTGACTTCCGGTGCGGTCACCCATTGCTAGGGTTCTCAGCTCGCTTAACTTGGTTACATTTCTTTGCTATTATTTTTCCTTTGTTTTTCTTGTATTTTCTTTTCTTGTATTTCATTATTTTATGTCTCCTCAATCATAACGAAGTGTAGTTCTAGGCATCCTAGCTGTCCGGACAACACTGGTCATCGGAACAGTAGAACGCACTACCGAACTTAGGGGTGTTACATCAACAACAACATAATGAATTGATTAAATAGCTGACTTCCATAATGGACCAACTTGCTACCCATAACAAGATGCTAGAGAATCAAATTGCTCAGCAAGTAAGTTTTTCAAGCAAGGCTGCTAGTAAACTACCTAGTCAACCGAAGATGAACCCAAGGGAGCATTGTAAGACAGTTACATTGAGGAGTGGGAGAACTCTAGTATGATCAGAGGAAGAACCAATAAAGGAGACTTCAGAAGAATCTGAAAACCAGGCAGAGAAAAAGGAGGAAGAAGCCAAGAAAGATCAGAAAGAGGAAGCAACGAAGAAAAATAAGTTACCAGAGCCATACCAGCCTCCCCTACCTTTTCCTCCGAAATTTCAAAAAGCCAAATTGGACAAGCAGTTTGGGAAGTTTTTAGAAGTTTTACAAAAACTTTATATTAACATTGCCTTCACAGAAGCACTCTCTCAGATGCCATCCTATGCCAAATTTTTTAAGGAAATTCTATCAAAGAAAATAAAACTGGAAGACTATGAGACGGTTGCTCTAACAGAGGAATGTAGTGCCATACTACAAAACAAGCTGCCTCCAAAGTTGAAAGATCCATGAAGCTTCTCCATGCCCTGCCTCATTGGCAACAAGAAAATAGACAAAGCCCTCTATGATCTTGGGGCAAGTGTGAGTTTAATGCCTCTATCAATATGCAAAAAGCTGGAGATCGAAGGACTGAAGCCTACGACAATTTCACTACAATTGGCTAATTGATCTATTAAATATCCTGTGGGCATACTTGAGAACATCCTCATCAAAGTGGGCAAATTCTTCATTTCAATAGACTTTGTTGTCCTTAAGATGGAAGAAGATGTTCAAATCCCTATCATCTTAGGAAGACCATTCTTGGCAACTGCCAGAGCAATCATAAATGTCAAAAATGAGCAGCTAACCCTCAAGGCAGGAGAAGAAGAAGTGGATTTCAACTTGTTTATCACAATGAAACACAAATTTGAACCTCCTTCAAGGTTGACATAATTGACAAACAAGTTGAAGAGGAATTTCATAAAATACATCCTAAAGATCCTCTTGAAGCATGCATTATGCACAATCACACAGCAAATAATGAAAACATAGAAATAGCAGCCTATGCACAACAGTTAGCAGCTCATCCAACCCTACCCCTAGCTCAAGCCTCTGAGATAGAGGAGTTAAAGGAGGAATAACCCAAGGACAAGCTCCAGGAAAACACCAAATAGGTTGGGCTTAAACCTCTCCCATCTTTGCTAAGGTACGCATTTCTAGACTCAAACTCTAAATATCCTATTATAATCAATGCTAGCCTATCTAAGTTAGAAGAGGAAAAATTGTTAAGAGAACTTAGGATCCATAACAAGGCCATAGGATATAAAATAGAAGACCTGAAAGGGATCAACCCCTCGATTTGCATTCATAGGATACCCATGGAAGAGAATCGTAAACCCACTATCGAGCACCAAAGAAGACTTAACCCAAACATGAAAGAAGTAGTCAAGAAGGAAATTTTGAAACTATTAGATGCATGTATCATATGCCCAATTTCAGATAGAAAATGGGTTAGTCCAGTATATGTAGTTCCTAAGAAAGGTGGGACAACTATTGAAACACCCCTATTTGCATAGCCTAGTATATTTCACTATTCCGGTGACCGGTGTCGGTCCAGATAATTAAGGAGATTAGAACCATACTTAAGACAACTAGATAAGCTCTGAACACAAATAATTAGTAATTGTCAATTAGTTAAGTATAAATAAGAAAAACAGAACATAAGAAGTTAAATGAGCCGAGAGTCACAGCGATGGGTGACCTTCTCGGGAAGGACTGCGAAGTCGATTTAAACTCAAATTTCGAACGGTAAAATGTGACGCTGCGGTCCTTAGGACTATTACGAACACAGTGGAAAAGAGAAAATCACGAAAAAGAATTGTTAAGCCAATCAAATAATTAGGTCAGGGAGCCGAAAGAAATATTGAATTATTTGCAAACCGGGTTGAACCGGCGATGGCCAATTTGGTCAATTGACCCTGAGAGCTGACTCCTAGCCTAACTGTCAAATAAAATCGGAGAAAAGAAAATTTTAGAATCAATAATTAAATTAAAGAACTAAAGAAAAATAAATGAAAAATTAAGGAAAATTGAAAAAGAAAAGAAAAAGGTATATGACATCATGTAAATGACATTATTGTGATGTCAAAAAATTAATTTTATTTTCTCAACTTTTTTTACCAAGTCTAATACATAAAATTTCATTTAAAATACCTAAAAATTAAAAAGAAAAATCACTTCTTCCCTTTTCCTTAAGTTTTGGCCGCCCTTCCCATTTTCACCTCCATTGACAATCCACCATTAAAGCTTGGTTACAAGCTTAATTCCACACACTTAACCTTATTTTGTCCCTAAATTAATCCATAAAAACTTGTTAACTTCACTTGGGGAAGCATTTGAAGAAGAAAAGAAAAAGAAAAGGGAGTGAAATTGAAGAATTGGAATTCAAGTGAAGGTAAGTAATTTTCTTTGAAATTTTAGTTTTGATGCACGTGTATTAAGTTAATTTAACTTAGATTTTAATCTAAAAATCAAAGGAAACATTTGTTGGGGGACTTTTAGTGACTTTCAGCCAGCCATGGATGTATGAGAATATGATGTGTTTTGAATGAATTAAATGTGTTAGGAAGCTTGATTGAGTTGAAGAAGCATGTGTATAGGTATTGAATTGGTTAAATGCAACAAATTAGTGAGTTAGGGCTTTGGACACCTAGGGTTTGGGAGACAAAATTTGTAGAAATGGTGAAATGATGTGTTTGACCTAGTTTGAGGTGAGAATGGTCATTTGTGACCAAATGAAGTGTGTTGGAAGTGTTGGAATTGAGTTCAAATTCGGATTGAATGTGGTCATGCTGCAGGCAGAAGGACCAAGGTCCTTTTGAGGGACCAAAATTGAAAATTTACAAGTCCAATTGGTATGAGACCAAATGGGAATGAAAATAGACACAAAATGGAACATTTTTCATTTAGGAATCATGCCCAAAAAGTGACCAAAACCTAGTGAACAAATTGACCAAATTCTGAAATTCTCAGTCTGCCCTATACAAACTGTCCTGTTTGTTCATTTGGCCATAACTTGAGCTAGGCAGGTCTAAATGACCTGAAATTTTACCAGTCGACAGTTGAGATATAGACCTAAAACTTTCATGAAGAACACAAATCCAAATTATGTAACACCCCTAAGTTCGGTAGTGCGTTCTACTGTTCCGGTGACCAGTGTTGTCCGGACAGCTAGGATGCCTAGAACTACACTTCGTTATGAGTGAGGAGACATAAAATAATGAAATACAAGAAAAGAAAATACAAGAAAAACAAAGGAAAAATAATAGCAAAGAAATGTAACCAAGTTAAGCGAGCCGAGAACCCTAGCGATGGGTGACCGCACTGGGAAGTCACGGCGTGGACCGTTGGTACTGGATCATGGGAACCACGGAAAATATTTTTAGGACTTAAAGAGACATCAATTGAAGTAGAAATATCATTAGAAATATCAAAGAAAAATTAAATTATTAGTACAAGGAAAAGTGAGAAATCGAAAAACGGACAAAACTCGGTGTTACCGAAAAATCGGGAATGCAACCCGAACAGGGGCATTATGGTCATTTGACATCCCGAATTGTCTTTTGACCTAAATTTCCATTAAAAATAAATAATATTACACTTAGAAAATAAAATAAAAAAATAATTTGGTGGTACCTAATGTAAATAGCCAAAAGTGGAGTGAAAATTGTGTAAATAACACATTTAACATATTATATGATTTAAATTTGGTGAGTGGACCACTAGGGATTTAATTAAACACTAATGGGGCAGGTGTAAGTCCATTTCACCATCTGCACTTCATCTTCTCCAAATCCTCTCAACCTTGCCGAAATGGAGAGCTAGGGAAACCTCCATTGCCGTTTTGCTCCAAGCTTCCTCCACTCCTCATTTCACTTCCAATCACTTAGGTTTCTTCATTAAGTTTTATCCCCACATCACAAGGAAGAGTTTGATACTAAAATCAAGAAGTTTAGTCAAGGTTTAACAAGTCCCAACCAAAGGTAAGTTTGTATTTTTAAATATTTCTTTGATAAAGTTTGTATACATGTTATGGGTGTTTGAATTGTGAAGAAAATTTTCAAGTTTGAGGAGTTCTTGATATATCCAATTTTGGACAGCCATGGAATTGTATGTTTAATGAAATATTCATACATATATTTGATGAGAAATTACGTTGATTAGGGTGATTTAATGTCCTAGTAAATTATTCCACATGTATATGGTGATTGTGCACTTGGAATGGAAATTGATGAATTGTAGGACACTTTGGCATTGTGGAACAATTCGGCAGCCTTGGGACTCCATGATGAATGTATGAATTTATGAAGATATTGGCAGAATTATGACATTGAGGATTGATGGATATGTATATAAATTAGTGGTGGAAATTGTATGAAATGATGAGTAGTGCTATGTGTATTTATGGTTGTAATTGGACTTTATGAATTAGAGTTTTATTTGGTGTATTGAGGATGTTTGTATTCTGCCCAAAATGATTTTAATGTGAAGTGGTAAATGGTTTTGGTAATGTACCAAAACAGAATGGGTAAGAGAGATGGACTTAGAGTAAGGTAAATGTGTAATTGATACATGTTTATACAATGTAATTAAGGGCAGTGTACATTTTAACCTATAACTTTAAATGTGTAACTCCAATTGGTATGAGACCAATTGGAGGTGAAACTAGGCACAAAATGTGCTAACTTTCATTGAGAAAGCATACCAAAATTCTGCTTGCAAGGTAGCATGAAAAATGACCAATTCGGATTAAGTGCAAGTGAAACCTGAAAATTGACCATTTGGGCAGCAGTTAGTATTTAGGCCATAACTCACTCAAAACTGGTCCAATTGACCTGAAATTTTAACCATGAATAGTTGAGACCCATACCTACAAGTCTTATGAAGACACTAAAGCCCAGAAATGACCATAAGCAAGTCAAACAGCTTGCACAAGTTCGGGTCCAAAAACTGGCCGAACCAAAGTTGACCAAATTTGACCTAAAATGACCTAATTTGATGCCATTTGACCAGCAATAGTAAAATGACCATAACTTGGTCTACATAACTCAGATTGACCTAAAATTTTGCTCCGCGTTCCGTAAGACATAGATCTACAAGTTTGTAGTTTTGACCAAAACTTGAAAACCGAGGGAACTAGGTCGTCCGGCTAGGTCAAACTAGTATATCGGAATACAGCAATTTGCAATAAAATGCACTAAACAAGGAAATGAAATTGGTAACGAGTACCAACCCTAAAACCCTATCGAATGTGACATATTAGTGATACTAAAACCTAATTTACCTAGAACGCATCGAGGGTCGGTATATTAGGTGATTAAGCAAATAATAGCTTTCAGTGAACTATTTATCAAACATTATCGATAGAGACAGTTTAATTTAGTACTGAAACACTTCAAATTGTGTTTCTCAGTTACCAAAGACTCAGGAAAAGGGAAGGAAACACTGAGTCCAGACCAAGAGACAGTTATCAGAGGTTTGTACACAACAACTATTTCTTTTGAATTTTTTAATTGAAATGAATTATGACTATTTGTACATTATTGTTTTAAATTGTGGAAATTTGTTTGAATGGATAATTATCACTTGAAAAGCATTGTGAATGGTTTGAAATTGTGAGAAATTATTTGAATGATATTGATGGATACTTATTGATTGAAAAGCATTGGAAATGGTTTGAAACCACAGCTATCATGTATATTGATTGTATTCCTCGCTAGCTTGTCTAGTGGGACGAATTGAATTCCCTCTCTGGCTGAAGTGTTGAGGTGTGTGCCTGTTGAGGATGAATTGGATGAGTACTCATATTTTTGCTAGCTAGCTATGTTATTCCTCATTAGTCATCGACTTTTGGGACGAATTGAATACCTCATTAGCCATCGGCTTTTGGGACGAATTGAACTTTGGAACATGATTAAGCTGTGTGTGATTTATTGATATGTATTGTGAGATTGTGAAATGAATTTAAACTCTTATTGACATATACTATCTTTTGAATTCAACCATGATCTGACTTATTGAAATTTATTGTGATATTGAGAAATGGAGTTTAAATTCTTGTTGACAATTACTGTCTTGAAATTAACTATGGTTTTAAGTATCCACTATTTAAATGACTTATGAATTGTGATTTAAGTTGTATTTGGTTAATGTTGTGCACCACTGAGACATTGTCTCAAATGATAGCTTTATTCTTGTCGCGCAGTAGACAGATGACAGGCAGCAGACTAGGCTGCTAGTACCTCCAGCGAGAGATTACCGGGTATGATGAGTATACCAACATTTTGCATTTTGTACTACAATGTATGACCACTGTATGTATATATTGTTTTTGGTTTTGAGCAGTTGTAAATTCAAATTGTACATTGAAGTTGTAAAATAATTATGAGTTATTTTGGTTGGTAAAAATTGTATTATATTTCTTGTATCGCAATCTTTGAACAATCACTGTGGATTTGAGTTGTGAAACATGTTGTGTTGAGAAAAATGTTGGAGTTGAGATTTGGAAAAAATTATTGAAGTGCTTTTTACAGGTTTTCTGAAGAACTGTTTTATCCAAAATACAGATGGCACTCTGCCAAAATTTGTACAAAAATTCCAAATAATTCAAATGTGTTAGTTCTATCACTTCAGTTCAAAAAGGTTTTTAACACCTGTAAATAGTGCTCACCACTGTAAAAGAAGTAAGAAAAGTTGTAGTGTATTTAATTGGTTATCAGTAGACGGAGTTGGTAATTCATTAGGTATACTACGGGATCATGTTATGCCTTACAGAGGGGTAGGGTGTGACAAATTATGCCATTAACCAAGTCATTTGGCCACCCAAAGTTGGTAACCTAAAACTGCTAGAACCAAAATTTGCCTAGAAATCTGGGATAAGCCCAATCCGGTAGCCATGGTTCAAATGGCTATAACTTGAGTTAAAAAACTCCAATTGGAGTGATTAAAAAAGGAGAATAAACTTAAGACAATAGAGAACATTTTCTATGAAGAAATTTTTGCCAATTCGAACAAAAAAATGACCAATGGAACAATGCAACTTAAGACACCAAAACTGAAAATTTACAAATTTGCTTAAAAGACTTAGAATTTGAGTAAATAACGAAAACCAACAAATTTAGTGACCAAAATATGGTATGTGGATGAAGTTGAAATTCCCATACCTATAAAGCCTTAGAAAGTCAACAAATTGACTTGAATAGTGTAGTGAATAGTAACCCTGAAACACAAAATTTAAAGAACATCAAGTTTAACGCATTAGAGTTAGGTATAAGTGAATGTAAATTTATTTTTAGACTAATGATGAGTTATGATACTGAAACACTGTAAAAATGTGTGTTTTAATAGAAAAGAACACCAGAAAAGAACCCGAGGAATCGAGTCAAGGCCAAAAGACGACTCGCTTAAAGTTTGTGCACAATTAACTATTTTGTTATTTTTCACTTCTAAATTGATTTGAACAAGTTTATTTTATGATTTATAATTTTTTTTTGTTGAGGATTTTAATTTGTTGAATGAAATTGTGTAAATTAAATATAAATTTTCTTATGCATTTAAGAATTTATTGCATAGTTTAGAGAATCGTAAATTTTAAGTTTGACGTGTTGCCAACCTTGAACCTGAATTTATGCTGATTAAATATGTTGATGATTTGTAAATACTTTGTAAATAGAAATTGTTTTGAATATGATTTAAAACCGCAGTTGACATGACAAAATTTGTTGTGAATTCTGTGACACCCCTTACCCGACTACAGTGTAGCCGAGCAAGCAATGCCACTCAGTGTGCCGGAGCACTCTATTTTATCTTAATTAATTTTTATCATAATTTTGAATATAACTTGTGAAATATAATTCATTTTAAGCCATTTATCAAAATTATTATTTATTTGAGGTTCCGAAAATTTTAAAGAAAATCCGGCAGAATACCGGCTAAAAATGGAGAAAACCGTTCTTCGGAACCTGTGAAAAATACTTTCTATATTCATATTCAATCATCTCAATTCCATTTATCAAAATCTCAACATTTTTCAACCATTCATTTCTCAATCATTCATCACATGTGATAATCATATATAAATTACAGATACACATTCACTTTTACATTTACAAACACAATTCTCATTATTTACATGAACATCAAATTACATTTCATAAGTTCGTTTACACATGAGAAAATAAAATCAATTACAAAATACCAAAATGAAACCTAGTGTCCTACCAATGCACTACAGATGGTGAGGTGACACAGACACTATGCAGAACTGTGAACGGCCTTACTCAATCTGTGCTCTACTGAGCCCTCTGTCCAAATCTTCAGTACCTACGCGTTGCAAAAGCTACGCGCTAAGCATAAAGCTTAGTGGTGCCAATAATACAAGAAAATATAATATGCAAATAAAAATCATAATTTCTTAACCATTGTGTTCATAAGAACTGAATAATTACCAACTTAATGTTTAGTCGAGGGCTAATTACGTTTTATGATATTTACTTCTTCATGCATTTTGTTAATTATTTTCTTCATGATCTTGAGTTTCTTTGTATTCTATCATAATCATTCCTGATATTTAATTTTCGTATTTTCTTTAACAATCAGTTCAATTACAGTTATACTTTTCCATTCATTTGGTTGCCCAAGTAACCTATACTGGACGACTGGACTGGATAACGGGTCGTTGGCACTGGACACCGCGGTGCCTCGGGCCGTCATACCATGGGACGCAGAACGTCAACCACGTATGCAGTCAGTATGGCTAAAAAGCCATGATATCACATGATCGGGCATAAAAGCCATGAATACTGGCATAAAAGCCATGAATACGGGCATAAAGCCATGAATACAGGCATAAAGCCTTTCGCAGTACTGCTAAAACAATACCCTATTGGCATGCCAAACTATCCAATCCGACACACATGTCTAGGTAATACAAGGGCACATAATATCATGAAATGTTCATAAGTTTTATTATTTCATTTTATGTTCCAATTACCGTTCATAGTATTTTAATTTTATTTATAGTAGAAGCATAAATCTTCAAATCTCATTTTTTATATAATTTATGCATTCATCATACCATTCACGTTAATTGCAATTTACATCAATCGATTTTCATGTACCATTTGTACATCGAAATATTTCCATTTCTCTCATGATGAGAGCAATTAACCCATTTACCCATCCATGTGATTCATCTAATCGTTACAATATTTATATGAATTAGTATTCACATTATTACCTCTCATGTACCAATTTTTGTACAAGGTATTATAATCCTATTTGAAACAAAGACGTAAATCCTAATGATAACTTTATCTCATTTATACTCTAAACAATCCATTTGTGTTAATTACATTTTATATTTCAAGTTGTATTACTTATGTAATATATGTCATTTTGTTTACTATTTACCTTACTAGTCAACCAAAATGTTGACTTTTTCATACACAATAAATTTATTGAACCTAAGTTCTCAAAGATACCACATTTTGCATTTAAAACTTGTTGGAATAATTCACAAATACCATTTCCAAACTTAAAACCAAGAGGGCAGAATTTTCAGTTTTTGTGACCCAAATTTACTGTTCCATTAAGCCTTGTTGCAGTGGGAATTTGAAGAAATGGTAAACATGAAAGTTGTTCCTTATTTTGTCTAGATGAATTTCCTTTTTTGAATCACTCCATTTGCAGTTTTTTAGCTCCAGATATGGTCCAAAAACCACAGCTGGCCGGATTGCCAAACTGCAGAATTGACCATATCTACAGTAACATGAACAATGACTGCCACTGCCATTTGGGTTAGGTTCTGGTCATAATTTGGGGTAGGTTTCTTCATGAAAGTTGTTTATCTATGTCTTATCTTGTTGCTGTAAAAATTTCAGGTCAATTGACCATATCTACAGTGAGTTATGGCCAAATGAACAGTTACTGTTCATTTGGTCATTTCTACAGGTGCTGTTGCAGGGTATCCGGCTTGGGGCCAACTTTTGGTCCTCTTACTTTGGTCTTTTGGGCATGGTTTCTTCAGAAAAAATATGCCATTATAAGCCTAGTTTCATGTCCAATTGGCCAAACACCAATTGGACCTACACAGCCAAATTTATGGCAGTCCAATTGGACTGAAATCTGAGCCACCATGCTGCTGTCTTTAGGTAGCCTACCATTCCACTTTGCCATGCCATTTTTCAGTCCAATTTATGGTCAACATACCTCGAATGGTCACTAATTGACCATTAGAATGTTCTTTAACCATTTCATAAGCCAAGTCAAATTTTCATTCCTAAACCCTAGCTAAATTTCAAAGTTTTCACAATTTCCCTAATTTACTCTTTCATTCTCTCTATATATATATATGTATACACTTTAAACCTAAGCTCTAGTTCACTCTAAGTCCATCAAACACTCCATTTCTATTCCTTCAATAGGGCTGCCAAAATGCATGGCATGCATACACATAATTTTTTTCATTTTAGTTGCAATTCCTTACTTATTTTAAGTCCCTTAGCATAGAAATAAAGAGATTTAAATAGATAGGTGCACTAACCTCTTGTAGGCAGATTTTTTCCAAGCTCAAACTTCACTTTTCTTGTACTCTCTTGGCTGCCAAACACTTCCTCTAGGTCCAAGGATTCATTTTAGTGTTGGGGTCTTGAGGAAATATGGTGAGGAAGCATGAGAATGAAAGCTTGCAAAGAATGGCTATGGTGGAAACCCTCTCTTCTCTCTCTTTACGTTTTGGCTGGTTTTGGGGAAGGAGATGGCTGCTGAATTTTTAATTCCTTTGGTCCATTTTTGGTCTCTTTTATTGGTTAATTAATTGGTTGTTCAATAGTGATTGGTGGTGGCTTTTAATGACATCACCTTATGTCATAAATAAACCCTTTTTTCTCAATTTTCTTTTCTTTTCATCACTACTCAATTTCAATTTAATTTTTAGTAATGTTTCTTCATATTTTATGTCATATTAATTATTTACTCAACTGGACAAGTCGGCAAAAAATCACCTCTGAAGGCGAAATGACCAAAATGCCCTCCGTTTGGCTTAACGGGTCGAAATTGTCTGTACCGATTGAAAAATTTTTCTAAATATTTTCTTGGCATTCTAATGCAATAAGAACCTTAATGACCCTTCTCTGAAGTCCCAAAAATTATTTTATAATTTTTCCCCTGGGTCTAGGGCTCCTCGTTGCGAGAACCGCAACTTCCCTCTGGTTACCCATCGCTTGGGCATCCGCTCATTTAACTTGGTTGTATTTTATTTCTAAAATTTTTACTAAATTTTTCTTATTAATATATGAGTTAATTATGGTTCCTGACTTTAGTTTAAATATTTTTCCGGACGTTTTAGCTGTCCAGACCGACACCGGTCACCGGAACTGTATAATGTACGGAGTTGCTACAGTGATGGTGTTACAAATTCTTCCCCTCTAATTTAAATTTCGTCCTCGAAATTTACCTGACATAAGCAGTCGACGAACTGCTACCTCCTTACTTCTCCACCTTTTCGTGTTATCATACTTCACTTTCTCCTTAGTCTCAATCCTATCTTCAAACAGTTCTGTACTCATCCTTTTCCAACTTAAATATAGTCTCCTTCTCATCTCCATTCGCTATCTCATTGTCTCTTCACTCTCTTATTCCATACCTTAACCTAAAATAAATAGGAAATAAAGATCTGCAATAGTGTCACCTCGACTCTTATGAATGCCATGCATGATATGCA
Organism: Hevea brasiliensis; assembly: GCF_030052815.1. Taxonomy (NCBI): domain Eukaryota; kingdom Viridiplantae; phylum Streptophyta; class Magnoliopsida; order Malpighiales; family Euphorbiaceae; genus Hevea; species Hevea brasiliensis. Next base: position 18,305,865 of record NC_079507.1, read on the forward strand.
GTCTATCTAGGTCCAGAAACGCCTAAACCGTGCTCTGATACCACTAAATGTGACACCCCTTACCCGACTACAGTGTAGTCGAGCAATCAATGCCACTCAGTGTGCCGGAGCACTCTATTTTATCTTAATTAATTTTTATCATAATTTTGAATATAACTTGTGAAATATAATTCATTTTAAGCCATTTATCAAAATTTTTATTTATTTGAGGTTCCGAAAATTTTAAAGAAAATCGTGAGAATCTGGCTAAAAATGGAGAAAAGTTCTTGAACTCGTGAAAAACACTTTCTATATTCATATTCAATCATCTCAATTCCATTTATCAAAATCTCAACATTTTTCAACCATTCATTTCTCAATCATTCATCACATGTGATAATCATATATAAATTACAGATACACATTCACTTTTCCATTTACAAACACAATTCTCATTATTTACATGAACATCAAATTACATTTCATAAGTTCATTTACACATGAGAAAATAAAATCAATTACAAAATACCAAAATGACGCCTAGTGTCCTACCAATGCACTGCAGACGGTGAGGTCACACAGACACTATGCAGAACTGTGAACGGCCTTACTCAATCTGTGGTCTACTGAGCCCTCTGTCCAAATCTTCAGTACCTACGCGTTGCAAAAGCGACGCGCTAAGCATAAAGCTTAGTGGTGCCAATAATACAAGAAAATATAATATGCAATTAAAAATCATAATTTCTTAGTCATTGTGTTCATAAGAACTGAATAATTACCAACTTAATGTTTAGTTGAGGGCTAATTACGTTTTATGATATTTACTTCTTCATGCATTTTGTTAATTATTTTCTTCATGATCTTGAGTTTCTTTGTATTCTATCATAATCATTCCTGATATTTAATTTTCGTATTTTCTTTAACAATCAGTTCAATTACAGTTATACTTTTCCATTCATTTGGCTGCCCAAGTAACCTATACTGGACGACTGGACTGGATAACGGGTCGTTGGCACTGGACACCGCGGTGCCTCGGGCCGTCATACCATGGGACGCAGAGCCACGTATCACGATCAGTATGGCTAAAAAGCCATGATATCACATGGTCGGGCATAAAAGCCATGAATACTGGCATAAAAGCCATGAATACGGGCATAAAGCCATGAATACAGGCATAAAGCCTTTCGCAGTACTGCTAAAACAATACCCTATTGGCATGCCAAACTATCCAATCCGACACACATGTCTAAGCAATACAAGGGCACATAATATCATTAAATGTTCATAAGTTTTATTATTTCATTTTATGTTCCAATTACCGTTCATAGTATTTTAATTTTATTTATAGTAGAAGCATAAATCTTCAAATCTCATTTTTTATATAATTTATGCATTCATCATACCATTCACGTTAATTGCAATTTACATCAATCGATTTTCATGTACCATTTGTACATCGAAATATTTCCATTTCTCTCATGATGAGAGCAATTAACCCATTTACCCATCCATGTGATTCATCTAATCGTTACAATATTTATATGAATTAGTATTCACGTTATTACCTCTCATGTACCAATTTTTGTACAAGGTATTATAATCCTATTTGAAACAAAGACGTAAATCCTAATGATAACTTTATCTCATTTATACTCTAAACAATCCATTTGTGTTAATTACATTTTATATTTCAAGTTGTATTACTTATGTAATATATGTCATTTTGTTTACTATTCACCTTACTAGTCAACCAAAATGTTGACTTTTTCATACACAATAAATTTATTGAACCTAAGTTCTCAAAGATTCCACATTTTGCATTTAAAACTTGTTGGAATAAGTCACAAATACCATTTCCAAACTTAAAACCAAGAGGGCAGAATTTTCAGTTTTTGTGACCCAAATTTACTGTTCCATTAAGCCCTGTTGCCTTGGGAATTTGAGGAAATGGTAAACATGAAAGTTGTTCCTTATTTTGTCTAGTTGAATTTCCTTTTTTGAATCACTCCATTTTCAGTTTTGTAGCTTCAGATATGGTCCAAAAACCACAGCTGGCCGGATTGCCAAACTGCAGAATTGACCATATCTACAGTAACATGAACAGCGACTGCCACTGCCACTGCCATTTGGGTTAGGTTTTGGTCATAATTTGGGGTAGGTTTCTTCATGAAAGTTGTTTATCTATGTCTTATCTTGTTGCTGTAAAAATTTCAGGTCAATTGACCATATCTACAGTGAGTTATGGCTAAATGAACAGTTACTGTTCATTTGGTCATTTCTACAGGTGCTGTTGCAGGGTATCCAGATTGGGGCCAACTTTTGGTCCTCTTACTTTGGTCTTTTGGGCGTGGTTTCTTCAGAAAAAATGTGCCATTATAAGCCTAGTTTCATGTCCAATTGGCCAAACACCAATTGGACCTACACAGCCAAATTTATGGCAGTCCAATTGGACTGAAATCTGAGCCACCATGCTGCTGTCTTTAGGCAGCCTACCATTCCACTTTGCCATGCCATTTTTCAGTCCAATTTATGGTCAACATACCTCAAATGGTCACTAATTGACCATTAGAATGTTCTTTAGCCATTTCATAAGCCAAGTAAAATTTTCATTCCTAAACCCTACCTAAATTTCAAAGTTTTCACAATTTCCCTAATTTACTCTTTCATTCTCTATATATATATATGTATACACTTTAAACCTAAGCTCTAGTTCACTCTAAGTCCATCAAACACTCCATTTCTATTCCTTCAATAGGGCTGCCAAAATGCATGGCATGCATACACATAATTTTTTTCATTTTAGTTGCAATTCCTTACTTATTTTAAGTCCCTTAGCATATAAATAAAGAGCTTTAAATAGATAGGTGCACTAACCTCTTGTAGGCATATTTTTCCAAAGCTCAAACTTCACTTTTCTTGTACTCTCTTGGCTGCCAAACACTTCCTCTAGGTCCAAGGATTCATTTTAGTGTTGGGGTCTTGAGGAAATATGGTGAGGAAGCATGAGAATGAAAGCTTGCAAAGAATGGCTATGGTGGAAACCCTCTCTTCTCTATCTCTACGTTTTGGCTGGTTTTGGGGAAGGAGATGGCTGCTGCATTTTTAATTCCTTTGGTCCATTTTTGGTCTCTTTTATTGGTTAATTAATTGGTTGTTCAATAGTGATTGGTGGTGGCTTTTAATGACATCACCTTATGTCATAAATAAACCCTTTTTTCTCATTTTTCTTTTCTTTTCATCACTACTCAATTTCAATTTAATTTTTAGTAATGTTTCTTCATATTTTATGTCATATTAATTATTTACTCAACTGGACAAGTCGGCCAAAAATCACCTTTGAAGGCGAAATGACCAAAATGCCCTCCGTTTGGCTTAACGGGTCGAAATTGTCTGTACTGATTGAAAATTTTTTCTAAATATTTTCTTGGCATTCTAATGCCATAGGAACCTTAATGACCCTTCTCTGAAGTCCCAAAAATTATTTTATAATTTTTCCCCGGGTCTAGGGCTCCTCGTTGCGAGAACCGCAACTTCCCTCTGGTTACCCATCGCTTGGGCACCGGCTCATTTAACTTGGTTGTATTTTATTTCTAAAATTTTTACTAAATTTTTCTTATTAATATTTGAGTTAATTATGGTTCCTGACTTTAGTTTAAATATTTTTTCGGACGTTTTAGCTGTCTAGACCAACACTGGTCACCGGAACAGTAAAATGTACGGAGTTGCTACAGTGAGGGTGTTACAAATTCTTCCCCTCTAATTTAAATTTCGTCCTCGAAATTTACCTGACATAAGCAGTCGACGAACTGCTACCTCCTTACTTCTCCACCTTTTCGTGTTATCATACTTCACTTTCTCCTTAGTCTCAATCCTATCTTCAAACAGTTCTGTACTCATCCTTTTCCAACTTAAATATAGTCTCCTTCTCATCTCCATTCGCTATCTCATTGTCCCTTCACTCTCTTATTCCATACCTTAACCTAAAATAAACAGGAAATACAGATCTGCAATAGTGTCATCTCGACTCTTATGAATGCCATGCATGATATGCAGTCTATCTAGGTCCAGAAACGCCTAAACCGCGCTCTGATACCACTAAATGTGACACCCCTTACCCGACTACAGTGTAGCCGAGCAAGCAATGCCACTCAGTGTGCCGGAGCACTCTATTTTATCTTAATTAATTTTTATCATAATTTTGAATATAACTTGTGAAATATAATTCATTTTAAGCCATTTATCAAAATTTTTATTTATTTGAGGTTCCGAAAATTTTAAAGAAAATCCGGCAGAATACTGGTTAAAAATGGAGAAAACCGTTCTTCGGAACCTGTGAAAAACACTTTCTATATTCATATTCAATCATCTCAATTCCATTTATCAAAATCTCAACATTTTTCAACCATTCATTTCTCAATCATTCATCACATGTGATAATCATATATAAATTACAGATACACATTCACTTTTCCAATTACATACACAATTCTCATTATTTACATGAACATCAAATTACATTTCATAAGTTCGTTTACACATGAGAAAATAAAATCAATAACAAAATACCAAAACGACACCTAGTGTCCTACCAATGCACTGCAGATGGTGAGGTGACACAGACACTATGCAGAACTGTGAACGGCCTTACTCAATCTGTGGTCTACTGAGCCCTCTGTCCAAATCTTTCAGTACCTACGCGTTGCAAAAGCGACGCTCTAAGCATAAAGCTTAGTGGTGCCAATAATACAAGAAAATATAATATGCAAATAAAAATCATAATTTCTTAGCCATTGTGTTCATAAGAACTGAATAATTACCAACTTAATGTTTAGTCGAGGGCTAATTACGTTTTATGATATTTACTTCTTCATGCATTTTGTTAATTATTTTCTTCATGATCTTGAGTTTCTTTGTATTCTATCATAATCATTCCTGATATTTAATTTTCGTATTCTCTTTAACAATCAGTTCAATTACAGTTATACTTTTCCATTCATTTGGTTGCCCAAGTAACCTATCTTTGGGCGATTGCCTTTGGATAACGGGTCGTTGGCACTGGACACCGCGGTGCCTCGGGCTGTCATACCATGGGACGCAGAACGTCAACCACGTATGCAGTCAGTATGGCTAAAAAGCCATGATATCACATGATCGGGCATAAAAGCCATGAATACTGGCATAAAAGCCATGAATAAGGGCATAAAGCCATGAATACAGGCATAAAGCCTTTCGCAGTACTGCTAAAACAATACCCTATTGGCATGCCAAACTATCCAATCCGACACACATGTCTAGGCAATACAAGGGTACATAATATCATTAAATGTTCATAAGTTTTATTATTTCATTTTATGTTCCAATTACCGTTCATAGTATTTTAATTTTATTTATAGTAGAAGCATAAATCTTCAAATCTCATTTTTTATATAATTTATGCATTCACCATACCATTCACGTTAATTGCAATTTACATCAATCGATTTTCATGTACCATTTGTACATCGAAATATTTCCATTTCTCTCATGATGAGAGCAATTAACCCATTTACCCATCCATGTGATTCATCTAATCGTTACAATATTTATATGAATTAGTATTCACATTATTACCTCTCATGTACCAATTTTTGTACAAGGTATTATAATCCTATTTGAAACAAAGACGTAAATCCTAATGATAACTTTATCTCATTTATACTCTAAACAATCCATTTGTGTTAATTACATTTTATATTTCAAGTTGTATTACTTATGTAATATATGTCATTTTGTTTACTATTCACCTTACTAGTCAACCAAAATGTTGACTTTTTCATACACAATAAATTATTGAACCTAAGTTCTCAAAGATACCACATTTTGCTTTTAAAACTTGTTGGAATAAGTCACAAATACCATTTCCAAACTTAAAACCAAGAGGGCAGAATTTTCAGTTTTTGTGACCCAAATTTACTATTCCATTAATCCCTGTTGCAGTGGGAATTTGAGGAAATGGTAGACATGAAAGTTGTTTCTTATTTTGTCTAGTTGAATTTCCTTTTTTGAATCACTCCATTTGCAGTTTTGTAGCTCCAGATATGGTCCAAAAACCACAGCTGGCCGGATTGCCAAACTGCAGAATTGACCATATCTACAGTAACATGAACAGTGACTGCCACTGCCATTTGGGTTAGGTTCTGGTCATAATTCGGGGTAGGTTTCTTCATGAAAGTTGTTTATCTATGTCTTAACTTGTTGCTGTAAAACTTTCAGGTCAATTGACCATATCTACAGTGAGTTATGGCCAAATGAATAGTTACTGTTCATTTAATCATTTCTGCAGGTGCTGTTGCAGGGTATCCGGATTGGGGCCAACTTTTGGTCCTCTTACTTTGGTCTTTTGCGCATGGTTTCTTCAGAAAAAAATGTGCCATTATAAGCCTAGTTTCATGTCCAATTGGCCAAACACCAATTGGACCTACACAGCTAAATTTATGGCAGTCCAATTGGACTGAAATCTCAGCCACCATGCTGCTGTCTTTAGGCAGCCTACCATTCCACTTTGCCATGCCATTTTTCACTCCAATTTATGGTCAACATACCTCAAATGGTCACTAATTGACCATTAGAATGTTCTTTAACCATTTCATAAGCCAAGTCAAATTTTCATTCCTAAACCCTAGCTAAATTTCAAAGTTTTCACAATTTCCCTAATTTACTCTTTCATTCTCTATATATATATATGTATACACTTTAAACCTAAGCTCTAGTTCACTCTAAGTCCATCAAACACTCCATTTCTATTCCTTCAATAGGGCTGCCAAAATGCATGGCATGCATACACATAATTTTTTTCATTTTAGTTGCAATTCCTTACTTATTTTAAGTCCCTTAGCATAGAAATAAAGAGCTTTAAATAGATAGGTGCACTAACCTCTTGTAGGCAGATTTTTCCCAAGCTCAAACTTCACTTTTCTTGTACTCTCTTGGCTGCCAAACACTTCCTCTAGGTCCAAGGATTCATTTTAGTGTTGGGGTCTTGAGGAAATATGGTGAGGAAGCATGAGAATGAAAGCTTGCAAAGAATGGCTATGGTGGAAACCCTCTCTTCTCTCTCTCTACGTTTTGGCTGGTTTTGGGGAAGGAGATGGCTGCTGCATTTTTAATTCCTTTGGTCCATTTTTGGTCTCTTTTATTGGTTAATTAATTGGTTGTTCAATAGTGATTGGTGGTGGCTTTTAATGACATCACCTTATGTCATAAATAAACCCTTTTTTCTCATTTTTCTTTTCTTTTCATCACTACTCAATTTCAATTTAATTTTTAGTAATGTTTCTTCATATTTTATGTCATATTAATTATTTACTCAACTGGACAAGTCGGCCAAAAATCACCTCTGAAGGCGAAATGACCAAAATGCCCTCCGTTTGGCTTAACGAATTGAATTGTCTGTCTGGATTGAAAAATTTTTCTAAATATTTTCTTGGCATTCTAATGCCATAGGAACCTTAATGACCCTTCTCTGGAGTCCCAAAAATTATTTTATAATTTTTCCCCCGGGTCTAGGGCTCCTCGTTGCGAGAACCGCAACTTCCCTCTGGTTACCCATCGCTTGGGCACCGGCTCATTTAACTTGGTTGTATTTTATTTCTAAAATTTTTACTAAATTTTTCTTATTAATATTTGAGTTAATTATGGTTCCTGACTTTAGTTTAAATATTTTTTCGGACGTTCTAGCTATCCAGACCGACACCGGTTACCGGAACAGTAGAATGTACGGAGTTGCTACAGTGAGGGTGTTACAAATTCTCATTAGCTTGTCTAGTGAGATATCTCCTCCACTAAATGGGGTGAGTTCCTTCCTTTCTGGCTTGCCAGTTGGGGAAGAGTTTGAATGAGTACTCATATATAGTAGCTAGTCTTTGTTTCTCCCTTTTAGCCTCGGTTATTGGGAGAGTGTGAAATGTCATGGTGTACAACACGGCATCTATTTGAATTTTGGGTCATGGGTTCAACTGTGTGAATTATTGGCAACGCCCTTTAAATTATGCATAATTTGATAAATTGTGATTGAAATAAATAAATTGTTAGTGATTCAAAATATTTTTGTATTTTTTCATAATTTAAAAGAAATGTAAATAAATAGTTACTATTTGATCAAAATGTTATTCAGATGAATAATTTGCATGAATGAAAATAATGATTTTTGAATATCATGAATTTTGAAGAATTTCAAAATTTTAAATTTTTATTCATTATGAATTGTTCGAATAATTTGTAGTAAGTTTTAAATTATTAGTTTGTGCACCACTGAGTTCACCACTCAGCGATAGCTTTATATGCTGTCGCAGGTGAAAGAAAATATAGAGCAGCTGAGCGAGGCTACTGAAAGACACGGTGAGATAATCCTCGGGTATATCATAGGTATACCGTTGTATATTAGCTTTTGATGTAATTCTGTAATTACCTGTATGAAATTTCCATTGAGCAGTTGTACCAACTCTTTTGTAATATATATATTTCGATTGTAATTGAATACAAATTATTATAATATTATCTTGAGATTTTATATACTTATAAAGTGTTGCACTATTAAATTTTAATGCTCCCATAAATGTGAAAATTAATTTGTTTACCTCAATGAGATGTTTAATATTTGATTTAATTTACACTATGTATTGAGTGGTTTATGCGGATTTGTGAAATGAGATTGAATAATGGAGTTGGGATTGAGAAATATATTGGGAGTGTCTTTATTTTCAGGTTTTGAAGAACTGTTTTCTCAAAATATAGACTGCACTCTGCCGAAATTTTTATAAAAATTGCGGAGATTTTAAATATCTAAGAATTTAATTTATGTTTGGACTTTATATAAAGGTTTTTAAAATTTGAAAAAATTTTACCCACCAATTTAAAAACGAATGAAATTGTTTTAAAATCCCTTGTAGTATATTTAATGGGTTATCGGTAGGTGAAGTATGGTAATTCATTAGGTGTACTACGGGAGCATGTTACATCTTACGAGGAGTAGGGTGTGACATGTTCTAGTGGTATCAGAGCAAAGGTTTTAAAGTAAATTTTGAACTGTGAATTTGAAATATTTTTCGATAAGTACAACTGCTCAAATATTTGATACATATAGTACATTTACATCATAAATATGAACTAACGGGGAGAAATCTCCTTGTGTTGGTTGTACAGGAAATAGAAAAAAATCTTGTGAATAGATATGGACAAGGGGGATAAAACGGTAGAGCAATATGATACAGCTGACATACAAGAAGAGGCCCCAGTTCCTAGAGCGTTGGAGGTCTAGCTGCACCACTCCCTCCTATACAAATTACTGCACAAATGGCTCAGCAGATGGCCATGTTTTTTCAGCAAATGGCTAATAACTTGTCAGTCCAGGCCCAAGTACAAACCCAACCCCCTCAAGAGCAGCATGAAAAAGAGAAAAGTGGGAAACCCATCGGTCAAAGTTTGTGTAATAATTTGGGAAAGAGAAAAGATTTTGAGGGACCCCGAGCTCCTAAGTATGACAGAGGCAGATCTTCAGGGCGGAAGCAATCAAGAACCATTCATTAAAGAACCAGAAGTTCCTACCCTATCCGTCTCTGTGACATTTGTGGAAAATTACATGGGGGTATATGCCATAGGGTCACTGGAGCTTGCTTCAATTGTTGTGGAATTGGACATTTCACCCGAGATTGTACTAGCACACGTCAATTTATGCCACATACTACATCATAGGAATCAGTTCAAGATTCTGATTTTAGAGGCTCATTAATAGTCAGTAGGGGCAGAGGCAGAAGTAGAGACAACACTTCGGTAATCCTCGCACAATGGACCAACCCGAGCAGAGGAATACATTAGAAAGAGGGAACGCCATGCATCGAGGGGAAGAAGTAGAGACTTCAGATGTAGTTGTCGGTATGTTATTAACTTGTGAAAGGAATAATTATGTACTATTTGATTCCGGCTCTACTTGTTTATATGCTAATGCAAAATTATATGTTCTACTGCTATTCCCTTGCATGGAGATAAATTTTAATATGTTAGTAATTAGTCTTTTAGGATAAGAATTACGATAATAAGCGTGATTATAATTAATTTTGGAAAAGATTCTAGTGAGAGACATCTCCTAGACTATGATAAATTATAAAGTTAATTAGTAAGCCTAATTAGGTAAGGCAAGAGGACCAAAAAGTAAGTTATAGCAATATATCTGCCCTAGATGAAAGTAAAGGTACTACTGTTGATAGATGTCAATAAGTACCATAATCAAAATAAGTTTAAGATATTAGTGGATTTAAAAGAAATAAGACATAGGGAAGTTTGATCTATTGGGATGTATCGTAGTAACTATGCAATATTCTTGATGTTTGTCTTTGTGTAAAGTCAGATTCTGATCTTGACTTGAGATTTATTGTGTAGAGCTACGTACTACCCAATAGTACATAAGGATAAGAATAGTTATAAATGACTTTCGCTCTGGTACAAATATACCAGAATAGAGTTTTATTACTAGAACTGAGTTTGAAAATCCTAATTTGGGATTTAAAACTCTATAATTAGAATATCAAAAGATCATGGTTGCAAGGTAGTGAGAGTTAACGACTCCGTTACCCTAGCATGAATTACAGTACATTAGGAATTGTTATGGGACTAGAGATTTTAGTATGGTCAAAAATTAGAAATAACACTTATAGGGCTAAGTCATCTAGTTTCCGATATGGGGTTTATAGTTGTTCTGGTATTGCAATGGATCTTTTGCTCAAAGTTTAGTAAGGATTCTATTTGTGTAGCAGTACGACAAAAAATATAATTTTATTCCCCTAGAAGAGACAGGATGCTATGGATGACAATTATAACTTATAAAACAGTTAAGAAATGATATTCTACTAATAACAATAATTCGATAGGAACTAGTTGGCCAGGTATTCTTAAGGAAGAGCACAATTTTGTTGTGCGGATCATAAGGATTAGATTAGAATTAAAGCGAAACTTTTGAATAGTATAGGAAAAAGGAGAGTCCGGTAGACTCCCTTCTTAAGATTAAAGAATTGTTTATGGTTAAAAAAAAAAAGCGTAATGATCACAAACTAGCAAAAAATAAGTTTTAGAATATCGGTAGATAAAAGAAGATATAGAAGTAAAAATTAGAATAGTTGGTGTGAATATAATAAAAAAAAAACATTATGAATATTAGTTAAAGTGTTGGCTAGAATGGTCAAAGGACCAAATCAAAGTAATATTGAAGTATAGTGCATTTATTAGGGATGATAAGAGGTGTTAAATCATGACTCAACAGTCAAGTTAAGGAAGAAGATTAGATTAAGAAATAAAATAATTAAAGTTAAGTTGTGGAATGAAAGAAGGAAACAAATAGAACATTAAGAAATGAGAAAAACCCTGAATAAGGAATTGCCACCAAGGAAAATAATCTACTTTAGATGCGTAATGATATATCGAACTATTTTATCAAAAAAAGAAATAAGTTAAATCAAAGCAAACAAGATAGTGCAAAATGGCACATAGGCCTTGGTCATAAATGGAGATGGTAGGATAATGGTTATGGACCTATGGCCAAGAAAGAGATAAACAGTTCATATATGACCAACAAGGTCATTTAAAAAAAAAAAAAGACTACAAAGGAAAATAATTGCTAAAACAACAATAAGAAAAGACTAAAATATTCTAAACTAAACTGAAGGTTACATCAAATGATCAAGAGATTTGATAAGAAAAGAGTAAAATTAAGTTCTCACCCATAGGATCGTACGAGGTCCTAGAAAGAGTGGATCCACTAGCACACAGATTTGCTTACCTCTAAAATTAAAATGAATTTGAATCTAACTTATGACAGAAGCTCATAAGAAACTTGACACACGAGGTGAGCAACCGATGAGTAAATAGTATTGGTTAAAGTGCTAAGGAACCATCATTCAGGCCAGGAAGCTACTTCGGAGCGTGAATAGGACATGTGGAGACAGCACCCACAACTGTTCAGAGACAGATACCAGGTAAAATTTCGAGGACGAAATTATTTTAAGGGGGGGAGAATTGTAACACCCCTATTTGCATAGCCTGGTATATTTCACTATTCTAGTGACTGGTGTTGGTCCGGACAATTAAGGGGATTAGAACCACACTTAAGACAACTAGATAAGCCCTAAACACAAATAATTAGTAATTGTCAATTAGTTAAGTATAAATAAGAAAAACAGAACATAAAAAGTTAAATGAGCCAAGAGTCACAGCGATGGATGACCTTCTCGGGAATGACTACGAAGTTAATTTAAACTCAAATTTTGAATGGTAAAATGTGACACCACAGTCCTTAGGACTATTACGAACACAGTGGAAAAGAGAAAATCACGAAAAAGAATTGTTAAGCTAGTCAAATAATTAGGTCAGGGATCCGAAAGAAATATTGAATTATTTGCAAACCGGGTTGAACCGGCGATGGGCAATTTGGTCAATTGACCCCGAGAGCTAACTCTTGACCTAACTGTCAAATAAAATCGGAGAAAATAAAATTTTAGAATCAAGAATTAAATTGAAGAACTAAAGAAAAATAAATGAAAAATTAAGGAAAATTGAAAAAGAAAAGAAAAAGGTATATGAAATCATGTGAATGACATCATTGTGATGTCAAAAAATTAATTTATTTTCTCAACTTTTTTGACCAAGTCTAATACATAAAATTTCATTTAAAATACCTAAAAAATAAAAAGAAAAATTACTTCTTCTCTTTTCCTTAAGTTTTGGCCGCCACACCCATTTTCACCTCCATTGACAATCCACCATTAAAGCTTGTTTACAAGCTTGATTCCATGCACTTAACCTTATTTTGTCCCTAAATTAATCCATAAAAACTTATGAACTTCACTTGGGGAAGCATTTGAAGAAGAAAAGAAAAAGAAAAAGGGAGAGAAATTGAAGAATTGGAATTCAAGTGAAGGTAAGTAATTTTCTTTGAAATTTTAGTTTTGATGCACATGTATTAAGTTAATTTAACTTAGATTTTAATCTCAAAATCAAAGGAAGCAATTGTTGGGGGACTTTTAGTGACTTTCAACCAGCCATGGATGTATGAGAATATGATGTGTTTTGAATGAATTAAATGTGTTAGGAAGCTTGATTGAGTTGAAGAAGCATGTGTATAGGTATTGAATGGGTTAAATGCAATAAATTAGTGAGTTAGGGTTTTGGACACCTAGGGTTTGGGAGAAAAAATTTGAAGAAATGGTGAAATGATGTGTTTGACCTAGTTTGAGGTGAGAAATGGTCATTTGTGACCAAATAAAGTGTGTTGGAAGTGTTGGAATTGAGTTCAAATTCTGATTGAATGTGGTCATGCTACAGGCAACAGGACCAAGGTCCCTTTGAGGGACCAAAATTGAAATTTACAAGTCCAATTGGTATGAGACCGATTGGGAATGAAAATAGACACAAAATGGAACATTTTTCATTCAGGAATCATGCCCAAAAAGTGACCAAAACCTAGTGAGCAAATTGACCAAATCCGAAAATTCTCAGTTTGCCTTGTACAAACGGACTAAATGAACAGTGTTTGTTCATTTGACCATAACTTGAGTTAAGCAGGTCTAACTGACCTGAAATTTTACCAGTGGACAGTTGAGATATAGACCTAAAACTTTCATGATGAACACAAACCCAAATTATGCCATTAACAAAGTCATTTGGCTACCCAAAGTTGGTGACCTAAAACTGCCAGAACCAAAATTTGCCCAGAAATCTGGGTTAAGCCCAATCCGGCAGCCATAATTCAAATGGCTATAACTTGAGCAACAAAACTCCAATTGGAGTGATTCAAAAAAGAGAATAAACTTAAGATAATAGAGAACATTTTCTATGAAGAAAGTTTTTCCAAATTCTAACAGAAAAATGACCAATGGAATAGTGCAACTTAAGACACCAAAACTGAAAATTTGCAAATTTGCCTAAAAGACTTAGAATTTGAGTAAACAACTAAAACCAACAAATTTAGTGACCAAAATGTGGTATGTGAGTGAAGTTGGAATTCCCATACCTATAAAGCCTTAGAAAGTCAACAAATTGAATTGAATAGTGTAGTAAATAGTAACCCCGAAACGCAAAATTTAAAGAACGTCAAGTTTAGCACATTAGAGTTAGGTATAAGTGAATGTAAATTTATTTTTGGACTAATGATGAGTTATGATACTGAAACATTGTGAAACTGTGTGTTTCAGTGGAAAAGAACACCGGGAAAGAACCCGAGGAATCGAGTCAAGGCCAAGAGATGACTCGCTTAAAGTTTGTGCACAACTAACTATTTTGTTATTTTTCACTTCTAAATTGATTTGAACAAGTTTATTTTATGATTTATAATTTTTTTGTGTTGAGGATTTTAATTTGGTGAATGAAATTGTATAAATTAAATATAAATTTTCTTATGCATTTAAGGATTTATTGCATGGTTTTGAGAATCCTAAATTTTATGTTTGATGTGTTGCCAACCTTGAACTTGAATTTATGCTGATTAAATATGTTGATGATTTGTGAATACTTTGTAAATAGAAATTGTTTTGAATATGATTTGAAATCACAGTTGACATGACAAAATTTGTTGTGAATTCTCATTAGCTTGTCTAGTGAGATATCTCCTTCACTAGATGGGGCGAGTTCCTTCCTTTCTGGCTTGCCAGTTGGGGAAGAGTTTGAATGAGTACTCATATATACTAGCTAGTCTTTGTTTCTCCCTTTTAGCCTCGGTTATTGGGAGAGTGTGAAATGTCGTGGTGTACAATACGACATCTATTTGAATTTTGGGTCATGGGTTCAACTGTGTGAATTGTTGGTAATGCCCTTTAAATTATGCATAATTTGATAAATTGTGATTGAAATAAATAAATTGTTAATGATTCAAAATATTTTTGTATTGTTTCAAAATTTAAAAGAAATGTAAATAAATAGTTACTGTTTAATCAAAATGTTATTCAAATGAATAATTTGCATGAATGAAAATAATGATTTTTGAATATCATGGATTTTGAAGAATTTAGAAATTTTAAATTTTTATTCATTATGAATTGTTAAGAATAATTTGTATTAAGTTTTAAATTATTAGTTTGTGCACCATGGAGTTCACCACTCACCGATAGCTTTGTATGCTGTCGCAGGTGAAAGAAAATATAGAGCAGCTGAGTGAGGCTACTGAAAGACACTGTGAGATTATCCTCGGGTATATCATAGGTATACCCTTGTACATTAGCTTTTGATGTAATTCTGTAATTATATGTATGAAATTTCCTTTGAGCAGTTGCACCAACTCTTTTGTAATATATATATTTCGATTGTAATTAAATACAAATTATTGTAATATTATCTTGAGATTTTATATACTTATAAAGTGTTGCACTATTAAATTTTAATACTCCCATGAATGTGAAAATTAATTTATTTACCTCAATGAGATATTTAATATTTGATTTAATTTACACTGTGTATTGAGTGGTTTATGCGGATTTGTGAAATGAGATTGAATAATGGAGTTGGGATTGAGAAATATATTGGGAGTGTCTTTATTTTCAGGTTTTGAAGAACTATTTTCTCAAAATATAGACGGCACTCTGCCGAAATTTTTGTAAAAATTACGAAGATTTTAAATATCTAAGAATTTAATTTATGTTTGGAGTTTAAATAAAGGTTTTTAAAATTTGAAAAAATTATACCCACCAATTTAAAAATGAACGAAATTGTTTTAAAATCCCTTGTAGTATATTTAATGGGTTATCGGTAGGTGAAGTACGGTAATTCATTAGGTGTATTACGAGAGCATGTTACATCTTACGAGGAGTAGGGTGTGACAACTGTTATCCAAAATGCAAGCAATGAACCGATCCCTACTAGGGTAGTCACTGGTTGGCGAATATGTATAGATTATAGGAAATTGAACAGTGCCACCAGAAAAAACCATTTTGCTCTCCCTTTCAATGACCAAATGTTAGAGAGGCTAGCAAAACACTCTTATTTTTGTTATCTAGATGGGTATTCGGGATTCTTTCAAATTCCTATTCACCCAGAAGACCAAGAAAAGACCACATTCACTTGCCCTTATGAAGCATTTGCACATAGGAGAATACCTTTTGGTCTTTGTAATGCCCCTGCTACCTTTTAAAGATGCATGATGGCTATTTTTTCTAATTATATTGAAAATATCATGAAAGTTTTTGTGGATGATTTTTCTGTCTATTGAACTAATTTTGATGATTGCCTAGCTAATTTATCTAAGGTGCTACGAAGATGTGAAGAATCAAACCTAGTCCTAAATTGGGAAAAATGCCACTTTATGGTAAGGAAAGGTATAGTGCTAGGACATTTGATATCAAAAAGAGGAATTGAGGTGGATAAGGCAAAAATTGAGATCATTGAAAACATGCCACCACCAACATCAGTCAAGGGAGTGTGAAGCTTTTTGGGACATCCAGGGTTCTATAGGAGATTCATTAAAGATTTTTTTAAAATAGCTAAGCCACTTAACCAACCTGTTAAGTTAAGATGTTCCCTTTGATTTTGATGAAAATTTCCTTATTTCTTTTAACAGGATCAAAGAAGCCCTAATCTCAGCACCAATAATGCAGCCATTAGATTGGGAGCTACCATTTGAGGTGATGTGTGATGTAAGTGACTTTGCACTTGGAGCGGTGCTTGGGAAAAGAAAAGATAAAAAGCTCTATGCCATTTATTAGGCTAGCAAGACACTCGATAACACGCAAATCAATTATGCTACCACAGAGAAGGAATTCCTAGTAGTGGTGTTTGTAATGGACAAATTTAGATTTTACCTAATTGGGTCAAAAGTCATCATATTCACAAATCATGCTGCCATCAGGTACCTTTTGAACAAGAAGGAAGCAAAAACAAGGCTGATTCGATGGATTCCACTCCTGTAAGAATTTGACCTTAAATCAAGGATAAAAAGGGATCCAAAAATATAGTGGCTGACCATCTTTCCAGGCTAAAATTAGAGTACACAGGGGACTTCGAGGATTTTCCAATTAATAACTCATTTCCTGATGACCAATTACTAGCATTCTCCCAGACTCCATGGTATGTTGACTTTATTAATTTTCTTATATGTAGGGTATTGCCTCCAAACATGACTTATCAACAAAGGAAGAAATTCCTACATGATGTGAGATATTACACATGGGAAGAACCGCTACTGTACAAGAGATGTAATGATGGGCTGGTAAGAAGATGTATACCAGAGGAAGATATGGAAAGTATCCTTCAGTACTGCCATTCATTACTATGTGGAGGACATTTTGGCACCTCAAAAGTAGTAGCCAAGATCTTGCAAGCAGGGTTTTACTAGCTACATTTGTTTAAGGATGTGAGATCCTTTGTGCTAACTTGTGATCAATGCCAAAGAATAGGTAACACTTCAAGAAGGAATGAAATGCCACTATATGTTATACTTTACGTAGAATTGTTTGATGTATGGGGGACAGACTTCATGGGCCCATTCCCCTTTTCCCATAGAAACAAGTAAATTCTGGTTGGTGTTGATTATGTGTCAAAATGGGTAGAAGCAATAACCACACCAACCAATGACGCTAGAGTGGTCACAAGGTTCCTGACACAAGATTTGGCACACAGCGAGCAATAATCAACAATGGAGGAAGTCACTTCTGCAACCAGCAATTCGAAACTCTACTGAAAAAGTATGGAGTGACTTACAAGGTGGCCACACCTTATCATCCTCAAACCAAAGGCCAAGTAGAAATCTCAAATAGGGAACTGAAGCGGATTCTAGAGAAAACTGTAAACAAATCTAGGAATTACTGGTGTATGAAGTTAGATGATGCACTGTGGGCATACCGCACTGCGTATAAAACCTTAATTGGCACAATACCCTTCCAATTGGTTTATGGAAAATCATGCCATCTCCCTGTTGAACTTGAGCATAAAGCTTACTGGGCAATTCATATCCTAAACTTTGACCTCAAAGCTGCTGTTGAAAAAAGGCTCCTACAACTGAATGAGTTGGAAGAAATCCAACAGGATGCTACGAAAAGGCCAAATTCTTCAAAGATAAAACCAAAAGATGGCATGACAGGCACATAGCAAGGAAAGAAATAAAAGAAGGAGACCTTGTCCTATTATTCAACTCTATATTGGAACTCTTTCCAGGGAAGCTGAAATCAAGATGGTCTAAACCTTTTAAGGTCACCCAAATCTTCCCACATGGAGCAGTAGAAGTATGGAGCGAAACCTTAGGAGCATTTAAGGTGAATGGGTAGAGGCTGAAGCCTTACTTTCAAGGAGAATCCATGGAGAAGGGAGTCAATTACACCCTCGACCATCCTACTGACAGGCCGTGAAAGATGAAAGCAAAGTCAAGCTAATGATTATAAACAAGCACTTTTTGGGAGGCAACCCAAAATTTTTTCTGAACTTTTCTTCTTTCCTTTTCTTATATTGATTTTTGTTTCATATTCAATAGTATTTTATTTTGTAAGACCTTCTGGAAAAGCAAGGGGGAGTTGAGAATAAGAGAGGAGAGGAATCATCAAGTCAAAAACATAAAATAGAATATTGGACAAAACCAGGGAAGTAGCTCTGTTGCTAACCTTTGCATCCATTTCATGTGTTGTGATAATAACAATTTTAATTTGGGAAAAAATTTGGAAAATCAGAAAATTACACGGGTCGTGTACTAATTTCACATGCCCTATGTAACTTTCTGGAAATCCATAAATTTCTTGCAATTTCTAACTCTGAGGGAGACAGAAAGTTACAAGGGTCTGTAGCCCAATTTACACGGTTCGTGTAATATTGCTAGCATAATAACTTGAGGACAGAAAGTTACATGGGTCCTGTGACACCCCTTACCTGTCTACAGTGTAGCTGAGCAAGATATGCCACACAGTGTACCGAAACACCAATTTTTTTTTCAATCATTTTAATTATTTTTATCCTTCCTTATTTATTTCTTTCATAGTTATGAAATACAATTTGTGAAGTATAATTCATTTAAATCATTTATGAAGAACATAAATTTATTTGAGGTTCTGTAAATTTTATAGAAAATTTGGCAGAGTACCGGCTAAAAATGGAGAAAACAGTTCTCCGGAACCTGAGAAAAACACTTCCAAAATTCTCAATCAATCCCAAACTCCATTTCATCATCAAAATCTCAATATTTTTCAACAACATTTTCATTTCTCAATCATTCATTTCTTATGATATTCATATACAAGTCATACATAAATATTCAATTTTTTTCATTCATAAACACAATTCTCATTATTTACATTAATACCAAAATACATTACATGAGTTTCAATTGCACATGAGAAAGTAAAAGTTAATTACAAAATATCAAAATAAAACGTAGTGTCCTACCAATGCACTGATGATGGTGAGGTGACACGACACGATGCAGAGCTGTAGGAGGTCTCACCCAGTCTGTGGTCTACTAGCTCTCGGTCGGTCTCTCCAAAACCTATGCATGGCAAAAAGCAACGCGCTAAGCAATAATGCTTAGTGGTACCAATAATAAAATGAAAAGAAATAACAAAAAATAAATATGCAGTGCATGTTCTGATGTCTTATGCAGACAATTTTTCGATCATTATTAGTAATCTTAATTATTTTGTATTTGTTATAGTTATAATTTCATTAAATTTATCCACTTTCATTTCTGGTTGCCCAGGTAACCCATACTGGATGACTGGACTGGATAAATGGGTAAACTGGCACTGGGTATCAAGTACCTCGGGCCGTCACACCATCGGTCACATATGTATCTCCCGGTGTGTAACATAACAGCTAATAAGCTGTAATAATATTAGGCACAAGGCTAAGTATCAACATAATGACAGAATGGCTAAAAGCCATGAAATCACAGAATGGCATAATGCCATGTGCAGTACTGCTAACTGAACCCTACTGGCATGCCAACCTATCCAAACCAATCTTGCTAGGTGTACTAGGGCATGTTACACTTTTAAAATTTTCAATTCTTGAAATTTAAGTTTAGGTGTTACTATTTATTTTATTAGTCAACTAAAATGTTGACTTTTGCATAGACAATAGGTACATTGGTTATAATACTCCCAACATACCACATTTTACATTCTAAAATTGTTGGTATTGGTGGCCAACACTATTTCTAAGCTTAGTGTTAGTTATTCAAAATTTTTAGATTTCAAGCCTCATATTTACTGTTCCATTGGTCATTTGTACAGTAGGAATTTGGCAAAATTGTCTTCATGAAAGTTGTTTCTTATTTTGTCTAGTTACATTTCCTTTTTTTGAATCACTCTATTTGGAGTTATGTAGCTCAAGTTATGGCCTAAAAACCATAACTGACCGGATTAGACAGAATCCAAAATTCTAGGCAAAATTAGTTCTACTAGATTTGGTAACCTAAGTTTGGTTGGCAATTTGACCAGGTTATGATTACAATTTGGATTTGTATTCCCCATGAAAGTTGTAGGTCTATGTCTCAGCTTTCTACAAGTAAAATTTTAGGTCAATTGGACCTTTCTACACTGAGTTATGACCAAATGAATAAATACTGTTCATTTGGTCATTTTGCCCAGGCAGAATGCAGGTCACCCGGATTAGGGCAATTTTTAGGTCAACTTAGTTTGGTTTTCTGGGCAAGGTTTCTTTACCATAGTTGTACCATTATGTGTCTAGTTTCATGTTCAATTGGCATTGCACTAGTTAAACTTACACAACCCATGTTATAGTTGCCCAAATAGGCTGGACTCACATCTAGACCTGCAGGTCACACAAGGCAACTCAGCCAAACTCAAATCCCAAGCTACAACTCACTTCAATTCTTCATCATACACAGCCAAATGGTCACTCATTGACCATTTAAACTTTCTTCACCAACACATAAACAAGATCCAAGTTTTTGTGTCCAAACCCTAGCTCCAATTCAAGGTTCACATAACACATGTCAATAAAGCATACTAATCCATTTCAAATTTATGTCTACACATCAACACCATTTCTAAGCCATTTTAAATCCAACAAAATCATCAACTACCACTTCCATAAAGCTGGTCAAAATTCCATTCTCAATTTCACACATGATTTATCTCAATTACTTAATTATTTGTTCATATTCAAACTAAATTTTAAGAAATAAACAAGATTAAGTAATTAACATGCACTAACCTCTTTGGTCTCTTTATTGGCTTGTATAAACCTTGGAATTTCTTCACTTTACGATAATCAAAACCTTGCTCTTGATGTGGGGGTTAATTTTTGTGAAGGGTGTTTAGGGTTTTGGGGTGAGATTTGGTGAGTTATGAAGCTTTGGTAAGCTTTCAATGGTGGAATGGGTATGGAGGAGAGGGAGATGGCTGATTTTGGGTGGGTGTGGCTGATGACCTTTTTTGGTTTATTCTTATCTCTTTTCATTTGTTTTAAGTGAGCTTAGTTAATTGTAATTGGTGGTAAATGTTTAATGACATCATGGTGATGTAATAATTAGCCTTTTATCTCATTTTCTCTTATTTTCTTCTCTACTCATTTTCAATTTAATTTTTAGCAATATTTATTCATATTTTGTGTCATAATAATTATTTAATTAACTAGACAAGTCGGCCAAAAATCACCACTGAAGGCAAAATGACCAAAATGCCCTCTGTTTGGCTTAACAGACCAAAATTGTCTGTACTAATTAAAAAATTTTTCTAAGCATTTTCTTGGCATTCTAATGCCATAGGAAACTCAATGACCCTTCTCTAGAGTCTCAAAAATTATTTTATGAATTTCCCCTCGGTTCTAGGGCTCCTAGTTGCGAGAACCGCAACTTCCCACTAGATTACCCATCGCTAGGGCACTGGTTCATTTAACTTAGTTGTGTTTTATTTCTAAAATTTTTTCTAAATTTTTCTTATTAATATTTGAGTTAATTATGGTTTCTCACTTTAGTTTAAATATTTTTCCGGACGTTTTAGCTGTCCGGACCGACACTGATCACTGGAACAGTAGAATGTACGGAATTGCTACAGTGAGGGTGTTACAGGTCCTCTTTGTACTTAACACGGGCCGTGCAACATG
Organism: Hevea brasiliensis; assembly: GCF_030052815.1. Classification (NCBI taxonomy): domain Eukaryota; kingdom Viridiplantae; phylum Streptophyta; class Magnoliopsida; order Malpighiales; family Euphorbiaceae; genus Hevea; species Hevea brasiliensis. The sequence goes on from NC_079507.1 coordinate 18,327,903, forward strand.
TCCAGCAAAACAACTCGAGGGGCAGTAATTTACACTGGTCCCATAGCTCATTTACACGGTTTGTGTACTATGACAGAATTTGAAATTTTCAGACAGAAATTTACACGGTCCTATTTATAGGGACCCGTGTAGTGATACATGACCCATTTATCATGTCGTAGACACAACTCCTAGGGTGTGAAATGTGAGAAACGAAGAGTTCTAATGGCTCTTTAAATGCACCCCTCACCTTAAACCCATTTATAAAGGCAAAATCCTTCATCTCTATCCCTCATAGTCTATAAAAACCCCTCAAATCTCTTCTCCCTTCACCAAACCCTACCCTTCTCTTTCCCAAAAACAAATCAATGGCTCCTGCGAAGCGATCTGCAAGAAAAATGGGCTCTTCTTCAAGGCAAGGAGGGGAATCCTCACCTTCTTCCCCTCAGCCGACACTCCAACGCCTAAGAACAAGGGCAGCATCTCCTCAACCCTCTCCTCTTCAACTACAACCCCAGCCTCAAGCCACCCCATAACCCAAAATCTCCATTCCTTGGGGATTTCGTGATGATGCCCACAAGGTAATGTGCACCCAACTTCACACCCGAAAAATAAGTTCCACAAAATACATGGATTTTGCGCTGCTGGAGCAAATCAGGCTGTAACATTAGATCAATGGGCTACTCGATAGCATTGGATGGATAAGGTTCACCCAACTCCAATTTCCAGCATACCGGGACATCACATTGGAGTTTTTGGGCAGTTTTAAGACCACTTTATGACCTACTGATAGGGAAGACAGAGGCAGAACTGAATTTTGCCTCCTTAGTGTCAACGAGGTGATGAATATAGATGAGTTCAATCCCATCTTCGGCTTTGACAGCGCCAGACACTAAGAGATCCCTAGGAACCGCATGCTCTACAATAGTATCAACTTTTGGTTTTCCATTGCCCTGAACACAGAGCCGTACAACTCTAGCAATTCTAAATCCTTGGGTATCACAAGTTTAGCCCTGCGCTACATACACCAGTTAGCCACCCACACCATAATGGGCTGTGGTAATAGCCTTAGCATGGTAAACGCCAGTGAGCTATTCTTCTTGCGGTGTATGGTCATCGGGCAGCGCTGCAGCACCAGTTTCATTTTGTGCAACCACCTCCGTCGCCTCTGTCAACAGGCTACCGGGCACATCACGCTTGGTGGCCTTGTTACAACCATCGCCCTCCACTTTGGATTCGTCCCAAGACATCACAGGCTACGCTTAGTCAGCGGAACATCAAGAATAGATCAAACCATCTGCATATCCATGGGGATATGTAAGAAGGTAGGCAACACCTACTACCTGCTTGATACTGAAGGGAATGCAATCCTTCGGAGAGACGAAGCACAAGAAGGGCCTGGAGAGACTTTGCAGCCGCAGGCGGAACCACAAGAGCCACTATTTCAGGAGTCCCCCACTCAAGTGCCTCCATACACACCACCACCCATAATCCCAATCCTCGCTTACCTAAAGCACATGGAGACCACCATCCACAACAGGATGCAAGCAATCGAGGATAGCCTCCAGGAAGCCCACAACAAGTTGGACATGTTAATGGAGAGGCTCGATGAAGAGGAGCCAGCATCGCTATCATCACCATCATATACCTTTTAGAGCTAGGACTATAGGATAGGTTCTTTATTCTAAAATCTTGAATACCTTAGTCCTAAACTGCAATCATAAGTCTCTTTTATTTGCCTTATGTCTAAACTTTTCCATGCTTAATAAATAATATGTTTTCTTATAATTTGTGTACGTTTTCTCTAATTTTGCATATTATGTTAACATTGAGGACAATGTCTGATTTGAGTTTGGGGGGCTACAAGTGCATTTCGTGTCTTGCATATCATTACATGCATATCATTACATTGTTTAAATTCAGCTATATTATTCTTGTGTATCAAAATTCTAGAAAAATATTGACAATTTTTGAAAATTTTGAACTTTGAATTGTGAAACTTAGCATTATAACCAATTTCTAGAAAGCTAATAATTGGACTCTACAGGATAGAGGAATGAACGTATCTAGATAGGAAAAAAGGGATTCTAACATGATGTTTTTGAAGAACCTAATCTCTCTAGTGGAACTAGAGTAGTTAAACCCCTTTGTAACTATTAATTTGTCACATCAAACTTGTGAAGTTAGGAGAAATTTCTTGAAATATAAACAAACTTGAAAATGCCTCACCAGCTCTAAAACATATCTCTTGGACCTATCAAGGTGAAATCCTAGCATATACTTGATGAAGAAATGATTAAGGCATTCTTTGATATAGCCTAATTAAGCCTTAGCCACCCTTAGTCAATATGTCCCTTGCACCCAACTTTAGCCTGTATTTTTACCTATATGATTTTCCTTGCTTACCCATATTATTTACCTAGCCCCTAGCCTAAACACATACCTACACTTTTGAGAAAGCTAGATGCATAAGTAAAAAGTATATTAAGTGCAAAAAAGAAAAATGGAAAGAAGATGAAGAACTGAGAAAGAGTACAAGTGTGAAATTGAAACCAAAGAAAAATCTACCTTCCTAACCCAGCAAAAGCAATGAGTTTGAGGGATAAGACAAAAGGGACATAAAAATAAAAATAAATAAATGAAGAAAGAGAAGTCCCAAGAATCATGGAAGCATGCTTGGCACTATGAAAAACTAAAAGCCCCTACTCTCCATACAAAATCAATAGAATAAACTTAGTATACTTGGTGTTTTATGTATAAACGCTATCCTCATATTTGCATTCCCTATAAACCTTTCATTGGCAACCAAGTCATTATCCCTTTAACCCCATTACAACCATTTTAAAGACCTTTTGATCTTTTAAAAAGTGTATGCTACATTAGTGGAGATAGAAAATTGAGATATGCCTATGGAGTTGAAATTGAGTCACTTCATCATAATTATTCACAATAGAGGCAAATTTAGAAGAGTAAGTGTTTCTCAAGTCTATCCTAATAAAACGGGTTATTTGTGACTTATTAATGGCCTTGTATAGAGGAATAATTAGTTGAGACACCATGAAGGGAGGTGAAGCTCCAAACAGGCAGCTATTAGAAACCTTAAGCCTTGAAAGAGGGTAATTGGTATGAAGGATGGAGGACTTCAATTTTGTGCTTATTAAATTATTGGTTATATTCCTAAGTTAACCCCTAAAATGTGTTTTAAAATAGAGCTTTGTTTTGCTTAAGGACAAGCAAGAGTTTGAGTTTGGGGGTATTTGATACACTTGAATTGTATAGATGTTTTTAAGCACATTTGTATACTATCTCATGGCATTTAGGTAAGTAATCTCATGGATAGTAGTTGATTTCATTAGTTTTTGTAAGGAGAAGAATATCAATATTAAGAGGAGTTTTTTCAGCCAGAGTTCCACAAGATCAAGGCTGCTAACCCTCTTCGGTTCTTTCATTCCATTTCCTTAAATGGATGTTTATCGCTTTGTTTCTTCTAGACAATTTCTTTTTACTATTTTTATTTTTGTTTATCATGATGTTTGCTGAACTCACCATGAGTGAGTAGTTTTCATATTCTGGAATTGGGAGAGTAATGCTTGTAATCATTGTTATGGATAAACATTAAGTTTTATTTATTGGATTTGAGATTTATTCCTTGATTTAATTTCCTGTGATCTTAATGCATGCTATGTGTTGGTACCCACTTAGTAATGATTGTAGATATTAATTGAAGGACTGAAAGGTAAAGATTAATATTAGAAAATCCAGATTTTGAACCTAGGAATTCTAACCTAAACATAGGCTGATACCTTTGTGGAGTTTCAAAATTAGTCAAAGACCTTAAAGGATTTTCATTAATTTGATCGCCATGAAAGTCTGGTTTAAGTTAATTAGAATACACCCTAGGTGCCTTGAGAAAGGACTTAGGATACCTTAGGATTAATTTCCATTAAGGCAAACAATTCTCAATCTAGTAAATAAACAAGATAACACCAATAGTAAGATTCAAGTGTGAAATCTTAATTCTGGAATTGTTTCAAAATCATTTCATTTTAAGTTTATCATTTTAGTGTTTAAAATAGACAACTTTCATTCCCTCATTGTTCGATAGCCTAAAAAGTCAAAATTACTGTGTAGATTGCTACTTACTAATCAAATTCCTCATGGGAATGATACTCTATTCATCACTTTATTACTTGTTAGCGATCCGTGCACTTGTGGGGGTTGTAAAACCAATGAGACACTTTCGCTCCTTCAATTGGTATCAGAGCCACTATATTTGCCATTTAGATTGAATATGAGATTTAATTGTGTGATTAGATCAAATGTTGATTGAATCAAAGCTGTTTGAGCTTTAAGATGTGGCGGCATAGAGGTAATAGTCTTCATGTGTGGCGGCTTGCATAGTTGTGTACACCAAGGGTGCACATGGCTTTGGGATTGAGCTTTTGGACTTCTATATACAATTGTTGTATATCTTAAGGTCCATTATTAGGCTCATACCTAATTAAATTATTTAATTAGAAATTTTAATCACACAATTAATTTATGAAAATTGTTTTCATAGAGTTAAATTTGGAAAAAGGTTTCTAAATTTAATTTGTTTGAATGAGATTCAAATCTGAATTTTTAAATTTGTTTGAATGAGATTCAAATATGAATTTTTAAATTTGTTAGAATGAGATTCAAATCTGAATTTTTAAATTTGTTTGAATGAAATTCAAATATGAATTTTTTAAATTTGTTTGAATGAGATTTAAATCTGAATTTTTAAATTTGTTTTAATGAGATTCAAATCTGAATTTTTTAGTTGAATATGAGATATTCAATTTAATTTTTAGTATGTATGTTTTATTTAATTATTAAATGGTAATATGCATGATGGATGATCATGGGCAATAAAAGACCAATGTGATTGGATTTATTTCTTTTATTTTTCTTTGGGTTGTAAAATAATTAATTTTATTTTGGAGGCATGTATTATAAGTGTTGTAATAATTTGGGTTGTAATTTCATTTATTTGAGGACTTTAAAGTCCATATTCTTGTAAATTTACTTTGGTATGCTAAGGATTACAATGTAATTGGATTTCAAGAAGATCAAGGAGGTCAAGAGCATTGGTGGGACTAGTGGGAGGAAATCAAGATCAAGTATTGATTATGTACTCCTTCTGCAACTCTTATAAAATGAATGAATAAAATACACCTAGGAATGCCCTGATTTAATTCTTGGTGGCTAAGAATTGAATCCCTTAAAAAGTCCATGATCATACCATATTATTTGTTTATCCATGTATGCATGAGATGTATGGGAATGTATGCAAGTATATGATATATGCATGCTAATTGGATAATGTGCAAAGTGAGACCATAATAGTAATTAAGCCGACCACTAAAACTTCCAAACAAATGATTAAGTTGGAAATGGTACAATTAAAGTAATTATATCATGGGCTCTCCATTGAGGCAATTATTTTAAGAAATTTTAAATACTTGCATGTGATGCATTTAATTTAAGTGATTTTCTTAAAAATAATTATTAAGCATGAGATTTTGTAAATATGTAAATAATTGATGGCCAATAATGGATGTGCCTGAGGACATTAAAATTATTTGCATGTTTACTAGCTCAATGGGATCAACTTAACTGATGCAGGGGGTTTTGAATCCCAAGATAGTTCAAAAGTGTGCAAGCTAAAGTGATCCATTTGTGGCTTAAAACAAGCTTCGAGGAGTTGGAACATTCATTTTGATAAAGCCATTAAGTCATTTGGTTTTATTAAAAATGTATATGAACCATGTGTATATAAGAAGGTTAGTGATAGTGCTATCACTTTCCTTGTCTTATATGTGGATGACATTCTGTTGATACAACTATCAAGGTATGGTTGTCAAATACATTCTCCATAAAAGACTTAGAGGTGGCAACCTATATTCTTGGAATTTGCATCTATAGAGATAGAGCGAAAAGAATAATTAGTTTATCCCAAAGTCTATGCTTGGAAAAGGTGTTAAAGAGGTTTAACATGCTTGATTCCAAGAGAGGATTATTACCAGTGAGACATGGTATTCACCTTTCTAAAGAGATGTCTCCAAAGACACCTGAAGAAAGAGATAAAATGGCCAGGATTCCATATGCTTCCGCTATTGGAAGTTTGATGTATGCAATGATGTGTACTAGGCCGGATACTGCATGCTGTTAGTTTGACTAGTAGGATTCAATCCAATCCAGGTTTGGAAAACTGGACAGCTGTCAAGAATATCCTTAGGTACTTGAGAAGAACTAAGGATTTATTCTTGATTTATGGAGGTGGTGACTTGCAATTAGATGGTTATACTGATTTTGATCTCCAATCAATATTGATGACAGAAAGTTTACCTCTGGGTTTGTGTTGATTTGTAATAGAGGTGCAATCAATTGGAAGAGTTCCAAACAGAGTACGACTGCTGATTCCACTATAGAAGCTGAGTACATTGCTGCATCAGATGCTGCAAAAGAGGCTATTTGGATAAGGAACCCCAGTCTCACCAGAAATCCAAACATATAGAAAGGCGCTACCACATTATCAGAGAGATAGTTGGGCGAGGCGATGTAGCCATACAGAAAATAGCATCAGCTAAAAATCCAGCTGATCCATTCACAAAGCCTTTGTCACAAGCTCAGTTAGACCGACATCTTGAGAAGATGCATCTAAGATATTGTAATGAAAGCATCAGCTGAAAATCCAGCTGATCCATTCACAAAGCCTTTGTCACCAGCTCAGTTAGACTGACATATTGAGAAGATGGGTCTAAGATATTATAATGAATGGCTCTAGTGCTAGTGGGAGATTGTTAGTAGTATGCCCTAGAGCATATCATTTTCTATGTATCTTGTAAACATTTTAATTAATAAATGGCAATTTCACTTTTCCATTTACATAATATATTTATGTGCAATAGAAAAGGTCCATTGATATTTTGTTAAAAATTCTATTCTTAAGTTGTTAAGAATATGAGTGGCAGTATTTCTAGCAAAAAGTATCACAAATTGGTCACAATCAAGGATACTTCACAATAAGGACATGACTTATCCATAAAGGTTATAATCATATTTATTCCCAAGGTATTTATATGAGATATAAATAAGATAGTATAGTGAGTCTCATGCCATATAACAAACATGATAGGCACTTATACATGATAAATAGTTCGAACTAGTGACACTTATGACAAGCACATGGAATTTACTCTTGTCAATGCATTGTCATAAATCATATCAGTGCATATAATCTTTAGACCTGAGAAAAAATAGTTATTTTGTATATGGGAGGTTTGAGTTTGACACTGCTTTCATACTTGTACTGTGTATGGGTATATGGGCATGTGTTGGCTCCTACTAGTTATATATAAAGATAAGTATTGATCAATATGGAATATGTTATCCTAAGTAAATAGGGATAAAATTCTATGTTAATTTAATTATTCTTGATGTTTCAAGTTCCTGGCCAGGACAGACAAATTTAGTTAGAAAAGAGTTTCTGACAAGAAAATCTAATTAATCAAGAATTGGAATTAAAAAAGAACATAATGTTCGTAGCAAATGGGGTTTGACATTAACCATGACTCCAGCTTGAATTAGGATTTTGTAACAGAGAGATTCTAGTGCATGGTAACATATGATTAAAGGTTTATTTAAGGTATTCCTTATTACTAATTGGGTGGCCATGGCACGCTATGCTAGGTGTCAACCATGGTCTATGAGATGCCTCAAATGATTTAGAGAAATTATTCATGGTAAGAAAGAGTTCTGATGATATTAAGAGTTGATATCATATCTCATTGCCAATTAGTGATGAGCCTAGTGAGTCACACACATACACAAGTTAATCACCAAGTTAAATATGATTTAATTGATTAATTAAAGAGTTTAATTGATTAATTAAATAGGTTTGGTTTGCAATCAAATTGCAAAGTCCCTAGCATGGCTTGAAACCAAATCTAGGTTACTGGATATATAGTATAAGTTAAATTCAAATTTATATTTAAAGTGTTTAAATATGAATTTTGTTACATCCTACCCCTCCGTAAGGCATAACATGATCTCGTAGTATACCTAATGAATTACCAAACTTCGTCTATTGATAACTCATTAAATACACTACAAGAGATTTTAAACCTTTTTTTTTTTTTTTACAGTGGTGAGAACTTATGACAGGTGTTAAAATTTTTTTAACTGAAGTGAAACTAAATAACAAATATGAGTATCAGTGATTTCTGTAAAAATTTTGGCAGAGTGCCATCTGTATTTTGAATAAAGCAGTTCTTCGAAAACCTGTAAAAAGCACTTCTAATATATTTGTTCAATCCCAAACTCCAATATGGTTCAACATAAAATCAATTTCTCAACATTTGACAAGCTCAATTCAACATCAAATTTCCAGTATTTCCAAAGATAGACTACAAAATGACTGAGTAGTTTAAAACCTGAGATACGAGAAATATATTACAACTTTAGTTTACACCTACTTAAGACCAAGTACAATATATACATATAGTGCACATAGATTACAACAAAAATTACAAAAATATGGTATACTCAATATACTCGGCAGAATCCCAAAATGTAGCACAAGCAGCCTACTTTGCTGCTCTATCTGTCTGTCTACCTGCGACAGCAATGAAAAAGCTATCACTGAGCCAATGTCTCAGTAGTGCACAACATTAATAAGATGCAAATTAAAATCATAAACCATAAATCATATAAAGTGTGGATACTTAAAATCGTAGTTAAATTTAAAAAACAGATAATGTCATAAAGAATTTAAACTCTATTTCATAATGTATCAATGAATATCAATAAATCACACACACAGGTTAATCATGATTCCATAGTCCAATTCATCCCAAAATCCAATGGCTAATAAGGAATAACATAGCTAGCTAGCAATTATATGAGTACTCATTTTATTCGTCCTTAACTGGCACACACCTCAACACTTCAGCCAGAGAGGGAATTCAAAGCCAATTCGTCCCACTAGATAAGCTAGCGAGGAATTCAATCAAATATACATGATAGTTGTGGTTTCAAACTATTTGCAATATTTTTCAAGCAATAAGTATCCATCAAATTTCATTCAAACAATTTTCCACAATTTAAACAATAACATACAAATTGTCATAATTTATTTCAATTGAAAATTTAAAAGAAATAACTGTTGTGCACAAACCTTTGAAGAGTAACCTCTTAGCCCTGACTCAGTGTTTCCTTCCCCTTCTATGAGTCTTTGCTAACTCAAACACACAATTTGAAGTGTTTCAGAACTCTTTGAAATTGTTTCTAATAATAAAATTCAATAATTAAATTTATTTAATACTATTGCTTTCCTTAGCCAACCTATAATGTTGAACTTTGATGCACTCTAGGGGTATCAATTTTAATGTTACCAATATGTCACATTTTATAGTCCTTTAGTGTTGGTATATGTTACCAAATTCATTTTCAAATGTATTGCATTTTATTGCAATTTATTAGATTTTGGTATGCTATTTTGACCTAGCCAGATGACCTAGTTCCCTAAGTTTTCGGGTTCTGGCCCAATGACAAACTTGTAGGTCTATGTCTTAGTGAACTTTTGCCACAAATTTTAGGTCATTTGGAGTTTACTAGACCAAGTTATGGTCATTTTACTATTACTGGACAGATTGCACTAAAATGGCAAACTTAGGTCATTTTTAGATCATTTTCGGTTCTAGCAGTTTTTATACCTAAACTTGTGCAAGCATTTTGACTTGCTTATGGTCATTTCTGGGTTTTGGCGTCTTCATAAGAGTTGTAGCTCTATGTCTAAGCTATCCATGGTATAAATTTCAGGTCATTTGTGTCACACCCTACTCCTCCGTAAGATGTAACATGATCCCATAGTACACCTAATGAATTATCGTACTTCTCCTACCGGTAACCCATTAAATATGCTACACGGGATTTTAAAACAATTCTCGATAAATTTAAATCACCGATTAAAATCTGGTGTTATAAAAAATTTTCAAAATTTCGGCAGAGTACCGACTGTATTTTGAGAAAACAGTTCTTTAAACCTGAAAAGGAAAACACTCCCAATATGATTTCTCTAATACAACCCCAATAAACTTCATTTCATCTCACAATTCAAATGTCAATAATCAAATCAATTCATTTTCAAACCAATCTCATCATAAAAGAAACATTTCATTGATTACAAGACTCAAAAATTAATATTACAAAACTTTACAGGTAAATGAAATCTCAAATTTACATTTATAATAATTTACATTTAATTACATACCAAAATATTTTATAAGAGTTTTTATACAACTGCTCAAATAATTTATATACATAGTATTACATGCATACATCAAACCTATGTATGTGGGTATACCTATGATATACCTGGAGCTGATCTGAATGTATTTTCAAAGAAGCTTACTCAACTGCTCTATGCTTTTTTCACCTGCGATAACATACAAAGCTATCGCTGAGTGGTGAACTCAGTGGTGCACAACTATAACTTAAAACATAGTACAACATACCTTAGCAAAATTACAGCAAATAATTTGGAAATCAGGATACTCATCAAATTCCAAAAATCAAATTATTCATTGCCAATAACATAAATCATTTGTTTGAAATGACTTTGATCACGAAATTTAATTTATCAAATCACAACCAAACATTTAAGGTAATTCCAACAAAATCAATAATACATAAATCATAATTGAAACTACAATTCTTTACTAATAAAAAACCATTCTTTATCTCGCTAACTATGCAAGACTAATCTAAAAGAGCCATCTTCGGGGTGATTCTAACTCCCTATGGTCGGAGAGGTCGAATCGGATTCTAACTCCCTATGGTCGGGGAGGTAGAATTGGATTCTAACTCCCTATGGTTGGGGAGGTCGAATCGTTGTGCACAGTACACACCACAATAATGAATCTTCCGAAAAGGCCATAACAAATAAGAACTTAGATCTAACCTCTAATAAGAATAGAATCAAAGCCTGTGCATGTACCATAGTAATCAAAACAAAGCTAACTCCATTGTCTTCTCAACAAATGAGAGAGACGGGTAATAACCTAGTCAAGCATCTATAGTGAGATATAAAACAATATCATAAATCTTTTTGTCCTTTTTGTAAGCATAAATCACAATACAATTAGATTCAAAGTCAATTCCAATATCCAATAATTTTTATGCTCATCACAATTCAAAATATAAATTTGCATTTTTCCATGCAAATTGCCCATCACAAATCAAAACATATTCTATCACAATTTTTCAAAACATAATTTATTCAATCCATAACAACGTTTAATACTTGTTGAAATACCATTTCACAAAGCTAAATTCATACATACTATGAGAATTTCAATAATCATTGAATTAAATCCAATACTTGATAAACATAATACATAAGGAAAATACTTCATTTAATCATATGAAATACTTAAAACAAAATCAATTAAAAACTAGTTGTGCACAAACCTCTGAAGAGTAATCTCTAGGCTCTGACTCAGTGTTTCCTTCCCCTTCCATGAGTCTTTGCTGACTGAAACATAAAATTTGAAGTGTTTCAGTACTCATTTAAACTGTCTCTGTTAATAAGGTTCAATAATTAATTTATTTAATTTTATTATTTTCCTTAGTCAACCTATAATGTTGACCCTTGATGCACTCTAGGTGAATTAGGTTTAATGTTAACAATATGTCATATTTTGCATTTTAATATGCTACCAATATAGTGCAATTTACCATTTTTACAAGTTGGGATTCATTGCCAAATTATTTGAAGCATCATTGTATGTAAATGTCAAGTTCTCAATTTTTGTGTGCTAAATTGGTCTAACTTAAAGTCCTATTTCTTTTTGTTTTTAGCTTCAGGTCAAAGAAGCAAAATTGTAGTTCTATGTCTTATTGTACTTGGGGCAATATTTCAGGTCGTTCTGAGTTCTATAGACCAAGATATGGTCAATTTACTAAAGCTGGACAGATTGCACCTTTAGTGCAAAATTTGGTCAATTTTAGGTCACATTTAGTTCTGGCAGTTTTGGTACCCAAACTTGTGCAAGCTATTTGACTTGGTCCTGGCCATTTCTAGGCTTTGGTGTCTTCATAAGAATTGTAGCTATATGTTTAAGCTATCCATGGTAAAAATTTCAGGTCAATTAGACCTGTTTTGAGTGAGTTATGGTCATCCTAATGACTACTGTTCATATGGTCAAAAATCTAGAATTGCAAGTTTGCCATTCCGAATTCGGTCATTTTTAAGGTCAGTTTTTAGGTAGAATTTTGGCAACATTTCTACATGAAAGTTAGCCTATTTGGTATCTAGTTTCACCTCCCATTAGTCTCATACCAATTGGGTTCACATTTCTGCACTTATGACCTAATTTAAGTGCAGCCAACATACACAACCTGCATTTGAACATCACACTTCCAATTTTGACAATACTCCTCCTCCCAATATTTCAACATTTAATCATGGCACTTCTATATATATTGTACACAATTCCAGCAAACATTTTGGGCAGAACACTCAAGTGCTCAATACACACAATTCACCATTAAAGTCCAACATTCACATCCACCCATATTCAATGTACATCAACACTTATTTTACACATACACTTTCATGGCAATTATACGAACTGCCTACAATTCAACACCATTATATTTCATTAATAAACTTCATATTCACACACACAAATTCATGATATTATAGGCTACTAAACATGGCAATTTGCCAAAGCATCAAGTCCGCTTCTAAACCCTTAATTCAAGCACTAACATACATATACTTGGATATTAACCTACTACAACTTTTATTTGAGTTAATCAACCTTAATTCCCATCCATTAAAGTTAAGAAAAACTCAAATACCACAAACCTTCATGGCAGCTGAAAATGGATAAACTCATATCTCACTATTTTTTTTTTCATTTCTCTTCACCAAAGTACTCACCTCAACCTAAACACAAGGTTTACTAAAGCTAGGGACAAGATTTGGACACTTACCACTTGAGAGCTTCCTTCAAACCTCACCAAATCTTGTTCTTCTTGTTGCCAATATCTTCCCCAAGGTGAGTTGGCAAGCTTTAATGAAGAAACCAAGTGGGAATAATGGCTAAATCAAGGTTGCATGGTGGAGGAGCTCATTCGGCCATGGAGTTCTTTCATGGAGGTTCACTTCGGCTGGTTTTCTTTCAAGGTTGAAGATGATGATTCTGCCCACAAATGGCTTAGATAGGTGTTCCAAGGCTTGAATTAGTGGAGCACTAACTTTAAATTAAATGTTTAATTATTTCAATTTCCATTATTTACACATTTATCTCTCCTTTTTCACTATTTACATAGTGTATCACAATTTAATTTTTCATGACATTTTTAAAGTGTAATATCATTTATTTTTAATGGACCTTGAGGTCAAAAGGCAACTCTAGGTGTCAAATGACCAAAATGCCCCACTTCGGGTTATATTCCCGATTTTTCGGTAACACCAATTTTTGTCTGTTTCTCGATTTTTCGTTTTTCTTTGTACTAATTTATTAATTTTTCTTTGATATTTCTAGTGTCAATTACATTTCAATAAACCTTTACTTATGTCCTGAAATTTAATTTCAAGGGTTCCCCGTGGTCCTGGGGTCGGCAACAGCCTTCCCGGTGCGGTCACCCATCGCTGTGGTGTCGGCTCGTTTAACTTATTTTCATTTTCTCTCTTTTATTTTTCCTTAATTTTTCTCATCACATATTTCCTTATCTTATGCTTGTTTACTATCACTGGAGTGTAGTTCTAGACATTCCGACTTTCCGGGGCAGACATTAGTCGTCGGAACAGGAGGACGTACGGACTACGAAAATGAGAGTGTTACAACTCTTCCCCTCTAAAAAGGAATTTCGTCCTCGAAATTCATCGGATTCAAAGAACTAAAAATATCGCTATCTCATAATTTTATTCACTCTCCCATCATTATTTTTTTTTTGCCTTTATTATTTCTACTCATGAAAGTCTATTATTCATTAGTTCTCTGATTTCTCATATTAGAATCCTTATTGGTCCTTCAGTCTCTTTTACCAATTCCAAATTTGTTAAATTACCCTTTGTCTAGGTATTCTACATTTATCTCATACAAGACCTTATACCTTGGTATCTTCATGCTTATTTAATAAATATCACTATACACAAACTCCATCAATGAAAGGTATCTATTCTTGCTTCCAGAGGGAATAGCACTATAACTTCTAAATATATTTCCAAATACCTAAATCATTCTTTTCTTATAAAAATATCAAAATAATTATAAGACTCTGTATCAATGTCTAGATATCTTTTCCCAACTCAGTTCAACGTACTGGTGTTCTGCACTTTTTCCCTTACAGTGTTTCATAGGGTACCGTTTGTATGCTAACTTGACACTTATTATTGTATATAAATTCTGTTAGTGGGAGGTATCTGTCCCATCTCCCCTCAGATTCAATGACACAAGTTCTCAATATATTCTCAAGGGCTTATCACATATTACAGGTTATTATTATCATTTCATTTCATTGTTTACAGGAACTCAATGAGTTTCAAAATTTACCTGAATTACTCATTTCGATTGTCTATCCGTCTGAGGATGATAAGTCGTACTGATATCTCTAAGCTTATAGCAATTATTGTGGTACAGGTAGTTCACATTAATGTAACCGTGTCACTGACTCTAGCTACCTTACAAGTGTAGTCTTTCGATAGGCTAGTTCTAAGGTTTTAAATTTTTGACTAGAATTTTCACATTTATTTCCCGTAATAGTACTCTATTCAGGCGTAACTATATCAAATCAAAGACTACTTACAAAAATCCTTATCTTGGTGTACCACGAGGAAGCACGTATCTCTACACAGTAATCCCATGTCGGTACTGTAATCTGCAGCTTACAATACAAACATCGAGAACATTACATAGTCACTATGTTATAACCTCATGGACTAGGTTTTCTAACATCTTATCTTTCTCGAATCCACTAATATCCTAAACCTATTATGATTACAATATCCCTTGACAATTAGTAACAGTAACATCTTTGCTCTCATTTAGAGCAATTTTATTACTGTAACTTACTTTTAGGTTCTCTTGCCTTACATTAAGTAGGCTTGCCAATTAGCTTTATAATTTATGGTGTGTTAGAAAATACTTTTAGCTAACAATTTCTCCAAAATTTATGTTAATCATACTTGTTATTATAGTTTTTATCCTAAAGGACTAGTCACTAATACATCAAAATTTATTCCCATGTAAAGGAATAGCAAAAGAACATATAGTTCTAATACTAGCACACAACTAAGTAGTGTTGGGATCAAATAATAACTAATTATTTCTTTCAAAAATTAAGAACTTACCAGCAGCTACATCCGAAGTTTCCACTCTTTCTCCTTAGTGCTTAGTGGATGCTCTGACTAGTGCGCTACTATGTTTGGGTTGATTTGCTGTGCTATGATTATAAGGAGTACCAACTCTATTTCTATCTTGACCTCTACTGACTGTCTGTGAACTTCGGAGAGTAGATCGAGGTGCTCTAGGACAATCTCTAACAAAATGTCAATGTTCACCACAATTGTAGCAGGCTCTAGTGGCTTTACGATAAATACCTCCATGTAGTTTTCCATAAGAGTTACAGATATGAGGAGGATAGGAACTTCTGGTTATTCGACGACTAGGTCTTGGTGGTCTCTGCCCCGATGATCTGCCACTATCATATCCCTGAGCTTGGGGCTCCTCAAATTCTTTTCTCTTCCCCAAATTACTGCTCGAGCTCTGACCCATAGGTTTCTCCCTCTTCTCTATTTTACACTTCCCTTATGGGGATTGGGTTTGTACTTGGGCTTGGGCTGATAGATTATCAGCCATTTGTTAAAAGAAAGTGGCCATTTGTGTAGTAATTTGTACCGGCGGGGCTGGTAAAGTCGGGCTTCCGACTCTCTGAGGGACTGGGGCCTCACCTTGTACTTTCGCTGTTACAGACTGTTCTGTTGTCTCATCCTTCTCTTCCATATCTTTTCACAGGATTTTCTATTCCTGTACAACCAACACAAGGAGATTTCTATCCATTAGTTCATATTTGTGATGTAAATGTACTATATGTATCAAACATTTGAGCAGTTATATGCACTGGTAAAAAGATTTCAAATTCAAAGTTAAAAATTTACTTGAAAACCATTGCTCTAATACCACTAAATATGTCACACCCTACTCCTCCGTAAGATGTAACATGATCCTGCAGTACACCTAATGAATTACCGTACTTCTCCTACCGGTAACCTATTAAATATGCTAAAAAGGATTTTAAAACAATTCTCGATAAATTTAAACCATCGATTAAAATCTGGTGTTATAAAAAATTTTCAAAATTTCGACAGAGTGCCGACTGTATTTTGAGAAAATGTTCTTCAAACCTGAAAAGGAAAACACTCCCAATATGATTTTTCCAATACAACCCCAATAAACTTCATTTCATCTCACAATTCAAATCTCAATAATCAAATCAATTCATTTTCAAACCAACCTCATCATAAAAGAAACATTTCATTGATTATAAGACTCAAAAATTAATATTACAAAACTATACAGGTAACTGAAATCTAAAATTTACATTTACAATAATTTACATTTAATTACATACCAAAATATTTTACAAGAGTTTTTGTACAACTGCTCAAATAATTTATATACATATTATTACAGGCATACATCAAACCTATGTACATGGGTATACCTATGATATACCTGGAGCTGATCTGAATGTGTCTTCAAAGAAGCTTACTCAACTACTCTATGCTCTTTTCACCTGCGACAGCATACAAAACTATCACTGAGTGGTGAACTCAGTGGTGCACAAATATAACTTAAAACATAATACAATATACCTTAGCAAAATTACAGCAAATAATTTAGAAAACAGGATACTCATCAAATTCCAAAAATCAAATTATTCATTGCCAATAACATAAATCATTTGTATGAAATGACTTTGATCACGAAATTCAATTTATCAAATTACAACCAAACATTTAAGGTAATTCTAACAAAATCAATTATACATAAATCATAATTGAAATCACAATTCTTTACTACTCAAAAACCATTCTTTATCTCACTAACTATGCAAGACTAATCCGAAAGGGACATCTTCGGGGTGATTCTAACTCCCTATGGTCGGGGAGATCGAATTGGATTCTAACTCCCTATGGTCGGGGAGGTCGAATCATCGTGCACAGTACACACCACAGTAATGAAACTTCCGAAAGGGCCATAACAAATAAGAACTTAGATCTAACCTCTAATAAGAGGAGAATCTAAGCCTGTGCACGTACCATGGTAATCAAAGCAAATCTAACTCCATTGTCTTCTCAACAAATGAGAGAGACGGGTAATAACCTAGTCAAGCATCTATAGTGAGATATAAAACAATATCATAAATCTCTTTGTCCTTTTTGTGAGCATAAATCACAACACAATTAGATTCAAAGTCAATTTCAATATCCAATAATTTTTATGCTCATCACAATTCAAAACATAAATTTGCATTTTTCCACGCAAATTGCCCATCACAAATCAAAACATATTCTATCACAATTTTCCAAAACATAATTTATTCAATCCATAGCAATGCTTAATACTTGTTGAAATACCATTTCACAAAGCTAAATTCATACATACTATGACAATTTCAATAATCATTGAATTAAATCCAATACTTGATAAACATAATACAAAAGGAAAATACTTCATTTAATCATATGAAATATTTAGAACAAAATCAATTAAAAACTAGTTGTGCATAAACCTCTGAAGAGTAACCTCTTGACCCTGACTCAGTGTTTCCATCCCCTTCCTTGAGTCTTTGCTAACTGAAACACACAATTTGAAGTTTTTCAATACTCATTTAAACTGTCTCTGTCAATAAGGTTCAGTAATTAATTTATTTAATTACATTGTTTTCCTTTGTCAACCTATAATGTTGACCCTTGATGCACTCAAGCTGAATTAATTTTAATGTTAACAATATGTCACATTTTGCATTTCAATATGCTACCAATATAGTGCAATTTACCATTTTTACAAGCTGGCATTCATTGCCAAATTATTTGAAGCATCTTTGTATGTAAATGTTAAGTTCTCAATTTTTGTGTGCTAAATTGGTCTAGCTTAAAGTCCTATTTTTCTTGGTTTTTAGCTTTTGATCAAAGAAGCAAAATTGTAGATATATGTCTTATTGTACTCGGGGCAAAATTTCAGGTCATTCTGAGTTGTATAGACCAAGATATGGTCAATTTACTAAAGCTGGACAGATTGCACCTTTAGTGCAAAATTTGGTTAATTTTATATCACATTTAGTTCTAGTAGTTTTGGTACCCGAACTTGTGCAAGCTATTTAACTTGGTTCTGGCCATTTCTAGGCTTTGGTGTCTTCATAAGAATTGTAGCTCTATGTCTAATCTATCCATGGTAAAACATTCAGGTCAATTGGACTTGTTTTGAGTGAGTTATGGTCATCCTAATGACTACTGTTCATATGGTCAAAAATCTGGGTTTGCATGGTTGCCATTTCAGATTTGGTCATTTTTAAGGTCAGTTTCTAGGTAGAATTTTGGCAACATTTCTACATGAAAGTTGGCATATTTGGTGTCTAGTTTTACCCCCCATTGGCCTCATACCAATTGGGTTCACAGTTTTGCACTTATGACCTAATTTAGGTTCTGCCAACATGCACAACCTGCATTTGAATATCACATTTCCAATTTTGACAATACTCCTCCTCCCAATACTTCAACATTTAATCATGACACTTCTATATATATTATGCACAATTCCAGCAAATATTTTGGGCAAAACACTCAAGTGCTCAATGCACACAATTCACCATTAAAGTCCAACATTCACATCCACCCAAATTCAATGTACATCAACACTTATTTTACACATACACTTCCATGGCAATTATGCAAACTGCCCACAATTCAACACCATCATATTTCATTAATAAACTTCATATTCACACACACAAATTCATGATATTATAGGCTACCAAACATGGCAGTTTTCCAAAGCATCAAGTCCACTTTTAAACCCTTAATTCAAGCACTAACATACATATGCTTGGATATTAACCTACTACAACTTTTATTTGAGTTAATCAACCTTAATTTCCATCTATTAAAGGTAAGAAAAACTCAAATACCACAAACCTTCATGGCTGCTAAAAATGGATAAATTCATATCTCACTATTTTTTTCATTTCTCTTCATCAAAATACTCACCTCAACATAAACACAAGGTTTACTAAAGCTAGGGACAAGATTTGGACACTTACCACTTGAGAGCTTCCTTCAAACCTCACCAAATCTTGTTTTTCTTGTTGCCAATATCTTCCCCAAGGTGAGTAGGCAGCTTTAATGAAGAAACCAAGTGGGAATAATGGCTAAATCAAGGTTGCATGGTGGAGGAGCTCATTCAGCCATGGAGTTCTTTCATGGAGGTTCACTTCCGCTGGTTTTCTTTCAAGGTTAAAGATGATGATTCTGCCCACATATGGCTTAGATAGGTGTTCCAAGGGTTGAATTAGTGGAGAACTAATTTAAATTAAATGTTTAATTGTTTCAAGTTCCATTATTTACACATTTATCTCCCCTTTTCCACTATTTACATAATGTATCGCAATTTAATTTTTCATGACATTTCTAAAGTGTAATATCATTTATTTTTAATGGACATTGAGGTCAAAAGGCAACTCTATGTGTCAAATGACCAAAATGCCCCACTTCGAGTTATATTCCCGATTTTTTTGTAACACCGATTTTTGTCTGTTTCTCGATTTTTCGTTTTTCTTTGTACTAATTTATTAATTTTCCTTTGATATTTCTAGTATCAATTATGTTTCAATAAACCTTTACTTATGTCCCAAAATTTAATTCCGAGGGTTCCCAGTGATCCTGGGGTCTACAACGGCCTTCCCAGTACGGTCACCCATCGCTGTGGTGTCGACTTGTTTAACTTAGTTTCATTTTCTCTCTTTTATTTTTCCTTAATTTTTCTCATCACATATTTCATTATTTTATGCTTGTTTACTACCACTGGAGTGTAGTTCCAGACATTCCGACTTTCCAGGACAGACATTAGCCATCGGAACAGTAGGACGTATGGACTATGAAAATGAGGGTGTTACAATTTGGACCTGTTTTGAGTGAGTTATGGCCAAAACACTGACTGTTGTCCAAATGGTCAATTTTCATATTTGCAAAGTCACTAATCCGGATTTGGTTAATTCTCATGTCACTTTTTAGACAGAATTTAGGTAGGTTTTCTTCATGAAAGTTAGCATATTTTGTGCCTAGTTTCACCTCCAATTGGCCTCATACCAATTGGAGTTACACAATTCCATTTATAGCCTAAAACATATACTGCCCTTAACACATTTTAAAAGCATCAATCCAAATACACATTTAACAATTATATCTTTACTTCCCAAACCATTCTGCACTTGTACCATACCATACTCATTCAATAGTTTACATTATAGCAACTTTGGGCAGAATACAATGAGCTTACATACACCAAATATAACTCCTAATTTACAATATCCAATTCTAAACAATTTTTCATATATTACTCCTAACCAATACATATAATTTACACTACCAATTTATATACATTATCACTATTATTTTATATACATGTGCTGCCACTTTTTGTACCATAACTCAATAACTTTTCATGAACTTAAACATTACCAATCTTCACCATGAGGCTACCAAAGTAATACACATACATCAAGCTTTCCTTTTTAACTTTTCAAACTCACAAATCAAACTTTATACATGGTAAATCACTCCTATACATATAAGCACTTAAATCAATACCCCAAATCACCAACTACATGAAGAAAACAAGTTAACATGTTGAACTTCCATGGCTGCTGAAATGGAGTATCACTCTAACTTATCAAACCTCAACTTTTCTTCCATAAATCAACTCACCATAACGTTAGTTACAATTTTAATGAAACAAGAAATGAAAACACCCACTTACCTCTTTTGAAGCTTGACCAAAACTTCACTAAAACCTCTTAAATTTGCTATCAATTTCTTCCTTACAAAGTGAGGATTAACTTTAGTGAAGACCACTAATGCAAATCATGTCTTGAAGAGGGAGATGGGAGCTTGGACATGGGGCGACCATGGGAGAGTTTTCTTCAAGCTTGGTTTGGCTGGTTTGATTTTGAGAGGTTGAAGATGACTTTCTGATGTCCCAAGTGTCCTTTATGTGTCCATAAATTGAGGTTAGTGGAGCACCAATGTAAAGTAATATTAGTTTAATCCAAAATTCCACAATTCCCACATTTTATCTCATTTCTTTTACTATTTAAATTATGTACCACCATTTTAATTTTCATGATATTTTCAAGGTTTAATATCATTTATTTTTAATGGGCATTTAGGTCGAAAGGCAGCTCGGGGTGTCAAATGACCATAATGCCTCTATTCGGGTTGTATTCCCAATTTTTCGGTAACATCGATTTTTGTATATTTCTCGATTTCTCATTTTTCTTTGTACCAATTATTTAATTTTTTTTTGACATTACTAATGTCATTTATACTTCAATAGATGTTTATTTAAGTCTTCAAAATATTTTTCAGGGTTTCCCGCGGTCCAGGGCTAGTCAATGGTCCATACCGTAACTTCTCGGTGCGGTCACCCATCGCTACGGCTTTCGGCTCGTTTAACTTAGTTTTATTTTCTTTCTTTTATTTTTTCTTAATTTTTCTTGTATTTTCTTTTATTGTATTTCATTATTTTATGTCTCCTCACTAACGTTTAAGTGTATTTCTAGGCATTCTAGCTATCCGGACAGACACTGGTCATTGAAACAGTATAACGCACTACCGAATATAGGGGTATTATAATTCTCCCTCCCTTAAAACAAATTTCGTCTCAAAATTTTACCTGGTTCTAATCTCTGAACAGTTGTGGGTGTTGTCTCCTCATGTCCTCTTCACGTTCCCAAATAGCTTCTTGGCCTGTATGATGGTTCCACAGCACCTTCACTAGGGGTGTCTGCTTATTCCTCAGCTGTTTCACCTCATGTGCTAGAATCTCTATAGGTTCTTCCTCATATGAGAGTCTAGATTTACCTCAATCTCTTCAACTGATAGAACATGAGATTGGTCAGATCTGTACCTCCTTAACATGGACACATGGAAGACAATGTGTATCCTTTCTAGCTCTGGAGGTAATGCCAACCGATATGCCAAAGGACCCATTCTTTCCAGAACCTTATATGGTCTGATAAAACGAGGACTCAGTTTCTCCTTTCTGCCAAATCTCATAATCCTCTTCCAAGGAGAAACTTTGAGGAATACCTTATCACCCACTGTATATTCAATATCTCTTCTCATCAGATCAATATAGGACTTCTAACGGTCTGATGTAGCCTTGAGTTGATTGATCTCTGATCAATCTGATCTTTTCCTCTGTCTGCTAAAAAATTTTTGGCCCAATCATCTTTTGTTCACCTACTTCATCCCAACATAGGGGAGTTTTACACTTCCTGCCACACAAAGCTTCATATGGAGGCATCCCAATGCTTGATTAGCAGCTGTTGTTATAAGCAAACTCAATCAAAGGCAAGTGTATATCCCAACTACCTTCAAACTCAATCACACAAGCCCGTAGCATATCCTCCAATATCTGAATTACCCTCTCAAATTGGCCATCTGTCTATGGGTGGGATGCCGTACTGAAGTTCAATCTAGTTCCTAGGGCTCTCTGAAGACTACCCCAGAATCTAAAAGTGAACCTAGGATCTCCGTCTGATACAATCGATACTGGCACTCCATGCACTTTTACAATCTCATTTATGTACAATCTGGCCAATCTTTCCAAACTATAGTCCATTCGAACTGGCAAAAAGTGAGCAGACTTGGTCAGTCTGTCAACTATAACCCATACTGCATCATGACTATTATGTGTCCTCGAAAGTCCCATCACAAAATCCATAGTTATCTGTTCCCATTTCCACTCGGATACTGGCAATAGATGTAATAAACCAGCTGGTACTTGATGTTCTGCCTTCACTTGTTGACAAGTTAAGCATTTGGAGACAAAATCAGCTACATCCCTTTTCATACCCATCCACCAGTAATGCTCTTTTAGCCCTCTGTACATTTTAGTTCCATTAGGATGCATAGCAAAAGGAGACTCATGTGCTTCCTTCACAATGATCTGTCTCAAGTCAACATCATTAGGAATGCACACTCTGTCCTGATGTAGCAATAAACCATCATTTCTCACAGAAAATTCAGGTTTCTTGCCCTGCTGGACTTCTTTCAGTAGCTTTTGATATTTTTCATCATTCTGAGCAGTCATTCTGATCTGATCAATCAACACTGGCTGTACATGCCATGCAACTACTGTATGTCCCTCATCATCAATCTCCAAAATGGTATGCTGTGCTTTCAACTCATGTACCATGGACAAAGGAGAAACTCTGAGACTTGCCATAGTCTTGTGACTTAAGGCGTCAGCCACCACATTTGCTTTCCCTGGCTGATAGTCTATTAAGCAATCATAGTCTTTAATCAGTTCTAACCATCTCCTCTACCTCAAATTCAATTCCTTCTGGGTGCCCAAGTACTTCAAGCTCTTGTGATCTGTGTAGATGTAGCATTTCTCCCCATACAAATAGTGTCTCCACATCTTCAGAGCAAAAACAATAGCTGTAAGCTCCAAGTCATGTGTTGGATAGTTCCTTTCATATGGTTTTCAGCTGGCGCGATGAATAAGCAATGACATTCCAATCTTGCATCAGTACACAGCCTAACCCATTGTGAGAAGCATCACTATAAACTGTGTATTCTTTACCCAGTATAGGTAAAGTAAGGATTGGAGCTTCAGTCAAACACCTCTTCAACTCATCAAAACTCTGCTAGCATTTATCTGTCCACTGAAATTTTATATCTTTCCAAAGCAGCTTGGTCAGTGGAGAAGCTAACATAGAAAACCCTTTCATAAATTGACGATAATATCCAGCTAAACCCAGAAAACTACGAATTTATGTGATATTCCTAGGTGCTTTCCAATTAAGGATAGCTTTTACCTTGCTAGAATCTACCTTGATCCCTTCAGCTGACACAACATGTCCCAAGAAAGAGATTTCTTTCAGCTAAAATTCACAGTTTGACAATTTGGCGTATAGCTATTTCTCCTTTAAGGTCTGTAGTACAATCCGCAGATGTCTTTCATGCTCCTCTGCATTCCTTGAATATAACAAAATATCGTCAATAAACACCACCATAAATTGGTCAAGATATGGTCTGAAGATAGTGTTCAACAGATCTATAAAAGCAGCTGGAGCATTAGTTAACCCGAATTGCATTATTAGAAACTCATAGTGGCCATATCAAGTTCTGAAAGCAGTTTTTAGAATACTCTGCTCTTGCACTTTCAACTGATAATAACCAGATCACAAATCAATTTTGGAGAACACAGCTGCACCCTTCAACTGATCAAACAGATCATCAATGTGAGGCAATGGATATCTGTTCTTTATTGTTACCTAATTCAACTGTCAGTAGTCAATACATAAGCGGAGAGTGCCATATTTCTTCTTAATAAACAATACTGGAGCTCCCCAAGGTGACACACTAGGGCGGATGAAGCCCTTTTCAAGTAGTTCTTGCAACTGTACCTTCAACTCCTTCAACTCTGCTGGTGCCATTCTGTATGGTGTTATAGAGATTGGATCCACATCAGGCATAACATCAATCTCAAACTGCACTTCTCTTTCTGGAGGTAATCCTGGCAATTCACCAGGGAACTCATTTGGAAAGTCATATATTGTAAGGATGTCCCTCAATACTGGACTCCCCACTTGAGTGTCTTCCACATGTGCCAAGTATGCTTCACACCCCTTTCTGATCATTTTTCTGGCTAGTGCAGCTGAAATGATGTTTGATGGCAATATCTACCTCTCCCCATGTATTACCACATCACTATACTGAGGGAGACCAAAAGTGATTGTCTTCAGTATATAGTCAATCATGGTGTGATGCCTGGCTAACCAATCCATGCCCAAGATGATATCATAATCTCTGAAGGGCATTGCAATGAGATCAGATAGAAAAGTATGTCCTTGGATCACCAAAGGACAATCCCTATACATTCTATTAACCCTGACCTCTTTTCCTAGCGGACTTGTTATTAACACCTCAAAGTCCATTTTCACACATGGAACAGCAATGCAATCAGTGATGCTAGTACTCACGTAGGAATGGGTAGAACCCAGATCAAATAACACAAACACATCTTGATTAAAAATTGAGAAGGTACCAGCTACAATATCAGATGTCTCAGCCTCTTCTCTCTGTCTCATTGTGTAGACTCTAACTGGAGCACTACCTTGCTCTGATTGATTCACTATGCCTTGGCTACCTGTTGGACTACTTCTAAGCCTACCTCTACCTCTGCTAGGTGGTTGTGAAACTCTGGTGGCAGGATTCTGAACTAACCCTTCTGCAGTAGTAGGAGGTGGCCCAACTCTACGGGCAATGGTGCAGTCTTTGGCAAAGTGTCTTGTGCCTCCACAGTTATAACAGGCTCCTGTGGCCTTGTAGCATATCCCACCATGATTTCTACCACAAATTTCACATTGACGGGAAGGGTAGGAACTTCTGGTAGTTTACTGACCAGATGGAGGAGGTTTCTTTCCTGAATATCTTCCCCTACCAGACTTTTTACCACCCCTGTTGTGTCCCCCAAAGTTCTTTCTTTTTCCAGGAGGACCACTGGAACTCTGATCTACTGACTTCCCCTCTTTCTCTTTTTTGGTTTCTTTTTCTCTGGGGCCGCTTTTAACTCAATTCTTTCTAATTCAAGTGCTTGAGAAATAAGCTCAGAGAAGTTAGTATGTTTGAATCCGACCACTTGTAATCTGAGACTGGGCTTCAAGCCGGTTTCAAACCTTTTACATCTTTCCCTATTGGTAGAAAGGAGACTTCCTACATAGTGGCTCAAGCGAGAAAATTCCCTTTCATATTCTACTACTGATCTACTTCCCTATTTCAGACTTAAGAACTCTTGTAGCTTTTGGTCCACATAGGCATCTGGGACATATTTTTGTCTGAACTCCCGCAGAAAATCATCCCAGGTTAGTACTGGAGGTTCCACCAAACTATGAGGAATGGTTTTCCACCAGTCATATGTATATCCCTGTAGTAGTGACACTGAATACTCAAATCTGAGCTTCTCTGTATAGTGTAGTTTCTTGAACACCCTATCCATTCTCTCCAACCATTGTTCTGCCTCTAGTGGATCTACTGTCCCCTTAAACTCAGTAGCCCCATATTTAATCAACTTGTCATACTGCCTACCTGAAGGTTGTGGTTGTACCACTGGTGTCTACAGTGGGACTTAAGTAAGCATGTTACCAGCCATCTGTTGGAATATTGTAGCCATCTGTTGAGCAAACTGAGTAGGAAACTGCGGTACTGAAGGGGCTGGTGCAGCTGATCCACTCACATTGTGAAGGACTGGGGCTTCCCCTTGTACCTCAGCCTCTATTGATTGATCGACTGAATAATCCCCTTCTTCCATATTCAATTTGAGGATATTATACCTCCTGAACAAATAACACAAGGAGATTTCCTCCCATTAGTGCATATTTATAATGTAATGTACTGCATGTATCAAACAATGACATTGAGCAGTTGTACTATGAAGAAAGAATATCAAATTACAGGTCAAAGCAGAATTTAAAAACTAGCTCTGATACCACTAAAACATGTCATACCCTACCCTCCATAAGGCATAACATGATCCCGTAGTATACCTAATGAATTACCAAACTTCATATACTCATAGCCCATTAAATACACTATAAGGAATTTTAAACCTTTTCTTATTTTTTTTTACAGTGGTGAGCACTTTTGACAGGTGTTAAAACTTTTTTAACTGAAGTGAAACCAAATAACAAATCTGAGTATCAGTGATTTCTGTAAAAATTTTAGCAGAGTGCCATCTGTATTTTGAATAAAACTGTTCTTTAAAAACTTGTAAAAAGAACATCCAATATATTTGTAATCTCAAACTCCAATATGGTTCAACACAAATCAATTTCTCAACATTTGTTAAACTCAATTCAACATCAAATTTCCAGTATTTCCAAAGATAGAGTACAAAAATGACTGAGTAGTTCAAAAGCTGAGATAAGAGAAATATATTACAACTTTAGTTTACCACTGCTCAAGACCAAGTACAATATATACATACAGTATACATACATTACAACAAAAATTACAAAAATATGGTATACTCAATATATCCGGCAGAATTCCAAAATGTAGCACAAACAACCTACTCTACTGCTCTGTCTGTCTGTCTACCTGTGACAGCAATGACAAAGCTATCGCTGAGCCAATATCTCAATGGTGCACAACATTAATAAGATGCAAATTAAAACCATAAACCATAAATCATATAAAGTGTGGATACTTAAAATCATAGTTAAATTCAAAAGATAGAGAATGTCAAAGAATTTAAACTCCATTTCACAATGTATCAATGAATATCAATAAATCACACACACAGCTTAATCATGATTTCATAGTCCAATTCGTCCCAAAAGCCAATGGCTAATGAGGAATAACATAGCTAGCTAGCAATTATATGAGTACTCATTCTATTCATCCTTAACTGGCACACACCTCAGCACTTTAGCCAGAGAGGGAATTCAAAGCCAATTCATCCCACTAGACAAGCTAGCGAGGAATTCAATCAAATATACATGATAGCTGTGGTTTCAAACCATTTGCAATATTTTTCAAGCAATAAGTATCCATCAAATTTCATTCAAATAATTTTTCACAATTTAAACATTAACATACAAATTGTCATAATTTATTTCAATTGAAAATTCAAAAGAAATAACTATTGTGCACAAACCTTTGAAGAGTAACCTCTTGGCCCTGACTCAGTGTTTCCTTCCCCTTCCCTGAGTCTTTGCTAACTGAAACACACAATTTGAAGTGTTTCAAAACTCTTTGAAATTGTTTCTAATAATAAAGTTCAATAATTAAATTTATTTAATACTATTTCTTTCCTTAGCCAACCTATAATGTTAAACTTTGATGCACTCTAGGGGTATCAATTTTAATGTTACTAATATGTCACATTTTATAGTCCTTTAGTATTGGTATATGTTACCAATTTCATTTTTCAAGTATATTACATTTTATTACAATTTATTGAATTTCGGTATGCTATTTTGACCTAGCCAGATGACCTAGTTTTCTTGGTTTTTAGGTTCTGGTCTGAATCACAAACTTGTAGGTCTATGTCTTAGTGAACTTTTGCCACAAATTTTAGGTCATTTGGAGTTTATTAGACCAAGTTATGGTCATTTTACTATTACTGGACAGATTACACTAAAATGGCAAACTTAGGTCATTTTTAGGTCATTTCCGGTTCTGGTAGTTTTTATACCCGAACTTATGCAAGCATTTTGACTTACTTATGGTCATTTTTGGGTTTTTGCGTCTTCATAAAGTTGTAGCTCTATGTCTAAGCTATCCATGGTATAAATTTTAGGTCATTTGGACCTATTTTGAGTGAGTTATGGCCAAAACACTGACTGCTGTCCAAATGGTAAATTTTCAAGTTTGCAAAGTCACTAATCCGGATTTGGTCAATTCTCATGTCACTTTTTGGATAGAATTTAGGTAGGCTTTCTTCATGAAAGTTGGCACATTTTATGCCTAGTTTCACCTCCATTTGGCCTCATACCAATTGGAGTTACACAATTCTATTTATAGCCTAAAATATATAATGCCCTTAACACATTTTAAAAGCATCAATCCAAATACACATTCAACCAATTATATCTTTACTTCCCAAACCATTCTGCACTTGTACCATACCATATTCATTCAATAGTTTACATTATAGCAACTTTGGGCCCAATAAAATGAGCTTACATACACCAAATATAACTCCTAATTTATAATATCCAATTCTAAACAATTTTCCACATATTACTCCTAACCAATACATACAATTTACACTACCAATTTACAAACATTATCGCTATTATTTCATATACATGTGCTGCCACTTTTTGTACCATAACTCAACAACTTTTCATGAACTTAAACATTACCAATCTTTACCATGAGGCTGCCAAAGTAATACACATACATCAAGCTTTCCATTTTAACTTTTCAAACTCACAAATCAAACTTTATACATGGTAAATCACTCCTATACATATAAGCACTTAAATCAATACCCCAAATCACCAAATACATGAAGAAAACAAGTTAACATGTTGAACTTCCATGGCTGCCGAAATGGAGTATCACCCTAACTTATCAAACCTCAACTTTTCTTCCATAAATCAACTCACCATAACCTTAGTTACAATTTTAATGAAACAAGAAATGAAAACACCTACTTGCCTCTTTTGAAGCTTGACCAAAACTTCACTAAAACCTCTTCAATTTGCTATCAACTTCTTCTTTACAAAGTGAGGATTAACTTCAATGAAGACCACTTATGCAAATCATGGCTTGAAGAGGGAGATGGGAGCTTGGACATGGGGCGGCCATGGGAGAGTTTTCTTCAAGCTTGGTTCGACTGGTTTGATTATGAGAGGTTAAAGATGACTTTCTGATGTCCCAAATGTCCTTTATGTGTCCATAAATTGAGGTTAGTGGAGCACTAATGTAAAGTAATATTAGTTTAATCCAAAGTTTCACAATTCCCATATTTTACCTCATTTCTTTTAATATTTAAATTATGTACCACTATTTTAATTTTCATGATATTTTCAAGGTTTAATATCATTTATTTTTAATGGAAATTTAGGTCAAAAGGCAACTCGGGGTGTCAAATGACCACAATGCCCCTATTCGGGTTGTATTCCCGATTTTTCGGTAACACCAATTTTTGTCGGTTTCTCAATTTCTCATTTTTCTTTGTACTAATTACTTAATTTTTCTTTGACATTACTAATGTAATTTATACTTAAATAGATGTTTATTTAAGTCTTAAAAATATTTTTCAGGATTCCCTACAGTCCAGGGCCAGTCAACGGTCCACGCCGCAACTTCCCGGTGCGGTCACCCATCGCTACGATTTTCGGCTCGTTTAACTTAGTTTCATTTTCTCTCTTTTATTTTCCCTTAATTTGTTTTGTATTTTCTTTTATTGTATTTCATTATTTTATGTCTCCTCACTAACATTTAAGTGTAGTTCTAGGCATTCAAGCTATTCGGACAGACACTGATTGTCAAACAGTAGAACGCACTACTGAATATAGGAGTGTTACAAATTTAATTGTGAGAAATTAATTAATGGAGATTAATTAATTGATTTATATTTGATATAAATTAATTAGAAGAGAAGAAATAATGATTTTGGGTTTAGAACTCAAAATTACAACATAAGGGTAATTTGGTTGTGACACCCCTTACCCGTCTATAATGTAGCCGAGCAAGTTATGCCACTCAGTGTGCCGGAGCACCAATTTATGTTTCTATTACAATTTATCCCTTTATAATTCATTTATTTTCAATTTTGATAAATCTGAATTTATCCGCAAATTTTATAGAAAATACGGTAGAGTGCTGGCTGTAAATTGGAAAAACAGTTCTTCTGAACCTGTTTAAAAACACTTCCAAAATAATTTCCAAATCCAAACTCCATTATATATATTCAAGTCAATCTCAAAATCTCAATCTCAATCACGATATTATTTTCAAAACTTTTCTGTTCACTTCATCACTTGAAGCATATTCATAAATGTAGAAAGAGAGTAGAAAGAGATGATTCTCATTGATTTCAATTAATCTGTACATGGGTATTTATATACAATTGATTCCTATAATTGTGTTATACTAATTAGGAAGAAATCCTAAATAAGAAATTCTAAATAGGAATACAGAATATACACAGAAATAATATAATGATTGACTTTCCATAACACTCCCCCTCAAGTTGGAGCATAGATGTTAATCATGCCCAACTTGTTACAAATGTAGTCAATCCTAGCTCCATTCAGAGCTTTTGTGAAAATATCTCCTAACTGCTCTCCAGTTTTGATATGTCCTGTTGAGATGATCTGTTGTTGAATCTTTTCACGAACAAAGTGACAATCAATCTCAATATGTTTGGTCCGCTCATGAAATACCGGATTAGAAGCAATATGGAGAGCAGCTTGATTATCACACCACAATTTCGCGAGCGGGGTCTTAAAACCTGTCTCATCTAGTAATTGAAATATCCACATTACCTCACATACTGATTGTGCCATGGCTCTGTATTCGGATTCAGCACTAGATCGAGAAACTACACTCTGCTTCTTGCTTTTCCAAGACACCAAAATTCCTCCAACAAAAACGCAATATCCAGTAGTTGACCTCCTATCAACCTTAGATCCAGCCCAGTCGGCATCTGAAAAACATTCAACATTCAAATGCCCATGATTACCATATAACAAACCTCTTCCTGGAGCTCCTTTCAGATAGCACAAGATTTGTCTCAAGGCTTCCCAATGAGCAACAGTTGGGAAAGACATAAACTGACTTACGACACTAACGGCATAAGCAATGTCAGGACGAGTGACAGTAAGGTAGTTCAATTTTCCTACCAATCTCCTGTATCTCTCTGGATCTTCAAACAACTCACTATCCCCTGCTAACAGTTGTAAATTTAGAGTCATTGGTGCACTACAAGGCTTAGCACCTAATTTTCCTGTCTCTGTCAATAGATCGAGGACATATTTTCTTTGAGACAAGAAAATACCCTTCTTAATTCTCATAACTTCAATACCCAAAGAATACTTTAATAATCCCAAGTCTTTGGTCTGAAACTGGGTTTGGAGGAAGGTTTTAAGAGATGAAATACCTGCAGAGTCACTCCCAGTGATGATAATGTCATCCACATAGACTACCAGGAGAATTAGACCAGCCTCAGATTGCTTATAAAATACTGAGTGATCACACTTACTCTTTTGCATACCAAATTCCTGTACTGCTTCACTGAATCTCCCAAACCAGGCCCTAGGACTTTGTTTCAAGCCATAAAGAGACTTTCGAAGCCTACAAACTTTACCCAACTCCCCCTGAGCAACAAACCTAGGTGGTTGCTCCATATACACCTCCTCCTGAAGATCACCATGAAGGAAAGCATTCTTGATATCCAATTGGTGCAGGGGCCAATCATATGTAGCTGCTAAAGAGATATACAAGCGAACAGAAGTAAGTTTAGCTACAGGAGAAAAAGTGTCAGAGTAATCAACTCCATATGTCTGAGCATATCCTTTTGCTAAAAGGCGTGCTTTTAACCTAGCCACAGAACCATCAGGATTTACCTTTACTGTAAATATCCATTTGCAACCAATAGCTTTCTTACCAGTGGGCAAAGGTAATAGTTCCCATGTACCATTAGCATCTAAAGCCTCCATTTCCTCTTTCATAGCAGCACACCAGCCAGGATGAGACAGTGCCTCACCAACAGTATTAGGGATAGGAACAGAGTCTAAAGAGGTAACAAAACACCGAGAACAAGAAGACAATTGATTATAAGAAACAAAAGAAGAGATAGGGTAAATACATGAACGTTTACCTTTACGAAGAGCAATGGGTAAGTCTAGATCAGAATCATGATCAGTATGAGGTACAGGATCTCCCAACGAAGTAGCTGGTGGAGTATCTGAGTCAGGAATCTCCAATCTCCTGGAATAAACATGAACAACGGGAGGCCGAGTAGGTCTAGAGACAGAAGAAACAGGCTGTGAGAGAGGACTAGACATTGGTTGGACAGTATATATTAAGATATCATCCTCCTCCCCCTGACTCTCATACACAGATGATTGAGGAAAAAATGGAGTGGACTCAAAAAATGTAACATCTGCAGAAACAAGATAACGATTAAGAGTAGGAGAGAAACAGCGGTACCCTTTTTGGATCCGGGAGTACCCAAGGAAGATACATTTGAGAGACTTTGGATCCAATTTAGTAACCCGCGGACGAACATCACGTACAAAACAAGTACAACAAAAAATACGGGGTTCAACAGGAAACAAAGATTTTGTAGGGAATAAAGCAGTATAAGGAATATCCCCATTAAGGACAGAAGACGGCATACGATTGATCAAAAAACATGCCGTAGAAACTGCATCCGCCCAAAAGTGTTTAGGAACTTTCATCTGAAAAAGAAGAGCACGAGTTACCTCAAGAAGATGCCGATTTTTTCTTTCGGCCACGCCATTTTGGGATGGGGTATCCACACAGGAAGACTGATGAAGAATGCCATTTTGTGTCATATAAGACTGAAATTGTGCTGAAAAGTATTCTTTAGCATTGTCACTTCTTAATATGCAAACAGAAATATTAAATTGAGTTTTGATTTCATTACAAAAGGCACAAAAGACAGAAAACAACTCAGAACGATTCTTCATTAAATATAACCAGGTAACACGAGAGTAATCATCAACAAAAGTAACAAAATAACGAAATCCAGTTTTAGAAGTAACAGAACAAGGACCCCAAACATCTGAATGAACTAACTCAAAAGGGGATGAAGCCCGTTTATTGACTCTAGACACAGAAGGCAAACGATGATGTTTTGCAAACTGACACGACTCACATTCTAGTATTGATAAAGACTGAAACTGAGGACACAACTTCTTCATGGTAGACAAAGAAGGACCCAATCTACAATGAGCTTCAAGAGGTGTTAAGGTACTGGAGCAAACAAGCGACTGCGGTACATGATTTTCCAGAATGTAGAGACCACCTGACTCAAGTCCTCTACCAATAATCTGCTTCGTCGTAAGATCCTGAAACAAACACTGATCAGAAAAAAAGGAAATAGAACAATTTAAGGTACGAGTAAGTTTACTAACAGAAAGTAGATTAAAAGAGAAATTTGGTAGACACAAAACAGATGACAAAGAAATTGACGAAGTCGGATTCGCAGTTCCAGAACCCATGACACAAGAAGTAGAACCATAATCTAAAGTAACTTGATGAGGAAGTGGGATTAGGTGAAAAGCGGATAGAAGACTAGAATTACTCATGTGATCTGTTGCACGAATCAATAACCCATTTGGATTAGGAAGACACAACGCATGTAGTGGATTTACGACTCGTGATCGCGATGATAGGGAACCGTAGGCTTTAGAGATGCCTGATACTGAGAAAACTGTGCAAAATCCTCTGCAGATACCAAAACAGTTTTCTCAGAGGAAGATACTGTAGAATCTTCTGCTGCCATATTTGCCATCTGTGATCGTTGATTTTTTCTCTGAAGTTGTGGACAATTATATTTTGTGTGGCCAGGCTCATGACAATAATAACAAATGACTCCTCTTGAGTCCTGATTAGAACTAGCCTCTCCATTACGCTGATTACTTATGTTGCCTGTAATTCCTCCTCTACTTCCTCTTCTATTACCCTGTTGTCCATTTGGATTATGGCTAATAAGAGCACCACTGGCAGGCTGTGAAGATTGGGTACTCTCTGTACGAAGGACCCGTGTGAATGTTTCATGCAAAGAGGAAATCTCAGAATTGGAAAGAATATGAGATTTAGCAGTCTCATACTCTGAAGGAAGGCCTGCAAGAAAACTCATATGACCAGTTGCTCCGTTGGGCTCTTTGAACTTTCATATCAGAACTAAAAGGCAACAATACATTAAGTTCCTCATATACCCGTTTAAAATCCATAAAATAAGCCATGAGAGACTTATTCTCTTTCTCAGCACGGTAGAATGCCTTACAAACATCATAAATACGGGAGATATTCCCTTTACCAGAATACAAAAAATCTAAGTAATCCATCAATTCCTTAACAAATTCACAGTGATTAATTAAACTAATTACCTCACTGTGAATCGAGTTCCGAAGCTGCAAAAACAACCGAGCATCCTCCCTTAGCCAAGTTTGTTGTGTATCATCAGTAGGTGGATCTTTAGTAAGGTGATCATCCTTATCAATGCTACGCAAATAGACCCTGACAGTCTTACTCCACTCCAGGTAATTCGAACCATTAAGTTTGTGTTCCGTGATCTTAGTCATCATTGGAATCACATTAGAAATAACATTCTTATTGTCTGCCATTTGTTGAGACAAAGAAAACTAACCGAAACGCTAATCCAAAGTGCTGACAGCAACAAAATAATCCAAAATCACAAATCAAGCAAATACCGAAATAGGATCTGAGAGCCAAACCTCAGAAGTCCTTTAATGGTGTACTGGATCAGGCAATAGCACACAGTGGTGAAATGAGGGGATTGAGGCGACACTGGCGATGTTGATCGGAGTCGAAACGGCCGATCGGCGGCCAAGGTCTCTCCTGAGCTGGGTGGTGAGAACAAATAGTCACCCTAGATAAATGACCTGCTCTGATACCATGTAGAAAGAGAGTAGAAAGAGATGATTCTCATTGATTTCAATTAATCTGTACATGGGTATTTATATACAATTGATTCCTATAATTGTGTTATACTAATTAGGAAGAAATCCTAAATAAGAAATTCTAAATAGGAATACAGAATACAGAATATACACAGAAATAATATAATGATTGACTTTCCATAACAATAAATAATTCTCAACATTTCATTTATCAACATACATAATGCAGAAAATCTCAATAATATAAAATTTCATATATTTACATTAATACATAATTACAGGAGTTTATAATTACAATCCAAACTAATACAAAATGTAAAATACAAAAGGGCCACCTATAGACCTAATGTCCTACCATATGCAGTGCAGATGTGAGGTGACTCTGGACTCCTGATACAACTCTGAAGACTCACCCCGTCTGATGTCTGCTGGGCTCCCCAGCTAGGTCTCCAGTACCTGCGCATGGCAAAAGCGACGCGCTAAGCAATTCTGCTTAGTGGTGATAATATAAAATAATATAAAATAACATAAAATGAAACAAATATGCAGAATGTGTGTTTACATTTTTGGTAGACTTAACTTCTGATATTAACTTCATTATTATTTGATTAAACTCTGGTAAGGTTTATTATCATTGCCCGAGTAACCCATACTAATTGACTGGACTGGATAAACGGGTAAACTGGCACTGGGTACTAAGTACCTCCGACCATCACACCATCGGTCACATTGTGTCTCCCGGTGTGCAACAGAACAACTAATAAGCTGTAATAATTATTAGGGTTAAAACCCAAGTATATCAACTCAAATAACATAGCCAAAGGCTATTATTTCACAGAATGGCATGGGAAAGCCATGAAACACAGAATGGCATGATGCCATATGCAGTACTGCTAACAGAACCCTATTGGCATGCCAAGCTATCCAAACCACTCTTGGTAGGTATACTAGGGCATATTACATTTTTAAGTTTTACAATTTTTGAAATTCAAGTTTTTGTGTTACTATTCACTTTATTAGTGTCACACCCTACCCCTCTGTAAGGCATAACATGATCCCGTAGTATACCTAATGAATTACCAACTCCGTCTACTGATAACCCATTAAATACACTACAAGGGATTTTCAAAAAAAACTTTTCTTACTTCTTTTACAGTGGTGAGCACTATTTACAGGTGTTAAAGACTTTGATGAACTGAAGTGAAACAACTAACTCATTTGGTTTATTTAGAATTTCTGTAAAAATTTTGGCAGAGTGCCATCTATATTTTGGACAAAACAGTTCTTCAGAAAACCTGTAAAAAGCACTTCAATATGTATTTGCAAATCTCAACTCTAACATATTTTTCAACACAACATATTTCTCAACTCAAATCCATAGTGATTTTTCGAAGACTGAGATAAAGGAAATATAATACAAAACTATTCAAGTAAATGAAATCTCAAATTTACATTTACAATAATTTACATTTAATTACATACCAAAATGTTTTACAAGAGTTTTTATACAATTGCTCAAATAATTTACATACATATTATTACATGCTTACATCAAAACCTATGTACATGGGTATATCTATGATATACACAGGTGATCTGAATGTATCCTCAAAGCAACTTAATCAACGCTCTATGCTCACCTTGACAAAGATGCAAAGCTATCACGAGTGGTGAACTTCGATGGTGCACAACTATAATTTAAAACATAGTACAATATACATTGACAAATTTTACAGTAAATAATTTGAGAATCTGAATACTGATCAAATTTCACAACTCAAAATATTCATTGCCAATAATGTAAATCATTTGTATAAATGACTTGGAGCACAAAATTCAATTTATCAATTCATGACTATCCATTTAAGTAATTCCAACAAAATCAATTATACATAAACCATAATTGAAATCACCATTCAAAAGCCATTCTGTATCTCAAAAATCATTATGTAACTCAAAAATCAATCTTTATCTCAAAAATAATTCTTTATCTCAAAAATAATTCTTTATCTCACTAACTATGCAAGACTAATCCGAAAGGGCCATATTCGATGTGATTCTAACTCCCTATGGTCGGGGAGGTCGAATCTGATTCTAACTCCCTATGGTCGGGGAGGTCGAATCATCGTGCACAGTACCATCACAATAATTAATCTTCCTCAATGGCGATAACGATAAAATAAACTTATATCTAACGTCAAATCAGAGGAAAATCTAAGCCTGTGCACGTACCATGGTAATCAAAACACAACTCACTCCATTGTCTTCTCAACAAATGAGAGAGACGGGTAATAACCTAGTCAAGCATCTATAGTGAGATATAAAACAATATCACAATCCTTTTAGCGAGCATAAATCACAATATAATTCGATTCAAAGTCAATTCCAATATCCAATAATTTTTATGCACATCACAATTCAAATAATAAAGTTTTCATTTTTTTCCATGAATATTACCATCACAATTCAAAACATATTCTATCACAATTTTCCAAAACATAATTTACTTAATCCATAACAATGCTTAATACTTATGGAAATACCATTTCACAAAGCCAAATTCATACATACAATAACAATTTTCAATAATCATGGAATTAAATCCAATGCTTGTTAAACATAATTCATAAGAAAAATATATCATTTAATCATATGAAATATTCAAAACAAAATCAGTTAAAAACTAGTTGTGCACAAACCTCTGATGACTGTCTCCCTGATCTGGACTCAGTGTTTCCTTCCCTTTTCTTGAGTCTTTGGTAACTGAGAAACACAATTTGAAGTGTTTCAGTACTAATTTAAACTGTCTCTATCGATGGTGTTTGGTAAATAATGCATTGAACTCAATTATTCACTTAATCACCTAATATACCGACCCTCATTGCGTTTTAGGTAAATTAGGTTTTAGTGTCGTTAATATGTCACATTCGATAGGGTTTTAGGTTTGGTACGTTTTACCAAAGTCATTTCCTTGTTTAGTGCATTTTAATGCAAATTGCTGGATTCCGGAACACTGGTTTGACCTAACCGGACGATCTAGTTCCCTCAGTTTTCGGGTCTTGGTCGAAACTACAAACTTGTAGATCTAGGTCTTATTGCACGCGGTGCAAAATTTCAGGTCAATCCGAGTTAAGTAGACCAAGTTATGGTCATTACACTATTGCTGGTCAAGTGGTACCATTTTAGGTCAATTTTAGGTCAAATTGGTCAATTCTGGTTCGGCCAGTTTTTGGACCCGAACTTGTGCAAGTTGTTTGACTTGCTTATGGTCATTTCTGGGCTTTGGTGTCTTCATAAGACTTGTAGGTATGGGTCTTAACTATTCTTGGTCAAAATTTCAGGTCAATTGGACCTGGTTTGAGTGAGTTATGGCCTAAACACTCACTGCTGCCCAATTGGTCATTTTTCAGGTCCTAATTGCACCTAATCCGAATTGGTCATTTTTTTAGGTCACCTTGCAAGCAGAATTTTGGCATGGTTTCTCAATGAAAGTTGGCACATTTTGTGCCTAGTTTCACCTCAAATTGGTCTCATACCAATTGAGGTTACACATTCAAGGTTATAGGCTAAAATATACACTGCCCTCAATATGCATTTCACACCCCAACTTCAAACACACACTTACCTTTGCCATTTGTTTACTTACCTACCAAACTGTTTTGGCACATTACCAAAAGCATTTTCTACATTATATTAGCATTATTTTGGGCAGATTCCAATCACCCTCAACACACCAAATATCATTCACAATTACAATTTCTAAGTACCATTACAAACACACCAAAACATTACAAACTTTACATACACTTTACAATGTTAATTTACATACATATCATCAATCCTTCTAGGTCAATATTCTGCCCACACTTCCTTCAATATATACCATTACTCAAGTGTCCACAAGCTGCCACAAACCATTCTTCAACATCACATTGCCGTCCCATATACCAATTCCCATCAAAGTGCATAATTCACCATATAAACATGAAATAATTCACTAAGTTACTAAATCACCATGATTAACATTATTTCTCATCAATTATATGCACAAATACCTCATCAAAAACGTGACTCATGGCTGTCCAAAATGAAAACAACAATAACCCTTCAAACTCAAAATTTTCCTTCACCAATCTAACACCCATAACATGAACATAAACTTTAACAAAGAATTTCTCAAAAATGCAAACTTACCTTTAATTGTAACTTGCTAAACCTTCACCAAACTTCTCAAAATTGGTATCAATATCTTCCTTGTGGTGTGTAGACCATTTTTCATGAAGCTATCAAAGTGATTGGAGTTGAAAATGGGGAGTGCATGGAGCTTTGAAGAAAAACGTTAATGGTGGCTTTCTCTTTTCTTTAAATTCGGCAACTTTGTAAGTTGGAGAAGATGAACTATCTGATGGGTTTAGTGGACTTACACCTGCCATACTTTATGTTTAATTAATCCTATAGTGGTCCACTAACTAAAATTAAAACATATTATAAGTTAACTTTCACTTAATCCACATTTAACCCATTATTTTAGCTATTTACTTTGGGTACCACCAATTTAATTTTTCATTTTATTTTCTAAGTGTAATACTATTTATTTTTAATGGACATTTAGGTCAAAAGACACTTCGGGATGTCAAATGACTATAATGCCCCTGTTCGGGTTGCATTCCCGATTTTTCGGTAACATCGTATTTTGTCTGTTTTTCGATTTCTCACTTTTCTTTGTACTAATCATTTAATTTTTCTTTAATCTTTCTAATGAGATTTATACTTCAATAAGGGTCTATTTATGTCCTAAAAATGTTTTCCAGGGTTCCCGCAGTCGTATTAGTCAACGGTCCACGCCGTGACTTCCTTGATCACCCATCGCTAGGTTTCCTACTGCTTAACTTGATCACAATTCTTTGCAATTATTTTGCCTTTGTTTTTCTTGTATTTTCTTTTCTTGTATTTCATTATTTTATGTCTCCTCCCTCGTGTCAAAGTGTAGTTCTAGGCATCCTAGCTGTCCGGACAACACTGGTCACCGGAGCAGCAGAACGCACTACCGAACTTTGGGGTGTTACAATTAGTCAACCAAAATGTTGACTTTTGCATAGACAATAGGTACATTGGTTTTAATACTCCCAACATACCACATTTTGTATTCAAAATTTGTTGGTATTGGTTGCCAATACCATTTCTAAGTTTAAAGTTAATTGAGTAGAATTTTCAGTTTTTATACCTTATCTTTACTATTCTATTAGTCATTTTTGCAATGGGAATTTGGAAAAATAATCAACATGAAAGTTGTTCCTTATTTTGTCTAGTTGAATTTCTTTTTTTGAATAACTCCATTTAGAGTTTTTTAGCTCAAGTTATGGTCCAAAAACCACAACTGGCCGGATTGAAATTTTTCTGGACTGACCATATCTACGATCACGGTGAACAAAGGATCGCAACTCCCTTGTTGGATAGGTTCTGGTCATAATTT
This sequence comes from Hevea brasiliensis, assembly GCF_030052815.1. Classification (NCBI taxonomy): domain Eukaryota; kingdom Viridiplantae; phylum Streptophyta; class Magnoliopsida; order Malpighiales; family Euphorbiaceae; genus Hevea; species Hevea brasiliensis. The sequence goes on from NC_079507.1 coordinate 18,368,812, forward strand.
GGGGTAGGTTTCTTCATGAAAGCTTTTTGGTCTATATCTTATCTTGTTGCTGGTAAAATTTTAGGTCAATTGGACCTTTCTACATTGAGTTATGGCCAAATGAACAATTACTGTTCATTTGGTCATTCTGCAGAATCAGACTGCAGGTCACCGACTGTAACTCACTTTTTGGATAGGTTCTGGTCATAATTTGGGGTAGGTTTCTTCATAAAAGTTGTTGGTCTATATCTCATCTTGTTGCTGGTAAAATTTCAGGTCAATTGGACCTTTCAACATTGAGTTATGACCAAATGAACAATCACTGTTCATTTGGTCATTCTGCAGAAACAGCCTGCAGGTCACCCGGATTTGAGCAAGCTTTTGGTCCACTTGGTTTGGTTTTATGGGCATGGTTTCTTCACCAAAGTTATGCCATTATGTGTCTAGTTTCATGTCCAATTGGCCTTGCACTAATTGAACCTCTACAATTTATGTTATGGCTGCCCAAACCTGCTGGACTCATGTCCAATTCTGCAGGTCACCGAGGGTAGCCACTCCCATCTCAATTCCCACTACATAAACCACTTCATTTCTAAGTTACACAGATCCAAATGGTCAGTATTTGACCATTAAAACATACTTTCACCATTAAAAGATTAAGGTCTCCAATTTATGCCCAAACCCTAACCCTAATATCTCAAGTTATGCATTTACATACCTTCCATTGTCCTAAGCATTGTATTGATGTTAAAGGCAGCCAAATTGCACTTTAACTCTAAGAAATCTTCAAAACTCTACTAGGTTTAAGGCTTCCCAAAACTTTGGGATGGGTATACACAAGATATTTAACAAATTTCCTTGCAATTTTGCACTCAAATATACTTTTTCAACATAAATTTGAAGAGAGACATGAATTTAAGTCACTAACCTCTTTGGATCTAGGTTTGGGTCTTGCAAAACTTCAATTTTCCTTCAAAAATTTGCTGCCCAAAGCTTTCTCAAGGTGTGGGGTGAATTTTTTGTGAAGACAACTAGGGTTTTTTTATGGTGAGAAAGGGTGTGGATTCAAGCTTTCAAAAGCTTGCTCATGGTGGCTATGGTGGGAGAGTTTTACGTTAAGGAGAAGAAGAGAAGAAGTCTGATTTTTTTTTGTTCCTTTTCCAGCCCATTTGTCTCTTTTATATATGTTTATGCCATGTGTCAAGATTGGGTTGGTTGAGAGAATTTTAAATGACATCATGGTGATGTCATAAATCCATTTTCTATCATTTTCTCTCCATTTTATGTCTATTTAATTGCAATTAAATTTTTGACAATATTTATTTATATTTTATATTATATAAATTATTTATTTAACTGGACAAGTTGGCCAAAAATCATCTCTGAAGATGAAGTAACCAAAATGCCCTCCGTTTGGCTTAACAGGCCAAAATTGTCTTTACCGATTGAAAAATTTTTCTAAGTATTTTCTTGGCATTCTAATGCCATAAGAACCTCAATGAACCTTCTCTGGGGTCCTAAGAATTATTTTATAATTTTTTCCTAATTTTTTTTTTTATTTTTTTTTTAGTTAATTTTTGGTTCCTCACTTTAGTTTAAATATTTTTCTGAATTCTAGCTGTCCGGACCGACACTGGTAACCGGAACAGTAGACTGTATGGACTAGCTAAAATGAGGATGTTACAACTCTTCCCCTCTAATAAAATTTCTTCCTCGAAATTTACCTGATGCAAACAGTTGAGGGAACTGTTGCCTCATTATCTCTTCACTTTCCCAAGTTGCCTCTTCAGTGTTGTGGTGCCTCCAAAGCACTTTCACCAGTGAAATTGTTTATTTCTCAGTTCCTTCACTTCCCGAGCTAGGATTTGTATGGGTTTTTCTGTATATGTCAAGTCTGGTTGGATTTCAATCTCTTCCATGGAAATGACATGTTAAGAATCTGAGCGATATCTTCTCAGCATAGAAACATGGAATACATTGTGTATTTTATCCAGTTCTGGTGGTAAAGCTAGCCGATAAGCCACTGGTCCCACACGTTCAATGACTTCATATGGGCCAATGAACCTAGGGCTTAACTTACCCTTTCTCCCAAACCTCAGTACTTTCTTCCACAGTGAGACTTTGAGAAACACTTTATCACTAACTGCATATTCTATCTCTTTTCTCTTCAAGTCGGCATAAGATTTCTGTCTATCTGAGGCAACCTTCAGGTTAGCTTTGATTATCTTCACTTTTTCCTCAGTCTGTTTCACCAGGTCTGGTCCTACCAGCTTATCTTCACCCAATTCAGTCCAACACACTGGGGTTCTACATTTCCTCCCATACAGTGCTTCATACGGGGCCATTTGGATGCTAGCTTGGTAGCTGTTATTGTATGCGAATTCTGCCAGTGGGAGGTATCTATCCCAACTCCCCTCAAACTCAATGACACAACTCCTTAGCATATCCTCCAGGATCTATCACATAATTCACATTGTTACTATCATTTCAATTTATTAATTGCAAAAATTCAATTAGTTCTTAGGTTTACCTGGATTACTCGTTCTGACTGTCCATCCGTCTGGGGATGAAAAGCCGTGCTAAAACGGAGTTGTGTGCCCAAGGCTTCTTGCAACTTTTTCCAGAATCTCGATGTAAACCTTGGGTCTCGGTCAGATATGATGGAAAGTGGGATTCCATGCAGTCTAACTATCTCACTGATATACAATTCTGCTAGCTTCTCCAGTGAGTAGTCAGTCCTAACTGGCAGAAAATGTGCTGACTTTGTCAATCTATCCACTATCACCCACACTGCATCATGCTTCCTTTGGGTGAGAGGTAGACCACTAACAAAATCCATAGTGACGCGGTGTAACATCCTCCCGGTAGCAACCCCGTACATTCTACTGTTCCGGCGACCGGTGTCGGTCCGGACAGCTAGACCTTCTGGAAAAATATTTAAACTAAAGTCAGGAATCATAATTAACTCAAATATTAATAAGAAACATTTAGTAAAAATTTTAGAAATAAAATACAACCAAGTCAAACGAGTCGGTGCCCAAGCGATGGGTAACCGAAGGGAAGTTGCGGTTCTCGCAACGAGGAGCCCTAGACCCGGGGAAAAATTCATAAAATAATTTTTGGGACTCCAGAGAAGGGTCATTGAGGTTCCTATGGCATTAGAATGCCAAGAAAATAATTAGAAAAATTTTTCAATCAGTACAGACAATTTTGACCCGTTAAGCCAAACGGAGGGCATTTTGGTCATTTCGCCTTCAGAGGTGATTTTTGGCCGACTTGTCCAGTCGAGTAAATAATTATTATGAACTAAAATATGAATAAATATTGCTAAAAATTAAATTGAAATGTGGTAGAAAAGAAAAGCAAAGAAAAATCAAAATAATGCAAATAATGACATCACATGATGTCACTCACTTACTCCCAACCAATCACAAGTTAATAAACTTTATTAAAACACTTAAAAGAGTCAAAGAAGACCAAAAATTCTGGTCATCTTTTTTTTCTTCTTCTTCTTCCTCAAGACGTGAAACCCATCTTCCCCTCTCCCTCCATTGAAGCTCTTGTTTCAAGCTTGATTCCCTTCACTTCCCACCATAAAATCTCTTCTTCTTTTCATTAAAATTTGTCCACTCATCTTGGGAGAGTGTTTGGCAGCCAAAAAGAGGAAAGAAAGTGAAGGTTTAACAAGTTGAGAATTTTATCAAATAAGGTTAGTGCATATTAACTTCCTAATCTTGTTTACTTATTGAAATTTAGTTTGAATATGAATAAATAATTAAGAAATTGAAGAAAATCATGTGTGAAATTGAGAAGCAAATTTTGGCCAGCACTTATAGGATGAGGAATTGATGAGTTTTATTGGGCTAAAACCTAAATACAAGCTTAGATAGTGACATATGAATGATTGATGACCTTAATTGGGATGTGTTGCATGATTCATGGATTGGAAGCTAGGGTTTTGAGAAGTGAAATTTGGATTTAGCTTATGAAATTGTGAAAGAACATTATAAGGGTCAATTAGTGACCATTTTAGGTATGTTGACCATGAATTGGACTGAAAAATAGTATGGCCAAGTGAATGTGTAGGCTGCCTTGTTAGTGCAGCAGTCCACTTGGACTACCATAACTTGGGCTGTGTTAGTCCAATTGATGTTTGGCCAATTGGACATGAAACTAGGCTTATAATGGCACATTTTTGCTGAAGAAACTATGCCCAAAAGACCAAAGCAAGAGGACCAAAAGTTGGCCCCAATCCGGACACCCTGCAACAGCACCTGCAGAAATGACCAAATGAACAGTAACTGTTCATTTGGCCATAACTCACTGTAGATTTGGTCAATTGACCTGAAATTTTTACAGAAACAAGTTAAGACATAGACAAACAACTTTCATGAAGAAACCTACCCCAAATTATGACCAGAACCTAATCAAATCATTGAGCAAAATGAAGTTTACTGTACTGAGATTTCCAGAATTTTCATTTGAGCAGCAATGTTTGGAGGACTATAACTCTCTCTAGAAAACTCGGATTTAGGCGATTCTTAAACCGATGGAAACCTAAGGCATAGTAGAACATTTCATATGAAGAAAGTTAGACCAAATTATGAACTTAACTTGATCAAATTACTGACCAAAGTTGGACCAAAAATCTGCCAGACCCAAAATCTCAGCATGAACAGTGCATGTGAACAGTAAACTTATTTTGGCCATAACTTGAGCTACAAAACTCCAAATGGAGTGATTCAAAAAAGGAAATTCAACTAGACAAAATAAGGAACAACTTTCATGTTTACCATTTCCTCAAATTCCCACTGTAAAAATAACAAATGGAATAGTAAAGATAAAGCATGAAAACCGAAAATTTTGCTCAATTAGCATTAAGCTTAAAAATGGTATTGGCAACCAATACCAACAAGTTTGAAATACAAAATGTGGTATGTTTGAGGTGTTAAGACCAATACACCTATTTGCTATCCAAAAGTCAACATTTTTGTTGACCAATGAGGTGAATAGTGACACCAAAACTAAAAATTGGCAATTTTGCCACAATGACCTAAACTTTGAGAAAGTTACCAAAACCAACAAGTTTTGAATACAACATGTGGTATGTTAGGAGTACTAAAACCAATGTATCTATTGTTTATGCAAAAGTCAACATTTTAGTTGACTAATGAAATGAATAGTGACATGAAACCTTGAAATTAAAAAATTGTGAAACTTAAAAATGCAAAATGCCCTAGTAGGCCTAATGTGATTGGTTTGGATAGTTTGGCATGCCAATAGGGTATTGTTTTAGCAGTACTGCGAAAGGAAAGGCTTTATGTCTGTATTCATGGCTTTATGCCCGTATTCATGGCTTTTATGCCGATTATGTGATAGCATGGCTTTTTAGCCATACTGACTGCATACATGGTTGACGTTCTGCGTCCCATGGTATGACGGCCCGAGGCACCGCGGTGTCCAGTGCCAACGACCCGTTATCGATCGATCGTCCAAGATAGGTTACTTGGGCATGGAAAAGTATAACTGTGATTGAACTGATTATTAAAGAAAATACGAAAATTAAGAATCAGGAATGATTACAAAAATACAAAGAAGCTCAAGATCATGAAGAAAATAATTAACGAAATGCATGAAGAAGTTAATATCATAAAACATGATTAGCCCTCGACTAAACAATAAGTTAGTAATTATTCATTTATTATGAACACAATAGCAAGGAAATTATTATCTTTATTTGCATATTATATTTTCTTGTATTATTGGCACCACTAAGCTTTATGCTTAGCGCGTCGCTTTTGCAACGCGTAGGTACTGAAGATTTGGACAGAGGGCCCAGTAGACCACAGATTCGGTAAGGCAGTTCACAGTTCTGCATAGTGTCCGTGTCACCTCAACTTCTGCAGTGCATTGGTAGGACACTAGGTGTCATTTTGGCATTCTGTAATAAATTTTGATTTTCTCATATGTAATGAAACTTATGTAATGTATTTTGATTTTCATGTAAATAATGCAAATTTGTGTTTGTAAATGGAAAAGTGAATATTGATCTGTGATTGTTACATGACTATCAAATGAGATGAATGATTGAAAATTGAAATTGAGAAATGAATGGTTGACAAATGTTGAGATGATGATTATTGGAGTTTGAGAGTAATTGAATACGAATATATGAATATTGGAAGTGTTTTTCACAGGTTCCGAAGAACTGTTTTCTCCATTTTTAGCCGGTACTCCGCCGGATTTTCTTTAAAATTTTCGGAACCTTAAATAAATTATAATTTCGATAAATGGCTTAAATAAATTATATTTCACAAGTTATATTCAAAAGGAAGAATAAAAATGAATTAAGATAAAATAGAGTGCTCGGCACACTGAGTGGCATAACTTGCTCGGCTACACTATAGTCGGGTAAGGGGTGTCACATTTAGTTGCAGCTCAATTGGTAAGAGGCAAAGCAAATCCGTGAGGTGATATGGGTTCGAATCCTAGCTCTGCAGGGCGAAGGGATTGAACTCCACCAAAGCGGACAGTACCGATTTGAGTTGCATCGCCGGCCTCTAGAGGGGTACGCCGACAAGATGGCCACCCATAGAGGGGCTTGAGCTGGGGCCCACTAAGCCGGGGTGTGACACGCGGTCCCATTTCCATTCAGGTATGCTTATAGGTTGTAGCAATCCTGATGGAACTTGATGTTCTGCTTTAACTTGCTGACATGTCAAACACTTAGTCACATAGTCAGCTATATCCCTCTTCATACCAAGCCACCAATAATGAGGCTTCAAATCATTATACATTTTTGTGCTTTCCGGGTGCATAGCATAAACACTAGTGTGTGCTTCTTTCAGAATACCAGTCTTCAGTTCCCTATCATCTGGTACACACACTCTTCCTCTGTAGTGCAGACACCCATCTGCTTTCACCTCATAATCAGTTTCCTTCCCCTCTAGAATTTTACCCATAATGGCCATTAGTTTTTCATCTGCCCTCTGCCCATCTTGTATCTGTCAGAAAGGTGGTTGGCCTCACTTGCAACTCAGCCAAAATAGCTCCATCTTGAGCTAAGGACAGATAGGCATTGAGTGATCTTAAAGTTGTGATGGACTTCCTGCTTAAAGCATCAGCAACTACATTTGCCTTCCCAAGATGATAATCAATCACACTATCATAGTCCTTCAGGAACTCAATCCATCGCCTCTGCCTGAGGTTGAGCTCCTTCTGGGTTGGCAAGTATTTTAGGCTCTTGTGGTTTGTATAGATGTAGCATTTTTCACCATATAAATAATGCCTCCATATCTTTAGTGTGAAAATAATTGCTGCTAACTCCAAGTCATGAGTAGGGTAGTTCTGTTCATGTGGCCTTAACTGCCTGGAAGCATAGGCAACCACTTTCCCCTCTTGCATCAATACACACTCTAGCCCATTATGTGAGGCATCACTGTAGACCACAAAAGTCTTTTCTCGACACCGCAAGCAGCACACTGGTGCTTCTGTCAACATAGCCTTTAGCCTCTCAAAACTGGCTTGGCACTTGTCGTTCCAGCCAAATTTCACATTCTTGTGTAACAACTTAGTCATTGGAGCAGCTATAAGAGAGAACCCCTTCACAAATCTTCTGTAATACCCAGCTAGCCCCAAGAAACTTCTGACCTCAGTTATATTTCTGGGAGGTTTCCATTCCATCACTACTTCTATCTTTTTGGGATCCACTCTAATCCCCTTAGCTGATACTATGTGTCCAAGAAAAGAGATCTCACTCATCCAAAAGTCACACTTGGACAACTTAGCATACAACTTCTTTTCTCGCAGGGTTTGCAGAACAATCGTCAAATGTTTATCATGTTCTTCCCTGGTCTTGGAATACACCAGAATATCATCTATAAAGACCACTACAAACCGATCTAAGTATGGATGGAAGATACGGTTCATAAGGTCCAAAAATGCTGCTGGTGCATTTGTCAAACCAAATGGCATCACTAAAAATTCATAGTGTCCATACCGAGTTCTGAATGCAGTTTTTGACACATCTGCATCCTTTACCCTCAACTGATGATACCCTGATCTGAGATCAATTTTTGAAAATACACAGTCTCTTTTCAACTGATCAAACAGATCGTCAATTCTGGGCAACGGATATTTATTCTTTATAGTTACTTTGTTCAACTACCGGTAATCAATACACAATCTCAAAGTCCCATCTTTCTTCTTCACAAACAGCACCGGAGCTCCCCATGGTGACACACTGGGGCGTATGAACCCCTTATCAAGCAACTCTTGCAACTGAGTTTTCAACTCCCTTAATTCAGTGGGTGCCATCCTGTAAGGAGCAATGGAAATGGGTGCTGTACCCAGTATTACCTCAATAGCAAACTCAACTTCCCTTTCTGGTGGTAAACCAGGCAACTCTTTAGGAAATACATTTGGAAAGTCTCTTACTGTGGGTATCTCACTCAGGTTTGGCTTAGCTTGCCTAGTATCAACCACGTGTGCTAGGTAAGCTTCACAGCCTTTTCTCATCATTCTTCTTGCAACTGTAGCTGAGATAACATTGGACAGAAATCTGTCCCTTCACCCACAACAATGATCTCATTACCCTCAGAAGTTTTCAGAGAAATTCTCTTCAATTTGCAGTCAACTATTGCCTGATGACGTGATAACCAGTCCATTCCCAAAATCACGTCAAACTCGTGGAAGGGCAATTCAATTAGGTTTGCCGAGAATTCATACCCCTGAATCCTCAATGGGCACCCTCTATACACCTTATTCACTACCACACTGTGGCCTAGTGGATTTGTGACCAGAATGTCTTGATCACACTCCTCTACTGGAACTCCCCTCTCTATGGATAGTTTGATGCAAATGTAGGAATGAGTGGATCCTGGATCCACCAATGCATGCACAGAAGAGTTGTAGAGGGAAAACGTACCCCAGATGACATCTGGGGCATCTTGCTCCTCTTGAGCTCTGATGGCATAGGCCCTGGCAGGTATTCTAGTGTCTGGCCTCTCAGCTGACTCGGATGTAGGCCTCAGTGATGGACCAGCTGCCTCAGGTTTACCAGGCTTCCTACCCCTTTGTGGTGCAGGAGCAGGTCTATCAGTTTGTGTTGGAGCAACAGTAGTAGTCCTCTTTGGACAATTCTTGATCTGGTGTTTTGTCGATCCACACTGTAAGCATGCACCGGTCACTCACCAATAATCCCCCTTATGCCACTTCTGACAGTACTAACAAGCAGAAGATGCAGGGGCTGGTCCCCTAAACACCATCCCTGGAGAGCTGCCCATTGATGGTGTGGACTGGCCTCTCCTAGGTGTGAACTGTGGTCTGGGCCCCTAAGACTGACCCTGACCCTGTGGTGGTCCTGAACTATGAGTAGGAGGACCCTTACTCTTCTTACTGGGAGCAGAAAATGTACTGGACTGACCCGAACCCCTCTTCTGCTGTCTTTCCCTTCTATTTTGTTCATTGATTCTGACCCTTTCCACTTTTGATGCTGCATCTACCAGTTTAGAAAAATCCGTAATCTCCAGTGCTGTGATTGTAACACCCCTAAGTTCGGTAGTGCGTTCTGCTGCTCCAGTGACCAGTGCTGTCCGGACAGCTAGGATGCCTAGAACCACACTTCAATGAGAGTGAGGAGACATAAAATAATGAAATACAAGAAAAGAAAGTACAAGAAAAACAAAGGAAAAATGATAGCAAAGAAATGTAATCAAGTTAAACGAGCCGGGAAACCTAACGATGGGTGACCGCACTGGGAAGTCACGGCGTGGACCGTTGACTAGCCCTGGACTGCGGGGAATCCTGGAAAACATTTTTAGGACATAAATAGACCTTTATTGAAGTTTAAATCTCATTAGAAAGATTAAAGAAAAATTAAATAATTAGTCCAAAGAAAAGTGAGAAATCGAAAAACAGACAAAATACGGTGTTACCGAAAAATCGGGAATGCCACCCGAACAGGGGCATTATGGTCATTTGACATCCCGAAGTGTCTTTTGACCTAAATGTCCATTAAAAATAAATAATATTACACTTAGGAAATGAAATGAAAAATTAAAAGAGGGGTACCTAATACAAATAGCCAAAAGTGGGGTGAAAAATGTGTAAATAACACATTTAAACTTATTTTATGATATAATTTAAATGAGTGGACCACTAAGGGAATAAAATAAAACAAAGAGGGGCAGCTGTACTTCCACTAAACCAACAGAAACTTCATCTTCCTCATTTGGATTCAAAGTTGCCGAATTGAAGAAAATGGAAACCACCATGGCCATTTTTCATGCAAGCTCTCTTAACTCTCCATTTTCAACTCCAATCTCTTAGATTCCTTCATGAAACTTTGTCTACTCATCACAAGGAAGAGTTTGATACTAAATTTGAGAAGTTTAAGCAAGGTTTAACAAGCTCCAAACATAAGGTAAGTTCATAATTTTGAAGATAGCTTTGTTAAGTTTTGTGTGCATGTTATGGGTGTTGGTTTTGTGAAGGAAAATTTTGAGTTTGAAGAGTTATTGTTGTTTTCATTTTTGACAGCCATGGAGTCATGTTTTTGATGAGATATATGTGCATATAATTGATGAGAAATGGTGTTGATCATGATGATTCAATAACCTAGTGAATTACTTCATGTTTATATGGTGATTTTGGCACTTGGATGAGAATTGATGAATTGTAGGACAATGTGGTGTTGAAGAAGGTTTTCGGCAGCTTGGGAACACTTGAATAATTGTATGTATTGATGGAAGTGTTGGCAGAATGTTGACATAGAAGAATTGATGAATGTATATGTAAATTAGTAGTGGAGATTATATGTAATGATTAGGTGTATTTATGTACATATATTGCTAAATTTGGACTTTGTGGTTTAGGGTTGTATTTGATGTATTGAGAATATTTGTATTCTGTCCAAATTGACCATAGTAAGAAGTGATAAATGAATATGGAATGGTATAAAATTAGAATTAGGTAAGGGGATTTAAAGTAGAGCAAGATAAATGTGTGTTTGAATTGGGGTTTGAAAGGCATATAGAGGGCAGTGTACATTTTAGCCAATAAGTTTAAATGTGTAACCTCAATTGGTATGAAACCAATTGGAGGTGAAACTAGGCACAAAATGTGCCAACTTTCATTGAGAAAACATACCAAAATTCTGCTTGCAAGGCGACCTAAGAAAATGACCAATTCGGATTAGGTGCAATTAGGACCTGAAAAATGACCAATTGGGCAGCAGTGAGTGTTTAGGCCATAACTCACTCAAAACAGGTCCAATTGACCTGAAATTTTAACCAAGAATAGTTAAGACCCATACCTACAAGTCTTATGAAGACACCAAAGCCCATAAATGACAATAAGCAAGTCAAACAACTTGCACAATTTCGGATCCAAAAACTGGCCGAACCAGAGTTGACCAAATTGACCTAAAATTGACCTAAATTGATACCATTTGACCAGCAATAGTGTAATGACCATAACTTGGTCTACTTAACTCGGATTGACCTAAAATTTTGCACCGCGGTCCATAAGACTTAGATCTACAAGTTTGTAGTTTCGACCGAGACCCGAAAACCGAGGGAACTAGATCGTCCGGCTAGGTCAAACCAGTTTCCTGATCCAAAGAATTTGCATTAAAATGCACTAAACAAGGAAATGACTTTGGTAAAACGTACCAAACCTAAAACCCTATCGAATGTGACATATTAACGACACTAAAACCTAATTTACCTAAAACGCAATGAGGGTCGGTATATTAGGTGATTAAGTGAATAATTGAGTTCAGTGCATTATTTACCAAACACCATCGATAGAGACAGTTTAATTTAGCACTGAAACACTTCAAATTGTGTTTCTCAGTTAACAAGGACTCAGCAAAAGGGAAAGAAATACTGAGTCAGGACCAGGAGACAAATATCAGAGGTTTGTGCACAACAACTGTTTCTTTTGAATTGTTTTCAATTGAAATAAAAATTGATTATTTATATATTATTGTTTCAAATTGTGGAAATGTGTTTGATAGACACTTATTGATTGAAAAATATTGTGAATGGGTTGAAACTGTGAAAAATTGTCTGAATGACATTGATGGATACTTATTGATTTAAAAGCATTGGAAATGGTTTGAAACCACAGCTATCATGTATATTGATTGTATTCCTCATTAGCTTGTCTAGTGGGACGAATTGAATTCCCTCTCTGGCTGAAGTGTTGATGTGTGTACCTGTTGAGGACGAAATAGATGAGTACTCATATTTTTGCTAGCTAGCCATGTTATTCCTCATTAGTCATTGACTTTTGGGACGAATTGAATACCTCATTAGCCATCGGCTTTTGGGATGAATTGAACTATGGATCATGATTAAGCTGTGTGTGATTTATTGATGTTTATTGTGAGATTGTGAAATGGATTTAAACTCTCATTGGCATATACTGTCTTTTGAATTCAACATGATCTGACTTATGGAAATCTATTGTGATATTGAGAAATGGAGTTTAAATTCTTATTGACCTTTATTATCTTGAATTTGACTATGGTTTTAAGTATCCACTATTTACATGATTTATGAATTGTGATTTAAATTGTATTTGGTTAATGTTGTGCACCACTGAGACATTGTCTCAGCGATAGCTTTTTATTGCTGTCGCAGGTAGAGAGACAGACAGGGCAGCAGACTAGGCTGCATATACATCCAGCGAGGGATTACCTGGTATAATGAGTATACCAATATTTTGCATTTTGTACTGTAATGTATGACCACTGTATGTACATATTGTTTTGGTTTGAGCAGTTGTAAATTCAAATTGTACCTTGGAGTTGTAAAATAATTATGAGCTGTTTTGACTTGTAAAAGATGTATTATATTTCCTTATCTCAGACTTTGAAAAATTTCTATGGAATTGAGTTGATAAATTGTTGTGTTGAGAAATGTATTGGAGTTGAGATTTGGAAAATTATTGAAGTGCTTTTTACAAGTTTTCTGAAGAACTGTTTTGTCCAAAATACAGATGGTACTTTGCCAAAATTTTTACAGGAATTCCAAATAAACCAAATTAATTAGTTGTTTCACTCAGTTCACCAAAGTCTTTAACACCTGTAAATAGTGCTCACCACTGTAAAAGAAGTAAGAAAAGTTTTTAAAATCCCTTGTAATGTATTTAATGGGTTATCAGTAGACGGAGGTTGTAATTCATTAGGTATACTACGGGATCATGTTATGCCTTACAGAGGGGTAGGGTGTGACATGTTTTCGTGGTATCAGAGCAAAGTTTTTAAACTCTGTTTTCACCTGTTACTTAAGTATTCTTTCTTCATAGTACAACTGCTCAATATCATTGTTTGATACATACAGTACATTACATTATAAATATGCACTAACGGGAGGAAATCTCCTTGTGTTATTTGTTCAGGAGATCTAAAATCCTCGCATTGAATATGGAAGAGGGTGATCGTTCAGTCGATCAATCTATTGAGGCTGAGGTGCAAGGGGATGCCCCAGGCCTACATAATGTTAGTGGTTCAGCTGCACCAACCCCTGCGATCGCAGCTTTCTGCTCAGTTCACTCAGCAGATGGCTGCAATGTTCCAACAAATGGCTGGTAATGCGCCTACTCAAGTCCCAATACAGACACCAGTGGTACAACCACAATCTCCTACGAGGCAGTATGATAAATTGATGAAGTATGGGGCTACAGAGTTTAAGGGGACAGTAGATCCTCTAGAAGCTGAACAATGGTTAGAGAGGATGGATAGGGTGTTCAAGAAGCTACATTGTACAGAAGAGCTTAGATTTGAATACTCAGTGTCCTTACTATAGGGGGATACTTATAACTGGTGGAAAACCATTCCCCACAGTCTGGTAGAGCCTGCAGTGCTAACATGGAATGACTTCCTCAGGGAATTCAGGCAGAAATATATCCCTGATGCTTATGTAGACCAGAAGTTGCAAGAGTTCCTAAGTTTGAAACAAGGGAACAGATCAGTGGCTGAGTATGAAAGAGAATTTTCCCGCCTGAGCCATTATGCAGTAAGTTTGCTTGCTACCAGCAGGGAAAGATGCAAGAGATTTGAAACTGGCTTGAAGCCCAGTATCAGAGTACAAGTGCTCGGCTTCAAACACACTAACTTCTCTGAACTTGTTTCTCAAGCCCTAGAGTTGGAAAGAGTTGAGTTTGAGACTGCTCCAGAGAAAAAGAGATCAGAGAAGATAGAGAAAGAGGGAAAATCTGTAGAACAGAGTTCCAGTGGTTATACTGAAAAGAGGAAGAACTATGGGGGACATGGTAGAGGTGGCAAGAAATCTGGTAGGGGAAGATATTCAGATGAGACCTCCCTATCCGGGACAAAGCAGAGTACCAGAGGTTCCTATCCTCCCCGCCAATGTGAAACATGTGGAAGAAATCATGGTGGGATCTGTTACAAGGCTATTGGAGCCTGTTATAACTGTGGAGGCACAGGACACTTTGCCAAGGACTGCACCAGTAGTCGCAGAGTTGGACCACCTCCTACTACTGCAGAAGGATCAGTTCAGAGCCCTGTCACCAGAAGCTCACAACCACCTAGCAGAGGTAGAGGCAGGGGTAGAGGTAACCCAGCAGGCAGCCAAGGCACAGTAAAACACTCAGAGCAAGATAGTGCTCCAGTCAGAGTCTATGCCATGAGACAGAGAGAAGAGGCAGAGACATCTGATGTTGTGGCTGATACCTTCTCAACTTTTAATCAGGATGTGTTTGTGTTATTTGATCCGGGTTCTACCCATTCTTATGTGAGTGCTAGCATCATTGATTGCATTGCTGTTCCATGTACAAAAATGGACTTTGAGGTGCTAGTAACAAGTCCATTAGGACAGGAGGTCAGGGTTAATAGAATGTATAGAGATTGTCCTTGGTGATCCAAGGACACACTTTCCTGTCTGATCTCATTGAAATGCCCTTCAGAGATTATGATATCATCTTGGGCATGGATTGGTTAGCTAGGCATCATGCCATGATTGACTGTAGGCTGAAGACAGTCACTTTTGGCCTTCCTCAGTATAGTGATGTGGTAATACATGGGGAGAGGCAGCTATTGCCATCAAACCTCATTTAATTTTGCACTAGCGGAAAAATGATCGAGAAAGGGTGTGAAGCATTCTTGGCAGATGTGTTAGACACCCAAGTGGGAGTCGGCATTGAAGGACATCCCTACAAGACATGACTTTCGGATGTGTTTCTGATGAATTGCCGGATTACCTCGGAAAGAGAAGTGCGATTTGAAATTAATGTTCGCACTGGTGTGGATCCAATCTCCATAACGCCATACGAGAATGGCACAGCAGAGTTGAAGGAGTTGAAGATACAGTTGCAAGAATTACTTGAAAAGGGCTTCATCCGCCCTAGTGTGTCACCTTGGGGAGCACCGGTGTTGTTTGTTAAGAAGAAGGATGGTACTCTCCGCTTATGCATTGACTACCGGCAGTTGAATAAGGTGACAATAAAGAACAGATATCCATTGCCTCGCATTGATGATCTGTTTGATCAATTGAAGGGTGCAGCTATATTCTCCAAAATTGATATACGGTCTGGCTATTATCAATTGAAGGTGCAAGAGCAGAGTATTCCAAAAACTGCTTTCAGAACTCGGTATGGCCACTATGAGTTTCTAGTAATGCCATTCGGGTTGACAAATGCTCCAGCTGCTTTTATGGATCTGATGAACACTATCTTCAGACCATATCTTGATCAATTTGTGGTGGTGTTTATTGATGACATTTTGATATATTCAAGGAATGCAGAGGAGCATGACAGACATCTGCGGATTGTACTGCAGACTTTAAGGGAGAAACAACTATACGCCAAATTATCGAAATGTGAATTTTGGCTGAAAGAAATCTCCTTTTTGGTACATGTTGTGTCAGCTGAAGGGATCAAGATAGACTCCAGCAAGGTAGAAGCTATCCTTAATTGGAAGCCGCCCAGGAATATCACAGAAGTTCGCAGTTTTCTGGGTCTAGCTGGATATTACCGTCGGTTTGTGAAGGGGTTTTCTATGTTATCTTCTCCACTGACCAAACTGCTTCGGAAAGATGTAAAATTTCAGTGGACAGATAAATGTCAGTAGAGTTTTGATGAGTTGAAGAGGTGTTTAACTGAAGCTCCAGTTCTCACTTTACCTACTCCGGGTAAAGAATACACAGTTTATAGTGATGCTTCTCACAATGGGCTAGGCTGTGTACTGATGCAAGATCGGAATGTCATTGCTTATGCATCACGCCAAATTTGAAACCGCATGAGAGGAACTACCCAACACATGATCCGAGTTAGCGGCTATTGTTTTGCTCAAGATCCGAGACACTATCTGTATGGAGAGAAATGCTACATTTTCACAGATCACAAGAGCTTGAAGTACTTAGGTACCCAGAAGGAATTGAATTTGAGGCAGAGGAGATGGTTAGAACTCATCAAAGATTATGATTGCTTAATAGACTATCAGCCAGGAAAAGCAAATGTGGTGGCTGACGCCTTAAGTCGTAAGACTATGACAAGTCTCAGAGTTTCTCCTTTGTCCATGGTATATGAATTGAAAGCACAGCATGCCAGTTTAGAAATTGATGATGAGGGACAGACAGTAGTTGCATGGCATGTACAGCCAGTGTTGATTGATCAGATCAGAATGGCTGTTCAGAGTGATGAAAAGTATCAGAAGCTACTGAAAGAAGTCCAGCAAGGCAAGAAACCTGAATTCTCTGTGAGAGAGGATGGTTTATTGCTACATCAGGGCAGAATGTACGTTCCTAGTGATGTGGAATTGAGACAGATCATTATGAAGGAAGCACATGAGTCTCCATTTGCTATGCACCCTGGTGGAACTAAAATGTACAGAGGGCTGAAAGAGCATTACTGGTGGATGGGCATGAAAAGAGATATAGCTGAATTCGTTTCCAAATGCCTAACTTGTCAGCAAGTAAAGGCAGAACATCAAGTTCCAGCTGGTTTATTACATCCTTTGTCGATGCAGTGGAAATGGGAACGAATAACTATGGATTTTGTTACAGGACTTCCAAGGACACGAGTAGTCATGATGCGGTATGGGTTATAGTTGTGATTGACCAAAGTCTGCTCACTTTTTACGATTCGGATGGACTATAGCACGGAAAGATTGGCGGATTGTACATATATGAGATTGTAAAGCGCATGGAGTGCAGTATCAATTGTGTCAGCAGAGATCCTAGGTTCACTTCTAGATTAGGGTAGTCTTCAGAGAGCCCTAGGAACTAGATTGAACTTCAAGACCTGACATTCCACCCACGCAGATGGATGGCGATCGAGAGGGTTATTCAGATATTGGAGGATATGCTACAGGCTTGTGTGATTGAATTTGAAGGTAGTTGGGATATACACTTGCTTTTGATTGAGTTTGCTTATAACAACAGCTACCAATCAAGCATAGGGATGCCTCCATATGAAGCTTTGTATGGCAGGAAGTGCAGAACTCCTTTATGTTGGGATGAGGTAGGTGAAAGGAAGATGATTGGGCCAGAAATTGTCCAGATGAAGCAGAGGAAAGATCAGTTGATTAGAGATAGGCTCAAAGGCTGCATCGGCCGTCAAGTCCTATGTTGATATGAAAGAAGAGATATTGAGTATGCAATGGGTGATAAGGTATTCCTCAAAGTTTCTCCTTGGAAGAGGATTATGAGATTTGGCGAGAAAGAAGCGAGTCCTCGTTTCATCGGACCATATGAGGTTACGAAATAGTGGGTCCTTTGGCATATCGGTTGGCATTACCTCCGTAACTAGCAAGGATACACAGTGTCTTCCATGTGTCCATGTTAAGGAGGTCAGATCGACCCATCTCATGTCTTGTCGATTGAAGAGATTGAAGTAAATCCGGACCTCTCATATGAGGAAGAACCCATAAAAATTACGGCTTATGAGGTGAAGCGGTGAGAAACAAGCAGATACACACTGGTTAAAGTCTTTGTGGAACCATCATTCGTGCCGAGGAAGCTACTTGGGAACGTGAAGAGGATATGAGGAGACAGCACCCACACTTCGAGAGACTAATGCCAGGTAAAAATTTTGAGACGAAATTTATTTAAGGGGGGAGAATTGTAACACCCCTAAGTTCGGTAGTGCGTTCACGCTCCGGTGACCAGTCTTTGTCGGACAGCTAGGATGCTTAGAACCACACTTCAATGAGAGTGAGGAGACATAAAATAATGAAATACAAGAAAAGAAAGTACAAGAAAAACAAAGGAAAAATGATAGCAAAGAAATGTGATGAAGTTAAACGAGCCGGGAAACCTAACGATGGGTGACCGCACTGGGAAGTCACGGCGTGGACCGTTGACTGCGGGAACTGGAACCCCTGGAAAACATTTTTAGGACATAAATAGACCCTTATTGAAGTTTAAATCTCATTAGAAAGATTAAAAAAAAATTAAATAATTAGTACAAAGAAAAGTGAGAAATCGAAAAACAGACAAAATACGGTGTTACCGAAAAATCGGGAATGCCACCCGAACAGGGGCATTATGGTCATTTGACATCTCGAAGTGTCTTTTGACCTAAATGTCCATTAAAAATAAATAATATTACACTTATGAAATGAAATGAAAAATTAAAAGAGGGGTACCTAATACAAATAGCCAAAAGTGGGGTGAAAAATGTGTAAATAACACATTTAAACTTATTTTATGATATAATTTAAATGAGTGGACCACTAAGGGAATAAAATAAAACAAAGAGGGGCAGCTGTACTTCCACTAAACCAACAGAAACTTCATCTTCCTCATTTGGATTCAAAGTTGCCGAATTGAAGAAAATGGAAACCACCATGGCCATTTTTCATGCAAGCTCTCTTAACTCTCCATTTTCAACTCCAATCTCTTAGGTTCCTTCATGAAACTTTGTCTACTCATCACAAGGAAGAGTTTGATACTAAATTTGAGAAGTTTAAGCAAGGTTTAACAAGCTCCAAACATAAGGTAAGTTCATAATTTTGAAGATAGCTTTGTTAAGTTTTGTGTGCATGTTATGGGTGTTGGTTTTGTGAAGGAAAATTTTGAGTTTGAAGAGTTATTGTTGTTTTCATTTTGGACAGCCATGGAGTCATGTTTTTGATGAGATATATGTGCATATAATTGATGAGAAATGGTGTTGATCATGATGATTCAATAACCTAGTGAATTACTTCATGTTTATATGGTGATTTTGGCACTTGGATGAGAATTGATGAATTGTAGGGCAATGTGGTGCTGAAGAAGGTTTTCGGCAGCTTGGGAACACTTGAATAATTGTATGTATTGATGGAAGTGTTGGCAGAATGTTGACATAGAAGAATTGATGAATGTATATGTAAATTAGTAGTGGAGATTATATGTAATGATTAGGTGTATTTATGTACATATATTGCTAAATTTGGACTTTGTGGTTTAGGGTTGTATTTGATGTATTGAGAATATTTGTATTCTGTCCAAATTGACCATAGTAAGAAGTGATAAATGAATATGGAATGGTATAAAATTAGAATTAGGTAAGGGGATTTAAAGTAGAGCAAGATAAATGTGTGTTTGAATTGGGGTTTGAAAGGCATATAGAGGGCAGTGTACATTTTAGCCAATAAGTTTAAATGTGTAACCTCAATTGGTATGAAACCAATTGGAGGTGAAACTAGGCACAAAATGTGCCAACTTTCATTGAGAAAACATACCAAAATTCTGCATGCAAGGGGACCTAAGAAAATGACCAATTCGGATTAGGTGCAATTAGGACCTGAAAAATGACTAATTGGGCAGCAGTGAGTGTTTAGGCCATAACTCACTCAAAACAGGTCCAATTGACCTGAAATTTTAACCAAGAATAGTTAAGACCCATACCTACAAGTCTTATGAAGACACCAAAGCCCAGAAATGACCATAAGCAAGTCAAACAACTTGCACAAATTCGGGTCCAAAAACTGGCCGAACCAGAGTTGACCAAATTGACCTAAAATTGACCTAAATTGATACCATTTGACCAGCAATAGTGTAATGACCATAATTTGGTCTACTTAACTCGGATTGACCTAAAATTTTGTACCGCAGTCCATAAGACTTAGATCTACAAGTTTGTAGTTTCGACCGAGACCCAAAAACCGAGGGAACTAGATCGTCCGGCTAGGTCAAGCCAGTGTCCCGGAATCCAGCAATTTGCATTAAAATGCACTAAACAAGGAAATGACTTTGGTAAAATGTACCAAACCTAAAACCCTATCGAATGTGACGTATTAACGACACTAAAACCTAATTTACCTAAAACACAACGAGGGTCGGTATATTAGGTGATTAAGTGAATAATTGAGTTCAGTGCATTATTTACCAAACACCATCGATAGAGACAGTTTAATTTAGCACTGAAACACTTCAAATTGTGTTTCTCAGTTAACAAGGACTCAGCAAAAGGGAAAGAAATACTGAGTCAGGACCAGGAGACAAATATCAGAGGTTTGTGCACAACAACTGTTTCTTTTGAATTGTTTTCAATTGAAATAAAAATTGATTATTTATATATTATTGTTTCAAATTGTGGAAATGTGTTTGATAAACACTTATTGATTGAAAAATATTGTGAATGGTTTGAAACTGTGAAAAATTGTCTGAATGACATTGATGGATACTTATTGATTTAAAAGCATTGGAAATGGTTTGAAACCACAGCTATCATGTATATTGATTGTATTCCTCATTAGCTTGTCTAGTGAGACGAATTGAATTCCCTCTCTGGCTGAAGTGTTGAGGTGTGTGCCTGTTGAGGACGAATTGGATGAGTACTCATATTTTTGCTAGCTAGCCATGTTATTCCTCATTAGTGATTGACTTTTGGGACGAATTGAATACCTCATTAGCCATCGGCTTTTGGGATGAATTGAACTATGGATCATGATTAAGCTGTGTGTGATTTATTGATGTTTATTGTGAGATTGTGAAATGGATTTAAACTCTCATTGACATATACTGTCTTTTGAATTCAAACATGATCTGACTTATGGAAATCTATTGTGATATTGAGAAATGGAGTTTAAATTCTTATTGACCTTTATTATCTTGAATTTGACTATGGTTTTAAGTATCCACTATTTACATGATTTATGAATTGTGATTTAAATTGTATTTGGTTAATGTTGTGCACCACTGAGACATTGTCTCAGCGATAGCTTTTTATTGCTGTCGCAGGTAGAGAGACAGACAGGCGGACTAGGCCGCATATACATCCAATGAGGATTACAGTATAATGAGTATACCAATATTTTGCATTTGTACTGTAATGTATGACCACTGTATGTACATATTGTTTTGGTTTGAGCAGTTGTAAATTCAAATTGTACCTTGGAGTTGTAAAATAATTATGAGCTGTTTTGACTTGTAAAAGATGTATTATATTTCCTTATCTCAGACTTTGAAAAATTTCTATGGAATTGAGTTGATAAATTGTTGTGTTGAGAAATGTATTGGAGTTGAGATTTGGAAAATTATTGAAGTGCTTTTCTGAGTTTTACAAGAACTGCTTTGTCCAAAATACGGATGGTACTTTGCCAAAATTTTTCAGAATTCCAAATAAACCAAATGAATTAGTTGTTTCACTCAGTTCACCAAAGTCTTTAACACCTGTAAATAGTGCTCACCACTGTAAAAGAAGTAAGAAAAGTTTTTAAAATCCCTTGTAGTGTATTTAATGGGTTATCAGTAGACGGAGTTGGTAATTCATTAGGTATACTACGGGATCATGTTATGCCTTACAGAGGGGTAGGGTGTGACAGTGATCATGACTTTGATGTTGTCATTGAGCCCTTCTTCAAACCGTCTGCACCTCTCTACCTCTGTAGGGACTATCTCCCTCCCATATCTGCTCAGTCTGACAAACTCACGCTCATACTCAGCAACTGACAACTGTCTCTGTCTCAGACTGATAAATTCCCTTCTTCGGTCTTCTAAATACACTTTGCTAATATATTTCTTCCTGAACTCTGTGAGGAAGAATTCCCAAGTGATCCGTTCAGGTTGCACCTCACTGGTTACTGTGTCCCACCACTGATATGCATCATCCTGAAGCAGGGACACAGCACCCACCAGGTTCTGCTCGGGGGTCCAATTTAGCTGTTTCAGCACTCTGATGGTTCTATCCAACCAATTTTCTGTAGGCATGGGATCATCCTCCCTCTTCCCAAAGAAGTCTACAGCCCCATGCTTCCTCAATTTCTCCAAATGAGATTTACGTAGTCTGGTGTTGTTTGTGGCTGTGGTTGTGGTGGTGGAATTGCCCCCATCATTTGCCGGTAGAATTCAGTCATTTGCTGAAATAATACAAACTGAGGTTGGGCAGGTGCCTCAGCTGCTGGTGGAGCAGATTCTCCACCTCTTCATCAACTGCTCTTTGCGAAGCAGGATCCATATCCTATTCAAAATAAGAAAACAAACAGATCTGCATCAGTGTCACCTCAACACTTACAAATGCACTGCAATGGTATGTGCTCTATCTAGGCCCAGAAACGCCTAAACCGAAGCTCTGATACCACTAAATGTGACACCCGACCTGTCTACAATGTAGCCGAGCAAGTTATGCCACTCAGTGTGCCGGAGCACCAATTTATGTTTCTATTACAATTTATCCCTTTATAATTCATTTATTTTTAATTTTGATAAATCTGAATTTATCCACAAATTTTATAGAAAATCCGGCAGAGTGCCGGCTGTAAATTAGAAAAACAGTTCTTCTAAACCTGTTTAAAAACACTTCCAAAATAATTTCCAAATCCAAACTCCATTATATATATTCAAGTCAATCTCAAAATCTCAATCTCAATCACGATATTATTTTCAAAACTTTTCTGTTCACTTCATCACTTGAAGCATATTCATAAATAATTCTCAACATTTCATTTATCAACATACATAATGCAGAAAATCTCAATAATATGAAATTTCATATATTTACATTAATACATAATTACAGGAGTTTACAATTATAATCCAAACTAATACAAAATGCAAAATACAAAAGGGCCACCTATAGTCCTAATGTCCTACCATATGCAATGCAGATGTGAGGTGACTCTGGACTCCTGATCTGACTCAAGACTCACCCCCGTCGATGTCTGCTGGCTCCCGACTAGGTCTCCGATTACTGCGCGTGGCAAAAGTGACGCCCTAAGCAATTCTGCTTAGTGGTGACAATAATAAATAATATAAAATAACATAAAATGAAACAAATATGCAGAATGTGTGTTTACATTTTTGGTAGACTTAACTTCTGATATTAATTTCATTATTATTTGATTAAACTCTGGTAAGGTTTATTATCATTGCCCGAGTAACCCATACTAATTGACTGGACTAGATAAATGGGTAAACTGGCACTGGGTACTAAGTACCTCGGACCATCACACCATCGGTCACATTGTGTCTCCCGGTGTGCAACAGAACAGCTAATAAGCTGTAATAATTATTAGGGTTAAAACCCAAGTATATCAACTCAAATAACATAGCCAAAGGCTATTATTTCACAGAATGGCATGGGAAAGCCATGAAACACAGAATGGCATAAAGCCATATGTAGTACTGCTAACAGAACCCTATTGGCATGCCAAGCTATCCAAACCAATCTTGCTAGGTATACTAGGGCATATTACATTTTTAAGTTTTACAATTTTTGAATTTCAAGTTTTGGTGTTACTATTCACTTTATTAGTCAACAAAAATGTTGACTTTTGCATAGACAATAGGTACATTGGTTTTAATACTTCCAACATACCACATTTTGCATTCAAAATTTGTTGTTATTGGTTGCCGATACCATTTCTAAGTTTAAAGTTAATTGAGCAGAATTTTCAGTTTTTATACCTTATCTTTACTGTTCCATTAGTCATTTTTGCAGTGGGAATTTGGCAAAATGATCAACATAAAAGTTGTTCCTTATTTTGTCTAGTTGAATTTCGTTTTTTTGAATCACTCCATTTGGAGTTTTGTAGCTCAAGTTATGGTCCAAAAACCACAACTGGCCGGATTGAAATTTTTCTGGACTGACCATATCTATAGTGCAGTGAACAGTGATTGCAACTCCCTTGTTGGATAGGTTCTACTCATAATTTGGGATAGGTTTCATCATGAAAGTTGTTGGTCTATATCTTATCTTGTTTCTGGTAAAATTTCAGGACAATTGGACCTTTCTACATTGAGTTATGGCCAAATGAACAATCACTATTTATTTGGTCATTCTGCAAAATCAGACTGCAGGTCACCGATTGCAACTCACTTTTTGGATAGGTTCTGGTCATAATTTGGGGTAGGTTTCTTCATAAAAGTTGTTGTTCTATATCTCATCTTGTTTTTGGTAAAATTTCAGGTCAATTGGACCTTTCTACGTTGAGTTATGGCCAAATGAACAATCACTATTCATTTGGTCATTCTGCAGAAATAGCCTGCAGGTCACCCGGATTTGAGCAAGCTTTTGGTCTACTTGGTTTGGTTTAATGGGCATGGTTTCTTCACCAAAGTTATGCCATTATGTGTCTAGTTTCATGTCCAATTGGCCTTGCACCAATTGAACATCTACAATTTTTGTTATGGCTGCCCAAACCTGTTGGACTCATGTTCAATTCTGCAGGTCACCAAGGGCAGCCACTCCCATCTCAATTCCCACTACATAAACCACTTCATTTCTAAGCTACACGCAGCCAAATGGTCAGTATTTGACCATTAAAACATACTTTCACCATTAAAAGATTAAGGTCTCCAATTTATGCCCAAACCCTAACCCTAATATCTCAAGTTATGCATTTACATACCTTCCATTGTCCTAAGCAATGTATTGATGTTAAAGGCAGCCAAATTGCACTTTAACTCTAAGAAATCTTCAAAACTCTACTAGGTTTAAGGCTGCCCAAAACTTTGGGATGGGTATACACAAGATATTTAACAAATTTCCTTGCAATTTTGCACTCAAATATACTTTTTCAACATAAATTTGAAGAGAGACATGAATTTAAGTCACTAACCTCTTTGGATCTAGGTTTGGGTCTTGCAAAACTTCAATTTTCCTTCAAAAATTTGCTGCCCAAAGCTTCCTCAAGCTGTGGGGTGAATTTTTTGTGAAGACAACTAGGGTTTTTTTATGGTGAGAAAGGGTATGGATTCAAGCTTTCAAAAGCTTGCTCATGGTGGCTATGGTGGGAGAGTTTTACGTTAAGGAGAAGATGAGAAGAAGTCTGATTTTTTTTTTTTTTCCTTTTCCAGCCCATTTGTCTCTTTTATATATGTTTATGCCATGTGTCAAGATTGGGTTGGTTGGGAGAATTTTAAATGACATCATGGTGATGTCATAAATCCATTTTCTATCATTTTCTCTCCATTTTATGTCTATTTAATTGCAATTAAATTTTTGACAATATTTATTTATATTTTATATTATATAAATTATTTATTTAACTGGACAAGTTGGCCAAAAATCATCTCTGAAGATGAAATGACCAAAATGCCCTCCGTTTGGCTTAACGGGCCAAAATTGTCTTTACCGATTGAAAAATTTTTCTAAGTATTTTCTTGGCATTCTAATGCCATAAGAACCTCAATGAACCTTCTCTGGGGTCCTAAGAATTATTTTATAATTTTTTCCTAAATTTTTATTTATTTATTTATTTATTTATTTTTTGAGTTAATTTTTGGTTCCTCACTTTAGTTTAAATATTTTTCCGAATTCTAGCTGTCCGGACCAACACTGGTAATCGGAACAGTAGACTGTATGGACTAGCTAAAATGAGGATGTTACATTGGTCATTTCACATTGTGACATGTGGCACCATGAGACGGTGACACATGGAATCATATAAGTTTGCCACTTGTCTTCTTATCATGCAAGGTAATGAAAGTCGAGATTAAGTCTAGGTTTGACACTTGGTTTAATGTGATTAAGTCAATTAATAATAAGATGCAATGTGATGGTGACATATGGCTTAGGGTTTAAGTGACTTAGTAACCTAATTATAAAAGGGAAAAGAAAGAAGAATAACTTATAACATTCTCTCTTCCTCAAGGTGGTGGCACACTTTTCTCTCCCTCTCCTCTTCTTGCTTTCTCATCAATTCAAAGAGAATCACACCATTCCCTTTGAATTAAAATTGCTAGAAATTGTTTCTAGTGTCCTATACACACATATAACCTCTCTAAAGGCAAAAACCCAAATTATAATTGGTTGCCAAGGCTTGAGAAGCTGATTTGAGGGCTGCCCATTGGTGATCTTGGTGTGAACAAGCTAAAGGGACAACACATGGGGTCCTAGGTGCTTCCTAAAGGTGTCAATTGTATCCATAGTGCATAAAGAGGTTAGTGCTCAAACTCCTCTTTTAAACTAGGGTTTAAATGAATTAATTTGTTAATTCACAATCTTGAATGGAAACATAGATCCTAATACATATTAAAAGTGTTTTAATATGCAATTGAGCATTGAAATTAATTAGGCACATAAGAGATGTGACATGATGCAATTAACCCTAGAAGAAAAATTTTGAAATTCAATGCTCTAATGAACTAATCACCATACTTCCGCTCCTTCACATTTGAGCTAACAAAGCTAATAGCAATACACCCAGATTCAATCTTTTGTCTAATGAAATGACAATCCACCTATATATGTTTCATTCTCTCATGAAACACTAGATTAGAGGCAATGTGAAGTGTAGCTTGATTGTCACAGATTAGCTGCATTTGTTTAAGTTCCCCATACTTCAACTCTTGGAGAAGTTGTTTCAACCACATAAGTTCACAAGTTACCAAAGCCATAGCTCGATATTCTACTTTTGCACTTGACCTAGCAACCACATCTTGCTTCTTACTTTTCCAAGAAATCAAATTACCTATAATCATAATGCAATATCCTGAAGTAGACTATTTTTCTAAAGGAGAACTTTCCCAATCTGCATCTAAGTAACCAACAATCCGTGAATGACCTGTCTTCTTATAATAGGCCTTATCTTGGAGCTCCTTTAATATATCTTAGAATCCGAATAACTGCATCCCAATGACTACTACATGGTGCTCGAAGGAACTGACTGACCACACTTACAGCAAATGAGATGTCTAGGCGTGTGATTGTAAGATAATTGAGTTTTCTAACCAATCTCTGGTCTCTACCAGGATCTTTCAATGGCTCCCCTTGTCCAGGAACAAGTTTGACATTTGAATCCATAGGAGTATCTGCGTGTCTATAGTCTAACATGCTCGTCTCTGTCAGTATATCCAAAGGATATTTCCTTTGAGAAATGGCGATACCTGTCTTAGATTGTGCCACTTCAATCCCCAATAAATACTTTAGCTTCCCAAGATCCCTAGTCTGAAAATGACTAGACAAGTGTTGTTTGAGTTTTGAGATCCCAACATGATCATTTCCTATAATAACAATGTCGTTAACATAAACAACGAGATAAATGCACTTATCATGGTCATTATGGTGGAAAAATACTAAATGGTTAGCTTCACTCCGAGACATTCCAAATTGTTGGACTACAGTATTGAACTATCCAAACCATGCTCTCAAAGATTGTTTCAAGCCATATAAAGAACGCCGTAGGTGACACACCAAACCAGACCCCCCTTGAGCAACAAACCTTGGTGATTGCTCCATATAAACTTCCTCAGCTAGCTTGCCATGCAAAAAGGCATTTTTGATATCCAGTTGATGAAGTGGCCAGTGATGGATGGCAGCTAAGCAAATAAGAAAGCGAACCGAGGTAATCTTAGCCACAGGAGAGAAAGTATCACTGTAATCGAGGCTAAAGATCTGAGTATAGCCTTTTGCAATAAAGCAAGCTTTAAGTCTATCAATCTGGCCATCATGCCCCACCTTGATTGTATAAACCCATCGACAGCCAACAGTAGATTTGCCCTTTGGTAGTGGCACCAAATCCAAAGTGCCATTGTTATGGAGAGCAGTAATCTCTTCAACCATTGCATTACACCATCCTGGATGTTCCAAAGCTTCTCTAACAGTCTTAGGTATAGATACATTAGACAAAGTGGTGACAAAAGCATAGTAGGAAGGAGACAAATGATGATAACTCACAAAATTATAAATAGGATGAGGATTTCGAGACGAACGAATACCTTTTCAGATGGCAATGGGAGGAGTAGCATCGTCTGTTGAAGGTGAGACCGAAATAGGTGAAGATGAAGGAGGGTGAGAGTCACCAGGAATCAATGTTGTACCTGTATCAAGCAAAGGAGCATCAATGGTATTAGTGGGAGGATGAGGATGACGTGAGTAGACGTGTAGAGGTGGTGGACTGATTAGTGATGGAGGAAGAGTAGGAACTGGTAAGGTGGTGGGAATAAAATCCTTGGATGTGGTGTTAGAGGAAAAATAAGAAGATGTTTCAAAAAAGGTTACATCAGCTGACACAAAGTATTTATTTATAAGAGGATTGCAGCATTTGTAACCTTATTAAAGTCTACAATATCCCAAAAAGAAACATTTTATTGATTTGGGATAAAGTTTGTCTTTGCCAGGAGTGTGATCATGAACAAAAGAAATACAACCAAATACACGCAGGGACAACTGTTGGGCATCTTGGTCGGAAAATAAAATGGAATGACGACTCTGATTCTGCAAAACAGAATAAGGCATTCGGTTAATTAAGTAACAAGCAGTAAGAATAGCATCTCCCTAAAAACAAAGAGGAACATTATGGTGAATGAGTAAAGTGCGGGCAGTCTCAACTAGATGATGATTCTTTCGTTCGGCAACCCCATTTTGTTGAGGGGTATAAGAACATGAAGTTTTGTGAGTAATACCCTGAGAAGATAAGAAATGAGTAAAGGGAGTAGACAAATATTCTTTTGCATTGTCACTACGAAGTATTTTAATAGAAACACCATATTGATTACGTATTTCAGTAGAAAATTTTTGAAATGTGGAGAATAATTCAAAACAAGTCTTCATTAAAAATAACCAAGTGCAACGAGAATAATCATCAACAAAAGTAACAAAATAATGAAATCCTGTAACACCCTCACTTTAGATAGTCCGTACGTTCTACTGTTTCGATGACCAATGTCTGACCGGACAACTAGAATGTCTAGAACTATATGTAAACTAG
Organism: Hevea brasiliensis; assembly: GCF_030052815.1. Classification (NCBI taxonomy): domain Eukaryota; kingdom Viridiplantae; phylum Streptophyta; class Magnoliopsida; order Malpighiales; family Euphorbiaceae; genus Hevea; species Hevea brasiliensis. Next base: position 18,397,892 of record NC_079507.1, read on the forward strand.
AGTGATGAGTTATAAATAACCCAAATAATTGTAACGAAAAATTTAGAAAAATTTAAGAAATAAAATACAATGAAGTTAAATGAGCCGGTGCCCTAGCGATGGGTGACCCTAAGGGGAAGTTGCTGTCTTCCCACCTAGTAATCCTAAACCTAAGGGAAATTTTGTGAAATAATTTTTGGGACTCTAGAGAAGAGTCATTGAGGTTTCGATGGCAGTAGAATGCCAAGAAAATGCTTATGGAATTTTATCTATCGGTACAGACGATTTTGGCTCAATAAGCTAAACGGAGAGCATTTTGGTCATTTCGTCTCCAGAGATATATTTGGCCAACTTGTCTAATTATGTAAATAATTTATATGACATAAAATATGAATAAATATTGCTAAAAATTAAATTGAAAATGAGTAGAAAAGAAAAGAAAAGAAAATGAATAAAAATAGACTTATGACATCACTATGATGTCATTAAAAACTCTCCACCCAATCACATTATGACACATACTTAAAAACCTTATTAAAAGAGATAAAAATGAGTAAAATGAGAAAACCAATTCTGATCATTGTCTTCCTCAACCAGCCACAACACCATGGAAGAGTTCTTCTTCCATTTTTCAAGCTTCCAAGCTTGAATTCCCACCCTTTCTCACCATAAAAACCCTAGATCACTTCAATAAAAATTGATCCCACACCTTGAGGAAGATAGTGGTAGCCAAGAAGTGAAAGGAAATTGAAGTTTAGGCAAGGGCAAGTTGGACACAAGTGAGGTTAATGCATAAACTAGTTTCCTTCCTTCTTCTTTAGTTAAAATTTAATTAAATTATGATGAGCTTACATGAATATTTATGGAATTGAGGTATATACGAAGGCATGGAAAATTTTGTCAGCCTTGATGGTATGGGATTTTCATGGTGTTGATGGTTAGGATGCAATTAAATTTGTATATTAAAGTTAATTGATGTGTATATATATAAAGTAGAGTTGAAATTTGATGAGTTTGTAGGACATGGAAATTATGACCAATTAGGGTTCGTGACAATTTTGGGTTTTGCTCATTTGTTGGTGAATGGAAGTCCTAATGGTCAATTAGTGACCATTTGGCTATGTTTGATGAGGAATTGAAGTGAATTGTGGCTTTGGATTTGAGGTTGGGTATGCTGCCTCATAGGACCTGCAAGGCTGGATGTGAGTCTAGCAAGTTTGGGCTGCTGTAACTTGAGAGGTGTAGGTTCAATTGGTGCAAGGCCAATTAAATATGAAACTAGACATATAATGGCACAACTTTGATGAAGAAACCTTGCCCAGGAAACAAACTTAGAATACCCTAAAAATTGACCAAATTCGGGTAACAAATTCTAGACCTGGTAAAAGTGACCAAATGAACAGTATCTGTTCATTTGGCCATAACTCAGTGTAGAAATATCCAATTGACCTGAATTTTATATCAATAGAAAGCTTAGACAATTTTGAACAATTTTCATGAAGGACACAAACTCAAATTCTTAACCTAATCAATTCAAATTGCTAGTTTAATTTAGGACACCAAATCTGGCAGAACCAAATTTGCCCAGAAAATCTGGGTAAAGACCCATCCGGCTAGTTATGGTAAATTGACCATAACTTGAGCTACAAAACTCCAAATGGAGTGATTCAAAAAGGAAATTAAAGAAAACACATAAAGGAACAACTTTGATGAAGAAAAGTTTGCCAAAGTCTCACTGTAACAATGACCAATAGAACAGTAAACTTAAAGCATGAAATTTGAAAATTTTGAATAACATAAAATAAGCTTTGAAATGGTATTGGCAATCAATGCCAACAAAAATAAAATGCAAAATGTGGTATATTGTTGAACTTAGGCTTAACAAATCTATTATGAATTAAAAAGTCAACTTTTGTGTAGAAATGGCCAAGTGAATAGTAACAACCAAAATTAATGGAGTGAAAGGTACGCCAATTAAATGATTTAATGAATGTTTAAATTATGTAAATGTGTAAATGAGGTTTGTATTCTCATCACAAATAGAACTTATGGGATATTATTAATTTAATTTGAAATGTGATTTATAAATGACTATAAATGAAATATTAAAAGTATAAAGGATGTGCAAATAATATTTGAGACTTAAGTTTCTTTTATGAATACAAATGAAAATACTTAAATCTAGGTACATATAAATGAAAATGCTTGAACCTAGGCACCTGTAAATAGGTGTAATAAATTAGCTAAATGATAAATAGATAGTGAGGTTGATATCCATGAAATGTTAATGGATTACTTGAAATTTGAATGATAAATTATATAAATAGTGTAATAAATAAATGGATCATGTTAATGTATGAATGAGACATTAGTTCTCATTGTTGTAGAAAGGAAAAATACTTTGAGTACAATGGTAAAGAAAGATAATTGATATGAATTGTGATCATATGAATGATCAAATGAATGTATAAATTATGGAATTTTCCATGAAATAATGAAGTCATAAAACATAATATATTAACATTTAATGGTACTATGTGCCCATGTATTGCCTAGACACGTGTGTCAAATTGGATAAATTGGCATGCCAATAGGGTATTGTTTTAGAAGTACTGCGTAAGGCTTTTTTACCTGTATTCATGGCTTAATGCCTGCATTCATGGCTCTATGCCCGCATTCATGGCTTTTATGCCTGATTATGTGTTATCATGGCTTTTTAGCCATATTGACTGCATATGTTGTAACACCCCTATTTGCATAGCCTAGTATATTTCATTGTTTCGGTGATCGATGTCGGTCCGGACAATTAAGAGAATTAGAACCACGTCTAAGATACCTAGATAAGCCCTGAACACAAATAATTAGTAATTACCAAATAGTTAAGTATAAATAAGAAAAACAGAACACAATAATTTAAATGAGCTAGGAGTCACAGCGATGGGTGACTTTCTCGAGAATGACTGTGAGGTCAGTCTAAACTTAAATTTCGAACTATAAAATGTGATGCTGCAATTCTTAGGACTATTGTGAACATAGTGGAAAAGAGAAAATCACAGAAAAGAATTGTTAAGCAGGTCAAATAATTAGGTCAGGGATCTGGAAGAAATATCAAATAACTTGCAAACCGGATTGAACCAGTGAGGGGCAATTTGGTCAATTTACCCCTAGAGCTGACTCCTGACCTAACTGTCCAATAAAATTTGAGAAATGAAAATTTTAAAATGTAGATTTAAATTGAAGAGGTAAATGAAAAAGAGGTGAAAAATGTTAGTAGTATGCCCTAGACCATATCATTTAGTATGTATCTTGTACATATTTTTATTAATAAAAGGCATTTCCACTTTTCCGTTTACATAATATATTTATGTGTAATAGAAAAGGTCCATTGATATTTTGTTAGAAATATTATTCTTAAGTTGTTAAGAATATGAGTGACAATATTTCTAGCACAAAGTATCATATATAGGTTCACAATCGAGGATACTTCATAATAAGGACATGACTTATCCAGAAAGATTGTATTCATGTTTGTTCCCAAGTTATTTATATGAGATATAAATAAGATGGAATGGTGAGTCTCATGCCATATAACAAACATGATAGGCACTTATAAATGATAAGTAGGCCGAACCAGTGACACTTATGACAAGCACATGGAGTTTACTCTTGTCAATGTTTTGTCATAAATCATATCAGTGCATATAATCTTTAGACCTGAGATAGCACAGTTATCTTGTATATAGGTAGTTTGAGTTTGATACTGCTTTCATACTTGTACTATGTATGGGTATATGGGCATGTGTTGGCTCCTACTAGTTATATATGGAGGTAGGTGTTGATCAAGATGGAATCTGTTCCTCTAAGTAAATAGAGATAAAATCCTATGTTCATTTAATTGTTCTTGATGTTTCAAGTTCCTGGCCAGGACAGATAGATTTATTCAAAAAAGAGTTTCTGATGAGAAAATCTTTTTAATTAAGAACTGGAATTAAAAGAGAACATAATATTCATAGCAAATGGAGTTTCATATAAACCATGACTCCAGCTTGAGTTGGGATTTTGTAACAGAGAGATTCTAGTGCATGGAAACATATGATTATAGGTTCATTTAAGGTAAACCTTATTACTAATTGGGTGGCCATGGAATGCTATGCTAGGTGTTAACCATGGTCTATGGGGTGCATAAAATGATTTAGAGAAATCATTTATGGTAAGAAAGAGTTCTGATGATATTAAGAGTTGATATCATGTCTCATTGCTAATTAGTTATGAGCCCAGTAAGTCACACACATACACAAGTTATCACCTATTTAAATATGATTTAATTAATTAATTAAAGATTTTAATTGATTAATTAAATAGGTTTAGTTTGCAATTAAATTGCAAAGTCCCTAGAATGACTTGAAACCAAATCTAGATTATTGGATGTGTAGTATAAATTAAATTTATATTTAAAGTATTTAAATATGAATTTAATTAATGAGAAATTAATTAATAGAGATTAATTAATTAATTTATATTTGATATAAATTAATTAGAAGAAGAAAAATAATTATTTTGGGTTAAGAACTCAAAATTAAGACACGAGGCATTTTGGTTATTTCACAGTGTGACACGTGGCACCATGAGATGGTGACACATGGGATTACACATAAGCTTGCCAAATATTTTTTAATCATGTAAGATGATTAAAATCAAGGTTAAATATAGGTTTGACACTTTGCACAATGTGATTGGGTCACTTAAACCTAGAGCTAATCAAAGGGTGACATGTGGCAAGGGTGTAATGTGTTAACCTAGCTATTTAAGTGTGGTTATGAAAAGAAAAGAAACCAGCAGCCACTCCTCTCCTTTGTCACGCCACTTTGAGGTTTTTCATCTATTCTTCTTCATCTCTCATCAATTCAAAGAGATTAGCCATCAATCTCTTGAATTAAGAACACTAGAAATTATTTCTAGTGTCCTGTTTACATCTCTAATCTCTTAAAAGGCAGAACTTGAATTTATAATTAATAGAAAAAGCTTTAGAAGCTTTTCAAGGGCTGCCATAGGTGTTCTTGTTGTGGACAAGCTAAAGGGACAACATCTGGTGTCCTGAAGACGAATCTCAAAGGCGCAGACACGCTGCAGTGCATCAAGAGGTTAGTGTAATCGTTCTTGATTTAATCTAGGGTTCTAAAATTAATCTGATTAATTTTAAAATCTTAAATGGAAAATACAGATCCAAAAACATATTAAAAGAGTTTTAATATGTTGTTTATCATTGAAATCAAATAGATAAAAATAAATCTTGCATGATGCATGTGACCCTAGGTGAAAATTTTTGAATTCAATGGTATAAACTTATGTTTTTCACGCTTTCGTTCCTTCAATTGGTATCAGAGCCACTATATTTGTCATTTAGATTGTTGATTATATGATTTAATTGTGTGTTTGATCATGAGATCAAAAGTTCATTGCTGGTTGCAAAGCCAAGGTGGCGGCACAAATGATGAACACCATGGTGCGCATGGTTGATGCACCACAATGGTGTGCAAAGGTAAATGGATGGTGAATTTGCAATTGTTGTATGATCTAAGATCCATTTTATGTCTAATTAAATTGTTTAATTAGAATTTTTATCACACAATTAAATTACGATTCAAATCAGAATTTTAAAAATTATTTGAATGTGATTCAAATCTGAATTTTAAAAGTTGTTTGAATGTGATTCAAATCTGAATTTTTAAAGTTGTTTGAATCATATTTAAATCTGATTTTTTAAAATTGATTGAATAAAATTTTGATCTGATTTTTTTAAAAATGTTTGAATGTGATTCAAATCTGATTTTTTAAAAAATATTAGAATGTGATTCAAATCTGAATTTTTAAAGTTGTTTGAATGTGATTCAAATCTGAATTTTTAAATTTGTTTGAATGAGATTCAAATCTGAATTTTTAAATTTATTTGAATCATATTCAAATCTGGTTTTTTAAGTTGAATATGAGATATTCAATTTAATTTAAGTATGTATGCTTTAGTTAATTGTTAAATAGTGATATGCATGATGGATGATCATGGACTATAAAAGACCAATGTGATTGGATTTATTTCTTTTATGTTTCTTTGGGATTGTAAATTAATTTATTTATTTTAATTTATTTTAGGCATGTATTATTAAGTTTGTAATAATTTTTTGGTTGTAATTTCATTTATTTAAGTTCTTGTAAATTCGCCTTGGTATGCCAAGGATTACCATGTAATATTGGATTGCAATAAGTTCAAGGAGGTCAAGAGCATTGGTGGGACCAGTGGGAGGAATTCAAGATCAAGTGTTGATTATGTACTCCTTCAGCAACTCTTGTAAAATGAATGAATGAATGAAATGCACCTAGAAATGCCCTGATTCAATTCTTGGTGGTTCAGAATTGAATCCCTTAGAAAGTCCATAATCATACCATATTTATTGCTTATCCATGAATGCATGAGATGTATGGGAATGTATGCTATTATATGATATATGCATGCTAATTGGATAATGTGCAAAGTGAGACCTTAATAGTAATTATAATGACAATAAAATCTTCCAAACAAATGATTAAGTTGGAAATGTTATAATTAAAGTAATTATAACATAGGCCCTCCATTGGGGCAATTATTTTAAGAAATTTTAAATAGTTGCATAAGATGTAATTAATTTAAGAGATTTTCTTAAGAATAATTGTTAAGCATGAGATGTTGTAAATATGTAAATGGTTTAGTGGCCAATATTGGATGTACCTGAGGACATTAAAATTATTTGCATAATTACTGGCTCAATGGGATCAACTTAACTAATGCAAGATAAGTCAATAATGGATGTACCTGAGATTTTGAGCATTAGGAGCTAGGTAAAGGATTGAACCTCACATGAGATGTGATGGGCGAGGAGTTGCTCACTTATAGTTTATTGTAATTCCAATAATGGATGTACCTAAGGATGATCAATAGAATTATAAGAATTCAATCACCCACTAGAAATCCATCCAACTAGGATTTTCGTTTTCTACTTTGGAAGTGTAGGATTCGCTAAGTTAGTGGGAGGACCAATTTGATTAAAAGACCATAACCATTTTTGTTAATTACATGATACATTTACTAATTAATCTGGTTATTTTCTGCAGTTAATTTTCTGATAAAAATGAGCACAAAACAACCACCACCATCCAATATCCTTGCAAGCATACTTGATCACAATAGGTTGACAGGACCTAATCATGCGATTGGCTAAGAAATTTGAAACTTGTCCTGAACCTTGAACATATAGGATATGTTCTAGATTCAAATTTTCCTGGTCCCTTACCTCTAGAGGCCACACAAGAGGAACATGAAACTTTGGATAAGTGGAAGGAGCATGATATGAGAGCTAAGTGTTACATGCTTGCTTCCATGAGTAATGAGTTACAGAAGCAACATGAGAACATGCAGAGTACGAGTGAGATCCTCCTTCACCTACAAGAGTTGTATGGTGAGCACAGCAGGAATGCTAGGTATGAGATATCTAGACAACTATTCCATATGAGGATGTCTGAGGGACAGAATGTTGGGGATCATGTCCACAAGATGATTCGGCTGATTGAGCAGTTGGAACATCTTGACTTCAACATGGATTTCCAACTACAGACGAATTTGATCCTTCAGTCCCTTCCTAAGTCTTTTGGGAATTTTGTGACAAATTTCCATATGACCAAACAGGAATGCACCTTAGCTGGTTTACTCAACATGCTGGTTATTGCCCAAAAGAATATGCCAGGTAATAAAGGAAAAGAGGTAGCTTTGGTTGCATCTTCTTATGCTGGAAAGTCCAACAAGAAGAAGGACAATAAGAAAATGAAACCTCAGATTCCTGGTCCTTCCAAGAAAATAGCTAAACAGAAAAGGAAGACTAAAGCTGATGGAGGCAAAGGAAAGTGTTTCCACTGCCAAAAGGATGGACACTGGAAAAGGAGCTGCCCAGAGTGTCTTGCTTCTCTGAAGGACAAGAAGGATACTCCTTCGGAAGGTATGTCCATATCTTGTTATTTAGATTCTGATGATACTCATAGTTCATCTACAGCTTGGGTTTTAGATACTGGTGCCAGTTCTCACATTTCTAATGATATGCAGGAACTAGCAAAGCGATGGCGACTTGCGTTCTCAAGATATTAGAGTCTGGATTGGCAATGGCTCAACTGTTGAAGCTTTAGCCATAGGATCTAAATCTTTTTACATGTTTGGACATGTTTTGTGTTTGGATAATATTTTATATGTACCTGATGCTTTTAAGAACATCATTTCTATATCTAGTTTGACTAGAAATGGCTATGAATTTCAGTTCACAAATTATATTTGCAATATTTATTTTAGAAATAAATATATTTGTTCGGGTTATATGAATGATGGTCTTTATTATTTGGATAATAATGACAAACACAAATTGAATGCAAGTGATCTAAAAGAATGCAATGCCATGGTGAAAACCAACTCAAGTTCAAAATATATTTGGCACTTAAGGTTATGTCATGTTGCAGAAGATAGGATTGCAAAACTGGAAAAAATGGGGATTCTATCCTCATTGGGCTCTGAGCCTACTCCAACTTGTGAATCTTGCCTTCGGGGCAAAATGACTAGATCACCCTTTGTTGGACAAGGGCTAAGAGCTGAAAATATTTTGGAGCTAATACATAGTGATGTATGTGGTCCATTTAAAGAAATGGCTAGAGGGGGTTTTCATTATTTTATTACCTTTACTGATGATAAATCAAGGTTTGGGTATTTGTATTTGATGAAATACAAACATGAATCTTTTGAAAAGTTCAAAGAATTTAAATCTGAAGTAGAAAATCAAGCAGAAAGAGTATTAAAGCTCTTCGATCGGATCGTGGAGGTGAATATTTGAGTCTTGAATTTGATGAATACTTGAGAGAGCATGGCATTGTTTCTCGGTGACTCCTCCAGAACGCATACAACTGAATGGTGTATCTAAAAGGAGAAATCGTACCCTATTGGATATGGTACGTAGTATGATGAGCTATACTGATATGCCAATCTTCTTTTGGGGATTTGCATTAGAATCAGCTTTGTATATTCTGAATAGGATTCAATCAAAATCAGTTTCTTCCACACCTTATGAGATATGGCATGGAAGAAAACCAAGTCTTAAGCATGTTAAGATTTGGGGTTGTCCAGCTTATATCAAAAAGCTGAACACTGATAAATTGGAGACCAGATCAGAAAAAGGTCGATTTGTTGGATATCCAAAAGATAGTTTTGGATATTATTTTTATTTGCCTACTTCACAAAAGGTTGTGATAAGTAGAGATGCCATATTTCTTGAACAACAGTTTGTTCAAGAAGGAGGCAAAGGAAGGCAAATAGAGTTAGAATTGGAGAATTCTGACCAACCAACAGATCAGATGGATATAGATCCATCTAGTCAACCTATACCCGTTGATTAAACATCTACAGCTGTTCCTCGTAGAACAACTAGGGTATCTCACCCACCAGTGAGATATGGTTTTCTTCATGAAGAAGAACAAGAGTTGTCTACTCATAAAGAAGTAGATCATGGAGATGATCCACTTACTTATGAAGAAGCTATATCAGATATAGACTCTTCAAAATGGATTAATGCTATGAAATCTGAGATTGATTCCATGTATAAGAATCAAGTTTCGGATCTTGTTGACCCACCTGAAGGTATTGTACCTATAGGGAACAAAAGGGTTTTCAAGAAGAAAATTGGTTCTGATGGAAAGGTAGAGACCTATAAGGCAAGGCTAGTAGCGAAAGGGTTTCACCAAAGGTAAGGAATCGACTATGAGGAGACTTTCTCGCCTGTTGCCATGCTTAAATCAATTAGGATTTTATTAGCAATAGCTGCATACTATGATTATGAGATTTGGCAGATGGATGTCAAAACAGCTTTTCTCAATGGATACATTGAAGAAAACATTTTCATGGAACAACCTAGGGGTTTTGAATCCCAAGATGGTTCCAAGGTATGCAAGCTAAAGCGATCCATTTATGGGTTGAAACAAGCTTCGAGGAGTTGGAACATCCATTTTGATGAAGCCATTAAATCCTTTAGTTTTATCAAAAATGAGGATGAGCCATGTGTATATAAGAAGGTTAGTGACAGTGCTATCACTTTCCTTGTCTTATATGTGGATGACATACTGTTGATGGGTAATGACACAGGTATGTTGACGACTATAAAGGTATGGTTGTCAACTACATTCTCCATGAAAGACTTAGGGGAGGCAACCTATATTCTTAGGATTCGCATCTATAGAGATAGAGCGAAAAAAATAATTGGTTTATCCCAAAATCTATACTTGGAAAAGGTGTTAAAGAGGTTTAACATGCTTGATTCCAATAGAGGATTGCTACCAGTGAGACATGGTATCCACCTTTCTAAAGAGATGTCTCCAAAGACACCTGAAGAAAGAGATAAGATGGCCAGGATTCCATATGCTTCAGCTATTGGAAGTTTAATGTATGCAATGTTGTGTACTAGGCCAGATATCGCATATGCTGTTAGTTTGACTAGCAGGTATCAATCTAATCTAGGTTTGGAACACTGGATAGCTGTCAAGAATATCCTTAAGTACTTGAGAAGAACTAAGGATTTATTCTTGATTTATGGAGGTGGAGACTTGCAATTGGATGGTTATACTGATTCTGATTTCCAATCAGATATCTATGATAGAAAGTCTACCTCTAGATATGTGTTCATTTGTAATGGAGGTGCAGTCAGTTGGAAGAGTTCCAAACAGAGCACGACTGCAGATTCCACTACAGGTCGAGTATATTCTTTGCATTAGATCTTTGCAAAGGAAGCTGTTTGGATAAAGAAGTTCGTGACAGAACTTACAGTAGTTCCTTCCATTGAGTCAGCAGTTCCATTACACTGTGACAACAATGGAGCAGTCATACAGGCTAAGGAACCAAGGTCTCACCAGAAATCTGAACACATAGAAAGGCGCTACCACATTATCAGAGAAATAGTTGGGCGAGGCGATGTAGCCATGCAGAAAATAACATCAGCTAAAAATCCAGCTGATCCATTCACTAAGCCTATGTCACAGACTCAGTTAGACCGACATCTTGAGAAGATAGGCCTAAGATATTGTAATGAATGGCTCTAGTGCTAGTGGGAGATTGTTAGTAGTATGCCCTAGAGCATATCATTTAGTATGTATCTTGTACATATTTTTTTTAATAAAAGGCATTTTCACTTTTCCGTTTACATAATATATTTATGTGTAATAGAAAAGGTCCATTGATATTTTGTTAGAAATATTATTCTTAAGTTGTTAAGAATATGAGTGACAATATTTCTAGCACAAAGTATCATAAATAGGTTCACAATCGAGGATACTTCATAATAAGGACATGACTTATCTAGAAAGATTGTATTCATGTTTGTTCCCAAGTTATTTATATGAGATATAAATAAGATGGAATGGTGAGTCTCATGCCATATAACAAACATGATAGGCACTTATAAATGATAAGTAGACCGAACCAGTGACACTTATGACAAGCACATGGAATTTACTCTTGTCAATGTTTTGTCATAAATCATATCAGTGCATATAATCTTTAGACCTGCGATAGCACAGTTATCTTGTATATAGGTAGTTTGAGTTTGATACTGCTTTCATACTTGTACTATGTATGGGTATATGGGCATGTGTTGGCTCCTACTAGTTATATATGGAGGTAGGTGTTGATCAAGATGGAATCTGTTCCTCTAAGTAAATAGAGATAAAATCCTATGTTCATTTAATTGTTCTTGATGTTTCAAGTTCCTGGCCAAGACAGATAAATTTATTCAGAAAAGAGTTTCTGATGAGAAAATCTTTTTAATCAAGAACTGGAATTAAAAGAGAACATAATATTCATAGCAAATGGAGTTTGACATAAACCATGACTCCAGCTTGAGTTGGGATTTTGTAACAGAGAGATTCTAGTGCATGGTAGCATATGATTATAGGTTCATTTAAGGTAAACCTTATTACTAATTGGGTGACCATGGCATGTTATGCTAGGTGTTAACCATGGTCTATGAGGTGCATAAAATGATTTAGAGAAATCATTTATGGTAAGAAAGAGTTCTGATGATATTAAGAGTTGATATCATGTCTCATAGCCAATTAGTGATGAGCCTAGTAAGTCACACACATACACAAGTTATCACCTATTTAAATATGATTTAATTAATTAATTAAAGAGTTTAATTGATTAATTAAATAGGTTTGGTTTGCAATTAAATTGCAAAGTCCCTAGCATGACTTGAAACCAAATCTAGATTATTGGATGTGTAGTATAAATTAAATTTATATTTAAAGTGTTTAGATATGAATTTAATTAATGAGAAATTAATTAATAGAGATTAATTAATTAATTTATATTTGATATAAATTAATTAGAAGAAGAAAAATAATTATTTTGGGTTAAGAACTCAAAATTAAGACACGGGGGCATTTTGGTTATTTCACAGTATGACACGTGGCACCATGAGATGGTGACACATGGGATTACACATAAGCTTGCCAAATGTTTTTTAATCATATAAGATGATTAAAATCAAGATTAAATATAGGTTTGACACTTGGCACAATGTGATTGAGTCACTTAAACCTAGAGCTAATCAAAGGGTGACATGTGGCAAGGGTTTAATGTGTTAACCTAGCTATTTAAGTGTGGTTATGAAAAGAAAAGCAACCAGCAGCCACTCCTCTCCTTTGTCACGCCACTTTGAGGTTTTTCATCTATTCTTCTTCATCTCTCATCAATTCAAAGAGATTAGCCATCAATCTCTTGAATTAAGAACACAAGAAATTGTTTCTAGTGTCCTGTTTACATCTCTAATCTCTTAAAAGGCAGAACTTGAATTTATAATTAATAGAAAAAGCTTTAGAAGCTGTTCAAGGGCTGCCATAGGTGTTCTTGGTGCGGACAAGCTAGAGGGACAACATCTGGTGTCCTGAAGACGAATCTCAAAGGCGCAGACACGCTGCAGTGCATCAAGAGGTTAGTGTAATCGTTCTTGATTTAATCTAGGGTTTTAAAATTAATCTGATTAATTTTAAAATCTTAAATGGCAAATACAGATCCAAAAACATATTAAAAGAGTTTTAATATGTTGTTTATCATTGAAATCAAATAGATAAAAATAAATCTTGCATGATGCATGTGACCCCTAGGTGAAAATTTTTGAATTCAATGGTATAAACTTGTGTTTTTCACGCTTCCGTTCCTTCAAAAAAATCCAAAAATCAAAAAGTTAATGACATCATGCATGACATAAGCATGATCTCATTAAAACTATAATTTTAAATTATGAAAATATAGGATAATTACACATTAATAAATGTAAAAATTTAAAAAGAAAATACACTTTCTTCTTCCCATACAATCAGTCGTCCCTCTCTCACACTCTTTCTCTCTTGCTTTCTCTCTCAACCTGTAACACCCTCCCTGTAGCAACTCTGTACATTCTATTGTTTCGGTGACCAATGTCAGTCTGGATAGCTAGAATACCCAAAAAAATATTTAAACGAAAGTGAGGAACCATAATTAACTCAAATATTAACAAGAAAAATTTAGAAAAAATTTTAAAAATAAAATACAACCAAGTTAAATAAGTCGGTGCCCTAGCGATGGGTAACCTAGTCGAAAGTTACGGTTCTCGCAACTAGGAGCCCTATACCCGAGGGAAAATTCATAAAATAATTTTTGGGACTCCAGAGGAAGGTTATTGAGGTTCCTATGGCATTAGAAAACCAAGAAAATGCTTAGAAAATTTTTTCAATCAGTACAGACAATTTTGGTCTGTTAAGCCAAATGGAGGGCATTTTGGTCATTTCGCCTTCAGAGGTGATTTTTGGCCGACTTGTCCAGTTAAGTAAATAATTATTATGACATAAAATATGAATAAATATTGCTAAAAATTGAATTAAAAATGAGTAGAAAAGAAAAAGGAAAGAAAATGGAATAAATGAGAATTTTGACATCATTATGATGTCATTAAAATCCCAATGACCAATCACATTGTGACACATGTCCTTAACCCATTTAAAATGAATAAAATGGGCAAAATATGAAATAAAAAATAGATTTCTTCTTCTTTTCCATTTCCACCCGAACCTATCTCTCTCTTTCCCTCCATGGATGCTTTTTTTCTCAATAAATTGTCCTTGTAAAGACACCATAAACCTTATACTATCCTTCATTAAAACTTGATATTACATCTTGAGCAAGTGTTTGGCTGCTAAGAAAGCCAAAGAAAGTGAAGGAATTTTGAGTGAAAAAATTTTGCTCACAAGGTTAGTGACCAATCTCTCTTCCTTTCTTTCAATATATGTTTAAGGACTTGATTAAGCTTAGAAATTGCAAGGAATTGGAAAGAAAACTATAAGTACGCACTCTTCAAAATTTTTGCAGCCTTAGAGTATGTTAGGATTTCATTGATTAGATTAATTTATAGTGGTCCATGGCTGCCATTGAACATGAATTAGATGTCTCAATTTATTGATTGCATGTACAAGAAGAATTGAAGTTGATGGAGTTAGGGTTTGGGCAAAACCTAGGGTTTGGGCAAAACCTAGGGTTTGGCTCATGTGTTGGTGAATGAAAGTTTAAATGGTCAACTAGTGACCATTTGGCTGTGTATGATGAGAAAATGAAGTGAGTTGAGCCTTGGGAATTGAGTGTGGATGAGCTGCCTTGGCTGACCTGCAGGACTGAGCATGAGTCCAGCAGGTTTGGGCATTATAAATGGAGTTGTAAAGGTTCAATTGGTGCAAGGTCAATTGGACATGAAACTAGACACATAATGGCACAACTTTAGTATAGAAACCTGCCCAGAAAACCAAATCAAGTTGACCTAAAAATTGCCCTAATCTGAGTGACTTGCATTCTGCCTAGGCAAAATGACCAAATAAATAGTATTTATTCATTTGGTCATAACTCAGTGTAAAAAAGGTACAATTGACCTGAAATTTTACCAGCAAAAAGTTGAGATATAGACCTACGACTTTCTTGAAGAAACCAAACCCAAATTTTGACCATAACATATTCAGAAAGTGACCTGCAGTTCAAAACACTATAGATTTGGTCAGTCCAGAAAATCTGGAAAGTTTGCAATCTGGCCAATTATGGTGTTTAGGCCATAACTTGAGCTACAAGACTCCAAATGGAGTGATTCAAAAAAAAAAATGTAACTAGACACAATAAGGAACAACTTTCATGAAGACAACTTTGCCAAATTCCTGCTGTAAAAATGACTAATGGAACAGAAAACACAAGGCTTGAAATCTGAAAATTTTGAACAAATAACACTAAGCTTAGAAATGGTATTGGCAACTAATACCAACAATTTTAGAATGCAAAATGTGGTATGTTGGAGTATTAGACCAATGTACCTATTGTCTATGCAAAAGTTAACATTTTAGTTGACTAATAAAATGAATAGTAACACCTAAACTTAAATTTCAAGAATTGTACAATTTAAAAGTGTAACATGCCCTAGTACACCTAGCAATATTGGTTTGGATAGGTTGGTATGCCACTAGGATTCAGTTAGCAGTACTGCATATGGCATTATGCCATTCTGTGATTTCATGGCTTTTAGCCATTCTGACATTGTGTTGATACTTGGTCTTGTGCCTAATGTTATTACAGCTTATTAGCCGTTCTGTTGTACACCGGGAGATACATATGTGACCAATGGTGTGAAAGCCCGAGGTACTTGATACCCAATGCCAGTTTACCCATTTATCCAGTCCAGTTATCCAGTATAGGTTACTTGGGCAACTAAAAATGAAAGTGGATAAATTTATTGAAATTATGAATATAACAAATACAAAAATAAATTAAGAATAAAAATGATTGAGATAAAATAGAGTGTTCCAGTACACTGTGTGATATTTCTTACTTAGCTATACTGTAGACGGGTAAGGGGTGTCACATTTAGTGGTATCAGAGCATAGTTTAGGCGTTTCTAGGCCTAGATCGAGTCCATACCATTCATTGCATTTGTAAGAGTCAAGGTGACACTAGTGCAGATATGTTTGTCTTTGTTATTTTAATTAGGATATGGACCCCACATCTCAGAGGGCAGTTGAGGAGGAAGTGGAGAGTCATGCTCCACCTGCAGCAGCTGAGACTGGGGGTAGGGGAGAACCAGCTCCGCCAGCTCCAGCAAAGCCTGCTCCGCTAGCTCCAGCAAACCCTGCTCAACCTCCACAGGCCATGTTCCAGCAAATGGCCTAATTCTTCAGACAAATGGCTGGGGTAATACCACCACCATCACCACCTCCACAGCAGAAATCACACCTGGAAAGACTAAGAAAATTTGGAGCAGTGTATTTCCTTGGCAAGAGAGAAGATGATTCTGTTACAGCCGAAAACTGGTTGAGCAGAACATGCAGAGTTTTAAAATAACTCCACTGCACTCCTAAACAAAATCTAGAAGCTGCTGTATCTCTACTGCAAGATGATGCATATGAATGGTAGCATATAGTGTCCAGTGAAGTACAGCCAGAAGTAATAACTTGAGACTTCTTCCTCTCCGAATTCAAGAAGAAATATGTGGGTAGTGTATACCTGGAAGAAAGAAGAAGAGAGTTTATTAACCTGAGGTAGAGACAGTTGACAGTGGCTGAGTAAGAAAAGGAATTTGTCAGATTGAGTCATTACGGAAGGGAGATAGTCACTAATGAGGCTGAAAGGTATAAGAGATTTGAAGAGGGATTAAATGACAATATAAAGATCATGATCACTACCTTGGGAATCATAGACTTCACCAAGTTAGTGGAAGCTACTATGAAAGTTGAAAAGGTTAGAATAAGTGAGTAGACCAGAAGAGAGAGACAGCAGAAGAGGGTCCCGGGTCAGTCTAGTTCATCTCCTGCACCTAGAAAGAAGTTTAAGGGTCCACCTGCACAGAGTTTAGGTTAACCACAAAGTCAGAGTCAGACCCAGGGGCCCAGGCCACAGTTCACCCCTAGGAGAGGTCAGTCCACACCATCAGCGGGCAGCTCTCTAGGGGTGGGGTTTAAGGGACCAGTCCCAGCATCTTCTGCATGTCCACATTGCTTGAAGTGGCATAAAGGGGAGTGTTAGAGAGTGACTGGTGCCTGCTTAAGGTGTGGGTCAACAGAGCATCAGTTGAGGAACTGCTCACGCAGAACTGCTACAACTACTCCAACACGAGCAGACAAACCTACTCCTGTACCATAAAGGGGTAGGAAATCTAGCAAATCTGAGGTAGTGGGACCATCACAGAGGCCTGCATCTGAGCCAGCAGAGAGGCCTGAGGGCATAGCACTGCCAGAGCTTATGCCATAAGAGCTCTGGAGGAGCAAGATGCCTCGGACGTCATCAGGGGTACGTTCTCCCTCTACAATACATCTGTGCATGCATTGGTGGATCCAGGATCCACTCATTCATACATTTGCATCAACCTACCTGTAGAAAGGGGGATATTAGTAGGGGAGAGTGACCAAGACATTCTAGTCACTAATCCATTGGGCCACAGTGTAGTGGTGAACAAAGTATACAAGGGTTGCCCGTTAAGGATTCAGGGGTATGAATTCTTGGCAGACCTGATTGAATTGCCTTTCCATGAGTTTAACGTGATTTTGGAAATGGACTGGTTGTCACGTCATCAGGCAATGGTTGATTGTAAATTAAAGAGAATTTCCTTGAAAACTCCTAATGGTAATGAGATCACAGCTGTGGGGGAAAGGACAGATTTCTTGTCCAATGTCATCTCAGCCATAGTTGCAAGAAAACTGATGAAAAAAGGCTGTGAAGCCTACCTAGAACATGTGGTGGATACTAGGCAGGCTAAGCCAGATCTATGTGATATACCCACAGTAAAAGACTTCCCAGATGTTTTCCGTGAAGAATTGCCTAGCTTGCCACCAGAAAGGGAAGTTGAATTTGCTATTGAGATACTGCCGGGTACAGCACCAATCTCTATTGCTTCTTATAGGATGGCACACACAGAATTGAAGGAACTGAAAATCCAGTTACAGGAGTTACTGGATAAGGGGTTCATATGCCCCAGTGTGTCACCATAGGGAGCTCCAGTGCTGTTTGTGAAGAAGAAGGATGGGACTTTGAGGTTATGCATTGATTATCAGCAGTTGAATAAAGTATCAAAACACATTTCATAAAACCCACATTTAAATCATGCCATTCGAAACAAATAAAATCTTAATAGCCAGAGGCTAAAGAGAAATCACATTACAAGGCTAGCTAGCTCAAATATATGGAAATCCATTCATATCCTCTTCTACTGGCACACCTCAACACTTCTCCAGAGAAGGAATCAAAATTCGAAACTAATTACCCCCACTAGTCGTGCTAGTGAGGTGTTCAAATATATGGTCATGACACTGTGGTTTCAAAACTTATCTTAACAATTTGCTAAACATTGTCATTTCAATATACATAATAACTTTCAAAAATTTAAATAAAATATCATAAAAATGCTATAATCCAATATTTCACATTATTCAAAAATAATATGCAAAAGATGATTATAAAAAGTATACGTTGTGCACAAACCTCAAACGAGTCGCCTGTTGGCCTTGACTCGACTCCTCGGGTTCTGTCCCGGTATTCTTTTCCACTAAAAAACACAATTTCACAGTGTTTCAGTACCACAACTTAGCATAAATCTAATAATAAATTTAACTTCACTTTTACCTAGCTCTAACGTGTTAAATTCAACGTTCTTGAAATTTTGTGTTTTAGGTTACTATTCACTACACTATTCAGGTCAAATTATTGACTTTCTAAGGCTTAATAGGTATGGGAATTCCAACTTTACCCACAAACCACATTTTGGTCACCAAACTTGTTGGTTTTGGTCATTTTTTCAAAACTTAGGTCTTTTAGGCAAAATTACCAAATTTTCAATTTTGGTGTCCCTATTTGTACTGTTTCATTGGTCAGTTTACTGTTGGAATTTGGCAAAACTTTCTTCATAGAAAATGTTCCTTATTGTCTTAAGTTTATTATCCTTTTTGAATCACTCCAATTGGAGTTTTGTAGCTCAAGTTATGCCCAAATTACAGTTACTGTTCATGCTGCAGAGTTTTTTTCTGGCAGATTATTGATCCCAACTTCGTTCAGCAATTTGATTAAGTTAAGTCCATAATTTGGTCTGACTTTCTTCATATGAAATGTTCTACTATACCTTAGGTTTCCATCGGTTCAAGAATCACCTAAATCGGAGTTTTCTAGGGAGAGTTATAGCCATTGAAACTTTACTGCTCATATGCAATTCTGCAGTTTTGCAGATTCAATAACTCAATTTTGCTCAATAATTTGATTGGGTAAATGGCATAATTTGGGTTTGTGTTCTTCATGAACGTTTTAGGTCTATATCTCATCTAACTACTGGTAAAATTTCAGGTCATTTTGACGTGCCTAGCTCGAGTTATGACCCAAACACGATTACTGTTTATGTGTACTGTTCATACTGCAGATTTTCAAGTTTGGGCAGTTTATTCACTAGGTTTTGGTCACTTTTTGGGCATGCTTCCTAAATGAAAATTGTGTCATTTAGTGCCTATTTTCAGTCCCAATTGGTCCCATACCAATTGGACTTGTAAAATTTCATTTTTGGTCCCTCAAAGTTGATTTTTGGTCATGCTTCATAGCCAATCCGAATTGGCTTTTGATTCTAACACTTCTAACACATTTAATTAGGTCACAAATGACCATTTCTCACTTTACATTAGGTCAAAAATACCATTTACAAGTTTCTCACATTTTTGGTCTCCAAACCCTAATGTCCAAAACCCTAAGTTTGTCCAATCTTCACAATTCATGTAATCTAATTATACAATTCACATATCTAACATCTACTCACCAAGATTTCATGTTTAACCTAACTAAATACCATCAAAACCTTAAGGTTTCATGGCTGCCTCATTCTCTCTTCCCTTATTTAAGCATGAATTCCTTTATTTCTAATGCAATTTCATCACATATAAACTTAAATTCATGAATTCAATAAAAATCTAAACTTGAAATTGCACTTACCTCAATTTGTAGATTTCCTAATTCTTCAATTCTCCAAGTTTTCTTTTCCTTCTTGCTCCCAAAGTGTTTATCTAGGTCTAGGGGTAAGATTTACTTAAGGACTTTAGGGGAATTTATGGTTAAATTGTGGTGTATGAAGCTTGAGAATAAGCTTCCATGGAGTTTTAACAATAGAGAGGGAGAGAGAAATGGGAGACGTCCTTTGAGAAGAAGAAGGACTTTTGATTTTTTTTTCTTTTCTTTTCTTTTATTTATTCTTATGGAAGACTCAAAAATCCCAATTAATTAAATATTTTAAGTATTTTTTTTATGGCATCATGCATGAGGTCATGCATGATGTCATCACCTTTTGACTTTTCCATTTTCTTTTTTTTTCTATTTATTTTTCTATTACTTCTTTAATTTAATTCTCAACTCTGAAATTTTCTTTTCTTCGATTTTATTTGACAGTTAAGTCAGGAGTCAGCTCGCGGGGTCAATTGACCAAATTGCCCCTCGCTGGTTCATCCCGATTTGCAATTAATTCCATATTTCTTCCGGCTCCCTGACCTAATTATTTGACTGGCTTAACAGTTCTTTTTCATGATTTTCTCTTTTCCACTATGTTCATAAGGGTCCTAAGGACCGCAGCGTCACTTTTTACGGTTCGAAATTTGAGTTTAAAATGACTTCGCAGTCATTCCCGAGAAGGTCACCCATCGCTGTGACTCTCGGCTCGTTTAACTTCTTCTGTTCTGTTTTTCTTATTTATACTTAACTAATTGAACATTACTAATTATTTGTGTTTGCGGCATATCTAGTTGTCTTAAGTATGGTTCTAATCCCCTTAATTGTCCGTACCGACACCGGTCACCGGAACAGTGAAATCTACCAGGCTATGTAAACGGGGGTGTTACACCTGAAAAAGAAAAAACTCCCAATATATTTTCTCAAATACAACTCCAAGAAACTTCATTTCATCTCACAATTCAATCTCAACAATCAATCATTTCATTTTCAAACCAACCTCATCATAAAAGAAACATTTCATTGATTACAAGACTCAAAATTAATATTACAAAACTATTCAGGTAAATGAAATCTCAAATTTTCATTTACAATAATTTACATTTAATTACATACCAAAATATTTTACAAGAGTTTTTATACAACTGCTTAAATAATTTACATACATATTATTACATGCATACATCAAAACTTGTGTACATGGGTATACCTGGAGCTGATCTGAATGTCTTTTCAAAGAATCTTACTCAATTGCTCTATGCTCTTTTTACCTGCGACAGCATATAAAGCTATCGCTGAGTGGTGAACTTAGTGGTGCACAACTATAATTTAAAACATAGTACAATATACCTTAACAAAAATTACAGTAAATAATTTGGAAATCTGGACACTCATCAAATTCTAAAACTCAAAATATTCATTGCCAAAAATATAAATCACTTGTATAAAATGACTTTGATCATGAAATTCAATTTATCAAATCATAACTAACCATTTAAGGTAATTCCAACAAAATCAATTATACATAAATCATAATTGAAATCAAAATTCTTTACTATTCAAAAACCATTCTTTATCTCACTAATTATGCAAGACTAATCCGAAAGGGCCATCTTCAGGGTCATTCTAACTCCCTATAGTCGGGGAGGTCGAATCAGATTCTAACTCCCTATGGTCGGGGAGGTTAAATCATCGTGCACAGTACACATCATATTAATGAAACTTCCGAAAGGGCCATAACATAAAAAACTTAGATCTAACCTCTAATAAGAGGAGAATCTAAGCCTGTGCACGTACCATGGTAATCAAAACACAACTAACTCCATTGTCTTCTCAACAAACGAGAGAGACGGATAATAACCTAGTCAAGCATCTATAGTGAGATATAAAACAATATCACAATCCTTTTAGTGAGCATAAATCATAATACAATTCGATTCAAAGTCAATTCCAATATCCAATAATTTTTATGCTCATCACAATTCAAATAATAAATTTGCATTTTTCCATGCAAATTGCCCATCACAATTCAAAACATGTTCTATCACAATTTTCTAAAACATATTTTATTCAACTCACAACAATGCTTAATACTCGTGGAAATACCATTTCACGAAGCTAAATTCATACATACTATAACAATTTCAATAATCATTGAATTAAATCCAATGCTTGTTAAACATAATACATAAGAAAAATATGTTATTCAATCATATGAAATATTCAGTATAAAATCAGTTAAAAACTATTTGTGCACAAACCTGATTTGAGTCGCTCCTAGGCCTTGACTCAATGTTCTTTATGCTTCTCAATGTCCTTATCAACTGAAACACATAATTTAAAGTGTTTCAGTACTCAAGGAATTTGTTTCCAATCATAAAATCCAATATCTAAATTTTCTTGGTACTATTCCCTTCAATTTATTTCATTAGTCAACTTATAATGTTGACCCTTGATGCGCTCTAAGTGAGTCAATTCCAATGTTATCAATATGTCACATTTTAGAGCCCTTTAGTGTTGGTATATGTTACCAATTTCATTTTCAAGTATATTGCATTTTATTACAATTTACTGGATTTCGGTGCACTTTTTTGACCTAGCTGGATGACATAGTTCCCTTAGTTTTTGGGTTTCGGTCCAAACTACAAACTTATAGGTCTACATCTTATTGTACGCGGGGCAAAATTTCAGGTCATTCTGAGTTGTGTAGACCAAGATATGGTCAATTTACCAATGTTGGACAGAATGCACTAAAATGGTAGGCTTAGGTTATTTTTAGGTCACTTTTGGTTCGGCCAGTTTTGGTACCTAAACTTGTGCAAGCTATTTGGCTTGGTTTTGGCCATTTCTGGGCTTTAGTGTCTTCATAAGAATTGTAGATCTATGTCTAAACTATTAATGGTAAAAATTTCCGATCATTTGGACCTATTTAAGTAAGTTATGGTCAAAATACTAACTGCTGCCCAAATGGTCAATTTTCAGGCTTCTAAGTTACTAATCCAGATTTGGTGTAACACCCTCACTGTAGCAATTCCATACATTTTACTGTTTCGGTGACCGGTGTCGGTCCGGACAGCTAGAACGTCTGGAAAAATAATTAGACTAAAGTGAGGAACCATAAATAACTCAAATATTGATAAGAAAAATTTAGTAAAAATTTTAGAAATAAAATACAACCAAGTTAAATGAGCCGGTGCCCTAGCGATGGATAACCCAGCGGGAAGTTGCGGTTTTCGCAACTAGGAGCCCTAGACCTGGGGAAAATTTCATAAAATAATTTTTGGGACTCCAGAGAAGAGTCATTGAGGTTCCTATGGCATTAGAATGCCAAGAAAATATTTAGAAAAATTTTTCAATCGGTACAGACAATTTTGACCCGTTAAGCCAAACGGAGGGCATTTTGGTCATTTCGCCTTCAGAGGTGATTTTTGGCCGACTTGTCCAGTTGAGTAAATAATTAATATGACATAAAATATGAATAAACATTACTAAAAATTGAATTGAAAATGAGTAGAGAAAAGAAGAAAAGAAAATGAAGGAAAATGCTTAATTATGACATATGATGATGTCATTTAAAAGCCCCCTCCAATCACCATTTGACAAACCAATAAAAAGAGATAAAAATGACTTAAAATGAGATAAAAAAAACAAAGGAAACCAGCAGTTTCCTTCTTCATACGGGCTGGAATAAGAAAGAAAGAGAAAGAAAAAAAAGAAAGAGACCTCCATTGAAGCTCTTGTCTCAAGCTTGATTCCCTTCACTCCCCACCATAAAATCCCTTCTTCTCTTCATTAAAACTTGTCCACTCATCTTGGGAAAGTGTTTGGCAGCCTTGAAAAAGAAAGAAAAAGAAGTTTGAGCTTGGGAAAATCTTCCCCACAAGAGGTTAGTGCACCTATCTACTTAAAACCTTTATTTTCCATGTTAGTAGCTTGAATTAAGTAAGAATTTGTAACTAAAATGAACAAAAATTATGTGTATACATACTATGGATTTCAGCAGCCCCATGGAAGGAATGGGTTTGATAGTTTTGATGGACTTAAAGTGGACTAGAGATCATGTTTGAAGTACATAATTATGTGGATAATGACTTAGCTAGTTAACTAGGGTAACTAGTGTGAAATGGAAATGGAAATTAGGGTTTTGAGAAGTGAAAATTTGACTTGGCTTAGGAAATTGTTAGAGAACATTTTAATGGTCAATTAGTGATCATTTTAGGTAAGTTGACCACAATTTGGACTGAAATATAGCATGGCAAAGTGAATGTGTAGGCTGCCTAAGGACAGCAGCAGAGTGGCTGAGATTTTAGTCCACTTGGAGTGCCATATCTTTGGCTGTGTTGGTCCAATTGGTGTTTGGCCAATTGGACATGAAACTAGGCTTATAATGGCACATTTTTTCTGAAGAAACCATGCCCAAAAGACCAAAGCAAGAGAACCAAAAGTTGGCCCCAATCCGGATACCCTGCAACAGCACCTGCAGAAATGACCAAATGAACAGTAACTGTTCATTTGGCCATAACTCACTGTAGAAATGGTCAATTGACCTGAAATTTTTACAGCTACAATTTAAGACATAGACAAACAACTTTCATGAAGAAACCTACCCCAAATTATGACCATAACTTAATCAAAATGGCAGTCACAGTCATTGTTCATGGTACTATAGATTTGGTAAATTCTGCAGAATTGAAATCCGGCCAGCTGTGGTTTTTGGACCATATCTGGAGCTACAAAACTCCAAATAGAGTGATTTAAAAAAGGAAATTCAACTAGAAAAAATAAGGAACAACTTTCCTGTTTACCATTTCCTCAAATGTCCACTGTAACAGTCCCTAATAGAACAGTAAACTTATGGTACAAAAACTGAAAATTCTGCCACTTAGTGTTAGGCTTAGAAATGGTAATGGTGATCACTTCCAACAAGTTTTAAATGCAAAATGTGGTATGTTTGGAGTGTCAAAACCAATGTACCTATTTTCTATCCAAAAGTCAACATTTTTGTTGACCAATGAGGTGAATAGTGACACCAAAACTTGAAATTCAAATGTGAAATTAGAAATGCATTTAGGGGACTTTAAATTGCAATTGGCAATTAATACTAGCAAATGTAAAACTCAAAATGTGGGATCTTGGTGTAATTAGAATTAATATATCCATTAAGTATAAAAAAGTCAACATTTTGGTTGACTAGTAAGGTGAATAGTAATCAAAATGATTAGTAAACTAAGATGAAGACCTAGAACCAATTCTAAGCTTAAATGCTTAGAATAGTATGACAAATGTGGACTATGCATCCTAGTCAAAATTGTTAAAAAGAAATTAAGGCCATAAATTTAAAATCCATGAAATATTTATGGATTACTTGAAACATGAAAAATAAGTCACCTAATTGATATGAATAGATAGTTAGGGCTTATATGCCCATCACAAATGGAATTCATAAAATATTAATAACTCAACTTGAAATATAAAATTTGCAATTACATAAGTAGATTCTTGAATGTATAAATGAGAAAAAGAAAAATGTTTTGAATACAATGGTACATGTGAACCATTGTTTAGAATTGTGATTAATATGAATAACATAAAGAATGAATAAATGAACCATATTAATGTATGAATGAGACATTAGTTCTCATTATTGTAGAAAGGAGAAGTATTTTGAGTACAATGGTATAAAAAGGATAATTGATGTGAATTGTGATCATATAAATGATCAAATGAATGTATGAATTATAATTGAAATTTATTATGAAATAATGAAGTCATAAAACACAATATATTAATGTTTAATGATATTATGTGCCCTTGTATTGCCTAGACATGTGTGTCAGATTGGATAGTTTGGCATGCCAATAGAGTATTGTTTTAGCAGTACTGCGAAAGGCTTTATGCCTGTATTCATGGCTTTATACCTGTATTCATGGCTTTATGCCCGCATTCATCGCATTATGCCAACATTCATGGCTTCTACACCCGATTATGTGTTATCATGGCTTTCTAGCCATACCATTTATACGTGGTTGGCGTTACTGCGTCCCATAGTATGACGCCCCGAGCACCAAGGTGTCGGTGCCAATGACTCGTTATCCATTTAGTCACTGTCATAGGTTACTTGGGCGATGAAATTTATTAATATAATTTAATAATATTATCAATTTAAAATAATAGAAATTAAATAAAATAAATTAGTAATATTAACTAAAATAAATTAGAATAGTTATTTATTAGAAAGAATCGAAATGAACTGGACAGATATTAAAATTTACTTATTATGAGATAATCTGGGACAACCTAGCAAGTATTGGGAAAATGCTAAAAGATTAGCAAAGAAAATTATAAAATAAATAAATATTGCAAATGAGACTTATATAATAATATAAGCATAAATTTATTATTTTCAGATTTTTTTTTTCTTGTACATTATTACTGTACATTGGCGAAATAAACGCTTCCAAAGAAGACTAAATTAGGATAAAACATATTAAATTTTAAAAACCGCATGTGAAGTATAAATAGATCTTAATTATTTGAATGATGATTTATTTCTATCTTTATTTTTTATATTATTTCCTTGTTATATTATTGCACCACTAAGCAGCAATGCTTAGCGCGATGGAATTGTTTCCTCGCGCAGGTACTGAAGCTAGAACCCACTGGACGTTTGACTGGAAATTTTGAGAGTTCAGATCTGCAGAGTGTTAAAGGTTGTCACCTCCTCAGCAATGCATGTAGATAGGGCTCACATTAAGCATATCATGTATTTTGTGTATGTTAATTATTTCTTATATTGTAATATAAATTAGCAAATTGTAATTAATTTGTATATCATATAAATTATGAAATTTTGTAATTATTTTGTAAATTATGTAAATTAAGGATATTTGAAAATTTTGCTTATGTAAATTGAGAATGTTTACATATGAATTGAGTACGAATGGAAATGTATGGAAATGATTATGAAATTGAGTTATATGAATGAGATGTGAATTATGAGATGAATGATTGAGAAATGAAATTGAAAAATGTTGAGATTTGATATTGGAGTTTGAGAGTGATGAGATATAAATATTGGAAGCGTTTTTCACAGGTTCTGAAGAACTGTTTTCTCCATTTTTAGCCGGTACTCCGCCGGATTTTCTTTAAAATTTTCGGAACCTCAAATAAATAATAATTTTGATAAATGGCTTAAATAAATTATATTCCATAAACTATATTCAAAACTATGACAAAAAAATTAATTAAGGAAAAAAATAGAGTGTGCCGGTACACCGTGTGATATATCTTACCCGGATATACTGTAGACGGGTAAGGGGTGTCACATTTGGTCATTTTTCAAGTCACTTTTTGGGCAGAATAGGAACTTCTGGTTGTTCGATGACTAGATCTTGGTGTTCTCTGCCCTGATGATCCACCTCTGTCATATCCTTGTAGCTCGGGGCTTCTCAAATTCTTTTCTCTTCCCCAAATTACTGTTTGAGCTCTGACCCATAGGTTTCTCCCTCTTTTCTATTTCACACTGCCCTTGTGGGGGTTGGGTTTGTGCTTGAGCTTGAGCTGACAGAGTATCAGCCATTTGTTGAAAGAAAGTGGCCATTTTCTGGGCTATTTGTTTAGTAATTTGTACCGGTAAAATTGGTACAGTCGGGCCTTCGACACTCTGAGGAGCTGGGGCCTCAACTTGTACTTCTGCTATCACAGACTATTCTATTGTCTCATTCTTCTCTTCCATTCTTTTCACAGGATTTTCTATTTCCTGTACAACTAACACAAGGAGATTTCTCTCCATTAGTTCATATTTATAATGTAAATGTACTATATGTATCAAACATTTAAGCAGTTGTAGTTACCGATAAAAAGATTTCAAATTCATAGTTCAAAATTTACTTTAAAACCATTGCTCTGATACCACAAAACATGTCACACCCTACTCCCCCGTAAGATGTAACATGATCCCGTAGTACACCTAATGAATTACTGTACGTCGCCTACCGATAACCCATTAGATATACTACAAGGGATTTTAAAACAATTTTTGTGAAATTTAAATCATCGATTAAAATCTGGTGTTATAAAATTTTTTCAAAATTTCAGCAAAGTACCGACTGTGTTTTGAAAAAACAGTTCTTCAAACCTGAAAAAGAAAATACTCCTAATATGTTTTCTCAAATACAACTCCAAGAAACTTCATTTCAACTCACAATTCAATCTCAATAATCAATCATTTCATTTTCAAACCAACCTCATCATAAAAGAAACATTTCATTGATTACAAGACTCAAAATTTATATTACAAAACTATTCAGGTAAATGAAATCTCAAATTTTCATTTACAATAATTTACATTTAATTACATACCAAAATATTTTACAAGAGTTTTTATACAACTGCTGAAATAATTTACATACATATTATTACATGCATACATCAAAACCTGTGTACATGAGTATACTTGGAGCTAATCTGAATGTCTCTTCAAAGAAGCTTACTCAATTGCTCTATGCTCTTTTCACCTGCGACAGCATACAAAGCTATCACTGAGTGGTGAACTCAGTGGTGCACAACTATAATTTAAAATATAGTACAATATACCTTAACGAAAATTACAGCAAATAATTTGGAAATTAGGATACTCATCAAATTCCAAAACTCAAAATATTCATTGCCAATAATATAAATCATTTGTATAAAATGACTTTGATCACGAAATTCAATTTATCAAATCATAACTAACCGTTTAAGGTAATTCCAACAAAATCAGTTATACATAAATCATAATTGAAATCACAATTTTTTACTATTCAAAAACAATTCTTTATCTCACTAACTATGCAAGACTAATCCGAAAGGGCCATCTTCGGGGTGATTCTAACTCCTTATGGTCGGGGAGGTCGAATCGGATTCTAACTCCCTATGGTCGGGGAGGTCGAATCATCGTGCATAGTACACATCACAATAATGAATCTTCTGAAAGGGCCATAACATAAAAAAACTTACATCTAACCTCTAATAAGAGGAGAATCTAAGCCTGTGCACATACCATGGTAATCAAAACACAACTAACTCCATTGTCTTCTCAACAAATGAGAGAGACGGGTAATAACCTAGTCAAGCATCTATAGTGAGATATAAAACAATATCACAATCCTTTTAGTCAGCATAAATCACAATACAATTCGATTCAAAGTCAATTCCAATATCCAATAATTTTTATGCTCATCACAATTAAAATCATAAATTTGTATTTTTCCATGCAAATTGCCCATCACAATTCAAAACATGTTCTATGACAATTTTCCAAAACATAATTTATTCAATTCACAACAATACTTAATACTTGTGAAAATACCATTTCACAAAGCTAAATTCATAATACTATAGCAATTTCAATAATCATTGAATTAAATCCAATGCTTGTTAAACATAATACATAAGAAAAATATGTCATTTAATCATATGAAATATTCAGAACAAAATCAGTTAAAAACTAGTTGTGCACAAACCTGATTTGAGTTGCTCCTAGGCTTTGACTCAATGTTCTTTATGCTTCTCAATATCCTTATCAATTGAAACACACAATTTAAAGTGTTTCAGCACTCAATGAATTAGTTTTCAACCATAAAATCCAATATCTAGATTTTCTTGGTACTATTCCCTTCAATTTATTTCATTAGTCAACTTATAATGTTGACAATTGATGCACTCTAAGTGAGTTAATTCCAATGTTACCAATATGTCACATTTTAGAGCCCTTTAGTGTTGGTATATGTTACCAATTTCATTTTCATGTGTATTGCATTTTATTGCAATTTATCGGATTTCGGTGTACTATTTTAACCTAGCCGGACGACCTAGTTCCCTCAGTTTTCGAGTTTTGGTCCAAACTACAAACTTGTAGGTCTATCTCTTATTGCATGCGGGGCAAAAGTTTAGGTCATTCTGAGTTGTGTAGACCAAGATATGGTCAATTTACCAATGCTAGACAGAATGCACTAAAATGGTAGGTTTAGGTCATTTTTAGGTCACTTTTAGTTCGGCCAGTTTTGGTACCTGAACTTGTGCAAGCTATTTAGCTTGGTTCTGGCCATTTCTAGGCTTTGGTGTCCGCATAAGAATTGTATATCTATGTCTAAACTATTCATGGTAAAAATTTCAGGTCATTTGGACCTGTTTTGAGTAAGTTATGGTCAAAACACTAACTGCTGCCCAAATGGTCAATTTTCAGGCTTCCAAGTCACTAATTCGGATTTGGTCATTTTTCAAGTCACTTTCTGGACAGAATTTAGGTAGACTTTCTTCATGAAAGTTGTCACATTTTGTTCCTAGTTTCAACTCCAATTTGCCTCATACCGATTGGAGCCACGCACTTAGGGTTACAGGTCCATTTGCACACTGCCCTCTACATCCTTTTCAAACACCAAACCAAACACAAGTTTACTAATTATATCTTCATTTCCCCACCATATTCTGCATTTGGCAATAACTAAAACCATTCCATTCTCTACATTATAGGTCAACTTGGACAGAATATAACCACTTCAAATACATCAAATGTAGTCACTATTCACAAAGTTCAATCCCAACAATGTATACACATAAATACTTCTAATTATCACACAAACTTCCATCATCAAATTACATACCTATCACTACTATTCCACACACATATATGTTGCCAAATTTTTGTACAATATTTCAAAAATATTTCATGAATTTGAACATTAGAAATTTCCATTTTGAGGCTGCCTAAAAATTATACATACACATCAACTTCCATTTTCACTTTTTAAGTTTACCATTCAACTTCACACATGGAATTCAACTTCAATACAATTAAACATTTAATTCAACATCTCAAACTACCATTTACATGCACAAGCAAGCTATACAATATGAAGTTCCATGGCTTCCAAAATGGAGCATCATCATAACTCACCAAACTTCAACTTTCCTTCCATAAATCCATTCACTACAACACCCACACAAGCTTTAATGGAGAAAGGATGAAGAAATGAACATGTAGCTCAAGTGGAGCTTGTCAAAACTCCTTCAAATCTCTCCTTTCTTGCTCCCAAACTGCTGCCAAGGTGTGTAGGCAAAGATTAATGAAGGAAACTAGTGGAAAAGAGGGCTTAAATGGAGGTGCGTGAATCTTGGAAAATGGTGCAGCAATGGAGTTTTCATGGTGGATCAATTCGGCTGGATGAGAGGAGGTTGAAGATGATGGCATTTTCTGTCCCAAATGGCTAATAAAGGTGTCCCAATTTATGAGTTAGTGGAGCACTAACTTGGATTAAAGTATTAAATTAGCCCAAGTTTCCAATTTCCCATATTTTCCTCATATCTTTTACTATTTAGATTATGTACCACCATTTTAATTTTCATGATATTTTCAATGTTTAATATCATTTATTTTTAATGGGCTTTAGGTTAAAAGGCAACTTGGGATGTCAATTGACCACAATGCCCCTATTCGGGTTGCATTCCCGATTTTTCGGTAACGCTGAGTTTTATCGTTTTCTCCATTTCTCGTTTTTCTTTGTACTAATTAATAAATTTTTCTTTGATATTTCTAATGACATTTATACTTCAATAGATGTTTATTTAAGTCTTAAAAATATTTTCCACGGTTCCCCGCAGTCCAGGGCTAGTGAACGGTCCACGCCGCAACTTCCTAATGTGGTCACCCATCGCTATGGTTTTCGGCTCGTTTAACTTGGTTACATTTCATTGCTATTATTTTTTCTTTATTTTTCTTATATTTTCCTTTCTTGTATTCTATTATTTTATGTCCCTCCACTAACATTTAAATATAGTTCTAGGCATCCTAGCTGTCCGGACAGACACTGATCATCGGAACAGTAGAACGCACTACCAAACATAGGGGTGTTACACTAAAGGGCTCTAAATTGTGACATATTGGGAACATTAAAATTAATTCACCTAGAGTGCATTAAAGGTCAACATTATAGGTTGAGTAATGAAATGAATTGAAGAGAATAGTATCAAGAAAATTTATATATTGGATTTTATTGTTGGAAACAAATTCATTGAGTACTGAAATACTTTAAATTGTGTGTTTCAGTTGAAAAGGATATTGGGAAGCATAAGGAACATTGAGTCAAGGCCTAGGGGTGACTCAAATCAGGTTTGTGCACAACTAGTTTTTAACTGATTTTGTTCTGAATATTTTATATGAATAAATGACATATTTTTCTTATGTATTATGTTTAACAAGCATTGGATTTAATTCAATGATTATTAAAATTGTTAATGTATGTATGAATTTAGCTTTGTGAAATGGTATTTCCACAAGTATTAAGCATTGTTGTGAATTGAATAAATTATGTTTTGAAAATTTGTGATAGAACGTGTTTTGAATTGTGATGGGTAATTTGCTTGGAAAAATGCAAATTTATGATTTGAATTGTGATGAGCATAAAAATTATTGGATATTGGAATTGACTTTGAATCGAATTGTATTGTGATTTATGCTCACTAAAAGGATTGTGATATTGTTTTATATCTCACTATAGATACTTGACTAGGTTATTACCCGTCTCTCTCATTTGTTGAGAAAACAATGAAGTTAGTTGTGTTTTGATTACCATGGTACGTGCACAGGCTTAGATTCTCCTCTTATTAGAGGTTAGATCTAAGTTTTTATGTTATGGCCCTTTCAGAAGTTTCATTATTGTGATGTGTACTGTGCACGATAATTCAACCTCCCCGACCATAGGGAGTTAGAATCACCCCGAAGATGGCCTTTTTGGATTAGTCTTGCATAGTTAGTGAGATAAAGAATGGTTTTTGAGATAAGGAATGGCTTTTGAGATAAAGAATGGTTTTTGAATAGTAAAGAATTATGATTTTAATTATGATTTATGTATAATTGATTTTGTTGGAATTGCCTTAACTTTTTGGTTGTGATTTGATAAATTGAATTTCGTGATCAAAGTCATTTCATACAAATGATTTATATTATTGGCAATGAATAATTTGATTTTTGGAATTTGATGAGTATCCTGATTTCCAAATTATTTACTGTAATTTTCCTAAGGTATATTAAACTATGTTTTCAGTTATAGTTGTGCATCACTGAGTTCACCACTCAACGATAGCTTTGTATGCTATCGCAGGTGAAAAGAGCATAAAGTAGTTGAGTAAGCTTCTTTGAAGACACATTCAGATTAGCTCCAGGTATATCATAGGTATACCCATGTACACAGGTTTTGATGTATGCATGTAATAATATGTATGTAAATTATTTGAGCAGTTGTGTAAAAACTCTTATAAAATATTTTGGTATGTAATTAAATGTAAACTATTGTGATATAAATGTTGAGTCTTGTAATCAATGAAATATTCTTTATGATGAGATTGGTTTGAAAATGAATTGATTTGATTATTGAGATTTGAATTGTGAGTTGAAACGAAGTTATTGGAGTTGTAATTGAGAAAACATATTGGGAGTGTTTTCCTTTTCAAGTTTGAAGAACTGTTTTCTCAAAACACAGCCGGCACTTTGCTGAAATTTTGAAAAAAAAAAATTTATAACACCAGATTTTAATCGATGATTTAAATTTCACGAAAATTGTTTTAAAATCCCTTGTAGTATATCTAATGAGTTATCGGCAGGCGAAGTACGGTAATTCATTAGGTGTACTACGAGATCATGTTACATCTTACGGGGGAGTAGGCTGTGATAGCTAATATTCTGAAAAAGGAACATACCAGTGTTTATGCTATACACCCAGGAAGTACAAAAATATATCATGATCTGAAGCTTCAATATTGGTGGCCTGGTATGAAGAAGGACATAGCTGATTATGTAACTAAATGCTTGACATGTCTACAAGTCAAGGCAGAACATCAAGTTCCATCGGGTTTGCTACAGCCTATACACATACCTAAATGGAAATGGGATC
This sequence comes from Hevea brasiliensis, assembly GCF_030052815.1. Taxonomy (NCBI): domain Eukaryota; kingdom Viridiplantae; phylum Streptophyta; class Magnoliopsida; order Malpighiales; family Euphorbiaceae; genus Hevea; species Hevea brasiliensis. Next base: position 18,431,879 of record NC_079507.1, read on the forward strand.
GGGTCACCATGGATTTTGTAAGTGGTCTACCTCTCACCCAGAAGAAACATGATGCAGTATGGGTAATAGTAGATAGATTGACGAAGTCAGCACATTTTCTGCCAGTTAGGACTGACTACTCACTGGAGAAGTTAGCAGAATTGTATATCAGTGAGATAGTTAGACTGTACGAAATTCCACTTTCCATCATATCTGATTGAGACCCAAGGTTTACATCGAGATTTTGGAAAAAGTTGCATGAATCCTTGGGTACACAACTCCACTTTAGCATAGCTTTCCATCCTCAAACAGATGGGCAATCAGAAAGAGTAATCCAGGTAAACAATTGAAACCAATTGAACTAATACACATATTGAACTGAAATGGTAATAATAATGTGAAATATATTTTAGGTCCTTGAGGATATGCTGAGGAGTTGTGTCATTGAGTTTGAGGGAAGTTGGGATAGATACCTCCCACTGGCAGAATTTGCATACAACAATAGCTACCAAGCTAGCATCCAAATGGCCCCGTATGAAGCACTGTATGGGAGGAAATGTAGAACTCCAGTGTGCTGGACTGAATTGGGTGAAGACAAACTGATAGGGCTAGACCTAGTGAAATAGATTGAGGAGAAGGTAAGGCTAATCAAAGCCAATCTGAAGGTTGCCTTAGACAGACAAAAATCCTACGCCGACCTGAAGAGAAAAGAAATAGAATATGCGGTTAGCGATAAAGTGTTCCTCAAGGGGTCACCGTGGAAGAAGGTACTGAGGTTTGGAAGAAAAGGTAAGTTGAGCCCTAGGTTCATTGGCCCATATGAAGCCATTGAACGTGTGGGTCTAGTGGCCTATAGGCTAGCTTTACCACCAGAGCTGGACAAGATCCACAATGCGTTCCATGTGTCTATGCTATGAAGATACCTCTCAGATCCTTCACATGTCACCTCCATGGAAGAAATTGAAGTACAGCCAGATTTGACATATGAAGAAGAACCCATATGGATCCTGGCTCGGGAAGTGAAAGAGTTGAGGAATAAGCAGATTCCATTGGTGAAAGTGCTTTGGAGGCACCACAACACCGAGGAGGCAACTTGGGAAAATGAAGAGATGATGAGGCAACAGTTCCCTCAACTATTTGCATTAGGTAAATTTCAAGGACGAAATTTAAATTAGAGGGGAAGAGTTGTAACACCCTCCTTGGAGCAACTCCGTATATTCTATTATTCCGGTGACCAGTGTCAGTCCGGACAGCTAGAACGCCCGAAAAAATATTTAAACTAAAGTGAGGAACCATAATTAACTCAAATATTAACAAGAAAAATTTAGGAAAAATTTTAGAAATAAAATACAACCAAGTTAAATGAGCCGGTGCCCTAGCGATGGGTAACCTACTAGAAAGTTGCGGTTCTCGCAACTAGGAGCCCTAGATCCAGGGGAAAAATTCATAAAATAATTTTTAGGACTCCAGAAAAGGGTCATTGAGATTTCTATGGCATTAGAATGCCAAGAAAATGCTTAGAAAAATTTTTCAATCAATACAAACAATTTGGGTCTGTTAAGCCAAATGGAGGGCATTTTGGTCATTTCGCCTTCAGAGATAATTTTTGGCTGACTTGTCCAGTTAAGTAAATAATTATTATGACATAAAATATGAATAAATATTGCTAAAAATTGAATTGAAAATGAGTAGAAAAGAAAAAGGAAAGAAAATGGAATAAATGGGAATTTTGACATCATTATGATGTCATTAAAACCCCAATGACCAATCACATTGTGACACATGTCTTTAACCCATTTAAAATGAATAAAATGGGTAGAAAATGAAAGAAAAAAATAGATTTCTTCGTCTTTTCCTTTTCTACCTGAACCTATCTCTCTCTTTCCCTCCATGGATGTTTTTCTTCTCACTAAATTCTCCTTGTAAATACACCATAAACCTTCTACTATCCTTCATTAAAACTTGATATTACATCTTGAGAAGTGTTTGGCTACCAAGAAAGCCAAAGAAAGTGAAGGAATTTTGAGTGGAAAAATTCTACTCCAAAGGTTAGTGACCAATCTCTCTTCCTTTCTTTCAATATATGTTTAAGCACTTGATTGAGCTTAGAAATTGTAAGGAATTGGAAAGAAAACTATAAGTATGCACTCTTCAAAATTTTGGCAGCCTTAGAGTATGTTAGGATTTCATTGATTAGATTAATTTATAGTGGTCCATGGCTGCCATTGAACATGAATTAGATGTCTCAATTCATTATTTCATGTATAAGAAGAATTGAAGTTGATGGAGTTAGGGTTTGGGCAAAACCTAGGTTTTGATCATGTGTTGGTGAATGAAAGTTTAAATGGTCAACTAGTGACCGTTTGGCTGTGTATGATGAGAAAATGAAGTGAGTTGAGGCTTGGCAATTGAGTGTGGGTGAGCTGCCTTGGCTGACCTGCAGGACTGAGCATGAGTCCAGCAGGTTTGGGCAATTATAAATGGAGTTGTAGAGGTTCAATTAGTGCAAGTCTAATTGAACATGAAACTAGACACATAATGGCACAACTTTTGTATAGAAATCCTTCCCAGAAAATCAAAAGAAGTTGACCTAAAAATTGCCCTAATCCGGGTGACTTGCATTCTGCCTGGGCAAAATGACCAAATAAATAGTGTTTATTCATTTAGTCATAACTCAGTGTAGAAAGGTTCAATTGACCTAAAATCTTACCAGTGGAAAGCTGAGATATAGGCCTACAACTTTCATGAAGAAACCAAACCCAAATTTTGACCATAACATATTCAAAAAGTGACCTGCAGTCACTGCACAAAACACTATAGATTTGGTTAGTCCAGAAAATCTGGAAAGTTTGCAATCCAGCCAGTTATGGTGTTTAGGCCATAACTTGAGATAAAAAAACTCCAAATGGAGTGATTCAAAAAAAGAAATGTAACTAGACACAATAAGAAACAACTTTCATGAAGACAACTTTGCCAAATTCCTGCTGTAAAAATGAGCAATGGAACAGTAAACACAAGGCTTGAAATCTGAAAATTTTGAGCAACTAACACTAAGCATAGAAATGGGATTGGCAACCAATACCAACAATTTTAAAATGCAAAATGTGGTATGTTGGGAGTATTAGAACCAATGTACCTATTGTCTATGCAAAAGTCAACATTTTAGTTGACTAATGAAATGAATAGTAACACCTAAACTTAAATTTCAAGAATTGTACAATTTAAAAGTGTAACATGCCCTAGTACACCTAGCAAGATTGGTTTGGATATGTTGGCATGCCAATAGGATTCAGTTAGCAGTACTGCACATGGCATTATGCCATTCTGCGATTTCATGGCTTTTAGCCATTCTAACATTGTGTTGATACTTGGCCTTGTGCCTAATGTTATTACAGCTTATTAGCTGTTCTGTTGCACACCGGGAGATACATATGTGACCGATTGTGTGACGGCCCGAGGTACTTGATACCCAGTGCCAGTTTACCCGTTTATCCAGTCCAGTCATCCAGTATAGGTTACTTGGGCAACTAAAAATGAAAGTGGATAAATTTAATGAAATTATAAATATAAGAAATATAAAATAAATAAGATTACCAATAATGATCGAAAAATTGTTTGCATAAGACATCAGAACATGCACTGCATATTTATTTTATGTTTTTTTTATTTTATTATTGGCACCACTAAGCATTATTACTTAGCGCGTTGCTTTTTGCCATACGTAGGTTCTGGAGAGACCGACCGAGAGCCCAGTAGACTATAGACTGGGTGAGACCTTCTGCAGCTCTGCATAATATCCATGTCACCTCACCGACATCAGTGCATTGGTAGGACACTAGGTTTCATTTTGGGTATTTTGTAATTAACTTTTATTTTCTCATATGAAATTGAGACTCATGTAATGTATTTTGTTATCAATGTAAATAGTGAAAATTATGTTTATGAATGAAAAAGTGAATATTTATTTATGATTTGTACATGAATATCCTATGAAATGAATGAATGAGAAATGGGAGTATATTTGAGAAATATTGAGTTTTTGTTAATAAATGGAGTTTGGGAGTGATAGAAAATTTTGTAACTGTTTTTCACAGGTTCCGAAGAACTATTTTATCCATTTTTAGCCGGCACTCTACCAGATTTTCAATAAAATTTGCGAAACCTCAAATAAATTATAATTTCAATAAATGACTTAAATGAATTATATTTCACAAATTGTACTTCATAACTATGATAAAAATATATTAAGGAAGAATAAAATTGATTGATATAAAATAGAGTATTCTGCCACTGTGTGACATATCTTACTCGAATATACTGTAGATGGGTAAGGGGTGTCACACAACCACCATTAACAGCCAAAGCATCAAGCTTCCGAACACTTGATTTACACCATAAATCTTAGTAAAAAGCCCTAGAAACCTTCTAAATGCCATTGGAAGAGAAGATTTAAAGTGGAAGAAAAAGGAAAATTGAGGTGTTTAAGAAGTTAGAAAAGCTCTAATTGAAGTAAGTAATTGAATTTGAAAATCTTAGTTTATTTGTTGTGTTTGTAGCTTAATTAAACTAAAATCAACTTAAGAATCAAAACAAACAATTGTTGGGGGGAGTAATATGGAATTTCAGCCAACTAGGGTTAGGGTTTGAAATGAATGAGTTTGAAGTGTTTGAATGGTTATTTGAGGTGAATTAGGTGTATAGATCAAGAATGTACAATTTGGAATACATTAGATTGAACTTTATGTGTAGCTAGGGTTTTGAGCAAGTGAAAAATTGAAGAAAAAGTTGAAAATTTGTCAATTGATGTAGTTAATCTTATTTGAATTGAGAAATGGCCAATTGGGACCATTTGTGGTGTGTATGAATTGTTGGAACCAAGTTCCAATTCAGATTAGTGACGGTCAATCTGCAGGCAGCTTAACCTAGGTCTCTTTAAGGGACCAAAACTGAAAATTTACCAACCCAATTGGTGTGAGGCTAATTGGGAATGAAACTAGACACAAAATGGCACATTTTCAATTCAGGAATCATGCCCAGAAAGTGACCATAACTTAGTGAACAATTAGGCCAAATCTGGAATTAGGCAAACTGACCTGTACAAAAATGACCAAATCAACAGTAGTTACGTGAATGACCATAACTTGGTCTAGGAAGGTCCAAATGACCTAAATTTTATACCGATAGAAAGCTAAGACATAGCCCTACAACTTTCATGAAGAAAACAAATCCAAAGTTTGACCATAACCTATTTGAAAAACCACTTGCAGTCAACCCACAAAAATTGCTAATAACCAGGAATTTGCCAAGAATTCTAGGTAACACTAAATCTGACCAGCCATGTTCAAATGGCTATAACTTAGGCTACAAAACTCCAAATGGAGTGATTCAAAAAGGGAAATAAATTTAAGACAACAAGGAACAACTTCTATGAAGAAAACTTAGCCAAATTACTACAGCAACTTGATCAATGGAACAGTGCAATACAAGGCACCAAACCTGAAATTTTTGAAGTTTCACCTAAGAAACTTAAAGTTTGAGGAACTAACAAAAATAACAAGTTAGGTAACCAAAATGTGGTATGTGGATGAAATTAGAATTCCCATACCTATTAAGCATTAGAAAGTCAACAAATTGACTTGCTTAGTAACACCGAAATACAAATTTTAAAGAATGTCAAGTTAAGCATATTTAAGTTAGATATAAATAGATTTGAGTTTATTTTTGGACTTATAATAAATTATGATATTGAAATACTGTGAAACTGTGTGTTTCAGTTGAAAAGAATACTGGGAAAGAAATCGAGGCATCAAGTCAAGGCCAAGAGGCGACTCGCATAAGGTTTGTGCACAACATAAACATTCTTTAAAATTCCTTTGCATAGTGCATGAAATGATTTGTGGTTTATCTATATTGCAAAATAATGATTGAAATGTACACTATGCTTTTGATCTAAATTGTTGGAAATTTGATGATATGTGATTTAATTGTCAGTAAATGTTTGATAAATTGATAAGATAGTTTTGAAACCACAGTGTCATGACCACGTATTTGAATGTCTCACTAGCATGACTAGTAGGAGAAATTAGTTTCCCTCTTTGGCTGAAGTGTTAAGGTGTATGCCAGTAGAGAAAGAAATTTGAATGGGTACCCATAGATTGAGCTACCTAGCCTTGTGATTTCTCATAAGCCTCTGGCTATTGAGATGAATATTGTTTCAAATGGCATGATATAATTGTGTGTTTTTCTGAAATTGTTTTGAGATTTCCTCAATGAAATTGCTTGGATTAAAAGTTTATAGATCATATTTTGTATCTGTCTTTCATTTTCAGTACTGTATTTAAATAAACGTGTTTTGAATTATGCATAAATATTATTTAGTATGTTGTGCACCACTGAGTCATAGTACTAAGCAATGGCTGTTATTGCTGTCGCAGATATAGAGACTAGAGGAGTAGCAGAGTGAGCTACTGAGGATCTTGGGGCCACATTCCTGAAGTTCTGTCGGGTATATTTTATACCCTCATTGTAATACTTATTTTGATGTATGTAAATGTATCTACATGTATAAACTGGTCATGAGCAATTGTATAGAGTTTGTAATAAAATTAGTTTGGATTTTCTCATGTATATTTTGGACGATGAATGTAATTTGATTTTACTTTAATAAAAAATGAATGAAGTTATTTAGTGACATATTTTGAAAACAACTGATATGAGAATTATTTTGAATTTTGGAGTTGGAAAAAAAATTTGATGTTGATTTTATTGTGGTAGTGTTTAATTTGATGAAAGGAGAATATTGAAAGTGTTTTTACAGGTTTTTGAAGAACTGTTTTCTTAAAATACAAACGACACTCTGTCGAAATTTTTCCAAAAAACAATTGCGTAAAAATAAAATGGACAAAAATTTGAACTAGTTTTTAAGCTTCTATTAAATGTAAGAAAATGCTCACCACTTCTAAAAAGTAAGAAAATGGTTTTAAAATCCCTTGTAGGGTACTTAATGAGTTATCGGTAGGTGAAGTTCGGTAGTTCATTAGGTATTCTACTGGATCGTGTTATGCCTTACAGAGGGGTAAGGTGTGACATATGTGGTTGACGTTCAGCGTCCCATGGTATGATAACCTGAGGCACCGAGGTGTCCTATGCCAACAATCCATTATCCAGTTTAGTCAGCCTGTCATAGGTTACCTGGGCAGTGTAAATTATTGAAATTATTTAAGAACATTAGTAATTAAAAACATTAGAAAGTATTGAATGAAATGAGAAAGAAAAAAAAGATTAGTAATAGAAACATAACAAAAATAAAATTTACAGAATCGTAGAGAGACCTCAAATACAATACTCTTAGAATAAAATGTATATTGAATATTATTACTGTAAGGCTATAAACTCAGTACTTCCAAAGAGAAACTAATTAGCATATAAGATAGTTAATACTATAAATATCATTTTAAATCAAATTGATACTTGAATATTTAGAATGCTTGATTCTTTCTTTATTTATATATATTATTTTTTGGTTATATTATTACACCACTAAGCAGCAATGCTTAGTGTGATGGATTTGTTTCCTCACGTAGGTACTTTGACTAAGATTTTTGGAGTCTAGATCTGCAGAAGTGTCAGAAGTGCTCAAGGTTGTCACCTCCTCAGCAATGCATGTAGATAGGGCTCACAAAAGTTATTTTATGTATTTATAATTAGTTATTAATTGTAATGAAAATTATGGTATTGTAATTAATTTGTACATCATGTAAATTATGAAGTTTGAGAATTTTGATATATAAATTGAGTATGAATGGATATGTACGCAAATGAGTTGCAAGAATTGAATGTGTGATGAGATAATTATGAAAATAACTGATGAGATTTTATTGTGAAAATATTGTTGAATTTCAAGCAAGTAAATAGTAAAATATGCTAAATGGTAATAAAAACAGGGGAAACTCCGTTGGTTTCCCAATAGAAAAATAATTGATATTAAAATATAAAGAAAACAAATTATTAAAGGAATAAAGTAAGATAAGTTAGAGTGGTTCGACACCGAGTGTGATATGTCTTGCTCGGCTATACTGTAGACGGGTGAGGTGTATCACATTTATTCGTATTTGAGCACCGTTCCTAGGCATCGATAGATAGAATGAGATTGTGTGCATAACACGCATTGCATTCATATGAGTCGAGGTGACACTAATACAGATATGTTTTCTTTGGTTATTTTAGGTTAAGGTATGGACTCAAAATCGTAAAGGGCAGTAGAGGAAAAAGTAGTAAGCCGTATCCCGACTGGGAGTGATGTTGGAAATCAGGGAGATCCTGCTCCACCAATGCAAAAGGTGCCTGTACAACCCTAATAGGCATTGTTTGAGCAGATGATTGAATTCTTTCGACAGATGACTGGGGTTATCCCACCACTGCCTCAGCGGAAATCACCTTTAGAAAAAATTAGGAAGTATGGAGCTGTAGATTTCAATGGTAGAAAGGAAGATGATTCTTCAGCGGCTAAGTACTGGTTAGAAAGGACTAAAAGAGTCCTGCAGCAGCTCCATTGCACACCAGAACTGTAACACCCCTTATCAAGCAACTCTTGCAACTGAGTTTTCAACTCCCTCAATTCAGTGGGTGCCATCCTATAAGGAGCAATGGAAATGGGTGCTGTACCCGGCAGTGTCTCAATAGCAAATTCAACTTCCCTTTCTGGTGGTAAACCAGGCAACTCTTCAGGAAATACATCTGGGAAGTCTCTTACTATGGGCATGTCACACAGATCTGGCTTAGCCTGCCTAGTATCCACCACATGTGCTAGGTAGGCTTCACAGCCTTTTCTCATCATTCTTCTTGCAACTGTGGCTGAGATGACATTGGACAAGAAATCTGTCCTTTCCCCCACAACTATGATCTCATTACCCCCAGGAGTTTTCAAAGAAATCCTCTTCAGTTTACAATCAACCATTGCCTGATGATGTGACAACCAGTCCATTCCCAAAATCACGTCAAACTCATGGAAGGGCAACTCAATCAGGTCTGCCAAGAATTCATACCCCTGAATCCTTAACGGGCAACCCTTGTATACTTTGTTCACCACTACATTGTGGCCCAATGGATTAGTGACCAGAATGTCGTGGTCACTCTCCCCTACTAATATCCCCCTTTCTATAGGTAAGTTGATGCAGATGTATGAATGAGTGGATCCTGGATCCACCAATGCATGCACAGATGTATTGTAGAGGGAGAACGTACCCCTGATGACGTCCGGGGCATCTTGCTCCTCCTGAGCTCTCATGGCATAAGCTCTGGCAGGTGGTCTATTATCAGGCCTCTCTGCCGCTCAGATGCAGGCCTCTGTGATGGTCCCACTGCGTCAGATTTGCCAGATTTCCTACCCCTTTGTGGTGCAGGAGCAGGTCTATCTGCTTGTGTTGGAGCAGCTGTAGTAGTTCTGCATGGACAGTTCTTCAACTGATGCTCTGTTGACTCACACCTTAAGCAGGCACCAATCACTCTCCAACACTCCCCCTTATGCCATTTCAAACAATGTGGACACGCAGAAGATGCTGGGGCTGGTCCCCTGAACCCCATCCCTGGAGAGCTGCCCACTGATGGTGTGGACTGACCTCTCCTAGGGGTAAACTATGGTCTGGGCCCCTGAGACTGACCCTGACCTTGTGGCTGACCTGAACTCTGTGCAGGTGGACCCTTGAACTTCTTCCCAAATGCAGGAGATGAACTAGACTGACCTGGGCCCCTTTTCTGCTGTCTCTCTCTTCTAGTCTACTCACTGATTCTTACTTTTTCAACTTTTATTACAGTTTCCACTAACTTGGTGAAGTCTGTAATTCCTAAGGCAGTGATCATGATCTTTATATTGTCATTTAATCCATCTTCAAATCTCTTACACCTTTCAGCTTCATTAGGGACTATCTCCCTTCCGTAGCGGCTCAATCTAACAAATTCCTTTTCATACTCGGCCACTAACAGCTGTCTCTGCCTCAGATTAATGAACTCTCTTCTTCTCTCTTCCAGGTATACACTACCCACATATTTCTTCTTAAATTCGGAGAGAAAGAAGTCCCAAGTTACTATTTCTGGCTGTACTTCACTGGACACAGTATCCCACCATTCATATGCATCATCTTGCAACAGAGATACAGCAGCTTCTAGATTTTGCTCTGGAGTGCAGTGGAGTTGTTTTAAAACTCTGCCTGTTCTGTTCAACCAATTCTCGGCTGCAACATAATCATCTTCTCTCTTGCCAAAGAAGTCCACTGCTCCAAACTTTCTCAATTTTTCTAGATGTGATTTTGGTTGTGGAGGTGGTGGTGGTGGTGCTGGCATTACCCCGGCCATTTGTCTGAAGAATTCGGCCATTTGCTGGAACATGGCCTGTGGAGGCTGAGCAGGCTCTGCTTGAGCTGGTGGAGTAGGTTCTCCCCTACCCCCAGTCTCAGCTGCTGCAGGTGGAGCATGACTCTCCACTTCCTCCTCAACTGCTCTCTGTGATGTAGGGTCCATATCCTATTCAAAATAAGAAAGACAAACAGATCTGCATTAGTGTCACCTTGACTCTTACAAAGGCAATGCATGGTATGGACTCAATCTAGGCCCAGAAACGCCTAAACCGTGCTCTGATACCACTAAATGTAACACCCCTTACCCGTGTACAGTATATCCGAGTAAGCAATGTCACACGGTGTACCGGCACACTCTATTTTACCTTAATTAATTTTTATCATAGTTTTGAATATAACTTGTGAAATATTATTTATTTAAGTTATTTATTGAAATTATAATTTATTTGAGGTTCCGAAAACTTTATAGAAAATCCGGCAGAGTACCGGCTAAAAATGGAGAAAACAGTTCTTCGAAACCTGTGAAAAACGCTTCCAAAATCATTTCCAAACAATCCCAACCCCATTTCATCAACAAAATCTTAATATGATTTTCAACAACCTTTCCATTACTCAAACATTCATTTCTCATGGTACTCATATACAAATAATAATAATAAAAAAAGAAAATTTCTTAATTTCCATTCATAAACACAATTTTTTTAGTATTTATGTTAACATCAAAATACATTACATAAGTTCCATTTACACAAAAGAAAATAAAAGTTAATTACAAAATACCAAAATGAAACCTAGTGTCCTACCAATGCACTGAAGATGGTGAGGTGACACGAACACTATGCAGAGCTGCAGGAGGTCTCACCCAGTCTGCGGTCTACTGGGCTCTCGGTCAATATCTCCAGAACCTACACGTGGCAAAAGCAATGCGCTAAGCAATAATGCTTAGTGGTGCAATAATAAAATAAAAGGAAATAACAGAAAATAAATATATATTGAATGTATCGATGTCTTACTTGTTTTGTACTTGTTATATTTATTATTTCATTAAATTTATCCACTTTCATTTTTGGTTGCCCAAGTAAACTATACTGGATGACTGGACTGGATAAACGGGTAAACTGGCACTGGGTATCTAGTACCTCGGGCCGTCACACCATCGGTCACATATGCATCTCCCGGTGTGCAACAGAACAGCTAATAAACTGTAATGACAATAGGCACAAGGCCAAATATCAACACAATGTCAGAATGGCTAAAAGCCATGAAATCACAGAATGGCATAATGCCATGTGCAGTACTGCTAACTGAACCCTATTGGCATGCCAAACTATCCAAACCAATCTTGTTAGGTATACTAGGCCATTTAATACTTTTAAATTCTTCAATTTTTGAATTTCAAGTTTTTGTGTCACTATTCACTTCACTAGTCAACAAAAATGTTGACTTTTGCATAGAAAATAGGTACATTGGTTTTAAAATTCCCAATGTCCCACATTTTGCATTCAAAACTTGTTGGAATTAATTACCAATACCATTCCTAAGCTTAAAACTAAGGGAGCAGAATTTTCAGTTTTTGTACCCCAACTTTACTATTCCATTTGTGACTGTTACAGTGGGAATTTGAGGAAATGGAAAACATGAAAGTTGTTCCTTATTTTGTGTAGTTGAATTTCTTTTTTTGAATCACTCCATTTGGAGTTTTGTAGAAAACCACAGCTAGCCGGATTGCAAAACTGCAGAATTGACCATATCTACAATGCAGTGAATAGTGACTGCAACTGCTTATTGGATATTTTTTGGCCATAATTTGGGGTAGGTTTCTTCATGAAAGTTGTTTGTCTATATCTTAACTTGTTGCTGTAAAAATTTCAGGTCAATTGGCCCATTCTACAATGAGTTATTGCCAAATGAACAATTACTGTTCATGTGGTCATTCTGCAGATTCTGGTTGCAGGACATCCGGGTTGGGGCCAGTTTTTGGTCCACTTGCTTTGGTCTTTTGGGCATGATTTCTTCACCAAAATTGTGCCATTATGTGTCTAGTTTCATGTCCAATTAGCCAAACACCAATTGAACCTACACAGCCAGAGTTATGGCAGTCCAAACAGGCTGGACTCACAGCCTCCCCTGCTGCCCTCACTGGGCAACATACCATTTCAGTTTGTAATACTCTAATTCACTTCAAATTATGGTCAACTTACCTCAAATGGTCACTAATTGACCATTAGAATGTTCACTCATCATTTCATAAGCTAAGTCCAAATTTTACTCCCAAAACCCTAGCTCAAATTCAAGATTCACACAAGTTACCTTAGTTAAACTAACTAATTCATTATCCTTATATATATATACTTTAAACATGATCTCTAGTTCACTCTAAGTCCATCAAAAACACTCAATCTTATTCCTTCCTTAGGGCTACCGAAATCCATGGTGGACATACACATAAATTTTATTCATTTAATTTACAAATTCTTACTTATTTCAAGCCTCTAACATGGAATAAAAGAGGTATATGTATAAATATGCACTAACCTATTGTAGAGCAGAATTTTCCCAAGCTTGACTTCACTTTCTTTCTTTTTCTTGGCTGCCAAACACTCTAGCAAGGTTGGGTGACTAATTTTAGTGAAGGGACCTAAGGGTTTTGGGTTAAAGTTAGAGAGATTTTTAAGCTTGAATGAAGAAGAAGATGAAGACTTCCATGGCCATGGTGGTGCGGCTGAAATGAGGGAGAAGATGGCTGATAGGTTTTTGATTTTCTTTAGTCTCAATTGTCTCTTTTATTAGTTACTTAAATGGTTGTTTAAATGTAATTGGTGGGAACTTTTTAATTGACATCATAATGATGTCATAATTTGCATTATATTGATTTTTCTTTTCTTTTCTTTTCTACTAGCTTTAAATTAATTTTTCATCAACCTTAATTCATATTTTATGTTATAATAATTATTTACTTAACTGGACAAGTCAGCCAAAAATCGTCTCTGAAGGCGAAATGACCAAAATGCCCTCCGTTTGGCTTAACGGGTCAAAATTGTCTGTACCAATTGAAAAATTTTTCTAAATATTTTCTTGGCATTCTAATGCCATAGGAACCTCAATGACCCTTCTCTAGAGTCCCAAAAATTATTTTATGAATTTTTCCCCAGGTCTAGGGCTCCTAGTTGCGAGAACCGCAACTTCCCTCTGGGTTACCCATCGCTTGGGCACCGGCTCATTTAACTTGGTTGTATTTTATTTCTAAAATTTTTTTCTAAATTTTTCTTATTAATATTTGAGTTAATTATGGTCCCTCACTTTAGTTTAAATATTTTTCCGAACGTTCTAGCTGTCCGGACCGACACTGGTCACCGGAACAGTAGAATGTACGGAGTTGCTACAGGGAGGGTGTTACAAGAACAGAGTTTAGAGTGTGTAGTTTCATTGCTACAAGAAGATACATATCGGTGGTGGGATGTCATAACCAAGGTAGTGCCACCAGCCGATGTAACTTGGGAATTCTTTCTGATAGAGTTCAGAAAGAAATATATTAGTTGTGTTCATGAAGAAGAACAGAAGAGGAGTGGTGATCAGCAAAAGAGGAAATTTGGACAATCTAGTAATAAGAGGCCGAGAGAACATTTAATTCAGAAATCTAATCAAAGTAGGAGATCTAGACCCAAGCCTATACCCAGAAGAGGTCAACTAGAGATATTAGTGGTGAATGAACCAAGACTAGCAAGAAAATGTGGCCATTATAACAATTGGCATAAAGGTGAATGTCGGGGATTGACTGGAGCCTATTATAGATGTGGGGCCATGGACCATCATCTGAAATTTTGTCCTAAGAGGAATTTACCACGGACCCAGACAGAGGTCGTGGAAGGACCTAGTGCAATAGTAACACCACTTGCAAATGTCACCCAAGTCGGAGAGGAGCAAGGTGCTCCAAATGTGAATTTGAGGAAAAGTATCCTTCCTTTATGATATGCCTAAGTGTATAATGATAGATTCAAAAAGACTAAATAATACCATATAAATAAAAGGAGTAGACAAAGGGAGCAATAGGAAGGTAAAGGAATTATCTCATATATCTACACCGGGTAAATTTTGGGGACAAAATTTTTGTAAGAGACGAAGAATTGTAACACCCTCACTTTAGATAGTCCGTATGTTCCACTCTTTCGATGACCAATGTCTGACCGGATAGCTAGAATGTCTAGAACTATATGTAAACTAGAGTGAGGAGTCATAAATAACCCAAATAATGGTAAGGAAAAATTTAAGAAAATTTAAGAAATAAAATACAATGAAGTTAAATGAGCCGGTACCCTAACGATGGGTGACCCTAACGGGAAGTTGCTGTCTTCAGAGCTAGTAACCCTAAACCCGAGGAAAATTCCATGAAATAATTTTTTGGACTCCAGAGAAGAGTCATTGAGGTTTCAATAGCATTAGAATGCCAAGAAAATGCTTCTGGAATTTTATCAATCGGTATAGACGATTTTGGCTCCATAAGCTAAACGAAGGGCATTTTGGTCATTTCGTCTTCAGATATGATTTTTGGCCAACTTATCCAATTAAGTAAATAATTTAAATGACATAAAATATGAATAAATATTGCTAAAAATTAAATTAAAAATGAGTAGAAAAGAAAAGAAAATAAAATAATTAAAATAGACTTATGACATCACTATGATGTCATTAAAAACTCTCCACCCAATCACATTATGACACATACTTAAAAACCTTATTAAAAGAGATAAAAATGAGTAAAATGAGAAAACCAATTCTGATCATTGTCTTCCTCAACTAGCCGCACCACTATGGAAGAGTTCTTCTTCCATTTTTCAAGCTTCCAAGCTTGAATTCCCACCATTTCTCACCATAAAAACCCTATATCACTTCAATAAAAATTGATCCCACACCTTGAGGAAGATAGTGGCAACCAAGAAGTGAAAGTAAATTGAAGTTTAGGCAAGGGCAAGTTGGACACAAGTGAGGTTAGTGCATAAACCAGTTTCCTTCCTTCTTCTTTAGTTAAAATTTAGTTTAATTATGATGAGCTTACATGAATATTTATGGAATTGAGGCATGTATGAAGGCATGGAAAATTTGCTCAGCCTTGATGGTATGGGATTTTCATGGTTTTGATGGTTAGGATGCAATTAAATTTGTATATTAAAGTCAATTGATGTGTATATATATAAAGTAGAGTTGAAATTTGATGAGTTTGTAGGAGATGGAAATTATGACCAATTAGGGTTTGTTACAAATTTGGGTTTTGCTCATGTGTTGGCGAATGCAAGTCCTAATGGTCAATTAGTGACCATTTGGCTGTGGTTGATGAGGAATTGAAGTGAATTTTGGCTTTGAATTTGAGGTTGGGTATGCTGCCTTATAGGACCTGCAGGGTTGGATGTAAGTCCAACAAGTTTGGGCAGCTGTAACTTGAGAGGTGTAGTTTAATTGGTGCGAGGCCAATTGGAAATGAAACTAGACACATAATGGCATAACTTTGATGAAGAAACCTTATCCAGAAAATAAACTTAGAATACCCTAAAAATTGACCAAATCTTGGTAACAAATTTTGGACCTGGTAAAAGTGACCAAATGAACAATATATATATTGTTCATTTGGCCATAACTCAGTGTAGAAATATCCAATTGACCTGAATTTTATATCAATAGAAAGCTTAGACAATTTAAAACAACTTTTATGAAGAACACAAACTCAAATTCTGAATCTAACCAATTCAAATTGCTAGTCCAAGTTAGGACACCAAATCTGGTAGAACCAAATTTGCCCAGAAAATCTGGGTAAAGACCAATCTAGCCAGTTATGGTTAATTGACCATAACTTGAGCTACAAAACTCCAAATGGAGTGATTCAAAACGAAAATTAAAGAAGACACATAAAGGAACAACTTTGATGAAGAAAAGTTTACCAAATTTCCACTATAACAATGACCAATGGAACAGTAAACTTAGAGCATGAAATTTGAAAATTTTGAATAACATAAAATAAGCTTTGAAATGGTATTGGCAATCAATGCCAACAAAAATAAAATGCAAAATGTGGTATATTGGTGAACTTAGGCTTAACAAATCTATTATGAATTAAAAAGTTAACTTTTGTGTAGGAATGGCCAAGTGAATAGTAACAACCAAAATTAATAGAGTGAAAGGTACGCTAGTTAAATGATTTAATGAATGTTTAAATTATGTAAATGTGTAGATGAGGTTTGTATTCTCATCACAAATAGAACTTATGGGATATTGTTAATTTAATTTCAAATGTGATTTATAAATGACTATAAATGAAATATTAAAGGTATAAAGGATGTGCAAATAATATTTGAGACTTAGGTTTCTTTTATGAATACAAATGAAAATTCTTGAATCTAGGTACATATGGATGAAAATGCTTGAAACTAGGCACCTGTAAATTGGTGTAATAAATTAGCTAAATGATAAATAGATAGTGAGGTTGATATACATGAAATGTTAATGGATTACTTGAAATATGAATGATAAATTATATAAATAGTGCAATGAATAAATGGATCATGTTAATATATGATGAGAAATTAGTTCTCATTATTGTAGAAAGGAAAAATACTTTGAATACAATGGTAAAGAAAGATAATTGATATGAATTGTGATCATATGAATGATCAAATGAATGTATAAATTATGGAATTTTTCATGAAATAATAAGTCATAAAAAAAAATATATTAACATTTAATGGTACTATGTACCCATGTATTGCCTAGACACGTGTGTCAGATTGGATAAATTGGCATGCCAATAGGGTATTGTTTTAGCAGTACTGCGTAAGGCTTTATGTCTGTATTCATGACTTTATGCCCGTACTCATGGTTTTATACTCGCATTCATGGCTTTTATGCCCGCATTCATGGCTTTTATGCCTGATTATGTGTTATCATGGCTTTTTAGCCATATTGACTGCATACGTGATTGACGTTCCGCGTCCCATGGTATGACGGCTCGAGGTACCGCAGTGTCTAGTGCCGACGACCCATTATCCAGTTTAGTCAGCCTATCATAGGTTACCTAGGCAGTGTAAATTATTAAAATTATTTAAGAACATTAGTAATTAAAAACATTAGAAAGTATTGAATGAAATGAGAAAAAAAAAAAAGATTAGCAATAGAAACATAACAAAAATACAATTTGCAGAATCATAGAGAGACCTCAAATATAATACTCTTAGAAGAAAATGTATATTGAACATTATTACTGTAAGGCTATAAACTCAGTACTTCCAAAAAGGAACGAATTAGCATATAAGATAGTTAATACTAGAAATATCATTTTTAAATCAAATTGATACTTGAATATTTAGAATGCTTGATTCTTTCTTTATTTGTATATATTATTTTCTTGTTATATTATTGCACTACTAAGTAGCAGTGCTTAGCGCGATGGATTTGTTTCCTCGCGCAAGTACTTTGACTGAGATTTTTGGAGTCCAGATCTGCAGAAGTGTCTGAAGTGCTCAAGGTTGTCACCTCCTCAGCAATGCTTGTAGATAGGGCTCACAAAAGTTATTTTATGTATTTATAATTAGTTATTAATTGTAATGTAAATTATGGTATTGTAATTAATTTGTACATCATGTAAATTATGAAGTTTGAGAATTTTTATACATAAATTGAGTATGGATGGATATGTATGCAAATAAGTTGCAAGAATTGAATGTGTGATGAGATGATTATGAAAATAACTAATGAGATTTTATGGTGAAAATATTGTTGAGATTTCAAGCAGGTGAATAGTAAAATACGCCAAATGGTAATAGAAACAGGGGAAACTCTGCTGGTTTCTCCATAAAAAAATAATTGGTTGTCACACCCTACCCCTCTGTAAGGCATAACATCATCCCGTAGTATATCTAATGAATTACCAACTCCGTCTACTGATAACTCATTAAATATACTACAAGGGATTTTAAAAAGCTTTTCTTACTTCTTTTACAGTGGTGAGCACTATTTACAGGTGTTAAAAACTTTTGTAAACTGAAGTGAAACAGCTAACTCATTTGGACCATTAGAATTTTTCTGTAAAAATTTTGGCAGAGTGCCATCTGTATTTTGTGTAACACCCCAAAGTTCGGTAGTGCGTTCTGCTGCTCCGGTGACCAGTGTTGTCCGGACAGCTAGGATGCCTAGAACCGTACTTCGATATGAGTGAGGAGACATAAAATAATGAAATACAAGAAAAGAAAGTACAATAAAAACAAAGGAAAAATGATAGCATAGAAATGTGATCAAGTTAAGCAGTAGGAAACCTAACGATGGGTGACAGACTTTGGGAAGTCACGGCGTGGACCGTTGACTAATACACATGCGAGGAACCACGAAAAATATTTTTAGGACTCCAATAAATATTTATTGAAGTATAAATATCATTAGAAATATCAAAGAAAAATTAAATAATTAGTACAAAGAAAAGTGAGAAATCGAAAATCGGACAAAACCCGGTGTTACCGAAAAATCGGGAATGCGACCCGAACAGGGGCATTATGGTCATTTGACACCCCGAATTGTCTTTTGACCTAAATGTCCATTAAAAATAAATAGTATTACACTTAGAAAATAAAATGAAAAATTAAATTGGTGGTACCTAAAGTAAATAGTAGAAATTAAAGGTTAAATGTGGAATAAGTGGGAATTTAGCTTATTATATGATTAAGTGACTAAGTGGACCACTAAGGGAATTAATTAAACACATAGTGGGACATGTGTACACTTAATATGCAGCTGGATACTTCATCTTCTCCATTTCCATAAAACTAGCCGTGAATGAAAGTGAGAGGAAACACCATTAACGTTTTCTCCAAGCTCACCTAATCCCTCATTTCAACCCCAAATCACCTAGGTAGCTTCACAAAAAATGGTCTACACATCACAAGGAAGATATTGATACCAATTTTGAGAAGTTTGGTGGAGGTTTAGCAAGTTACAATTAAAGGTAAATTTACACTTTTGAGAATTCCTTTGTTAAACTTTATGTTTATGTTATGGGTGTTAGTTTTGTGAAGGAAATTTTGAAGTTTAAATAGTTATTGAGATATCCATTTTGGACAGCCATGGAGTCACTTTTTTGATGATTTATTATGCATATAATTGATGAGAAATAATGTTGATCATGGTAAATTAATATCCTAATGAATTGTTTCACATATATATGGTGATTTTGGCACTTGGATGAGTATGGATGAATTGTAGGGCAATGTGGTGTTGAAGGACAATTTTCGGCAGCTTGGGAACCCTTGGATAATTGTATGTATTGATGGAAGTATAGGCAGAATATTGACCTAGAAGGATTGATGGATATGTATGTGGATTGATATTGTAAAGTGTATGTAAGATTTGTAATGGTTAGGTGTGTATGTAATGGTATTTAGAACTTGTAAATGTGAATTATATTTGGTGTGTTGAGGGTAATTGTAATCTGCCCAAAGTAATGTTAATGTAAAGTAGAAAATGCTTTTGGTAATGTACCAAAACAGATTGGTAGGGAAGTGAACCAAATGGCAAAGGTAAGTGTGTGTTTGAAGTTGGGGTGTGAAATGCATATTGAGGGCAGTGTATATTTTAGCCTATAACCTTGAATGTGTAACCTCAATTGGTATGAGACCAATTTGAGGTGAAACTAGGCACAAAATGTGCCAACTTTCATTGAGAAACCATGCTAAAATTCTGCTTGCAAGGTGACCTAAAAAAATGACCAATTCGGATTAGGTGCAATTAGGACCTGAAAAATGACCAATTGGGCAGCAGTGAGTGTTTAGGCCATAACTCACTCAAACCAGGTCCAATTGACCTGAAATTTTGACCAAGAATAGTTAAGACCCATACCTACAAGTCTTATGAAGACACCAAAGCCCAGAAATGACCATAAGCAAGTCAAACAACTTGCACAAGTTCGGGTCCAAAAACTGGCCGAACCAGAATTGACCAATTTGACCTAAAATTGACCTAAAATGGTACCACTTGACCAGCAATAGTGTAATGACCATAACTTGGTCTACTTAACTCGGATTGACCTGAAATTTTGCACCGCGTGCAATAAGACCTAGATCTACAAGTTTGTAGTTTCGACCGAGACCCGAAAACCGAGGGAACTAGATCGTCTGGTTAGGTCAAACCAGTGTTCCGGAATCCAGCAATTTGCATTAAAATGCACTAAACAAGGAAATGACTTTGGTAAAACGTACCAAACCTAAAACCCTATCGAATGTGACATATTAACGACACTAAAACCTAATTTACCTAAAACGCAATGAGGGTCAGTATATTAGGTGATTAAGTGAATAATTGAGTTCAGTGCATTATTTACCAAACACCATCGATAGAGACAGTTTAATTTAGTAATCTTGAAACACTTCAAATTGTGTTTCTCGATTAACAAGGACTCGATAAAGGGAAGGAAACACCGAGTCGGATCGAAGACGATCATCGAGGTTTGTGCACAACTAGTTTTTAAGCGATTTTGTTTTGAATATTTCATATGATTAAATGACATATTTTTCTTATGTATTATGTTTAACAAGCATTGGATTTAATTCAATGATTATTGAAATTGTTATAGTATGTATGAATTTAGCTTTGTGAAATGGTATTTCCACAAGTATTAAGCATTGTTATGGATTGAATAAATTATGTTTTGGAAAATTGTGATAGAACATGTTTTGAATTGTGATGGTAATTTTCATGGAAAAATGCAAATTTATGATTTGAATTGTGTTGAGCATAAAAATTATTGGATATTGGAATTGACTTTGAATCGAATTATATTGTGATTTATGCTCACTAAAAGGATTGTGACATTGTTTTATATCTCACTATAGATGCTTGACTAGGTTATTACCCGTCTCTCTCATCTGTTGAGAAGACAATGGAGTGAGTTGTGTTTTGATTACCATGGTACGTGCACAGGCTTAGATTTTCCTCTGATTTGAGGTTAGATCTAAGTTTATGTTATCGTTATGGCCCTTGCGGAAGATTCATTATTGTGATGGTACTGTGCACGATGATTCGACCTCCCCGACCATAGGGAGTTAGAATCTGATTCGACCTCCCCGACCATAGGGAGTTAGAATCACATCGAATATGGCCCTTTCGGATTAGTCTTGCATATTAGTGAGATAAAGATTGATTTTTGAGATAAAGATTGATTTTTGAGATACATAATGACTTTTGAGATACAGTATGATTTTTGAGTTACATAATGATTTTTGAGATACAGAATGGCTTTTGAATGGTGATTTCAATTATGGTTTATGTATAATTGATTTTGTTGGAATTACTTAAATGGATAGTCATGATTTGATAAATTGAATTTTGTGCTCCAAGTCATTTATACAAATGATTTACATTATTGGCAATGAATATTTTGAGTTGTGAAATTTGATCGATTCGATTCTCAAATTATTTCTTGTAAAATTTGTCAATGTATATTGTACTATGTTTTAAATTATAGTTGTGCACTCGAGTTCACCACTCAAAGATAGCTTTGCATCTTTTCATGAGTAAGAAGAGCATAGAGCGATGATTAAGTTGCTTTGAGGATACATTCAGATCGACTCAGTATATCACAGATATACCCATGTACATAGGTTTTGATGTAAGCATGTAATAATATGTATGTAAATTATTTGAGCAGTTGTATAGAAACTCTTGTAAAATATTTTGGTATGTAATTAAATGTAAATTATCGTGAATGTAAATCTGAGATTTCATTTACTTAAATAGTTTTGTATTATATTTCTTGTATCTCAGTCTTTGAAAAATCACTATGGATTTTAATTGAGAAATATGTTGTGTTGAGAAATATATTGGAGTTGAGATTTGCAAATACATATTGAAGTCTTTGTTCTGAGTTTTCAAGAACTGCTTTATCCAAAATACAGATGGCACTCTGCCAAAATTTTTCTGAAACTCCAATTAAGTCAAATGTGTCGCTTTATCACTTGATTCAAAAGGTTTTTAACACCTGTAAATAGTGCTCACCACTGTAAAAGAAGTAAGAAAAGTTTTGAAAATCCCTTGTAGTGTATTTAATGGGTTATCAGTAGACGGAGTTGGTAATTCATTAGGTATACTACGGGATCATGTTATGCCTTACAGAGGGGTAGGGTGTGACATTTTGGATAAAACAGTTCATCAGAAAACTTGTAAAAAGCACTTCAATATGTATTTGCAAATCTCAACTCCAACATATTTCTCAACACAACATTTTTCTCAACTCAAATCCGCAGTGATTTTTCAAAGACTGAGATACAAGAAATATAATACAAAACTATTCAAGTAAATGAAATCTCAAATTTACATTTACAATAATTTACATTTAATTACATACCAAAATATTTTACAAGAGTTTCTATACAACTGCTCAAATAATTTACATACATATTATTACATGCATACATCAAAACCTATATACATGGGTACACCTATGATATACCTGGAGCTGATCTGAATATATCTTCAAGGAAATTTACTTACTGCTCTATGCTCTTCTTACCTGCGACAGCATACAAAGCTATCGCTGAGTGGTGAACTCAGTGGTGCACAACTATAATTTAAAACATAGTACAATATATATTGACAAAATTTACAGTAAATAAATTGGGAATCTGAATACTCATCAAATTTCAAAACTCAAAATATTCGTTGCCAATAATGTAAATCATTTGTATAAATGACTTTGATCACAAAATTCAGTTTATCAAATCGTGACTAACCATTTAAGTAATTCAACAAAATCAATTATACATAAACCATAATTGAAATCACAATTTCTTACCATTCAAAAGCCATTCTGTATCTCAAAAATCATTATGTATTTCAAAAATCATACTGTATCTCAAAAATCATACTATATCTCAAAACTCATTCTTTATCTCAAAAATCATTCTTTATCTCACTAACCATGCAAGACTAATCCGAAAGGGCCATATTCGATGTGATTCTAACTCCCTATGGTCGGGGAGGTCGAATCATCGTGCACAGTACCATCACAATAATGAATCTTCCGCAAGGGCCATAACATAAATAAAAACTTAGATCTAACCTCTAATAAGAGGAGAATCTAAGCCTGTGCACGTACCATGGTAATCAAAACACAACTAACTCCATTGTCTTCTCAACAAATGAGAGAGACGGGTAATAACCTAGTCAAGCATCTATAGTGAGATATAAAACAATATTACAATCCATTTAGTGAGCATAAATCACAATATAATTCGATTCAAAGTCAATTCTAATATCCAATAATTTTTATGCTCATCACAATTCAAATCATAAATTTGCATTTTTTCATGAAAATTACCTTCACAATTCAAAATATGTTCTATCACAATTTTCCAAAACATAATTTGTTCAATCCATAACAATGCTTAATACTTGTGGAAATACCATTTCACAAAGCTAAATTCATACATACTATAACAATTTTCAATAATCATTGAATTAAATCCAATGCTTGTTAAACATAATACATAAGAAAAATATGTCATTTAATCATATGAAATATTCAAAGTAAAATCAGTTAAAAACTAGTTGTGCACAAACCTCTGATAACTGTCTCTTGGTCTGGACTCAGTGTTTCCTTCCCTTTTCCTGAGTCTTTGGTAACTGAGAAACACAATTTGAAGTGTTTCAGTACAAAATTAAATTGTCTCTAACGATAATGTTCGATAAGTAATTCACTGAATATCTTTATTTGCTTAATCAACCCATATATCGACCCTCGATGCGTTCTAGGTAAATTAGGTATTAACGTTCTTAGTATGTCACATTCGATAGTATTTTAGGGTTGGTTTGTGTTACCAACTCATTTCCTTGTTAGTGCATTTTATTGCAACTTGCTGGATTCCGGGATACTAGTTTGACCTAGCTGGACGACCTAGTTCCTTCGGTTTTCGGGTTTCGGTCAAAACTACAAACTTGTAGATCTATGTCTTATGGAACGCGGGGCAAAATTTTAGGTCATTCTGAGTTAAGTAGACCAAGTTATGGTCATTATACTATTGCTGGTCAAATGGCATCAAATTAGGTCAATTTTAGGTCAATTTGGTCAACTCTGGTTCGGCCAGTTTTTGGACCCGAACTTGTGCAAGCTTTTTGACTTGCTTCTGCTCATTTCTGGGCTTTGGTGTCTTCATAAGACTTGTAGGTATGGGTCTTAACTATTCTTGGTTAAAATTTTAGGTCAATTGGACCTATTTTGAGTGAGTTATGGCCTAAAAACTAACTGCTACCCAATTGGTAAATTTTCAGGTCCTATTGCACTTAATCCGAATTGGTCATTTTTTCATGTCACCTTGCAAGCAGAATTTTGGTATGCTTTCTTAATGAAAGTTGGCACATTTTGTGCCTTGTTTCACCTCCAATTGGTCTCATACCAATTGAAGTTACACATTTAAAGTTATAGGCTAAAATGCATACTGCCCTTAATTACCTTGCTTAAACATACATCAATTACACATTTACCTTACTCTAAGTTCACTTCCCTTACCAATTCTGTTTTGGTACATTACCAAAACCATATTCCACTTCACTTTAATGTCACTTTGGGCAGATTACAATTATCCTCAATACACCAATTAAAACTCAAATTTACAAAGTCTAAGTACAATCACATATACACCTAAACATCACTCATTCTTACATACACTTTACACAATCAATCTATATATATATCCATCAATCCTTAATGTCAATATTCTGCCAATACCTTCATGAACACATACATTTATCCAAGAATCCCAAGGCTGCCGAAAAGCTTCCTCAACACCAAAGTATCCTACAATTCATCAATTTCCATTCCAAGTGCAAAATCACCATATACATATGGAATAATTTACTAGGATATTAAATCACCATAACCAACATAATTTCTCATCAAATATATGCACAAATATTTCATCAAATACATAGCTCCATGGCTGTCCAAAATGAACACATCAATAACTTCTCAAACTTGAAAATTTTCTTCACAAATCCAACACCCGTAACATGTACACAAAGTTTAACAAAGCAATCTTCAAAAATGTAAACTTACCTCATATGTGTGACCCTTGCTGCCCTTGACAACTCCACTATTTCCTCTCCTAATGGCTGCCCAAGGATTGTTCTTGATGTGAGGATAAACTTTCATGAAGGGACTTGTTGGATTTATGGCATGAAAGTGAATATTGGAGTTCATGCATGGAGCTTGGAAGCTTTGGCCATGGAGTTCTTCTTGGAGGCTCACGGCTGAATTTTTGAGGTTGAAGAAGGAAATGAATCTGCTATCCAAATGCAGATTAAGTGGTCCACTTTAGGTGTGAGTGGAGCACTAAGTGGAAAGATAATGTTAATTTATTCAAAAGTTTCAATTTCCCACATTTAACTCCCCATTTTTGCTATTTACATTAGGTACCCCTAAATTAATTTTTCATTATATTTTCCAAGTGTAATATTATTTATTTTTGATGGACATTTAGGTCAAAAGACAATTCGGGATGTCAAATGACCATAATGCCCCTGTTCGGGTTGCATTCTCGATTTTTCTGAACAAGGTTTTGTCTGTTTTTCGATTTCTCACTTTTCTTTGTACTAATTATTTAATTTTTCTTTGATATTTTTAATGATATTTATACTTCAATAAGGGTCTATTTAAGTCCTAAAAATATTTTTCAGGGTTCCCCGCAGTCCAAGGCTAGTCAACGGTCCACGCCGTGACTTCCCGGTGCGGTCACCCATCGCTAGGGTTCCCGACTCTCTTAACTTGGTTACATTTCTTTGCTATTATTTTTCCTTTGTTTTTCTTGTATTTTCTTTTCTTGTATTTCATTATTTTATGTCTCCTCACTCATATTGAAGTGTAGTTCTAGGCATCCTAGCTGTCCAGGCAACACTGGTCATCGAAACAATAGAACGCACTACCGAACATAAGGGTGTTACAATTCTCCCCCCCTTAAATAAATTTCGTCTCGAAATTTTACCTGGCATTAGTCTCTGAACAGTTGTGGGTGTTGTCTCCTCATATCCTCTTCACGTTCCCAAGTAGCTTCCTGGCCTGAATGATGGTTCCACAGTACTTTAACCAGGTGTATCTGTTTGTTCCTCAGCTGCTTCACCTCATAAGCCAGAATTTCTATGGGTTCTTCCTCATATGAAAGGTATGGATTTTACCTCAATCTATTCAACTGATAGTACATGAGATGGGTCTGATCTGTACCTCTTTAACATGGACACATGGAAGACACTGTGTATCCTTGCTAACTCCGGAGGTAATGCCAACCGATATGCCAAAGGACCCACTCTTTCCAGAACTTCATATGGTCCGATGCAACGAGGACTCAGTTTCCCCTTTCTGCCAAATCTCACAATTCTCTTCCAAGGAGAAACTTTGAGGAATACCTTATCACCCACTACATACTCAATATCTCTTCTCTTCAGATCAACATAGGACTTCTGACGATCTGATGCTGCCTTGAGTCTATCTCTGATCAATCTGATCTTTTCCTCTGTCTGCTGAACAATCTCTGGCCCAATCATCTTCCTTTCACCAACTTCATACCAACATAAGGAAGTTCTGCACTTTCTGCCATACAAAGCTTTATATGGAGGCATCCCAATACTTGATTGGTAGCTGTTGTTATAAGCAAACTCAATCAAAGGCAAGTGTGTATCCCAACTACCTTCAAACTCAATCACACAAGCCCGTAGCATATCCTCCAATATCTGAATAACCCTTTCAGGTTGGCCATCTGTCTGTGGGTGGAATGTTGTGCTCAATCTAGTTCTTAGGGCTTTCTGAAGACTACCCCAGAATCTAGAAGTGAACCTAGGATCTCTGTCAGACACAATTGATACTGGCACTCTTTGCAGTTTTACAATCTCATATATGTGCAATCGCCGCCTTTCGTGCTATAGTCCATTGGGCGGCAAAAGTGAGCAGACTTGGTTAGTCTGTCAACTATAACCCATACTGCATCATGACTATTCTGTGTCTTCAGAAGTCTCATCACAAAATCCATAGTTATCCATTCCCTTACTATGTTTCATAGGGTGCCACTTGTATGCTAGCTTGACACTTATTAATGTATACAAATTCTGTTAGTGGGAGTTATCTGTCTCATCTCCCTCGGATTCAAGGACAGAAGTTCTCAGTATATTCTCGAGGGTTTTTTACATTTTACAGGTTATTATTATCATTTCATTTCATTATTTACAGGAACTCAATGAGTTTCAGAATTTACCTGAATCACTTATTTCGACTGTCCATCCATCTGAGGATGATAAGTCGTACTGATATCTCTAAGCTTATAGCAATTCTTGTATGCGTAATTCACATTAATGTAACCGAGTCACTGACTCTAGCTACCTTATAAGTGTAGTCGTGATAGGCTAGTTCTGAAGTCTTAAATTTCTGACTAAAATTTTCATATTTATTTCCAGTACTAGTACTCTATTCGGGTGTAACTGTATCAATTTATAGATTACTTACAAATATTCTTAATTTATTGTACCACGAGGAAGTACGTAGCTCTACACAATAATCCCGTGTCGGTATTGTAATCTGCAGCTTACAATACAAACATCGAGAACATTACATAGTCACTACGTTATAACCTCATGGACTAGGTTTCTAACATCTTATCCTTCTCGAATCCACTAATATCCCAAACCGATTCTGATTACAATTTCCTTTGACAATTACTAACAGTAACATTTTTGCCCTCCTCTAGAGCAATTCTATTACTGTAACTTACTTTTAGGTCCTCTTGCCATACATTAGTAGGCTCGCCAATTAGCTTTATAATTTACGGTATGTTAGAAAATACTTTTAGCTAACAATTCTTCCAAAATTAATGTCAACCATACTTGTTATTGTAGTTATTATCCTAAAGGACTAGTCACTAATACATCAAAATTTATTCCCCTGTAAAGGAATAGCAATAAAACATAGAATTCTAACACTAACATATAAGTAAGTAGTGTTGGGATCAAATAATAACTAATTGTTTCTTTCAAAAATTAAGAACTTACCAGCAGCTACATCTGAAGTTTCTACTCCTTTTACTTGGCACATAGTGGACACTCCGACTAGTGCGCTACTATATTCGGGTTGATTCACTGTGTTATAATGGTGAGGAGTACCAACTCTATTTCTATCTTGACTCTGACTGACGGTCTGTGAACTCCGGAGAGCAGATCGAGGTGGTTTAGCACAATCTTTAGCAAAGTGTCCAAGTTTTCCACAATTGTAGCAGGCTCCAGAGGCCTTATAGCATATCCCACCATGATATCTTCCACAAGTTGCACATTGGCGGGGAGGGTAGGAACTTCTAGTTGTTCGACGACTGGACCTTGGTGGTCTCTGTCTTAATGATCCACAACTATCGTATCTCTGAGCTCGGGGTTCCTCAAATTCTTTTTCTCTTTCTCAAATTACTGTTCGAGCTCTGACCCATAGGTTTCTCCCTCTTTTCCATTTCATGTTGCCCTTGTGGGGGTTGGGTCTGTACTTGGGCTTGGGCTGACAGATTATCAGCCATTTGTTGGAAGAAAGTGGCCATTTGCTGGGCCATTTGTGCAGTAATTTGTACTGGTAAAATTGGTACAGTCAGGCCTTCGACATTTTGTGGAGCTGGGGCCTCAGCTTGTTCTTCTGCCATCATAGACTGTTCTATTATCTCATTCTTCTCTTCCATTTTTCTCACAGAATTTTCTATTCCTGTACAACCAACACAAGGAGATTCCTCTCCATTAGTTCACATTTATGATGTAAATGTACTATATGTATCAAACATTTGAGCAGTTGTAGTTCTGACAAAAAGATTTCAAATTCACAGTTCGAAATTCACTTTAAAACCATTGCTCTGATATCACAAAACATGTCACACCCTACCCCTCTGTAAGGCATAACATGATCCCGTAGTATACCTAATGAATTACCAACTCCGTCTACTGATAACTCATTAAATACACTACAAGGGATTTTAAAAAGCTTTTCTTACTTCTTTTACAGTGGTGAGCACTATTTACAAGTGTTAAAAACTTTTGTGAACTGAAGTGAAACAGCTAACTCATTTGGACCATTAGAATTTTTCTGTAAAAATTTTGGCAGAGTGCCATCTGTATTTTGGATAAAACAGTTCTTCAGAAAACCTGTAAAAAGCACTTCAATATGTATTTGCAAATCTCAACTCCAACATATTTCTCAACACAACATTTTTCTCAACTCAAATCCATGTGATTTTTCAAAGACTGAGATACAAGAAATATAATACAAAACTATTCAAGTAAATGAAATCTCAAATTTACATTTACAATAATTTACATTTAATTACATACCAAAATATTTTACAAGAGTTTCTATACAACTGCTCAAATAATTTACATACATATTATTACATGCATACATCAAAACCTATGTACATGGGTATACCTATGATATACCTGGAGCTGATATGAATATATCTTCAAGGAAATTTACTTACTGCTCTATGCTCTTCTTACCTACGACAGCATACAAAGCTATCGCTGAGTGGTGAACTCAGTGGTGCACAACTATAATTTAAAACATAGTACAATATACATTGACAAAATTTACAGTAAATAAATTGAGAATCTGAATACTCATCAAATTTCAAAACTCAAAATATTCGTTGCCAATAATGTAAATCATTTGTATAAATGACTTTGATCACAAAATTTAATTTATCAAATCATGACTAACCATTTAAGTAATTCAACAAAATCAATTATACATAAACCATAATTGAAATCACAATTTCTTACCATTCAAAAGCCATTCTGTATCTCAAAAATCATTATGTATTTCAAAAATCATACTGTATCTCAAAAATCATACTGTATCTCAAAACTCATTCTTTATCTCAAAAATCATTCTTTGTCTCACTAACCATGCAAGACTAATCCGAAAGGGCCATATTCGATGTGATTCTAACTCCCTATGGTCGGGGAGGTCGAATCAGATTCTAACTCCCTATGGTCAGGGAGGTCGAATCATCGTGCACAGTACCATCACAATAATGAATCTTCCGCAAGGGCCATAACATAAAAAAAAACTTAGATCTAACCTCTAATAAGAGGAGAATCTAAGCCTGTGCACGTACCATGGTAATCAAAACACAACTAACTCCATTGTCTTCTTAATAAATGAGAGAGATGGGTAATAACCTAGTCAAGCATCTATAGTGAGATATAAAACAATATTACAATCCATTTAGTGAGCATAAATCACAATATAATTCGATTCAAAGTCAATTCTAATATCCAATAATTTTTATGCTCATCACAATTCAAATCATAAATTCGCATTTTTCCATGAAAATTACCTTCACAATTCAAAACATGTTCTATCACAATTTTCCAAAACATAATTTGTTCAATCCATAACAATGCTTAATACTTGTGGAAATACCATTTCACAAAGCTGAATTCATACATACTATAACAATTTTCAATAATCATTGAATTAAATCCAATGCTTGTTAAACATAATACATAAGAAAAATATGTCATTTAATCATATGAAATATTCAAAGTAAAATCAGTTAAAAACTAGTTGTGCACAAACCTCTGATAACTGTCTCTTGGTCTAGACTCAGTGTTTCCTTCCCTTTTCCTGAGTCTTTGGTAACTGAGAAACACAATTTGAAGTGTTTCAGTACAAAATTAAATTGTCTCTAACGATAATGTTCGATAAGTAATTCACTGAATATCTTTATTTGCTTAATCAACCCATATGTCGACCCTCTATGCGTTCTAGGTAAATTAGGTATTAACGTTCTTAGTATGTCACATTCGATAGTATTTTAGGGTTGGTTTGTGTTACCAACTCATTTCCTTGTTTAGTGCATTTTATTGCAACTTGCTGGATTCCGGGATAGTAGTTTGACCTAGCTGGACGACCTAGTTCCTTCGGTTTTCGGGTTTCGGTCAAAACTACAAACTTGTAGATCTATGTCTTATGGAACGCGGGGCAAAATTTTAGGTCATTCTGAGTTAAGTAGACCAAGTTATGGTCATTATACTATTGCTGGTCAAATGGCATCAAATTAGGTCAATTTTAGGTCAATTTGGTCAACTCTGGTTCGGCCAGTTTTTGGACCCGAACTTGTGCAAGCTTTTTGACTTGCTTCTGCTCATTTCTGGGCTTTGGTGTCTTCATAAGACTTGTAGGTATGGGTCTTAACTATTCTTGGTTAAAATTTCAGGTCAATTGGACCTATTTTGAGTGAGTTATGGCCTAAACACTAACTGCTGCCCAATTGGTAAATTTTCAGGTCCTATTGCACTTAATCCGAATTGGTTATTTTTTCATGTCACCTTGCAAGCAGAATTTTGGTATGCTTTCTTAATGAAAGTTGGCACATTTTGTGCCTAGTTTCACCTTCAATTGGTCTCATATCAATTGAAGTTACACATTTAAAGTTATAGGCTAAAATGCATACTCCCCTTAATTACCTTGCTTAAACATACATCAATTACACATTTACCTTACTCTAAGTTCACTTCCCTTACCAATTCTGTTTTGGTACATTACCAAAACCATATTCCACTTCACTTTAAAGTCACTTTGGGCAGATTACAATTATCCTCAATACACCAATTAAAACTCAAATTTACAAAGTCTAAGTATAATCACATATACACCTAAACATCACTCATTCTTACATACACTTTACACAATCAATCTATATACATATCCATCAATCCTTAATGTCAATATTCTGCCAATACCTTCATGAACACATACATTTATCCAAGAATCCCAAGGCTGCCGAAAAGCTTCCTCAACACCAAAGTATCCTACAATTCATCAATTTCCATTCCAAGTGCAAAATCACCATATACATATGGAATAATTTACTAGGATATTAAATCACCATAACCAACATAATTTCTCATCAAATATATGCACAAATATTTCATCAAATACATAGCTCCATGGCTGTCCAAAATGAACACATCAATAACTTCTCAAACTTGAAAATTTTCTTCACAAATCCAACACCCGTAACATGTACACAAAGTTTAACAAAGCAATCTTCAAAAATGTAAACTTACCTCATATGTGTGACCCTTGCTGCCCTTGACAACTCCACTATTTCCTCTCCTAATGGCTGCCCAAGGATTGTTCTTGATGTGAGGATAAACTTTCATGAAGGGACTTGTTGGATTTATGGCATGAAAGTGAAGATTGGAGTTCATGCATGGAGCTTGGAAGCTTTGGCCATGGAGTTCTTCTTGGAGGCTCACGGCTGAATTTTTGAGGTTGAAGAAGGAAATGAATCTGCTGTTCAAATGCAGATTAAGTGGTCCACTTTAGGTGTGAGTGGAGCACTAAGTGGAAAGATAATGTTAATTTATTCAAAAGTTTCAATTTCCCACATTTAACTCCCCATTTTTGCTATTTACATTAGGTACCCCTAAATTAATTTTTCATTATATTTTCTAAGTGTAATATTATTTATTTTTGATGGAAATTTAAGTCAAAAGACAAATCGGGATGTCAAATGACCATAATGCCCCTGTTCGGGTTGCATTCCCGATTTTTCGGTAACACCGGGTTTTGTCTGTTTTTCGATTTCTCACTTTTCTTTGTACTAATTATTTAATTTTTCTTTGATATTTCTAATGATATTTATACTTCAATAAGGGTCTATTTAAGTCCTAAAAATATTTTTCAGGGTTCCCCGCAGTCCAGGGCTAGTCAACGGTCCACGCCGTGACTTCCCGGTGCGGTCACCCATCGCTAGGGTTCCCGGCTCGCTTAACTTGGTTACATTTCTTTGCTATTATTTTTCCTTTGTTTTTCTTGTATTTTCTTTTCTTGTATTTCATTATTTTATGTCTCCTCACTCATATTGAAGTGTAGTTCTAGGCATCCTAGCTGTCCGGGCAACACTGGTCATCGAAACAATAGAACGCACTACCGAACATAGGGGTGTTACATTGGTATTAAAATATATTGAGAATAAATTATTAAAGGAATAAAGTAAGATAAGTTAAGGTGCTCGGGAACCAAGTGACATATTTTGCTTGGCTACACTGTACACGAGTGAAGGGTGTTACAAATCCCAAAGTTGTACTGACACGACTTGGACACCAAATGTTTGAATGGATAATTTCAAATATAGACTTAGCCCTATTATTGACTAGCTTGGGAAAGGAAACTGTAACACCCCTCACTCGACTATAGTGTAGCCGAGCAAGGCGTGCTACATTCGGTGCCGGAGCACCCTATCTTATCTTACTTTATTCTTTTAATAATTTTGAATTCGTTTAATTTAATATCAATTATTTTTCGAAGGAGAAACTAACGGAGTTTCTCCTATTTTATTTTCGTTTGATGTGTTTTACTATTCACCTGTTTGAAAATTCACCAATATTTTCCAAGTATAATCTCATCCATACTCATATCATCATTTCAAAAATCATTATGTAATTCAATTCTATACCCATTTGTAAAAATTCACTTATGCTCCATTCTTATAGCAAAATTCTCAAATTTGCATTAATTTACATGATTCGCAATAATTACATAAATCCTTAATTTACACGATATACAAATTAATTACAATTTGCTAATTTACATTATAATATAAGAAATAAATAACATACACAAAATACATGATATGCTTAATGTGAGCCCTATCTACATGCATCGCTGAAGAGGTGACAACCTTTGACACTCTACAGATCAGAACTCCAAAATCTCTGTTTGGTATTCGCTGGGCTTTAACTTCAGTACCTACGCGAGGAAACAAATCCATCGCGCTAAGAATTGCTGCTTAGTGGTGCAATAATATAGCAAGAAAATAATATACAAATGAAAGTAAAAATAAACCATAGTTCTAATAATTTAGATTTATAATTAATTTAGTTTCTAATATTAAATGTCCTCTATCCTGCCATGTTCTTTTTTTAGAGGTGCTCAATTCAGAAATTTGCATTAATGATGTACCAGATACGATTAATCTAAAATTTAAACTTATACTTATATTCTTATGTATGTCACATTTGTAATGTTATTAAGTTATAATTCTCCTACTAGTCTTTTTATCACTTCCTTGATACTTTCTAAGTTGTTTACAATTATTGCGTAATATTTTAATTTTTTTTTTAGAATTAATTTCATTTACTTCAGACCATTCTAAGAAACAAATTTTTGGTGCTAATCTAATTTATTTCAGAACTTCATACTCATTTATTTGCTTTCTAGCATTTTTAATTGCTAATACTCGTAATTTATTTTAATAAATTAGACTGCCCAAGTAACCTATGATAGGCTGACTAAACTGGATAACGGGTCGTTGGCACTGGACACCGCGGTGCCTCGAGCCATCATACCATGAGACGCAGAACGTCAACCACGTATGCTGTCAGTATGGCTAAAAAGACATGATAATACATAATCGGGTATAAAAGCCATGAATGCGGGCATAAAGTCATGAATACGGGCATAAAGCCATGAATACAGGTATAAAGCCTTTCGCAGTACTGCTATAACAATAGCCTATTGGCATGCCAATCTATCCAATTCGACACATATGTCTAGGCAATACAAGAGCACATAATATCATTAAATATTAATATATTGTGTTTTATGACTTCATTATTTCATAATAAATTTCAATTATAATTTATACATTCATTTGATCATTTATATGATCACAATTCACATTAATTATCCTTTTGTACCATTGTACTCAAAATACTTTTCCTTTCTACAAAAATGAGAACTAAAGTCTCATTCATACATTAATATGATTCATTTATTTATTCATTATGTCATTCATATTGATCACAATTCAAAACAATGGTTCACATGTACCATTGTATTCAAAACATTTTTCTTTTCTCATTTATACATTAAAAAATCTACTTATGTAATTACAAATTTTATATTTCAAGTTGAATTACTAACATTTTATGAATTCTATTTGTGATGGGCATATAATTCCTAACTATCTATTCACATTAATTAGGTGACTTACTTTTCATATTTCAAGCAATCCATGAACATTTCATAGATTTCAAATTTATGGCCTTAATTTCCCTTTAACTATTTTGACTAGGATGCCTAGTCCACATTTGTCATACAATTCTAAGCATTTAAGCTTACAATTGGTTCTAGGTTTTCATCTTAGTTTGCTAATCATTTTGATTACTATTCACCTTACCAGTCAACCAAAATGTTGAAGTTTTCATACTTAATGGATATGTTAATTCTAAATACACCAAGATCCCACATTTTGAGTTTTACATTTGCTAGTATTAATTGCCAATTGCAATTCCCTAGATGCATTTCTAAATTTTCAGTTTTGATTACCTAAGTTTACTATTCCATTGGACAATTTTACAGTGGAAACTGGGCTAACTTTTCTTCATCAAAGTTGTTCCTTATTGTGTCTTCTTTAATTTCCTTTTTGAATCACTCTATTTGGAGTTTTGTAGCTTAAGTTATGGTCATTTTACCATAACTGGCCGGAGTGACCTGTACCCAGAATTTCTAGGCAATTTGGTTCTGCTAGATTTGGTGTCCTAAATTGGACTAGCAATTTGAATTGGTTAGGTTCAGAATCTGAGTTTGTGTTTTTCATGAAAGTTGTAGGTCTATGTCTCGTCTTTCTACTTGTAAAATTTCAGATCAATTAAAATTTTCTACACTGAGTTATGACTATTTGAACAAATACTGTTCATCTAGTCATTTTCCAAGGACAGCATGTTGGTCACCCGGATTAGGGTAATTTTTAGGTCAACTTGGTTTGGTTTTCTGGGCAGGATTTCTTCACCAATGTTGTGCCATTATGTGTCTAGTTTCATGTACAATTGGCCTTGCACCAATTAAACCTACACAACTCAAGTTATCGCTGCCCAAATATGCTAGACTCACATCCAGACTTGCAGGGCAATAAAGGCAGCACACCCAACCTCCATTCCCTTGGCACCATTCACTCAATTTTCTCATGTCACTCATTTTTGGACTTGAAATAGGCCTCCACCTTATTAATTTCTACATGTAAATTCATTAAATCAAAGCATACTTAATCATTTTTCCTCTAAAATTTCCAGCTCATGCAATATACATGTTACTAGAATGAATAGTGCACTCAGTGCACAATCAGCATGCAGAAACAGGGTGCAAAAATAATCACCATAATTTATAGAAACAAGATTTCAAGACCATATTTTCCAGAACTCAACCTTCATATGTGTATCTCAATCTCCAATTGGAATCACATCAATATCATATTGGAAATTGCAGAACTAATTAAAAAGGTGCAACCTGTCCAGAATCCAGTACATGCAGGATAGTAGTAAGGAAATGCAAAAATATCTCCTAGCAGCTACCACAATTAGCTCTTGGCCATAACTACAAGGTTTTAGAGCATTCAATAAGCGTTTCAAGGACTCAAGAATCACATCATTTTGAGTTTTGTAGCTCTAGTTATGATTTATTGAAGGTGGCTGTCTTGTTATAGGAAATCAGTAGAATAGAGTCCACATCTGAGCAATAAAATGTTTTGTCCTCAAACCCTAACCTAACATTAGAATCAGGTCTGACATAAAACTACAAAGTTTTAGAAAATTCCTTAAGGTTTCTTTTGACATAAAAATCACCCTGATCTGAGATCCCTAACTCTAGTTATGAATTTTTAAAATTTGCTGTTCACGCATATATGTGCAGATTCCAGATTTTCACTCATCTACAAGTTCCTATGGCACCTAGTTGTAGGATTTACTAATTTCTTCCACAAAACACAGAAATAAACATGAGTTAAAGCACTAACCTTGGTTGAAGAGTTTCTCCCACTTGCAAAACTTCTTTCTTTCTTCTTCTAATTGCTGCCTAGAGATGGTTTAAGGTGTGAGGATGAGTTTTTGTGAAGCAAGCTTAGGATTTTATGGTGATTTATCAAGAAATTCCTAGTGAGAAGTTTGATAAAAAATGGTGAGAGGAGGGAAGATGGGAGACGGCCAATTGAAGAAGATGGGTAGCAAAATTCATTTTTCTTTTTTAACTAATTTTATCTCTTTTTTTAATTGGGTTATAAAGTGTGTGTTACAATTTAATTGGTGGACTTTTAATGACACAATAATGATGTCATAATTTGTATTTTATTTTATTTTCTTTTCTACTCATTTTCAATTAAATTTTTAACAATATTTATTCACATTTTATGTCATACTAATTATTTACTTAACTGGACAAGTTGACCAAAAATCATCTCTGAAGACGAAATGACCAAAATACCCTCTGTTTGGCTTAACAGACTAAAATTGTCTATACCGATTGAAATTTTTTCTAAGTATTTTCTTGGCATTTTAATGCCATAGAAACCTCAATGACTCTTCTCTAGAGTCCCAAAAATTATTTTATGAATTTTCTCCCGGGTCTAGGGCTCCTAGTTGCGAGAACCGCAACTTCCCACTAGGTTACCCATTGCTAGGGCATCGACTCATTTAACTTGGTTGTATTTTATTTCTAAAATTTTTTCTAAATTTTTTTTATTAATATTTGAGTTATTTATGATTCCTCACTCTAGTCTAAATATTTTTCCAGACGTTCTAGCTATCCAGACTGACACCGGTCATCAGGACAGTAGAATGTATGGAATTGTTACAGTGAGGGTGTTACAGAAACACGATTTTGTTTCCCAAGTTGACAGGACTCACATTTGAAATAAGATAAACTAGAAAGACTAGGAACTAATTTTTGCAATTTGGCAAGACTTAGATGACCCAGATGATTGTGAAGAAGATCAGCGAAAATGGTAGAGGCAAGAGCAACTGGAGAATTTGAAGTAGAAAGATGGTACAACCCTTGTGACTCACATCCTACTCCAATCATCTTCCTCGTACTCTGGTCCTACACAACAACAGAGTCAGCTGTAAAGTTGACAGAACAATTGAGATTTTTAGTCAATTTACTAATGGAGATTAAATTATATGGGCATTCTAGAGTGAACAAAACTGTGGTTAAAGGAATAGATGGAAAGATTTTTACTTCTCTTATGCCTTTAACTAAAGTTTGTGAACCATTAGCCAAAGTAACTTTAGACAAAACTGGAGGAGAAACTAGAGGTGAGAAAAGACTTTTGTTATCAGATATATGATCAAAAGCACTAGAGTCTAGGATCTATGGACCAGTGAGCGAAAACTGTGTTAGACAAGCAAAGGAATTACCAGAATGAGTACTACTAAAAGATTAGTTTTGGCTGTTTGATATTACAAATACTCCTTATAATTAGCTCCAGTTAATAGGATAGAATCTGACACCTGATCCTTTCCATCAGGTAATGGAAGAATACCATTTTCACCGAATTGAGCCATATGAGCAGTTGATCGGCCCATATTATTTGACTGAATGGGACATGGTGATCAACCATGAAGGGCCCAACAAATGTCTCAAGTGTGATTACTCTTATCACAATAAGTGCAATGGAGCCTTTTACCCTTGCCTCTCTGATAAGTACCCTGTTTCAGTTGTTTTCTACTTTATGCAGCTAAAACTAAAGATTCAATTCCCGGGAAATTATTCTTATTGAGTGAGATGCGTAGAAGCCTGGCAGACACATCCTCTAGAGTGGGAATAACCGGACTAGTTAATATCTGGTCTCTAACAGAATCAAGGTCAGGTCTTAGCCTAATCAATGCCAAAACCATGAAGAATCTGTCCTGCTGTTGCTCACAAATATTATCAGTACATGGCATGATAGAATTAAATTCATGTTTCAGTGATTCTAGCTATCCCAGAATGCCACAAGAGACTACATAATTGAGCATCAATCTTAGTCCAATTAGCTCTATTTGTTAAAGTTATATCTATGGCATTTTTAACCAAGTGGTCATCATACCACTGCCCCATAAATCATAATTCCACTGATGCAACCCAAGACATATAATTTTGACTTTCTACTAATTTAACAGTAATAATAGCTGGTGAATTGCCAATGGAAGAAAATATGGGTTTGAGAATCTCAGAACTTGTGTTAGATATAGGTGTGAGAATCTCAAAACCTATATTGGAGGCTGTATTGGAGGACTCCTTAATCTCAGACATGTTGGTAAGAGAAGCACATTGAAATGTTGCTCATAAATATGTCAGAAAAGCCTACTATATGAAGAGGTAGTGACAAAAAAATGAGAAACAGGTAATGGGACTAGCGTGATTGTGGTTACTTGAGGCCGATCCTAGGCTTGGTAATCCACTAGACTAGGCTGTGACAGCCATGAACTCCCAGAAAGTGACGGAAAAAAGAGGGAAGTTCCTCCCTATGAGAACTTTGTTTCTGTCACACCTTACCCCTCCGTAAGGCATAACATGATCCCGCAGTATACCCAATGAATTACCAAACTTCGTCTACTGATAACCCATTAAGTACACTACAAGGGATTTTAAACCTTTTCTTATTTCTTTTTACAGTGGTGAGCACTTTTGACAAGTGTTAAAATTTTTTTTTTTTTTTTTACTGAAGTGAAACCAAATAACAAATCTGAAGTATCAGTAATTTCTATAAAAATTTCGGCAGAGTGCCTTCTGTATTTTGAATAAAATAATTCTTCAAGAACTTGAAAAAAAAAATACTTCCAATATATTTGTTCAATCCCAAACTCCAAAATGGCTCAACACAAATCAATTTTCTCAACATTTGTCAAACTCAATTCAACATCAATTTCTAGTAGTTCCAAAAGCTAAGATAAGAGAAATATATTACAACATTTTTACATGCCAAAATAATTTGTAACTTTACTTTATAACTGCTCAAGACCAAGTAAAATATATACATACAGTTCACATACATTACAACAAAAATTACAAGAAATCCCAAAGTGTAGCACAAGCAACCTACTCTGCTGCTCTGTCTGTTTGTCTACCTGTGAGAGCAACAAAAAAGCTGTCGCTGAGCCAATGTCTCAGTGGTGCACAACATTAAGAAAATACAATTTAAAATCATAAACCATAAATTATATAAAGTGTGGATACTTAAAATCATAGTTAAATTCGAAAGACAGAGAATGTCATAAAGAATTAAACTCCATTTCACAATGTCTCAATGAATATCAATAAATCACACACATAGCTTAATCATGATTCCAAAGTCCAATTCATCCCAAAAGCCAATTGCTAATAAGGAATAACATAGCTAGCTAGCAATTATATGAGTACTCATCTTATTCGTCCTCAACTGGCAGACACCTCAATACTTCAGCCAGAGAGGGAATTCAAAGCCAATTCATCCCACTAGACAAGCTAGCGAGGAATTCAATCAAATATACATGATAGCTATGGTTTCAAACCAATTGCAATATTTTTTAGGCAATAGGTATCCATCAAATTCCATTCAAACAAATTTTCCACAATTTAAGCAATAACATACAAATTGTCATAATTTATTTCAATTGAAAATTTTAAAGAAATAACTGTTATGCACAAACCTCTGATGAATAGCCTCTTGGCCTTGTCTCAGTGGCTCTTTCTCTTCCTTGAGTCTTTGCTAATTGAAACACACAATTTAAAGTGTTTCAGTACTCATTTAAATTATTTCTAATAGTAAGATTCAATAATTAAATTTATTTAATACTATTACTTTCATTAGTCAACCTATAATGTTGACCTTTGATGCACTCTAGGTGAATTAATTTTAATGTTATCAATATATCACATTTTATAGTCCTTTAGTGTTGGTATATGTTACCAATTTCATTTTCAAGTGTATTACATTTTATTGCAATTTATTGGATTTCGGTATGCTGTTTTGAGCTAATCGGATGACTTAGTTCCCTAAATTTTTGGGTTCTGGTCAGAATTACAAACTTGTAAGTCTATGCCTTATTTAACTTTTGCCACAAATTTTAGGTCATTTGGAGTTTACTAGACCAAGTTATGATCATTTTACCAATGCTGGACAGGTTGCACTAAAATGGCAAACTTAGGTCATTTTTAGGTCATTTTCGATTCTGGCAGTTTTTACACCCAAACTTGTGCAAGCATTTTGACTTGCTTATGGTCATTTTTGGGTTTGGTGATCTTAACCAAAATTGTAGCCCTATGTCTAAGCTTTCCAACCGTATAAATTTTAGGTCATTTAGACCTGTTTTGAGTGAGTTATGGCCAAAATACTAACTACTATTCAAATGGTCCATTTTCAGGTTTGCAATGTCACCAATTCGGATTTGGGCAATTTTCATGTCACTTTCTTGACAGAATTTAGGTAGGCTTCCAACATGAAAGTTGGGACATTTTGTGCCTAGTTTCACCTCCAATT
This sequence comes from Hevea brasiliensis, assembly GCF_030052815.1. Classification (NCBI taxonomy): domain Eukaryota; kingdom Viridiplantae; phylum Streptophyta; class Magnoliopsida; order Malpighiales; family Euphorbiaceae; genus Hevea; species Hevea brasiliensis. The sequence goes on from NC_079507.1 coordinate 18,473,523, forward strand.
AGCCTCATACCAATTGGAGTCACACAATTAGGGTTATAGGCTTATTTGCATACTGCCCTTTACATGTCTCTCAAACACCAATCCAAATACACATTAACCTTATTATAAGTCCACTTCTCTACCAAATTCTGAATTGGTACTAAACCATAACCACTCAACACATCACATTTAGGTCAACTTGGGCAGACTATAACAATTCACAATACATCAATTACAACTCAGTATTTCAAAGTCCAATTTCAACAATACATACACATGAATACCTCTCATTAACACATCTAATTTCCCATTAATAATTTCATACACATTCTCCCATCCTTGGTACCATAATTCACTAAACTATTTCATGAATTTAAACACTCTACCATGCATCACAAGGCTGCCCAATTGCTCATATACATCAAGCATCCCAATTTCAATACATAATCTCACTTTACATTCATAATTCACACATATACATAGAAATCAAGCTCTTACACATTTAATCACTCTAATTAACCTCATTAGCCATCAATTTCAAGTGAAAACATATCAAGTTTCTTCAATAATCATGGCTGCCAAAAATAATACCATGTCCATACTCATCAAATTTCTCAACTTCTTCCATAATCTAACTCACCATAACCTTAATTACAATTTTAATGAAACAAGTAATGAAAACAAGCACTTACCTCTTTGGAAGCTTGACCAAAACTTCACTAAAACCTCTTGAAATTACTATCAACTTCTTCCTTACAAAGTAGGGATTAACTTTAATGAAGACCATTTGTGTAAATCATGGCTTGAAGATGGAGATGGAGGCTTGAACATGGGGCGGCCATGGATGAACTTTGGGAGAGCTTTTGGTTTGGCCAAATGAAGTTTAAGTGGAGAAGAAGATGAATGCAGAAAGTTAGTGGAAGAAATCTAGTTTTTAATACTTTATATAATGCTTAGTGGTCCACTAACACAATTAAAACATTAAGTTAATGTTAAACTTATAATTATTCAACATTATACCCCACAATTTTATTTATTTATACAACACATGAAATTTCATTTTTCATGGAATTTTCAAAATTCAACGCTACTTATTTTCCATGGAAACTTGAGTCAAAAGTCAACTTGAGGTGTCAATTGACCAACATGCCTATATTCGGGTTGTATTCTCGTTTTTTCGATAACACCGATTTTTGTCGATTTCTTGATTTTTCATTTTTCTTTATTAATTTTTCTTTGACATTTTCTAAGTCATTTATACTTCAATAGATGTTTATTTAAGTCTTAAAAATATTTTCCAGGGTTCCCCGCGATCCAAGGCTAGTCAACGATCCACACCGAAACTTCTCAATGCGGTTACCCATCGCTACGGTTTTTGGCTCGTTTAACTTAGTTACACTTCATTGCTCTTATTTTTCCTTTGTATTTCTTGTATTTTCCTCTATTTTATTTCATTATTTCATGTCTTCTCACTAACATTTAAGTGTAGTTCCAAGCATTCTAGCTTTCCAGACAGACACTGGTCACCAGAACATTAGAATGCACTACCGAACATAGGTGTGTTACAGTTTCAGATTTCAAATCAGACCTACAGGGGGCTCAGATACCATGTTAGAAAATAGAACAAAAGAAAAATATTGAGAATGATTGAAGAGCTTGATTATTCCCTCAAGCCAATGGTGTCAATTTATAATTTGTACAGGACAACTAAATAGGAAATACAATCCTAATTAAATATGTAATTATAGCCACAATTCTAGCACCTAAATATATTCATACAATCACTACAGATACACATATCCTAGCTATTTATGGTACATATCTTAACATTGACATTCTTCAATAAATCGAGGATCAAGATCCTCATTATCTTTCATAATATTGAGTGTAACAATATAGGTAAAAACATCATCAATTATTATTGCCATTCGATTTTAATTTCTCCCTGCATTGACAAAACTTACTAATTTCTCCTTATTTTCTTGAGGTTTGGGTATATGAATTTTTTCTGGAATTATTTCTGCAAGAATTTTATGATTGATAATATCTTGATCCTTTTCATTTGATTCTTAGTGTTATTTGTTGTTTTCTTCATTCTATGATTTTTATCTTTAAAACCTAATGGTTTACCACGCTTCACATGTACTTTAAACTCATTAGCAATAGCAGTAATAAATGGTCCCATGGGGACATTAATTCAAACTGAAATATTTGCAGCTAATTTATGGATTTGGTTAGTCTTTTTGAATTGGTAAATGCATCTAGCATTTGACTAGTTATTCTTTACAAATGAATAATATTTTACTTTTAGGGTAGTGACTAAATATTTGTATAATAATTATTGCCCATATATTTAAATGTTATGATCGGTCAACCATAGTTTAAATGGATAATATAATAGCTAGACTTAATATCATTTAATAGTTATTTTATTTGGACAATTATATTATAAAATTGTCCAATTATAAACTAAAATTATAGACGTATAATTTGGTCATCTAAATGTGTAAACTAAGTAAACTTAAAAATTATTAGGTGTTAATTAATATCTAAATGTGATTTCAAATTTCTAAATAATTTGAATTGGCCAATAAAAGGTAAATTATATTCTAGGTTGTATTAATATTTAATAAAATTAATGAGTCAATGAAAATTTACTTAAAAGAATTTAAAAGCTAGGGGTGAGCATTCGATTAAAATCAAACCGAAGAGACCCACTAAAATTGAATTAATCGATATCTTAAATTTCACAAACTGAATGGAATCAAACCATTGAGGAAATAAAATGAATCAAACTGCACTAGTTTGGTTTTGTTCAATTTGATTCAATGAAAAACCAAAATGATCAAACCACACTGCTCTTGTCATCTTCCCCACCCCTAGAAGCCATCCCCAAATGGCCAAACCAATTTGCAATTTTGCATCACCAAACAACCTAAAATTAATCTTTAATCAAAGAAAGATCCATGAAAATTAATCCTTAACCGAACAACCTAAAATTAATCCTTAATCAAACAACCTAAAGTTACCTGACAACCTAAAAGACTCAAAGCAAGATGAATTAAACAAATTAAACATAAAATTAATTCTTAATCAAAGAAAAACTTAAATCGTTTAATCCATGAAAACCCAACTAGGAATTAACAATCTCAAATCTCAAATCCATTTAATGATAAATCAATTTGAAAAATCATATTAAGAAAAAAATATACAAACAAAATGAAATTAAGAAGAGAAAATTAAATCAAACATAAATATAGTCACAAACTGAGAATTTGAGATGAAAACAAGAAATAGCATCATGGCAAGACTTGGAAGTGGTTGATTGAGACACCTCAAGGCTAAAGTAGCATTACAACAAAAAAGAAGAAGAAAAAGAAGAAGAAGATGAATAATAAATCTCTAGACGTCTTCTGGGCATCTGGATAGAATAGAATTGAAGAAAGAAAAAGAAGGGAAGAATGGAACTCGTAAATGATGAGATTGAGGGAATTGTGATAGACCCGCTATTTGGGCCATGGTAATGGAAGCTTCAACCAAAGAGTATATTGGAGTTTGGGGGTTCTCAGGTAAGAGAAATTGAAATGGGTAGTCGACTAGTACAAATGACACAGCGCAGTGATTATTGATAAGATCCATATAACCTTAAGTTATATATCAAAACGCTGTGTTTAATGGGATTTCAATTTGATTCAGTTTTGACAAAAAATTTTTATTCAAAACCAAACTAAATGGAATTAATAGAAAATTCTAAAAATCAAAATCGAATCGAATCAAACAATCATAAAAGTCTAATTGAATTATCAAATCAAAGCAGTTCAGTTCGATTTATTCAGTTCAAATTAAATAGTGTTTACCCCTAATAAAAGATTGTTATTTAATGAGTTCATATTTTAATTTTTAAAAGATTAGTTTTTATTGACCTAATAAAATTGAAAAATTAGTGGCCCTTTTTTTAAATTTTTCTTTGTGTAATAGAAATTTATTTTAAAAAATTCAATGTAACACCCCTATGTTTGGTAGTGCATTCTACTGTTCTAGTGACTAGTGTCTGTCCGGACAGCTAGGATGCGTAGAACTAAATTTAAATGTTAGTGAGGAGACATAAAATAATGAAATACAAGAAAGGAAAATACAAGAAAAACAAAGGAAAAATAATAGCAATGAAATAAAACTGAGTTAAACGAGCCAGCACCGCAATAATGGGTGACCGCATGGGGAAGTTATGGCGCAGGCAATAGTCGACCCCAGGACTATAGGGAACCCTCAGAATTTAGTTTTGAGACATAATTAAAGACTTATTGAAGTATAAATGTCATTAGAAATATCAAAGAAAAATTAATAAATTAGTATAAAGAAAAATAAAAAATCGAGAAACAGACAAAAATCAATGTTATTGAAAAATCGAGAATATAACCCGAAGTGGGGTATTTTGGTCATTTGACACCTAGAGTTGCCTTTTGACCTCAATGTCCATTAAAAATAAATGATATTACACTTTAGAAATGTCATGAAAAATTAAATTGGGATACATTATGTAAATAGTGAAAAAGGGGAGATAAATGTGTAAATAATGGAACTTGAAATAATTAAACATTTAATTTAAAGTTAGTGCTCCACTAACTCAAGCCTTGGGACACCTATCTAAAACATTTGTGGGTAGAATCATCATCTTAAACCTTGAAAGAAAACTAGTCAAAGTGAACCTCCATGAAAGAACTCCATGGCCAAATGAGCTCCTCCACCATGCAACCATGATTTAGCCATTATTCCCACTTGGTTTCTTCAATTAATGCTTACCTACTCACCTTGGGAATGATATTGGCAACAAGAAAAACAAGATTTGGTGAAGTTTGAAGGAAGCTATCAAGTAGTAAGTGTCCAAATCTTCTCCCTAGCCTTAGTAAACCTTGTGTTTAGGTTGAGGTAAGTACTTTGGTAAAGAGAAATGAAAAAAAATAGTGAGATATGAATTTATCCATTTTTGGCAGCCATGAAGGTTTGTAGTATTTGAGTTTTTCTTACCTTTAATGGATGGGAATTAAGGTTGATTAACTTAAATAAAAGTTACAGTAGGTTAATGTCCAAGTATGTGCATGTTAGTGCTTGAATTAAGGGTTTGAAATGGGACCTTGATGCTTTGGTAAACTGCCATGTTTGGCAGCCTATAATATCATGAATTTGTGTGTGTGAATATGAAGTTTATTAATGAAATATGATGGTGTTGAATTATGGGCAGTTTGTATAATTGCCATGGAAGTGTATGTATAAAATAAGTGTTATTGTACATTGAATTTGGGTGGATGTGAATGTTGGACTTTAATGGTGAATTGTGTGCATTGAGCACTTGAGTGTTCTTCCCAATATGCTTGCTGGAATTGTGTTTAGTATTTGTAGAAGTGCTATGAATAAATAATGAAGTCATGAGGAGGAGGAGGAATGTCAAATTGGAAGTGTAATTGTCTTGTGCAGGTTGTGTGTTGTTGGCAGTACCTATATTAGGTTATAAGTGCAAAACTGTAAACCTAATTGGTATGAGGCCTATGGAAGGTGAAACTAGACACTAAATAGACCAACATTCATGTAGAAATGTTGCCAAAATTCTACCTAGAAACTGATCTTAAAAATGACCAAATCTGGAATGGCAACCTTGCAAACCCAGATTTTTGACCATATGAACAGTAGTCATTAGGATGACCATAACTCACTCAAAACAGGTCCAATTGACCTGAAATATTTTCCATGGATAGCTTAGACATATAGCTAGAATTCTTATGAAGAAACCAAAGCCCAGAAATGGCCAGAACCAAGTCAAATAGCTTGCACAAGTTCGGGTACCAAAACTGCCAGAACTAAATGTGACCTAAAATTGACCAAATTTTGCACTAAAGGTGCAATATGTCCAACTTTAGTAAATTGGTCATATCTTGGTCTATACAACTCAGAATGACCTGAAATTTTTCCCTGAGTGCAATAAGACATAGAGCTACAATTTTTCTTCTTTGACCAAAAGCTAAAAAGCAAGAGAAATAGGACTTTAAGCTAGACCAATCTAGCACACAAAAATTGAAAACTTGACATTTACATACAATGATGCTTGAAATAATTTGGCAATGAATGCCAACTTATAAAAATAGTAAATTGCACTATATTGGTAGCATATTGAAATGCAAAATGAGACATATTGGTAACATTAAACCTAATTCATCTAGAGTACATCAAGGGTCAACATTATAGGTTGACTAATGAAAGGAATATTATTAATAAAATTTAATTATTGAACCTTATTATTAGAAACAATTTAAATAAGTACTGAAACACTTTAAATTGTGTGTTTCAGTTGGAAAAGGAAAAGACCCACTGAGTTAAGGCCAAGAGGTGACTCATTAGAGGTTTGTGCACAACTAGTTTTTAATTGATTTTGTTCTGAAAATTTCATATGATTAAATGGTGTTATTTTCCCTATGTATTATGTTTATCAAGTATTGAATTTATTTCACTGATTATTGAAATTGGTATCATATGCATGAGTTTAGTTTTGTGAAATGATATTTCAACAAGTATTAAGCATTGTTGTGGATCGAATAAATTATGTTTTGGAAAATTTTGATAGTGTAACACCCCTATTTGCATAGCCTAGTATATTTCACTGTTCCGGGGGACCGGTGTCGGTCCGGACAATTAAGGGGATTAGAACCACACTTAAGAAAACTAGATAAGCCTTAAACCCAAATAATTAGTAATTGCCAATTAGTTAAGTATAAATAAGAAAAACAGAATATAAGAAGTTAAACGAGCCGAGAGTCACAGCGATGGGTGACCTTCTCGGGAATGACTGCAAAGTCAATATAAATTCAAATTTCGAAGCGTAAAATGTGACGCCACTGTCCTTAGGACCCTTAAGAACACAGTGGAAAAGAGAAAATCACGAAAAAGAACTGTTAAGCCAGTCAAATAATTAGGTCAGAGAGCCAAAAGAAATATTGAATTATTTACAAATCGGGTTGAATCGGCGAGGGGCAATTTGGTCAATTGACCCCGAGAGCTAACTCCTGACCTAACTGTCAAATAAAATTGGAGAAAAGAAAATTTTCGAATCGAGAATTAAATTAAAAAACTAATAGAAAAAAAAAGAGAAAATGAAAAAGGGAAGGGAGGTGACATCATGCTTGATGCCATAAATCCTATTGTAACATCCTCCCGGTAGCAACTCCGTACATTCTACTGTTCCGGTGACCGGTGTCAGTCCGGACAGCTAGAACGTCCGGAAAAATATTTAAACTAAAGTCAAGAACCAAAATTAACTCAAATATTAATAAGAAAAATTTAGTAAAAATTTTAGAAATAAAATACAACCAAGTCAAATGAGCCGGTGCCCAAGCGATGGGTAACCAGAGGTAAGTTGCGGTTCTCGCAACGAGGAGCCCTAGACCCGGGGAAAAATTCATAAAATAATTTTTGGGACTCCAGAGAAGGGTCATCGAGGTTCCTATGGCATTAGAATTCCAAGAAAATAATTAGAAAAATTTTTCAATCGGTACAGACAATTTTGGCCCGTTAAGCCAAACGGAGGGCATTTTGGTCATTTCGCCTTCAGAGGTGATTTTTGGCCGACTTGTCCAGTTAAGTAAATAATTATTATGACTCAAAATATGAATAAATATTACTAAAAATTAAATTGAAATGTGGTAGAAAAGAAAAGAAAAGAAAAATAGTGGAAATTAAGGATAATGACATCACATGATGTCATTTACTTTCTCCCAACCAATCAAATTTCAACAAGAACTCTTAAACCAATTAAAAAAGGTCAAAAAGGAGTTCAAATTTGAGAAATTTTTCTGCTCATCTTCTTCCATTTCCGGCAGCCCTTATTTCCCTCACAATCTCCATTAAAACTTTCTCTTTTTCTTGCTAAAACCTCACCCTTTACACCATAAAACCTCATCCTCACTTCACAAAAATTTATCCTCACACCCTAAATCATATTTAGATAGCCATTAGAGGGAGAAATTTTAAAGATTGACAAGCTCAAGTGGGAGCTTTAAAAAGGTTAGTGCCTACTTATATATATACTTATTTGATTCCATGTTAGAAGCTTGAAATAAGTGAGAAATTGTAAATTAAATGAATAAAAGTTAAGTGTATGCATCCCTTGAATTTTGGCAGCCCTAAGGAAGGAACAAGATTGAGTGTTTTGATGGACTTGGAGTGCACTAGAGAATATGTTTAAAGTGTATAAACATAAGGATAATGAAGTAGTTGGTTAATTAAGGTAAATTGTGTAAATTTTGAATTTAAGCTAGGGTTTTGGGAGTGAGAATTTGATTTGGCTTATGGAATGATTAGTGGACATTCTAATGGTCAATTAGTGACCATTTAAGGCAAGTAAATCATAATTTGAAGTGAGCTAATGCATGGTAAACTGAAATGGGAAGGCTGCCAAGAGACAGCAGAAATGAGGCTGTGAGTCCAGCATGTTTGGACTGCCATATCTTTGGCTGTGTAGGTCCAATTGGTGTTTGGCCAATTGTACATGAAACTAGGCTTATAATGACACATTTTTTTCTGAAGAAACCATGCCCAAAAGACCAAAGCAAGAGGACCAAAACTTGGCCCCAATCCGGATACCCTGTAAACAGCCCCTGCAGAAATGACCAAATGAACAATAACAGTTTATTTGGCCATAACTCACTGTAGATATGGTCAATTGACCTGAAATTTTTACAGCAACAAGATAAGATATAGACAAACAACTTTCATGAAGGACACCAATCTAAATTATGCCATTAACCTAATCAAATCATTGAGCAAAGTGAAGTTTACTGTACTGAGATTTCCAGAATTTTCATTTGAGCAGTAATGTTTGGATGGCTATAACTCTCTCTAGAAAACTCGGATTTAGGCGATTCTTGAACCATGGAAACCTAAGGTATGGTAGAACATGTCATATGAAGAAAGTTAGACCAAATTATGAACTTAACTTGGTCAAATTACTGACCAAAGTTGGACCAAAATCTGTCAAAACTCAAAATTTCAGCATGAACAGTACACGTGAACAGTAAACTTATTTTGGCCATAACTTGAGCTACAAAACTCCAAATGGAGTGATTCAAAAAAAGAAATTCAACTAGACAAAATAAGGAACAACTTTCATGTTTACCATTTCCTCAAATTCCCACTGTAGAAATATCAAATGGAACAAAATATATGAAGCACCAAATCTGAAAATTTTGTTCAATTAGCATTAAGCTTAGAAATGGTATTGGCAACCAATACCAACAAGTTTTAAATACAAAATGTGGTATGTTTGGGGTGTTAAAACCAATACACCTATTTTCTATCCAAAAGTCAACATTTTTGTTGACCAATGAGGTGAATAGTTACACCAAAACCAAAAATTGGCAATTTTGCCAAAATGACCTAAGCTTTGAGAAAGTGACCAAAACTAAGAAGTTTTGAATACAAAATGTGGTATGTTGGGAGTATTAAAACCAATGTACCTATTGTTTATGCAAAAATCAACATTTTAGTTGACTAATGAAATGAATAGTGACATGAAAACTTGAAATTCAAAAATTGTGAAACTTAAAAATGCAAAATGCCCTAGTAGGCCTAATGTGATTGGTTTGGATAGTTTAGCATGCCAATAGGGTATTGTTTTAGCAGTACTGCGATAGGCTTTATGCCTGTATTCATGGCTTTATGCCCGTATTCATGGCTTTTATGCCCGTATTCATGGCTTTTATGCCAATAATGTGATATCATGGCTTTTTAGCCATACTGACTGCATATGTGGTTGACGTTCTGCGTCCCATGGTATGACGGCCCGAGGCACCGCGGTGTCCAGTGCCAACGACCCGTTATCCAGTCCAGTCGTCCAGTATAGGTTACTTGGGCATGGAAAAGTATAACTGTGATTGAACTGATTATTAAAGAAAATACGAAAATTAAGTATCAGGAATGATTACAAAAATACAAAGAAGCTCAAGATCATGAAGAAAATAATTAACGAAATGCATGAAGAAGTTAATATCATAAAACATGATTAGCCCTCGACTAAATAATAAGTTAGTAATTATTCATTTCTTATGAACACAATAGCAAGGAAATTATTATTTTTATTTGCATATTATATTTTCTTGTATTATTGGCACCACTAAGCTTTATGCTTAGCCCGTCGCTTTTGCAACGCGTAGGTACTGAAGATTTGGACAGAGGGCCCAGTAGACCACAGATTCGGTAAGGCAGTTCACAGTTCTGCATAGTGTCCGTGTCACCTCAACTTCTGCAGTGCATTGGTGGGACAATAGGTGTCATTTTGGCATTCTGTAATAAATTTTGATTTTCTCATATGTAATGAAACTTATGTAATGTATTTTGATTTTCATGTAAATAATGCAAATTTGTGTTTGTAAATGGAAAAGTGAATATTGATATGTGATTGTTACATGACTATCAAACGAGATGAATGATTGAGAATTGAAATTGAGAAATGAATGGTTGACCAATGTTGAGATGATGATTATTGGAGTTTGAGAGTAATTGAATACGAATATATGAATATTGGAAGTGTTTTTCACAGTTCCAAGAAGCTTTTCTCCATTTTTAGCCGGTACTCCGCCGGATTTTCTTTAAAATTTTTGGAACCTTAAATAAATAATACTTTTGATAAATGGCTTAAATAAATTATATTTCACAAGTTATATTCAAAAGGAAGAATAAAAATGAATTAAGATAAAATAGAGTGCTCGGCACACTGAGTGGCATAACTTGCTCGGCTACACTGTAGTCGGGTAAGGGGTGTCACATTTAGTGGTATCAGAGCGCGGTTTAGGCATTTTTGGGCCTAGATTGAGTCCATACCATGCATTGCATTTGTAAGAGTCGAGGTGACACTAATGCAGATCTATTTGTCTTTCTTATTTTGAATAGGATATGGACCCTACATCTCAGAGGGCAGTCGAGGAGGAAGTGGAGAGTCATGCTCCACCTGTAGCAGCTGAGACTGGGGGTAGGGGAGAACCTACTCTGCCAGCTCAGGCAGAGCCTGCTCAACCTCCACAGGCCATGTTCCAGCAAATGGCCGATTTCTTTAGACAAATGGGCGGGGTAATGCCAGTACCACCACCACCAGCTCCACAGCAGAAATCACATCTGGAAAAACTGAGGAAGTTTGGAGCAGTGGACTTCTATGGTAAGAGAGAAGATGATTCTGTTGCAGCCGAGAATTGGTTGAACAGAACAGGCAGAGTTCTAAAACAACTCCACTGCACCCCAGAGCAAAATTTAGAGGCTGCCATTTCTCTGTTGCAAGATGATGCCTATGAGTGGTGGGACACGGTATCCAGTGAAGTGCAGCCAGAAGTTATGACATGGGACTTCCTCCTCTCCGAATTCAAGAAGAAATATGTGGGTACTGTATACCTAGAAGAGAGAAGAAGAGAGTTTATTAACCTGAGGCAGAGACAACTGTCAGTGGCCGAATATGAGAAGGAATTCGTAAGATTGAGCCGCTATGGAAGGGAGATAGTCCCTAACGAAGCTGAAAGGTGCAAGAGATTTGAAGAGGGACTAAATGACAACATCAAGATCCAGCTCACTGCCTTGGGAATCACAGAATTTACCAAGTTAGTGGAAGCTGCATTAAAAGTGGAGAAAGTGAGAATAAATGAACAAAATAGGAAAGATAGGCAGCGTAAGAGGGAATTTGGACCAGGACAGACAAATATACCGACTGATAGTAAGAAGTTTAAGGGTCCTAGTTTACAAGATCAGACACAGGGCCACAGAGGCCAGATTGGAATATCTATAGCTAGCTCCCCGGGCACAATAACAAGGGGATTAACCCCAGTGCCTTAATGTATGCATTGTGGTAGAAGACACAGAGGGGAGTGTCGACTGTTAACTGGAGAGTGTTTCAAGTGTGGGGCTACGGATCATTTCATAAGAGATTGCCCTCAGAGGAGTGGTTCAATAGCTCCGGTACAAGTTGATAGACCTTCCCCTATAGTTCAAAGGGGTAAAAGATCGGGTATAGCAGAAACGGCTGACATTTCACAGAAGATTGTTTCTGAGACAGTTGAAAAGCCTGAAGTCATGGTGGCACCACAAGTATATGCTATGGAAGCTCAGAAAGAGCCAAACCCAGACACTGATGAGGGGATACAAGGAAGTGAAGAAACAAGGAGGTAGCAACTCCCCGATTACTTAAGTCAGGTAAATTTCGAGGACGAAATTTAAATTAGAGGGGAAGAGTTGTAACATCCTCCCGGTAGCAACTCCGTACATTCTACTGTTCCGGTGACCGGTGTCTGTCCGGACAGCTAGAACGTCCGAAAAAATATTTAAACTAAAGTCAAGAACCAAAATTAACTCAAATATTAATAAGAAAAATTTAGTAAAAATTTTAGAAATAAAATACAACCAAGTCAAATGAGCCGGTGCCCAAGCGATGGGTAACCAGAGGTAAGTTGCGGTTCTCGCAACGAGGAGCCCTAGACCCGGGGAAAAATTCATAAAATAATTTTTGGGACTCCAGAGAAGGGTCATTGAGGTTCCTATGGCATTAGAATTCCAAGAAAATAATTAGAAAAATTTTTAAATTGGTACAGACAATTTTGGCCCGTTAAGCCAAACGGAGGGCATTTTGGTCATTTCGCCTTCAGAGGTGATTTTTGGCCGACTTGTCCAGTTAAGTAAATAATTATTATGACTCAAAATATGAATAAATATTACTAAAAATTAAATTGAAATGTGGTAGAAAAGAAAAGAAAAGAAAAATAGTGGAAATTAAGGATAATGACATCACATGATGTCATTTACTTTCTCCCAACCAATCAAATTTCAACAAGAACTCTTAAACCAATTAAAAAAGGTGAAAAAGGAGTTCAAATTTGAGAAATTTTTCTGCTCATCTTCTTCCATTTCCGGCAGCCCCTATTTCCCTCACAATCTCCATTAAAACTTTCTCTTTTTCTTGCTAAAACCTCACCCTTTACACCATAAAACCTCATCCTCACTTCACAAAAATTTATCCTCACACCCTAAATCATATTTAGATAGCCATTAGAGGGAGAAATTTTAAAGATTGACAAGCTCAAGTGGGAGCTTTAAAAAGGTTAGTGCCTACTTATATATATACTTCTTTGATTCCATGTTAGAAGCTTGAAATAAGTGAGAAATTGTAAATTAAATGAATAAAAGTTAAGTGTATGCATCCCTTGAATTTTGGCAGCCCTAAGGAAGGAACAAGATTGAGTGTTTTGATGGACTTGGAGTGCACTAGAGATTATGTTTAAAGTGTATAAACATAAGGATAATGAAGTAGTTGGTTAATTAAGGTAAATTGTGTAAATTTTGAATTTAAGCTAGGGTTTTGGGAGTGAGAATTTGATTTGGCTTATGGAATGATTAGTGGAAATTCTAATGGTCAATTAGTGACCATTTAAAGCAAGTAAATCATAATTTGAAGTGAGCTAATGCATGGTAAACTGAAATGGGAAGGCTGCCAAGAGACAGCAGAAATGAGGCTGTGAGTCCAGCATGTTTGGACTGCCATATCTTTGGCTGTGTAGGTCCAATTGGTGTTTGGCCAATTGGACATGAAACTAGGCTTATAATGGCACATTTTTGCTGAAGAAACCATACCCAAAAGACCAAAGCAAGAGGACCAAAACTTGGCCCCAATCCGGATACCCTACAAACAGCCCCTGCAGAAATGACCAAATGAACAGTAACTGTTCATTTGACCATAACTCACTGTAGATATGGTCAATTGACCTGAAATTTTTACAGTAACAAGATAAGATATAGACAAACAACTTTCATGGGGGACACCAATCTAAAATATGCCATTAACCTAATCAAATCATTGAGCAAAGTGAAGTTTACTGTACTGAGATTTCCAGAATTTTCATTTGAGCAGTAATGTTTGGATGGCTATAACTCTCTCTAGAAAACTCGGATTTAGGCGATTCTTGAACCGATGGAAACCTAAGGTATGGTAGAACATGTCATATGAAGAAAGTTAGACCAAATTATGAACTTAACTTGGTCAAATTACAGACCAAAGTTGGACCAAAATCTGTCAAAACCCAAAATTCAGCATGAACAGTACACGTGAACAGTAAACTTATTTTGGCCATAACTTGAGCTACAAAACTCCAAATGGAGTGATTCGAAAAAAGAAATTCAACTAGACAAAATAAGAAACAACTTTCATGTTTACGATTTCCTCAAATTCCCACTGTAGAAATATCAAATGGAACAATAAATATGAAGCACCAAATCTGAAAATTTTGTTCAATTAGCATTAAGCTTAGAAATGGTATTGGCAACCAATACCAACAAGTTTTAAATACAAAATGTGGTATGTTTGGGGTGTTAAAATCAATACACCTATTTTCTATCCAAAAGTCAACATTTTTGTTGACCAATGAGGTGAATAGTGACACCAAAACCAAAAATTGGCAATTTTGCCAAAATGACCTAAGCTTTGAGAAAGTGACCAAAACTAACAAGTTTTGAATACAAAATGTGGTATGTTGGGAGTATTAAAACCAATGTACCTATTGTTTATGCAAAAGTCAACATTTTAGTTGACTAATGAAATGAATAGTGACATGAAAACTTGAAATTCAAAAATTGTGAAACTTAAAAATGCAAAATGCCTTAGTAGGCCTAATGTGATTGGTTTGGATAGTTTGGCATGCCAATAGGGTATTGTTTTAGCAGTACTACGAAAGGCTTTATGCCTGTATTCATGGCTTTATGCCCGTATTCATGGCTTTTATGCCCGTATTCATGGCTTTTATGCTAATTATGTGATATCATGGCTTTTTAGCCATACTGACTGCATACGTGGTTGACGTTCTGCGTCCCATGGTATGACGGCCTGAGGCATCATGCGGTCCAAAGGCCAACGTTATCCATCCGATCGTCCAAAGATAGGTTACTTGGGCATGGAAAAATATAACTGTGATTGAACTGATTATTAAAGAAATTACGAAAATTAAGTATCAGGAATGATTACAAAAATACAAAGAAGCTCAAGATCATGAAGAAAATAATTAACGAAATGCATGAAGAAGTTAATATCATAAAATATGATTAGCCCTCGACTAAACAATAAGTTAGTAATTATTCATTTCTTATGAACACAATAGCAAGGAAATTATTATTTTTATTTGCATATTATATTTTCTTGTATTATTGGCACCACTAAGCTTTATGCTTAGCGCGTCGCTTTGCAACGCTGTGAGTCAAGATTTGGACAGAGGGCCCAGTAGACCACAGATTCGGTAAGGCAGTTCACAGTTCTGCATAGTGTCCGTGTCACCTCAACTTCTGCAGTGCATTGGTAGGACAATAGGTGTCATTTTGGCATTCTGTAATAAATCTTGATTTTCTCATATGTAATGAAACTTATGTAATGTATTTTGATTTTCATGTAAATAATGCAAATTTGTGTTTGTAAATGGAAAAGTGAATATTGATCTGTGATTGTTACATGACTATCAAATGAGATGAATGATTGAGAATTGAAATTGAGAAATGAATGGTTGACCAATGTTGAGATGATGATTATTGGAGTTTGAGAGTAATTGAATACGAATATATGAATATTGGAAGTGTTTTTCACAGGTTCCGAAGAACTGTTTTCTCCATTTTTAGCCAGATCTACTGGATTTTCTTTAAAATTTTCGGAACCTTAAATAAATAATACTTTTGATAAATGGCTTAAATAAATTATATTTCACAAGTTATATTCAAAAGGAAGAATAAAAATGAATTAAGATAAAATAGAGTGCTCGGCACACTGAGTGACATAATTTGCTCGGCTACACTGTAGTCGGGTAAGGGGTGTCACACCTATAATTAATAAATTTAATTAAATGGATTTTTGGGTCTTCCATAAGACAAAATAAATGAAAGAAAAGAAAAAAAAAAAAGATTTCATTGTCTTCTTCCTTATCCCTTGCCGCCCTCACTCTCCCTCACTTCTCCATTGTTAGTCCTCCATTAAAGCTTGCACTTAAGCTTGAAATTCTTCACTAAACCTTAATAGCTCCCATAAAAACCTCATTAGAGCTTATTATCTCAACCTAAAAAGAAGATTGAAAGAAGAAAGAAGAACAAAAGATAGAGATTTGAAGTTCTAAGAAAGGTTAGTATGCTAACTTTCAATTTCCGACTTTAAATGCATGTTTAGTTACTTAAATGAACTTAGAAACTAATAAAATGAAATAAAAACATGTATGGAGGACCAAACTGAATTTTGCCCAGCAGGTGTATGGGAGTATATTTGTATGATTTGATGGATTTGAATGAGTTTATGGACCTCCATTAGTTGAATGATTATAGTTAGAAGCTTTGAAATTAGCTAAATGCAACAATTTAGTGTGGTTAGGGTTTGGACACTTAGGGTTTAGAGACAAAAATATGAAAATTTAGTAAATGATGTCTTTGACCTAGTTTAAGGAGAGAAATGGTCAATTGTGACCTAATGAGGTGTGTTAGGAATGTTTGAATCAAAAGCAAATTCAGATTGAGTGTGGTCATGCTGCCAGATTGAGTGTGGTCATGCTCCCAGCAGCATGACCAAATTACCTTTAAGGAACCAAAAATGAAATTTTACAAGCCCAATTGGGAATGAAAATAGACACTAAATGACATAATTTTCATTTAGGAAGCATGCCCAAAAAGTGACCAAAACCTAGTGAACAAATTGACCAAACTTAGAAAATCACAGTCTGCCCTGTATAAACTGACCAAATGAACAGTGTTTGTTCATTTGGTCATAACTTGAGCTAAGCAGGTCAAAATGACCTGAAATTTTACCAGTGGTTAGATGAGATGTAGACCTAAAACTTTCATGGATAACACAAACCCAAATTATGCCATTAACCAAGTCATTTGGCCACCCCAATTTGGTGACCTAAAACTGCCAACACAAAAAATTGCCCAGAATTCTGAGTTGAATCCAATCCGACAGCCATGGTTTAAATGGCTATAACTTGAGCTACAAAACTCCAATTGGAGTGATTCAAAAAGGAGAATAAACTTAAGACAATAGGGAACATTTTCTATGAAGAAAGTTTTGCAAATTCCAATAGAAAGGTGACCAATAGAACAATGCAACCTTAGACACCAAAACTGAAAATTTATCAAATTTGCCTAAAAGACTTAGAATTTGAGTAAACAACCAAAACCAACAAATTTAATGACCAAAATGTGGTATGTGGGTGAAGTTGGAATTTCCATACCTATTAAGCCTTAGAAAGTCAACAATTTGACTTAAATAGTGTAGTGAATAGTAACCCCGAAACACAAAATTTAAAGAACGTCGAGTTTAACACATTAGAGCTAGGTAAAAGTGAAGTTAAATTTATTTTTGGATTTATGTTAAGTTATGGTACTGAAACACTGTAAAATTGTGTGTTTCAGTTGAAAAGAACATCGGGAAAGAACCCGAAGAATCGAGTCAAGGCCAAGAGGCAACTCGCTTAAGGTTTGTGCATAACGTATAATTTTTGTAAATTATTTGCTGCATACTGTTCTGAATAATTTGAAAAAGTGAATTGTGACAGTATTTATGATGCTTTTGATCTAAATTGTTGTAAGTTATTGTGTATATTTGAAATGGCAATGTTTAGCAAATTGTTAAGATAAGTTTTGAAACCACAGTGTCATGACCATATATTTGAACACCTCACTAGCATGACTAGTGAAGGTAATTAGTTTCGAATTTTGATTCCTTCTCTGGAGAAGTGTTGAGGTGTGCCAGTAGAAGAGGATTTGAATGGATATCCATATATTTGAGCTAGCTAGCCTTGTGATGTGACTTCTCCTTAGCCTCTGGCTATTGAGATTATATTTGTTTCGAATGGCATGATCTAACTGTGGGTTTTATGAAATGTGATTTGATACTTCAAAAATGAAATTGTTTGGGATTAAAATCTCATAATTCATGTTTTGTGTTTAACTCGCATGCTCAGCTCAATTTTTGAATAAATGTGATTTAAATTCTGCATAAAGATTCTTTTAGTATGTTGTGCACCACTGAGTCCTAGTACTCAGCGATAGCTTTTATTGCTGTCGTAGATTTAAAGACTAGAGGAGCAGCAGATTGAGCTGCTGAGGTGTGAGGATCTTTCAGCTTGAAGTTATCGGGTATAATTTATACCCTGACTGTAAATATTTCTTTTGATGTATGTATTGCACATAAATGTATGGACATATAAATTCGGTCTTGAGCAGCTTGTACAAAATTTAACTAAAATTTGTAATAAATTTTAGTTGAATTTCTCTTAATGTAAATTTTGTAATGATGTATATAAATTGTTTTGTCCCTAATGAAATATGAATGGAACTATTTTATTTAATTTGAATGAAATGGATTGCTAGTATTTTGATGATCATTGGATAGTGGATTTGAAATTTGAATGTTGATAAATGGATTGAGAAATTGGTTGAGATTGAGTATGAATTTGAAGCAGTGATTGAAAAATTATTGGACGTGCCTTTTTTTTAGGTATTTGAAGAACTATTTCCTCAAAATACAAACGGAACTCTGTCAAAATTTTTATAAAATTTGTGAAAAAATAAAATAGGCCAAAAATTTCAACTAGCTTTCAACTTAAATTAACTGTTTGATACCAACTAGAAAATGCTCACCACTTAACAAAAGTAAGAAAATTGTTTTAAAATCCCTTGTAGGGTACTTAATGAGTTATCGGTAGGTGAAGTTCGGTAGTTCATGAGGTATTCTATGGGATTATGTCATACCTTACAGAGGGGTAAGGTGTGACAGATAGAATATGTTTTGAATTGTGATGGGCAATTTTCATGGAAAAATACAAATTTATGTTCTGAATTGTGATGAGCATAAAAATTATTGGATATTGAATTTGACTTTGAATCGAATTGTGCTGTGATTTATGCTTACAAAAAGGACAAATAGATTGATGATATTGTTTTATATCTCACTATAGATGCTTGACTAGGTTATTACCCGTCTCTCTCATTTATTGAGAAGACAATGGAGTTAGTTTTGTTTTGATTACCATGGTACGTGCACAGGCTTATATTCTCCTCTTATTAGAGGTTAGATCTAAGTTTATATGTTATGGCCCTTTCGGAAATTTCATTATTGTGATGTGTACTGTGCATGATGATTCGACCTCCCCGACCATAGGGAGTTAGAATCTAATTCGACCTCCCCGACCATAGGGATTTAGAATCACCCCGAAGATGGCCCTTGTGGATTAGTCTTGCATAGTTAGTGAGATAAAGAATAGTTTTTGAATAGTAAAGAATTGTGATTTCAATTATGATTTATGTATAATTGATTTTGTTGGAATTAATCTTTATTTCCATGATTGTTGGAATTACTTTAAATGTCTAGTTGTGATTTGATAAATTGAATTTCTTGCTCAAAGTCATTTTAACTAATGATTTATATTATTGGCAACGAAGATTTTGACTTTTGGAATTTTGTTGAATTTCGAGACTTTCAAATTAATTGTTATAATTTTGTCTATGTATATTGTACTATGTTTTAAATTATAGTTGTGCACCACTGAGTTCACCACTCGGCGATAGCTTTGTATGCTGCCGCAGGTGAAAAGAGCACAGAGCACTTGAGTAAGCTTCTTTGAAGACACATTCATATCAGCTCCAAGTATATCATAGGTATACCCATGTACATAGATTTTGATGTATGCATGTAATAATATATATGTAAATTATTTGAGCAGTTGTATAAAAACTCTTGTAAAATATTTTGGTATGTAATTAAATGTAAATTATTGTAATGTAAATTTGAGATTTCATTTACCTGTATAGTTTTGTAATATTAATTTTTGAGTCTTGTAATCAATGAAATGTTTCTTTTATCATGACGTTGGTTTGAAAATGAAATGATTTGATTATTGAGATTGAATTATGAGATGAAATGAAGTTTATTAGAGTTGTATTTGAAAACATATTGGGAGTATTTTCTTTTTCAGGTTTGAAGAACTGTTTTCTCAAAATACAGCCGGCATTCTACCGAAATTTTAAAAAAATTTTTTATAACACCAGATTTTAATCGATGATTTAAATTTCACGAAAATTGATTTAAAATCCCTTGTAGTATATTTAATGGGTTACCGGTAGGCAAAGTACGGTAATTCATTAGGTACGGGATCATGTTACATCTTACGGAGGAGCAGGGTGTGACATGTTTAGTAGTATCAGAGCAAAGTAGGGACGGCGATACGTAAGGCCTACGATTCCTGGGAACTCTCACGCGTGAACTGAGATGAAGCGTGGCTCTTCGCCCAGGAGCTTGCAGGGACAACGATACGTAACGCCTGCAAGTGCTCTGATAGGTACCCTTAAATGCCACCAAAAGACCGTGTTTAATGGTATCAGAGCAATGGTTTTAAAGTAAATTTTGAACTGTGAATTTGAAATCTTTTTATCAATAAATACAACTACTTAAATTTTTAATACATATAGTACATTTACATCATAAATATGAACTAATGGAGAGAAATCTCCTTGTGTTGGTTGTCCAGGAAATAGAAAAACCTATGAAAAGATATGGAAGAGAAGAATGAGATAATAGAACGGTCTGTGACGGTGGAAGTACAAGGTGAGACCCCAGCCCCTTAGAGAGTCGGAAGCCCTACTTTACCAGCCCCGCCTGTACAAATTACTACACAAATGGCCCAGCAAATGGCCACTTTCTTTCAACAAATGGCTGATACACTGTCAGCTCAAGCTCAAACACAAACCCAACCCCCACAAGGGCAGTGTGAAATAGAGAAGAGGGAGAAATCTACGGGTCAAAACTCGAGCAGTAATTTGGGGAAGAGAAAAGAATTTGAGGAGCCCCGAGCTCAGGGATATGACAAAGGTGGATCATCAAGGCAGAGACCACCAAGACCTAGTCGTCAAACAACTAGAAGTTCCTATACTCCTCGTATCTGTAACTCTTGTGGCAAACTACATGGGGGTATTTGTCGTAAAGCCACTGGAGCTTGCTACAATTATGGTGAACATGGACATTTTGTTAGAGATTGTACTAGAGCACCTCGATCTGCTCTCTGAAATTCATAGGCAGTCAGTCAGGGCTGAGATAGAAACAAAATCGATATTTCTAGCAATCCTAGCACAGCAAATCAACCCAAATATAGTAGCGCACTAGTCATAGCGTCCACTATGTGCCAAGGCAAAAGAGCAGAAACTTCGGATGTAACTACTGGTAAGTTTTTAATTTAGGAGGAAACTATTAGTTATTATTTGATCCCAGCACTACTTACTTATATGTTAGTGTTAGAATTGTATATTTTGTTCCTATTCCTTTACATGGGAATAAATTTTGATGTATTAGTGACTTGTAACACCCCTATTTGTATATATTTTTATATTTCACTATTCCGGTGATCGGAGTCGGTCCGGATAATTAAGGGGATTAGAACCACACTTTAGACAACTAGATAAGCTATAAACACAAATAATTAATAATTTCCAATTAGTTAAGTATAAATAAGAAAAATAGAACATAAGAAGTTAAATGAGCTGAGAGTCACAACGATGGGTGACCTTCTCGGGAAGGACTGCGAAGTCAATTTAAACTCAAATTTTGAACCATAAAATATGACACTGCGGTCCTTAGGACTATTGTAAACACAGTGGAAAAGAGAAAATCACGAAAAAAGGTTGTTAAGCCAGTCAAATAATTAGGTCAGGAAACCGGAAGAAATATTGAATTATTTGCAAATCGGTTTGAACCGGCGAGGGGCAATTTGGTCAATTAACCTCGAGAGCTAACTCCTGATCTAACTGTCAAATAAAATTGGAGAAAAGAAAATTTCAGAGTCGGGAATTAAATTAAAGAACTAATAGAAAAATAAATAGAAAAAAAAGGAAAATGAAAAAGTTAAAAAGGTAATGACATCATGTGGTGACATAAGCATGATGCAATAAATTTTTATTTTTAAAAATTAAAATTTTGGGATAATTTCTAACAATTAAAAAGGCAAAAAGAGAAAAGAAAAAAATTGGTCTTCTTTTTCTTCTTCAATGCTGTCCACCCTCTCTCTCCCTAAACTCCATGATTGTCCACCATTGATGAGTTATTCAAGCTTGAATAACTTGAATCTTTCCCATAAATTTTAACCTTGAACCTTAGAAAACTTCTAAATTACCATAGAAAGGAAGAATAGAGGAAAGAAAAAGCGAGAAATTGGAAGAAAAAGTGAAGATCAAAGACTTCACCTAAGGTTAGTATTCTAACTTTCAATTTTATATTTTTATTGCATGTTTAGTTACTTAAATGAACTTAGAAACTAAAGAAATCAAAAGAAAACATTTGTGAAAGACCAAGTTGAATTTCGGCAACTAGGTTTTTGATATATGTATGTATGAATTTGGTGGATTTAAAAGTGTATGTGAGCTTAATTGTGTTGAGGTTAAATTCGGATTCAATGTGGTCATGCTGTAGGTAGCAGGACCAAGGTCCCTTTGAGGGACCAAAACTGAAAATTTACAAGTCCAATTGGTATGAGAGCAATTGGGAATGAAAATAGACACAAAATGGAACATTTTTCATTTAGGAATAATGCCCAAAAAGTGACCAAAACCTACTGAACAAATTGACCAAATCCGGAAATTCTCAGTCTGCTGTTCAAACTGACCAAATGAATAATGTTTGTTCATTTGGCCATAACTTGAGCTAGATAGGTCTAAATGACCTGAAATTTTACCAGTGGATAGTTGAGGTATAGACCTAAAACTTTTATGAAGAACACAAACCCAAATTATGCCATTAACCAAGTCATTTGACCACCCAAATTTGGTGACCTAAAACTACCAGAACCAAAATTTACCTAGAAATCTGGGTTAAGTCCAATCCGGCAGCCATGGTTCAAATGGCTATAACTTGAGCTAAAAAACTCCAATTGGAGTGATTCAAAAAGGAGAATAAACTTAAGATAATAGGGAACATTTCTATGAAGGAAGTTCTGCCAAATTCTAATAGAAAAAATGACCAATGGAACAGTGCAACTTAAGACACCAAAACTGAAAATTTGCAAATTTGCTTAAAGGACTTAGAATTTGAGAAAATAACCAAAACTAACAAGTTTGGTAACCAAAATGTGGTATGTGGGTGAAGTTGGAGTTCCCATACCTATTAAGCCTTAGAAAGTCAACAAATTGACTTGAATAGTGTAGTGAATATTAACCCCGAAACACAAATTTTAAAGAACGTCAAGTTTAGCATATATAAGCTAGATAAAAGTGAATTTGAATTTATTTTTGGATTTATGCTAAGTTATGGTACTGAAATACTGTGAAACTGTGTGTTTCAGCTGAAAAAGGCTCGGAAAGTCTAAAAAACTGAGTCAAGGCCTAGAGGCGACTCACGTCAAGTTTGTGCACAATAAACCTTGTTTGAGCATTTTGTCATTGAAAAAAAAATTGATTTTGGTATGATTTATGAAAATTTGGTGTTAATCATGAATTGTGTTGCCACTTTGTGAATGAAACTATGACTTTGGAAATCTATCGGATTTTTCATGAATTATTTGAGTAACATGTTTGAAATAGATTTTTTATTCACACTTAGCATGACAGTGCCTTATTATTCCTCCTCCATTTATGGGGTGAGATCGATTATTTTTCCTCCCTCTCTGGTTTACCAGTTGAGGTTGTAGATCGAATGAGTATTCATTAGCTAGCTAGCCACCTCCCTCATTGATTTCGATTAGTGGGGTTGTAGATTGCTTTGTCGTGGTGTACAACGCGGCATTGATCAGAAATTTTGTGTCATAGCTTAAGTTGTGTATGAATTGGCAACACTGTGTTTATTAAATTATTTGACCCAAAAATTTTGCTATAATGAGTTTTGATAATTGGTGAAATGTAATTGTGCAACATTTAAATTGTGTTTTGTCAATGAATGATTTATGTATTGTATTTTAAATTTTTATTGTGCACCACTGAGAATTTTTATACTCAGCGATAGCTTATTTTGTTGTCGCAGATAAGAACAAGGAGAAAGAGGCAGAGTGAGCTGCTATTGAATTGAGGACCACACTGATCTTTTTGTACGGGTATTGTTTTATATCCTTGTAGTTAATTTTGATGTAAATATTGTAATATTTTATGTATCAATGTAAAGTTGAGCAGTTGTATAATAAATTGCAATAATATTATTTTTGAATTTTCTTCTGTAAATTAAGATTTGTATTTGTGAATTTCATACTATATGCACTGTGGATGGAGTTATGAAATATTTTAAGTTGATAAATTTTTGGTTGAATTGTGGAATGAATTGAATTGTGTTGACTTGAGATTATTTAGAGGTTGGTAGTTGTGGAAAATTTATTGGAAGTGTTTTTCTCAGGTATTCAAAGAACTGTTTTCTCAAAATACAGACGGCACTCTGCCGAAATTTTTATAAAATTTGCGAAAAAATAAAAAATTGAAAAATTTTTTTAGTAGTTTTAAACTTTGAATAAATGATTTTAATTCCTACTAAAATTCTCACCACTTCCAAAAAGTAAGAAAATAGTTTTAAAATCCCTTATAGTGTACTTAATGAATTATCGGTAGGTGAAGTTTAGTAGTTCATTAGGTATTCTACGGGATCATGTTATGCCTTACAGAGGGGTAAGGTGTGACATGTTTTAGTGGTATCAGAGCATGGTTTTACAATAAATTTTGACTATGCATGTGAATATTTCTTTGATAAGTACAACTGCTCAAGTGTCTTTAATTGATACATATGACATATTTACATCATGAATATGTACTAACGGAGGTCAACCTTCTTGTGTTTGATCTCAGGAAGCAGAAATTTTGGGAAAACGGAATGGAAGAAGGAGATCATTCTGTTGAACAATCTATTGAGGCTGAGGTTCAAGGGGAAGTCCCAGCACTCCAGAACGTGAGTGGGTTAGCCACTCCAGCTCCTACTCCAGCACCGTAGTTCCCTGCTCAGTTTGCACAGTAGATGGCTGCGTTTTTCTAGCAAATGGCGGGAAATGTGCCACCCCAAGCTCAGATGCAAGCACCTGTAGCACAACCATAGCCCTCAGTTCGGCAATATAAAAAATTGATGAAATTTGGGGCCACCAAGTTTAAAGGCACTGTGGACCCACTGGAGGCAAAACAGTGGTTAGAACGAATGGAACGGGTTTTCAGGAAGTTGCAGTGTGCAGAAGAGCTGAAGTTCGAGTATTCTGTTTCTTTGTTGCAAGGGGATGCATATGAATGGTGGAAGACCATCCCCCACAGCCTGGTAGAACCTCCAGTCCTTACTTGGTCAGACGTTTTGAGGGAGTTTCAACAGAAGTAGGTCCCCGATGCATATGTGGATATGAAGTTACAAGAATTCCTAAGTTTGAAATAAGGGGACAGAACTATAGCAGAATATGAGAGAGACTTCTCTCGACTGAGCCACTACGCTGGAAGCTTAGTCTCCACCCCCAGAGATAGATGTAAGAGGTTTGAGGCTGGGTTAAGGCCGAATATGAGAATGCAAGTTGTGGGTTTCTGACATTAGCATTTCTCTAAGTTGATCTCACAGGCCCTAGAACTGGAAAGGATAGAATCAGAAGGGGCAGTGAAGAAGGGTACACAAGAGAAAGAGAAGATTGAAAAGACTACTGGACAAGTACCTGAGAGTGGTTCTGGGAAGAGGAAACAGTTTGGGGGATCCAACTCCCGTAAATCTGGTAGAGGCAGATTCTCTGGCCAAAGACCACCCCGGTCTGGTCAGCAGACCCAACAAGCACCCCGAGGAGCTCTATCAGTACGGTAGTGTGAAACTTGTGGTAGAACACACGGTGGGGTTTGTTTCAAGGCCACCGGTGCATGTTTTAACTATGGAGGAAGCGAACATTTCGCTAAGGATTGTACTAGTCCACGCCGGTCTGGACCTTCTGCTACATTTGAAGGATCAGCCCAAGTCTCTGCACCTAGAGGGTCACAGCCAGCTGGTAGAGGTAGAGGTAGAGGCAGAGGTAGGGGTCCTAGTAACACTCCTGGAAGTCAAAGCACTGTTAACGATCGATCCGATGGCGCACTGATCAGTGTATACCATGCGTCAGAGGGAGGAGGCTGAAACATCAGACGTAGTAGCTGGTATTTTCTCCATCCTTGACCAAGATGTACATGTGTTATTTGATCCTGGCTCCACACATTCGTATGTTAGTGCTAGTGTGATGTGTTCTACTGCTATTCAGTGTGTACCAATGGACTATGATGTGCTAGTAACTAGTCCATTAGACCAGGAGGTTAGGGTAAATAAATTATATAGGGATTGTCCTTTGGTGATCCAAGGACACACTTTTCTATCTGATTTGATTGAAATGCCCTTCAGAGATTATGACATTATCTTGGGCATGGATTGGTTAGCCAGGTATCATGCGATGATTGACTGTAGACTAAAGACAGTCACTTTTGGGCTCCCTCAATATGGTGATGTAGTAATACATGGGGAGAGGCAGTTATTGCCTTCAAACATCATTTCAGCTGTACTAGCCAGAAAAATGATTAGGAAGGGATGTGAGGCGTAATTGGCACATGTGATAGACACCCAAGTGTGTAGTCCAGCATTGAGGGATATCCCCACAGTATGTGACTTTTTGGATGTATTTCTTGATGAATTGCCAGGATTACCTCCATAAAGAGAAGTGCAGTTTGAGATTGATGTTATGCCTGGTATGGACCCAATCTCCATAACGCCATACAGAATGGCACCAGCAGAACTAAAAGAATTAAAAGTACAGTTGCAAAAGTTGCTTGACACGGGCTTTATCCTCCCTAGTGTGTCACCTTAGGGAGCACCAATGCTGTTTGTAAAGAAGAAAGATGGCACTCTCCGGTTATGCATTAACTATCGACAGTTGAATAAGGTGACAATAAAGAATAGATACTCATTACCCCGCATTGATGACTTATTTGATCAGTTGAGGGGTGCAGCTGTATTCTCCAAAATTGACCTGAGATCAGGTTATTATCAGCTGAAAGTACAAGAGCAGAGTATTTCTAAAATTGCCTTTAGAACTCGCTATGGCCATTATGAGTTCTTGGTCATGCCATTCGAGTTAACTAATGCTCTGGCTGCTTTTATGGATCTGATGAACACTATCTTCAGACCATACCTTGACCAGTTTATTGTGGTATTTATTTATGATATATTGGTCTACTCGAGGAATGCAGAAGAGCATGATAGACATCTGCGGATTGTACTACAGACTTTGAGGGAGAAACGGCTATATGCCAAATTGTCAAAATGTGAATTTTGGCTGAAAGAAATATCTTTCTTGGGGCATGTAGTATCAGAAGAGGGCATCAAGGTAGACCTAAGTAAGATTGAAGCTGTCCTTAATTGGAGGCCACCCAGAAATATCACAGAGATTCATAGTTTTTTGGGTTTAGCTGGATACTACCGTAGATTTGTGAAGGGATTCTCCATGTTGGCATCTCCATTGACCAAGCTGCTTAGAAAAGATGTGAAATTTCAGTGGACGGATAAATGCCAATAGAGTTTTGATGAATTGAAGAAATGTTTGACTGAAGCTCTAGTCCTGACTCTACCTACTCTGAGTAAAGAATATACAGTATATAGTGATGCTTCTCACAATGGGTTAGGCTATGTATTGATGCAAGATCAAAATGTCATTGCCTATGCATCACGCCAGCTGAAACCGCATGAGAGAAATTATCCGACACATGATTTTGGAGCTTGCAGCTATTGTATTTACTCTTAAGATCTGGAGACATTATTTGTATGGGGAGAAGTGCTACATCTACACAAATCATAAGAGTTTGAAGTATTTGGGCACCTAAAAAGAGTTGAATTTGAGACAGAGGAGATGGTTAGAGTTGATAAAAGACTATGATTGTCTGATAGATTATCAGCCAGGGAAAGCTAATGATATGGCTGACGCCTTAAGTCGTAAGACTATGGCAAGTCTACAGGTTACTCCTTTGTCTATGGTACATGAGTTGAGATCATTATATGCCAGTTTAGAGATTAATGATGAGGGGCAGACAGCAGTTGCATGGCATGTACAGCCAGTGTTGATTGATCAGATTAGAATGACTGCTCAGAATGATCAGAAGTATCAGAGGCTATTGAAAGAAGTCTAGCAGGGCAAGAAACCAGAATTCTTAATAAGAGATAATGGTCTATTGCTACACCAGGGCTGAATGTGTGTTCCTAATGATGTTGATTTGAGGTAGATCATTTTGAAGGAAGCACACGAGTCTCCTTTTGCCATGCACCCTGGTGGTACAAAAATGTATAGGGGGCTAAAGGAGCATTACTGGTGGATGGGTATGAAAAGAGATGTGGCAGAGTTTGTTTCCAAATGCCTAACTTGTCAGTAAGTAAAGGCAGAGCATCAAGTACCCACTAGGTTGTTACATCCACTACCAATGCCAGAATGGAAATGGGAAAGAATAACGATGGATTTTGTTATGGGACTTCCAAAGACACAGAAGAGTCATGATGCAGTTTGGGTCATTATTGACAGACTGATCAAGTCTGCTTATTTTCTGTCAGTTTGGATAAACTACAGTTTAGAAAGATTGGCCAAGTTGTACATTGATGAGATTGTGAGACTGCATGGAGTGCCAGTATCCATCGTATCAGACAGAGATCCTAGGTTCACTTCTAGATTCTGGGGTAGTCTTCAGAGAGCCCTAGAAACTAGATTGAACTTTAGTACTGCATTCCACCCATAGACAGATGGCCAGTCAGAGAGGGTAATTCAGATCTTGGAGGACATGCTACGGGCTTGTGTGATTGAGTTTGAGGGCAGTTGGGACACACACTTGCCTTTGATTGAGTTTGCTTATAACAATAGCTACCAATCAAGCATTGGGATGCCTCCATATGAAGCTTTGTATGGCAAAAAATGTAGAACCCCATTGTGTTGGGATGATGTGGGTGAAAGAAAGATGATTAGACCCGAAATTATTCAGCAAACTGAAGAGAAAATCAGAGTGATCAGAAATCGACTAAAGGCTGCATCAGACCATTAGAAGTCCTATGTTGATCTGAAGAGAAGGGATATTGAATATGCAGTGGGTGACAAAGTATTCCTCAAGGTTTCCCCTTGGAAGAGGATTATGAGATTCGACAGAAAGGGGAAACTGAGTCCTCATTTCATTGGGCCATATGAGGTTCTTGAAAGAGTGGGTCCTTTAGCATATCGATTGGCACTACCTCCAGAGTTAGAGAAGATACATAATGTCTTCCATGTGTCTATGTTGAGGAGGTATCGATCAGACCCATCTCATGTACTACCAGTGGAAGAAATTGAAGTGAATCCAGACCTCACATACGAGAAAGAACCCATAAAGATTCTGGCTTATGAGGTGAAACAGCCACGGAACAAGCAGATACCGTTGGTAAAAGTGTTGTGGAACCATCATTCGAGCCAAGAAGCTACTTGGGAACGAGAGGAGGACATGAGGAGACAATACCCACAGCTGTTCAGAGATTAATACCAGGTAAAATTTCAAGACGAAATTTATTTTAAGGGGGGGGGGGAGAATTGTAACACCCATATTTGTATAGTGTGGTATATTTCACTATTCTGGTGATCAGAGTTGGTCCGGACAATTAAGGGGATTAGAACCACACTTAAGACAACTAGATAAGCTATAAATACAAATAATTAATAATTGCCAATTAGTTAAGTATAAATAAGAAAAATAGAACATAAGAAGTTAAACGAGCCGAGAGTCATAGCGATGGGTGACCTTCTCGGGAAGGATTACGAAGTCGATTTAAACTCAAATTTCGAACTGTAAAATATGACGTTGCGGTCCTTAGGACTATTGCGAACACAGTGGAAAAGAGAAAATCGCGAAAAAAAGGTTGTTAAGCCAGTCAAATAAGTAAGTCAGGGAGCCAGAAGAAATATTGAATTATTTGCAAACCGGGTTGAACCGGCGAGGGGCAATTTGGTTAATTGACCTCGAGAGCTGACTCCTGACCTAACTGTCAAATAAAATCAGATAAAAGAAAATTTCGGAGTCGGGAATTAAAGAACTAATAGAAAAATAAATAGAAAAAAAAAAGAAAAATGAAAAAGTTAAAAAGGTAATGACATCATGTGGTGACATAAGCATGATGCAATAAATTTTTATTTTTAAAAATTAAAATTTTGGGATAATTTCTAACAATTAAAAAGGCAAAAAGAGAAAAGAAAAAAATTGGTTTTCTTTTTCTTCTTCAATGTCGTCCACCCTCTCTCTCCCTAAACTCCATGATTATCCACCATTGATGAGTTATTCAAGCTTGAATAACTTGAATCTTTCCCATAAATTGTAACCTTGAACCCTAGAAAACTTCTAAATTACCATAGAAAGGAAGAATAGAGGAAAGAAAAGTGAGAAATTGGAAGAAAAAGTGAAGATCAAAGACTTCACCTAAGGTTAGTATTATAACTTTCAATTTTCTATTTTAAGTGCATGTCTAGTTACTTAAATGAACTTAGAAACTAAAGAAATCAAAAGAAAACATTTGTGAAGGACCAAGTTGAATTTCGGCAACTAGGGTTTTGATATATGTATGCATGAATTTGGTGGATTTAAAAGTGTATGTGAGCCTAATTGTGTTGAATAATTATGATTAAATGCATTGAATTGGTTAAATGCAATTAATTAGTGAACTAGGGTTTTGGACACCTAGGGTTTGGGAGACAAAATGTGGAGAAATGGTGAAATGATGTGGTTGACCTAGTTTGAGGTGAGAAATGGTCATTTTTGACCAAATGAAGTGTGTTAGAAGTGTTGGAGTTGAGGTTAAATTAGGATTCAATGTGGTAACGTTGCAGGCAGCAGAACCAAGGTCCCTTTGAGGGACCAAAACTGAAAATTTACAAGTCCAATTAGTATGAGACTAATTGGGAATGAAAATAGACACAAAATGGAACATTTTTCATTTAGGAATCATGCCCAAAAAGTGACCAAAACCTAGTGAACAAATTGACCAAATCCAGAAATTCTCAGTCTGCCTTGTACAAACTGACCAAATGAACATTGTTTGTTCATTTAGCCATAACTTGAGCTAGCCAGGTCTAAATGACCTGAAATTTTACCAGTGGACATTTGAGGTATAGACCTAAAACTTTTATGAAGAACACAAACCCAAATTATGCCATTAACCAAGTCATTTGACCACCCAAATTCGGTAACCTAAAACTACCAGAACCAAAATTTGCCCAAAAATCTGGGTTAAGTCTAATCTGGCAGCCATGGTTCAAATGGCTATAACTTGAGCTAAAAAACTCCAATTGGAGTGATTCAAAAAGGAGAATAAACTTAAGACAATAGGAAACATTTTCTATGAAGGAAGTTCTACCAAATTCTAACAGAAAAAATGACCAATGGAACAGTGTAACTTAAGTCACCAAAACTGAAAATTTGCAAATTTGCCTAAAGGACTTAGAATTTGAGAAAATAACCAAAACCAACAAGTTTGGTAACCAAAATGTGGTATGTGGGTGAATTTCGTACTATATGCACTGTGGATGGAGTTATGAAATATTTTAAGTTCATAAATTTTTGGTTGAATCATGGAATGAATTGAATTATGTTGACTTGAGATTATTTGGAGGTTGGGAGTTATGGAAAATTTATTGGAAGTGTTTTTCTCAAGTATTTGAAGAACTGTTTTCTACAGACGGCACTCTGCCAAAATTTTTATAAAATTTGCAAAAAAATAAAAAATAGACAAAAATTTTTATTAGTTTTAAGCTTTGAATAAATGATTTTAATTCCTACCAAAATGCTCACCACTTTCAAAATGTAAGAAAATGGTTTTAAAATCCCTTGTAGTGTACTTAATGAATTATCATTAGGTGAAGTTCGGTAGTTCTTTAGGTATTCTACGGGATCCTGTTATGCCTTAAAGAGGGGTAAGGTGTGACATGGCTAGTCCTTTAGGATAAAAACTATAATAACAAGTATGATTGACATTAATTTTGGAAGAATTGTTAGCTAAAAGTATTTTCTAACACACCATAAATTATAAAGCTAATTGGCAAGCCTACTTAATGTAAGGCAAGAGGACCTAAAAGTAAGTTGCAGTAATAGACTTGCTCTAGACG
Organism: Hevea brasiliensis; assembly: GCF_030052815.1. Lineage (NCBI taxonomy): Eukaryota > Viridiplantae > Streptophyta > Magnoliopsida > Malpighiales > Euphorbiaceae > Hevea > Hevea brasiliensis. Next base: position 18,505,628 of record NC_079507.1, read on the forward strand.
AGGGTAAAGATGTTGCAGTTAGTAATTATTAATGGATATTGTAATCAGAATAAGTTTAGGATATAAGTGAACTCAAGAAGGATAAAATATAAGAAAATTTAATCTATTGGAATCTATCGTAGTAACTATGCAATGTTCTTGATGTTTGTACTGTAAGCTGCAGATTACAGTACTGACTTGAGATTATTGTGTAGAGCTACGTACTACTCAATAGTAATCCAAGATGAGAATAGTTGCCAACGGCATCTATTTTGGTATAGTTATGCTAGGATAGAATTTTATTATCGAAAATGAGTTTGGAAATCCTACTTAGGGATTTAAAACTCAAAAGTTAAAATATCGAAAGGTTATAGTTGTACAAAAGGAAGTATTTTATACAATATTGGTAGATAAACGAGTTGTGGAAGTGAAAATTTGAATAGTTGATTTAAATGAAATAAGAAATGTTACGAATATGAGTAAGATTATTGGCTAGAATGGTTAGAGGACCAATGATTAGATAAATAATTCTAACATGACCACAATGGTCATTCGATAAGAAAACATGAATTGAAATATTAGACAGAACGATAGTAAGAGAACATTAGTGTTATACGAACAAATTAAATGTTGCATTAGATTGTTAAAAGTCTTACACAAACTTAAAGGAAAGAAGATTATATGATTGTATAGAAAAGAGAAAGAGAAAAACTAAGTTCTCACTCCATAGAACCACACAAGGTCCTAGAAAGAGTGGATTCGTTAGCACACAAAATTTCTTACTTCTAAAAAGGTGAAATGCATTTAAATTTATGATGGGGAAACTCATAAAGATCTTAGTACATGAGATGAAGCAGCTGAGAAATAAATGTATACATTTGGTTAAGGTGTTATGGACCATCATTCAGGCCAGGAAGTTACTTAGGAAAGAGAGGATGATATGAGGAGGCAGCACCCACAGTTATTCAGAGACTAAAATCAGGTAAAATTTAGAGACGAAATTTATTTTAAGGGGGGAGAATTGTAACACCCCTATGTTCGGTAGTGCGTTCTACTGTTCTGGTGATTAGTGTCTGTCCGGACAGTTAGGATGTTTAGAACTAAATTTAAATGTTAGTGAGGAGACATAAAATAATGAAATACAAGAAAGGAAAATACAAGAAAAACAAAGGAAAAATAATAGCAATGAAATGAAACTGAGTTAAATGAGCCAGCACCGCAGTGATGGGTGACCGCACGAGGAAGTTACTGTGCAGGTAATAGCTGACCCCAGGACTACAGGGAACCCTTGGAATTTAGTTTCGAGACATAATTAAAGACTCTTTGAAGTATAAATTTCATTAGAAATATCAAAGAAAAATTAATAAATTAGTACAAAGAAAAATGAAAAATCGAGAAACAGACAAAAATCGATATTACTGAAAAATCAAGAATATAACCCGAAGTGGGGCATTTTGGTCATTTGACACCTAGAGTTGCCTTTTGACCTCAATGTCTATTAAAAATAAATGATATTACACTTTAGAAATGTCATGAAAAATTAAATTGGGATACATTATGTAAATAGTGAAAAAGGGGAGATAAATGTGTAAATAATGGAACTTGAAATAATTAAACATTTAATTTAAAGTTAGTGCTCCACCAACTCAAGCCTTGGGACACCTATCTAAGCCATTTGTGGGTAGAATCATCATCTTTAACCTTGAAAGAAAACCAGTCGAAGTGAACCTCCATGAAAGAACTCCATGACCGAATGAGCTCCTCCACCATGCAACCTTGATTTAGTCATTATTCTCACTTGGTTTCTTCATTAAAGCTTGCCTACTCACCTTGGGGAAGATATTGGCAACAAGAAAAACAAGATTTGGTGAAGTTTGAAGGAAGCTCTCAAGTGGTAAGTGTCCAAATCTTCTCCCTAGCTTAAGTAAACCTTGTGTTTAGGTTGAGGTGAGTACTTTGGTGAAGAGAATTGAAAAAAAAAATAGTGAGATATGAATTTATCAATTTTCAGTAGCCATGAAGGTTTATGGTATTTGAGTTTTTCTTACCTTTAATGGATGGGAATTAAGGTTGTAGTAGGTTAATGTCCAAGTATGTGCATGTTTGTGCTTGAATTAAGGGTTTTAAATGGGACCTTGATTCTTTGACAAAATGCCATGTTTGGCAGCCTATAATATCATGAATTTGTGTCTGTGAATATGAAGTTTATTAATGAAATATGATAGTGTTGAATTGTGGGCAGTTTGTATAATTGCCATGGAAGTGTATGTGTAAAATAAGTATTGTTGTACATTGAATTTGGGTGGATGTGAATGTTGGACTTTAATGGTGAATTGTGTGCATTGAGCACTTGAGTGTTCTGCCCAATATGCTTGCTGGAATTGTGTTTAGTATTTGTAGAAGTGCTATGAATAAATAATAAAGTCATGAGGAGGAGGAGGAATGTCAAATTGGAAGTGTAATTGTCTTGTGCAGGTTGTGTGTTATTAGTAGTACCTAAATTAGGTTATAAGTACAAAACTGTGAATCCAATTGGTATGAGGCCAATGGGGGGTGAAACTAGACACCAAATAGGCCAACTTTCATGGAGAAATATTGTCAAAATTCTGCCTAGAAACTGACCTTAAAAATGACCAAATCCGGAATGGCAACCTTGCAAACCCAGATTTTTGACCATATGAACAGTAGTCATTAGGATGACCTTAACTCACTCAAAACAGGTCCAATTGACCTGAAATTTTTACCATGGATAGCTTAGACATAGAGCTACAATTCTTATGGAGACACTAAAGCCCGAAAATGGCCAGAACCAAGTCAAATAGCTTGCACAAGTTTGGGTATCAAAACTGCCAGAACTAAATGTGACCTAAAATTGACCAAATTTTGCACTAAAGGTGCAATCTGTCCAGTTTTAGTAAATTGACCATATCTTGGTCTATGCAACTCAGAATGACCTGAAATTTTGTCCCAAGTGCGATAAGACATAGAGCTACAATTTTGCTTCTTTGACTAGAAACTAAAAATGTCACACCTTACCCCTCTGTAAGGCATAACATGATCCCGTAGAATACCTAATGAACTACCGAACTTCACCTACCGATAACTCATTAAATACCCTACAAGGGATTTTAAAACAATTTTCTTACTTTTGATAAGTGGTGAGCATTTTCTAATAGGTATTAAAACATTTAATTAAAGTTGAAAACTAGTTAAAATTTTTAGTCCATTTTATTTTTCCGCAAATTTTATAAAAATTTTGGCAGAATTCCATTTATATTTTGAGAAAACAGTTCTTCAAATACCTGTAAAAAGCACTTCCAATAAATTTTATCAACCACTACTTCAATTTCACAATCAATTTCAACCAATTTCTCAAGTCTCAAAATTCAACAGTCAACATTTCTCAATTTCTAAAATTCAATAATCATTAAAATAATATCTATCAATCTCATTCAAATTAAAATAAAACATTTCCATTCATTAAAGACAAATAATCTATATATATACATCATACTAAAATCTACATTAGGAAAATTCAAACCAAAATTTTATTACAACTTTATACAAACTTTGTACAAACTGTTCAAGACCGAATTTACATGTCCATACATTTATGTACATTACATATATCAAAATCAATTTCTATAATCAGGGTGTAAAATATACCTGATATAACTTCAGGATGAGTCGCTCGATAATCCTCAGCAGCTCACTCTGCTGCTCCTTTAGTCTCTAAATCTGCGACAGCAATAACAGCTATCGCTGAGTACTGGGAATCAGTGGTGCACAACCTACTAAAATAATCTTTATGCAGAATTTAAATCACATTTATTCAAAAATTAAATTGAGCATGCGAATCAAACACAAAACATGAATTATGAGATTTTATTCCAAACAATTTCATTTCGAAGTATTAAACACATTTCATAAAACCCACAATTAGATCATGCCATTCGAAACAAATATAATCTCAATAGCCAGAGGCTAAGGAGAAGTCACATCACAAGGCTAGCTAGCTCAAATATATGGATATCCATTCAAATCCTCTTCTACTCGCACACCTCAACACTTCTCTAGAGAAGGAATCAAAATTCGAAACTAATTACCTCCACGAGTCATGCTAGTGAGGTGTTCAAATATATGGTCATGACACTGTGGTTTCAAAACTTATCTTAACAATTTGCTAAACATTGCTATTTCAAATATACCCAATAACTTTCACAGTTTAAATGAAAACATCATAAATAATGTCACAAATAAACTTTCAACAATTCTAAGCAAAAGTAAAATACATATTTCATTCACTTTATCAATGAATTTTAAAGCATAGTGATGTTGTGTACAAACCTCAAGCGAGTCGCCTCTTAGCCTTAACTCGGTTCCTCGGGTTCTTTCCCAGTATTCTTTTCAACTGAAATACACAATTTTATAGTGTTTCAGTACCATAACTTAGCATAAATCCAAAAATAAATTTAACTTCACTTTTACCTAGCTCTAATGTGCTAAATTCAACGTTCCTTAAATTTTTGTGTTTCGGGTTACTATTCACTACACTATTCAAGTTAAATTATTGACTTTCTAAGGCTTAATAGGTCTGGGAATTTCAACTTCACCCACATACCACATTTTGGTCACTAAATTTGTTAGTTTTGGTTGTTTTTTCAAATTCTAAGTCTTTTATGTAAATTTGATAATTTTCAGTTTCGGAGTCTAAGGTTACACTATTCCATTGGTCACTTTTCTGTTAGAATTTGGCAAAACTTCCTTCATAGAAAATGTTCCCTATTGTCTTAAGTTTATTCTCCTTTTTGAATCACTCCAATTAGAGTTTTGTAGCTCAAGTTATAGCTATTTGAACCATAACTGCCGGATTGGACTCAACCTAGAATTCTAGGCAATTTTTGGTTCTGGCAGTTTTAGGTCACCAAATTTGGGTGGCCAAATGACTTAGTTAATGGAATGATTTGGGTTTGTGTTCTTCATGAAAGTTTTAGGTCTATGTCTAAACTATCCACTGGTAAAATTTCAGGTCATTTTGACCTGTCTAGCTCAAGTTATGGCCAAATGAACAAACACTATTCATTTGGTCAGTTCGTACAGGGCAGACTGTGATTTTCCAAGTTTGGTCATTTTGTTCACTAGGTTTTGGTCACTTTTTGGGCATGCTTCCTAAATGAAAATTGTGTCATTTAGTGTCTATTTTCATTCCCAATTGGTCTCATACCAATTGGACTTGTAAATTTTCATTTTTAGTCCTTCAAACGTAACTTGGTCATACTGCCAGCAGTATGACCACACTCAATCCGAATTTGCTTTTGATTCAAACACTCCTAACACACCTCATTAGGTCACAATTGACCATTTCTCTCCTTAAACTAGGTCCAAGACATCATTTACAAGTTTCTCACATATTTTTCTCTAAACCCTAAGGTCCAAAACCCTAATTCACACTAATTGTTGCAATTAACCAATTCAATGCTTTTAAATATAATCACTCAACTAATTAAGGTTCATATACTCATTCAAATCCATCAAACCATGCAAATCACACTCCCCATCAAGCTGGCCGAAATTTCAGTTTGGTCCTCCACACACATTTTTATTTCATTTCATTAGTTTCTAAGTTTATTTAAGTAACTAAACATGCATTTAAAGTAGAAAATTGAAAGTTAGCATACTAACCTTAGGTGAAGTCTTTGATCTTCACTCTTTGTTCCAATTTCTCCCTTTTTCTTTCCTCTATTCTTTCTTTTTATGGTAATTTAGAAGTTTTCTAGGGTTCAAGGTTTAAATTTATGGTAAGGATTCAAGTTATTCAAGCTTGAATAACTTATCAATGGTGGATAAACATGGAGGAGGGAGAGAGAGGATTTTCGGCTAGCAAGAGGAAGAACAAGCAAAAATGATTTTTATTTCTTTATTTTGTATATTTATCCCTTAATTGACTTAGTCAAAATATTAAGTAAATAAAAATTTATATATGACTTCATATGTGATGTCACCTTGATGATGTCACTACCTTTTTTACTTTTCTTTTTCATTTTTTTTTCTTTTTTTTTTCTATTAGTTCTTTAATTTAATTGGGAAGGTCGAATCATCATGCACAGTACACATCACAATAATGAAACTTTCGAAAGGGCCATAACAAATAAGAACTTAGATTTAACCTCTAATAAGAGGAGAATCTAAGCCTGTACACGTACCATGGTAATCAAAACACAACTAACTCCATTGTCTTCTCAACAAATGAGAGAGACGGGTAATAACCTAGTCAAGCATCTATAGTGAGATATAAAACAATATCACAATCCTTTTAGTGAGCATAAATCATAATATAATTCGATTCAAAGTCAATTCCAATATCCAATAATTTTTATGCTTATCACAATTCAAATCATAAATTTGCATTTTTCTATGCAAATTACCCATCAAAATTCAAAACATGTTCTATCACAATTTTCCAAAACATAATTTATTCAATTCGCAACAATGCTTACTACTTATGGAAGTACCATTTCACAAAGCTAAATTCATACATACTATAACAATTTCAATAATCATTGAATTAAATCGAATGCTTGTTAAACATAATTCATAAGGAAAATAACGTCATTTAATCATATGAAATTTTCAAAATAAAATCAATTAAAAACTAGTTGTGCACAAACCTGATTTGAGTCGCTCCTAGGCCGTGACTCAATGTTCTTTATGCTTCTCAATATCCTTATCAACTGAAACACACAATTTAAAGTGTTTCAATACTCAATGAATTTGTTTCCAACCATAAAATCTAATATCTAAATTTTCTTGGTACTGTTTCCTTTAATTTATTTCATTAGTCAACTTATAATATTGACCCTTGATGCACTCTAAGTGAGTCAATTCCAATGTTACCAATATGTCACATTTTAGAGCCCTTTAGTGTTAGTATATGTTACCAAAATTCATTTTCAAGTGTATTGCATTTTGTTGCAATATATCAGATTTCGGTGTACTATTTTGACCTAGCCGGACGACCTACTTCCCTTGGTTTTCGAGTTTCGGTCCAAACTACAAACTTATAGGTCTATGTCTTATTGCAAGCGGGGCAAAATTTTAGGTCATTCTGAGTTATGTAGACCAAGTTATGGTCAATTTACCAATGCTGGACAGAATGCATCAAAATGATAACTTTAGGTAATTTTTAGGTCACTTTTGGCTCAGCCAGTTTTGGTACCTGAACTTGTGCAAGCTATTTGGCTTGGTTCTGGCCATTTCTGGGCTTTGGTGTCTTCATAAGAATTGTAGATCTATGTCTAAACTATTTATGGTAACAATTTTAGGTCAATTGGACCTGTTTTGAGTAAGTTATGGTCAAAACACTAACTACTGCCCAAATGGTAAATTTTCAGGCTTTTAAGTCACTAATCCGGATTTGGTCATTTTTAAGGTCAGTTTCTAGGCAGAATTTTGGCAACATTTCTTCATGAAAGTTGGCCTATTTGGTGTCGAGTTTCACCCCCCATTGGCCTCATACCAATTGGGTTCATAGTTTTGCACTTATGACCTAATTTAGGTGCTGCCAACATACACAACCTGCATTTAAATATCACACTTCCAATTTTAATAATCCTCCTCCTCCCAATACTTCAGTATTCAATCAATGGCAATTCATCAATTTTTCTTCAACACCATCCCTCACCTTAAACATCGTTTTGCCTAAAGAAAGGAGGAGTAATTGGACAATTACCTCTTTTGGAGCTTGCTAAAAACTCACTAAATCCCTTCCTTCTTGTTCCTAATATGCTTCCCAAAGTGTGTAGTTTAACTTTAGTGAAGGAAGATGGGTGAAACCATGGCTTGATCACTAGGAGGGGAGCTTTGCATGAATGGCCATCTATGGTGAGTTTGGGAGAAGAAATGGGTTCGGCAATGTTATGGAAATGAAGAAGAAGATGCTGAATGGTTAATTCACATGGCCATTTGAGTATTTAAATATCCCTTAGTGCTCCACTTATGTGAATTTAATTATTTAAATAATTAACTTTGATTAATTATAAGTCCACCCTTTAATTTCTCTCTAATTCCACTTCATTCCAATTTCAATTTTTCATGGTATTTTCAAAGTTTAATATCATTTATTTTTAATGGACATTTAGGTCAAAAGACGACTCAGGGTGTCAAATGACCACAATGCCCCTATTCGGGTTGCATTCCCGATTTTTCGGTAACACCGAGTTTTGTCATTTTCTCGATTTCTCATTTTTCTTTGTATTAATTAATTAATTTTTCTTTGATATTTCTAATGACATTTATACTTCAATAGATGTTTATTTAAGTCTTAAAAATATTTTCCACGGTTCCCCGTGGTCCAAGGCTAGTCAACGGTCCACACCGCAACTTTCTAGTGCGGTCATCCATCGCTATGGTTTTTGGCTCGTTTAACTTGGTTACATTTCATTACTATTATTTTTTCTTTGTTTTTCTTGTATTTTCTTTTCTTGTATTTCATTATTTTATGTCTCCTCACCCATATCTAAGTATAGTTCTAGGCATCCTAGCTGTCCAGACAACACTGGTCACTGGAACAGTAGAACGCACTACCGAATATAGGGGTGTTACAATTCTCCCCCCCTTAAAATAAATTTTGTCTCAAAATTTTATCTGACATCAGTTTTCGAACAGCTGTGGGTGCTGTCTCCTCATGTCCTCTTCTAAGGAGAAACTTTAAGGAATACCTTATTACCCACTGCATATTCAATAACTCTTCTCTTTAGATCAACATAGGACTTCTGACGGTCTGATGCAGCCTTGAGTCGATCTCTGATCAATCTGATCTTTTCCTCTGTCTGCTGAACAATTTCTAGCCCAATCATCTTTCTTTCACCTACTTCATCCCAACATAGGGGAATTCTGCACTTTCTACCATATAAAACTTCATATGGAGGTATCCCAATACTTGATTGGTAGCTGTTGTTATAAGCAAACTCAATCAAAGGCAAGTGTATATCCCAACTACCTTCAAACTCAATCGCACAAGCCCATAGCATATCCTCTAATATTTGAATTACCCTCTCAGATTGGCCATCTGTCTGTGGGTGGAATGCCGTGCTGAAGTTCAATCTAGTTCCTAGGGCTTTCTAAAGACTACCCCAGAATCTAGAAGTGAACCTAGGATCTCTGTCTGATACAATCGATGCTGGCACTCCATGCAGTTTTACAATCTCATTTATGTATAATCTGGCCAATCTCTCCAACTATAATCCATCCAGACTGGCAAAAAGTGAGCAGACTTGGTTAGTCTATCAACTATGACCCATACTGCATCATGTCTATTCTGTGTTCTCGAAAGTCTCATCACAAAATTCATAGTTATCCATTCCCTTACAGTACTTCATAGGGTGCCGTTTGTATGCTAGCTTGACACTTATTATTGTATACAAATTCTGTTAGTTGGAGGTATCTGTCCCATCTCCCCTCGGATTCAAGGACACAAGTTCTCAGTATATTCTCGAGGGCTTATTACATTTTACAGGTTATTATTATCATTTCATTTAATTATTTACAGAAACTCAATGAGTTTCAGGATTTACCTGAATTACTTGTTTCGACTGTCTATCCATCTGAGGATGATAAGTCGTACTGATATCTCTAAACTTATAGCAATTACTGTGGTATAGGTAGTTCACATTATTATAACCGAGTCACTGACTCCAGCTACCTTACAAGTGTAGTCTTTCGAAAGGCTAGTTTTGAAGTTTTAAATTTCTAACTAAAATTTTCACATTTATTTTCAGTAATAGCGCTCTATTCGGGCGTAACTGTATCAATTTATATATTACTTACAAATATTCTTATTTTATTGTACCACGAGGAAGCACGTAACTCTACACAATAATCCTGTGTCGGTACTGTAATCTGCAGCTTACAATACAAACATCGAGAACATTACATAGTCACTACGTTATAACCTCATGGACTAGGTTTTTTAACATCTTATCTTTCTTGAATCCACTAATATCCTAAATTGATTCTGATTACAATATCCCTTGACAATTACTAACAGTAACATCTTTGCCCTCATCTAAAGCAATTCTATTATTGTAACTTACTTTTAGGTCCTCTTGCCTTACAATAAGTAGTCTCGCCAATTAACTTTATAATTTATGGTGTGTTAAAAAATACTTTTAGCTAACAATTCTTCCAAAATTAATGTCAATCATACTTGTTATTATAGTTTTTATCCTAAAGGACTAGTCACTAATACATCAAAATTCATTCACATGTAAAGGAATAGCAATAGAACATATAGTTCTAACACTAACACACAACTAAGTAGTGCTGGGATCAAATAATAACTAATTGTTTCTTTCAAAAATTAAGAACTTACCAGCAGCTACATTCAAAGTTTCTGTTCTTTCCCCTTGGCGCATAATAGACGCTTTGACTGGTGCACTACTTTATTCGGGTTGATTCACTGTGTTATGGTGGTGAGGAGTACCAACTCTATTTTCATCTAGACTCTAACTGACTTTCTGTGAACTCTGGAGAGCAGATTGAGGTGCTCTAGTACAATCTCTAATAAAGTGTCCAAGCTTTCCACAATTGTAGCAGGCTCCAGAGGCCTTACGACAAATACCTCCATGTAGCTTACCACAAACATGGCAGAAACCGGCAGAATAGGAACTTCTAGTTGTTTAACGACTAGATCTTAGTGTTCTCTACCCTGATGATCTGCCTCTGTCATATCCCTGAGCTCAGGGTTCCTCAAATTCTTTTCTCTTCCCCAAATTACTGCTCGAGCTCTAACCCATATGCTTCTCCCTCTTCTCTATTTCATGTTGCCCTTGTGGGGGTTGGGTTTGTGCTTGAGCTTGAGCTGACAGAATATCAGCCATTTGTTGAAAGAAAGTGGCCATTTGCTGGGCCATTTGTGCAGTAATTTGTACCGGTAAAACTGATACAGTCGGGCCTTCGACACTTTGTGGGGCTGAGGCCTCAACTTGTACTTTTGCCATCATAGACTGTTCTATTGTCTCATTCTTCTCTTCCATATCATTTCACAGGATTTTCTATTCCTGTACAACCAACTCAAGGAGATTCCTCTCCATTAGTTCATATTTATGATGTAAATGTACTATATGTATTAAACATTTGAGCAGTTGTAGTTACTGACAAAAAGATTTCAAATTCACAGTTTGAAATTTACTTTAAAACCATTGCTCTGATACCACAAAACATGTCACACCCTACTCCTCCGTAAGATGTAACATGATCCCGTAGTACACCTAATGAATTATCGTACTTCGCCTACCGATAACCCATTAGATATACTACAAGGGATTTTAAAACAATTTTCGTGAAATTTAAATCATCGATTAAAATCTGGTGTTATAAAATTTTTTTCAAAATTTCGACAGAGTGCCGGCTGTATTTTGAGAAAACAGTTCTTCAAACCTGAAAAAGAAAACACTCCCAGTTTTCTCAAATACAACTCCAAGAAACTTCATTTTATCTCATAATTCAATCTCAATAGTCAATCATTTCATTTTCAAACCAAACTCATCATAAAAGAAACATTTCATTGATTACAATACTCAAAAATTAATATTACAAAACTATTGAAGTAAATGAAACCTCAAATTTACATTTACAATAATTTACATTTAATTACACACCAAAATATTTTACAAGAGTTTTTATACAACTGCTCAAATAATTTACATACATATTATTACATGCATACATCAAAACCTGTGTACATAGGTATACCTGTAGCTGATCTGAATGTCTCTTCAAAGAAGCTTACTCAATTGCTCTATGCTCTTTTCACCTGCGACAGTATACAAAGCTATCGCTGAGTGGTAAACTCAGTGGTGCACAACTATAATTTAAAATATAGTTCAATATACCTTAGCAAAATTTCAGCAAATAATTTGGAAATCAGGATACTCATCAAATTTCAAAAATCAAATTATTCATTGCCAATAACATAAATCATTTGTATGAAATGACTTTGATCGCGAAATTCAATTTATCAAATCACAACAAAACATTTAAGGTAATTCCAACAAAATCAATTATACATAAATCATAATTGAAATCACAATTCTTTACTATTCAAAAATATTCTTTATCTCAAAACCCATTCTTTATCTCAAAAGCCATTATTTATCTCACTAATTATGCAAGACTAATCCGCAAGGGCCATCTTCGGGGTGATTCTAACTCTCTATGGTCGGGGAGGTTGAATCATCATGCACAGTACACATCACAATAATGAAACTTCCAAAAGGGCCATAACAAATAAGAACTTAGATCTAACCTCTAATAAGAGGAGAATCTAAGCCTGTACACGTACCATGGTAATCAAAACACAACTAACTCCATTGTCTTCTCAACAAATGAGAGAGACGAGTAATAACCTAGTCAAGCATCTATAGTGAGATATAAAACAATATCACAATCCTTTTAGTGAGCATAAATCACAATATAATTCGATTCAAAGTCAATTCCAATATCCAATAATTTTTATTCTTATCACAATTCAAATAATAAATTTGCATTTTTCTATGCAAATTACCCATCACAATTCAAAACATGTTTTATCACAATTTTCCAAAACATAATTTATTCAATTCGCAACAATGCTTACTACTTATGGAAGTACCATTTCACAAAGCTAAATTCATACATACTATAACAATTTCAATAATCATTGAATTAAATCGAATGCTTGTTAAACATAATTCATAAGGAAAATAACGTCATTTAATCATATGAAATTTTCAGAATAAAATCAATTAAAAACTAGTTGTGCACAAACCTGATTTGAGTCGCTCCTAGGCCTTGAATCAATGTTCTTTACGCTTCTCAATATCCTTATCAACTGAAACACACAATTTAAAGTGTTTCAATACTCAATGAATTTGTTTCCAACCATAAAATCCAAATCTAAATTTTCTTGGTACTATTCCCTTTAATTTATTTCATTAGTCAACTTATAATGTGGACCCTTGATGCACTCTAAGTGAGTCAATTCCAATCTTACCAATATGTCACATTTTAGAGCCCTTTAGTGTTTGTATATGTTACCAAATTCATTTTCAAGTGTATTGCATTTTATTGCAATTTACCGGATTTCGATGTACTATTTTGACCTAGCCGGACGACCTAGTTTCCTCAGTTTTCAAGTTTTGGTCCAAACTACAAACTTTCAGTTTTCAAGTTTTGGTCCAAACTACAAACTTATAGGTCTATGTCTTGTTGCACGTGGGGCAAAATTTTAGGTCATTCTGAGTTTTGTAGACCAAGTTATGGTCAATTTATCAATGCTGGACAGAATGCATCAAAATGGTAACTTTAGGTCATTTTTAGGTCACTTTTGGTTCAGCTAGTTTTGGTACCTGTATTTATGCAAGCTATTGGGCTTGGTTCTGGCCATTTCTGGGCTTTTGTGTCTTCATAAGAATTGTAGATCTATGTCTAAACTATTCATGGTAAAACTTTCAGGTCAATTGGACCTATTTTGAGTAAGTTATGGTCAAAATACTAACTACTACCCAAATGGTAAATTTTCAGGCTTTGAAGTCACTAATCCGGATTTGGTCATTTTTAAGGTTAGTTTCTAGGCAGAATTTTGGCAACATTTCTACATGAAAGTTGGCCTATTTGGTGTCTAGTTTCACCCTCCTTTGGCCTCATACCAATTGGGTTTATAGTTTTGCACTTATGACCTAATTTAGGTGTTGCCAACATACATAACCTGCATTTAAACATCACACTTCCAATTTTGACAATCCTCCTCCTTCCAATACTTCAATATTCAATCAATGGCACTTCTATATATATTGTACACAATTCCAGCAAGCAGCTTTGGGTAGAACACTCAAGAGTTCAAGGCACACAATACACCATTATTGTTCAACAATTAATTCAACCCAAAATCAATATACCTCAACACTTAATTTACACCATACACTTCCATGGCAATTACACATACTGCCCCCAATTCAACACCATCATAATTCATCAATAAATTTCATAAATTCACACACAATTTCATGAGGTTAAAGGCTGCCAAACATGGCAGTTTACAAAAGTATCAAATTTCCTTTTCAAACCCCTAATTTCAAGTACTAAGATACACATACATGGATATTAATTTACTATAACTTCATAGTGACTTAATTAACCCAATTTTCCATCCATTAAAGGTAGAGAAAGCTCAAGCACATTAAGTTTCCATGGCTGTCGAAATTAGCCAAGTCCAATTACCCAATAATTCATCAATTTTTCTTCATCAAACACCATCCCTCACCTTAAACATCATTTTGCTTAAAGAAAGGAGGAGTAATTGGACACTTACCTCTTTTGGAGCTTGCTAAAAACTCACTAAATCCCTTCTTTCTTGCTCCCAATATACTGCCCAAAGTGTGTAGTTTAACTTTAGTGAAGGAAGATGGGTGAAACCATGTCTTGATCACTAAGAGGGGAGCTTTGCATGAATGGCCATCTATGGTGAATTTGGGAGAAGAAATGGGTTCGGCAATGTTATAGAAATGAAGAAGAAGATGTTGAATGGTTAATACACATGGCCATTTGAGTATTTAAATATCCCTTAGTGCTCCACTTATGTGAATTTAATTTTTTAAATAATTAACTTTGATTAATTATAAGTCCACCCTTTAATTTCTCTCTAATTCCACTTCATTCCAATTTCAATTTTTCATGGTATTTTCAAAGTTTAATATCATTTATTTTTAATGGACATTTAGGTCAAAAGACAACTCGGGGTGTCAAATGACCAGAATGCCCCTATTCGGGTTGCATTCCCGATTTTTCGATAACACCGAGTTTTGTCATTTTCTCGATTTCTCATTTTTCTATGTACTAATTAATTAATTAGTTTTTCTTTGATATTTCTAATGACATTTATACTTCAATAGACATTTGTTTAAGTCTTAAAAATATTTTCTAGGGGTCCTCGCGGTCCAGGGCTAGTCAACAGTCCACGCTGCAACTTCCTGGTGCGGTCACCCATCGCTATGGTTTTCGGCTCGTTTAACTTGGTTACATTTCATTACTATTATTTTTCCTTTGTTTTTCTTATATTTTCTTTTCTTGTATTTCATTATTTTATGTCTCCTCACCCATATCTAAGTATAGTTCTAGGCATCCTAGATATCCGGACAACACTGGTCGCTGGAACAGTAGAACGCACTACCGAACATAGGGGTGTCACATGACCAGCTTGAAAGAATGATAGCACAAGGGAAACAAGAGCTCCTGCCAGAATCTGAATATGCCTTGAGGACATTCAACCTAGCCAGACAAGAAGAAAGACACTATGAGTGTCTCAAAAGATGTCATTGTATTTTAAAGAGTCTCCCTGAGCCTAAACAATTTTAAAGAATACTATGTATGAGCTGTTTGATTAATGAATCGCTTTAGACCATTGTTTAGCAAAATATGAATGAATACTATAACTCCCGTAGGAACTATCCTCGCTAGGGTTGTATGAAAAGATGAATGTGCCATATGGAAAAGTATCATAGACATGCATTTGATCCAATCATTCACCGTCAGACTATCGAGCGATGCCATGATAAAGTTGACAAAATTATCTTTCTGCAGACTCCATTTTTGGCGGTTATAAGCCACCGTATTCTATTAGAGTTAGGATCCCTAACTCTAATAGAATTTCAAACTAATTTAAAATTTCTTCTCACAGGAAATCAACATTGCTCCAAGCAAAGTAAGCCTGACTAAGCAAGCAGTTCAACCAAAACGAGTGTACTTAAAAAGGTCTCGAACAAAGAAGACAATGGAAGATCAGAAACAAGTCCAAAACCTACAGGGACAAGTTTTTGAATTAAGAGACCAAGTCTAAGAGCTCATGAAATTGATGAAGGAGATATCCCAAAATAAACCTGCATCAGAACCAAATCTGCCACTACCTCCCCCACTCCCTACAATAGTTGATTCCCATCAAGCTTTAACCTCTTTCACTTTTCAATCTCCTATCCCCGATCCCATGATCATTGTCAATCCGACCTTCATAAATAATGACTTACCTTTCCCTTATCATTCGGCTGTCTCAAATGCCGTGTTACACCCTTCCATACTGATCCCTCATGTCCACCCTACAACTTATTTGCCAACTGGGGGAATGCCTCATGTAGTAGGAGAAAGTAAAGCAAAAGAAAATGAGAAGTTTACTGCTCTAGAAGAAAGATTAAGGGTGATAGAAGGTCTGAACATGTACGGTTCAGTAGACATGTCGTCACTGAGATTGGTACCAGATGTGGTGGTACCACCCAAGTTCAAAGTTCCGGACTTTGACAAATATATCGAGAATTCAAACCCCTACATTCACTTGGCCACTTACATCGTTAAGATGTCAGCCCTTACAGAAGATGACAGACTTCTAGTTCACTTTTTCTACGAGAGTCTCTCCGGGGCAACCCTGAGATGGTGCATTCAACTAGATAGGAGCAAACTGCGCTCCTAGAAAGATTTGGCCAATGCTTTCCTAAAATAGTACAAGTTCAACTGTGACGTCACCCCCACAAGGAGAGACCTCCAAAATCTGGTGCAGAGAGAAATGGAAAGCTTTAGGAGTATGCCCAAAGATGGAGAGAGAAAGCAGCGGAGGTATATCCTCTAGTTACTGACAATGAACTCTGCTCTCTATTTATTGAAACATTAAAAGCTCCGTATTTTAATTTGATGATTGGGAACACCTCCAAAGCTTTTCAGACATCATTCAAACTGGCAAAAGAATTGAAGCTAACCTCAGGTTAGGGAGACTGCAGGAGTTGACTGAGAACTCTGTAAAGAAGACCGCCAGTTTTGGAAAGAAGAAAGAAGGTGATGTGCATTCCATTACCCGAAAAACCCAACCTCCATTCTCTCAGAATAATTTTCGGCCGTACCCTCATACTCAAGGCTCGACAATAGCAAACATTCAACCCCCTTTCCGAAATTATGCTCACCCTCGCCCACAATATCCACCGTAAGCAGCTTACAACCCCAGACCGCCTGCCCCACCTAATCAATCAAGATTACCTCCTCCCCAAGCCAACCTAAGACCACAGAGAAACCCTGATCCTTCTCTCCCCCTTCTGCTCAGTGAAATATACCGATACCTCCTCGGTATAAATTAGATAGTGCCTATCCCCTTGGACTCGATTCAGCCACCATATCCTAGGTGGTATGACGCTAGTGCCCGATGTGAATATCATGGCGGGGCACTGGGGCACTCGACTGACAATTATGAAGCCCTTCAGGGAAGAGTACAGGCCCTCATAAAAAATGGTTGGCTAAAGATTGAAGGAAATGGTTCTCTCCCCAATGTCACTTCAAATCCATTGCCCAATCATGGTACGGGCAATGGCGTGAACATGATAGAACCTGAGGATGAAAGTTTAACTTTAGATGTAGATCAACTGATTCCTCACTTCGAAGAAATTTTTGCAATGTCAGAAAGAGAAGGTTACCTCTAACCTCAGACACAGGGATCGGTAAGTGATACAGATGCCCCTACCATAGAGGAGCAGCTGATCATGAGCTGCGCAACTGTAAGGGGTTCAAGCAGGAAGTCCAGGGGATGCTGTCACTCAAAACTTTGAGATGTCAGTGGAGATCGAGGTTGGAGGGCGAAGTGAACATAGCCAGGTTTGGTCGGAATGCCTCTACCCCCAATCCCAGATTAACCTTTTCTGCTCCCAGCATACCAATACCACCAATAACAATCATCCGAACCCCGCCTCAACTCCCAATCACAAACACCCATGTAGTGCCTTGGAACTACAATATTTAAGTCCTTACTTAGGAGGCATCCAGCAGTACTTGGACCCCTACCCTCAACTATACACATACTCAACCCATAAGCCCTCCTAAACCATGTTTCGCTCCTCACGAGCACTTTAAAATGACTTATGCTGGACCCTCCAATGACTCTACTCCCTAATCAAACCCAAAACTTGTCACGACCACTAACTCCTCCCCACCAAATCAAGAGGTAGAATTTATAACCCGAAGTGAGAGATGTTATGGAAATGATGAGAGGGAAAAAAAGAAGGGGAAAGTAAAAATGGGAGAGCCGCAGGAAAACACGAAGGATGGGGCTGTGAGAATTAAGAAAGGGGAACCTGCTGAACTAAAGGAAGAGGAAGAATTATTGCTCCAAATAATGAAGCAGAGTGAGTATGACATCATTGAGAAATTGAGAAAGATGACTGCTCAGATTTCATTACTATCACCGATTCTGAGCTCGAAAGTGCATCGCCAAGACTTGCAGAAGATTTTGGATTAGGCCTTTGTGAACCCCAATATCACACTGGGGCAATTTGAGAAAATTGTTAGGTAAATTCAGGCATCCAATTTTGTTACTTTCTCGGAAGACGAGATAGATCGGCTGGCTTGAAGCACACAGAAGCTCTACATGTGACAGTCAAATGCAAAGGGTGCATAGTGGCCAAAGTCTTAATCAATAATGGATCTACCTTTAATGTCTTGCCTGATGCCACCTTGGCAAAACTACTTGTTGACTCATCAGCTATCCACCAAAGCGCCATGGTGGTAAGAGCCTTTGACGGTACAAAGAGGGAGGTACTCGGGGACATCGATTTACCACTGCAGATCGGGGCATGCACTTTCAACGTCACTTTTCAAGTGATGGATATCGAGCCTGCATTCACCATGTTGTTGGGGAGGCCCTAGATCCATTCGGCAAATGCTGTGCCCTTAACCCTGCACCAGAGAATTAAATACATCACGGGCGGTAAAATCATCATAGTAAAGGGGGAGGAAGCCATGCTAGTCACCAAGCCGCAATCAATTCCTTATGTGGAAACAACTGAAAAGTGCTTGGAAAGTTCTTTCCAAGCACTAGAGTTACAAGAAACTACCTTAAGGGATGAAGGGGCTGCAGTTATGGTTGCAAAGGTGATGCTTAAGAGTGGATATGAGAAGGCAAGGGATTGGGCACCGCATTGCAGGGAATTGTTGAACCCATACCGGCTATTCAAAAGATCGATCTCTTCAGCCTGGGATATGAGGAAGATGCTCTCATGGATGGGTAATTTTGGATGAGGAACACGCTCCGGGATCAAAGGTTTGACCGGAGAGTCGGGAAAATGAAAGTTGTCCCGAAAATCACAGATGTTTTCACCAAACTGATCATTGAGAATCCAAAGTAAGGTGAAGGATCTCTTGAAGAACCATCCGTTGATGTCATACAACTGGAGTCCCTATCTGAAGCCCTGATCTCACCGATTGCTGAGGGGCAAGAGCTAGATAATTGGGCAGCAGAAGACATTCCTATGCTCAATCTCGAGTAAAGTACATGTTGTTATCAACACTTGATCATTTGTCCATGGTGACAAGTGTAGTGTTGTAAATGGACCCTTTTTTATGATAAATGAATTAATGAATTAATAGTGTGTTTTGCATCCAATTCTCTTTTTCTTAAAATAAATTCTTTTAATATACTCCACTCTTATTTCTTCAGGACCATTGACTGACTCACACCTAATAATTCAATTGACTGAGAAGTTCCTTATGTTAATTTTGAAACTCCCATAACTACCATTACTTCAAGTGATTCTGAAGAAGAACCTGTAGAAGAACGGGGTGACGGAGACAAACCTTCCCTGGTGCCTTGTGGGGATGAAACACACACCATAAATCTAGGGACTGAAGAAATAAAGAGGGAACTTAAAGTAGTAAATAATGGGGAATTTCAGAATATGGTCAGCTTACTCAAGGAATTCATCGATGTATTCTCATGGAGCTATGATGACATACCTGGATTGGATCCTCAAATAGTAACTCACAAGATCCCTTTGATTCCTAGAACGGTTCCAGTAAAACAGAAGTTAAGAGGAATGAACCCTGACACACTACTCAAAGTTAGGGATGAAATCAAAAGGCAGTATGATGCTGGATTCCTGGAAGTGGTTAAATACCCTCAATGGATAGCCAACGTTGTCCCTGTAATGAAGAAGGACAGAAGAGTCAGGGTGTGTGTTGATTATAGAGATCTCAACAGGGTGAGCTTGAAGGATGATTTCCCTCTCCCTCATATAGATGTGCTGGTAGACAATGCTGCCGGACTGGGGAGATGTTCATGTATAGACGGAATATCAGGGTATAACCAAATCCCCATGGATGACGAAGACAAAGACAAAACTACTTTCATCACCCAGTAGAGGGTATTTTGTTATCGGGTTATGCCATTTGGGTTAAAGAATGCTGGAGCTACCTATCAATGCACCATGGTCACATTATTCCATGACATGATGCACAAGGAAGTGGAGGTGTGTGTGGATGATATGATCATCAAGTCTAGAGAGGGAGAAAGTCATGTACAAGTGTTGAAAAAGGTATTCGAAAGGCTCAAAAAGTATCAACTGAAATTGAACCTAGCTAAGTGTGTGTTTAGGGCTAGGTCAGGTAAGCTATTGGGATTCATAGTAAGTGAAAAAGGAATAGAAGTAGATCCAGACAAGGTTCGAGCCATTCAAGAAATGCCATCCCCGAAGATAGAAAGGGAGGTGCGTAGTTTTCTGGGAAAGCTGAACTACATCTCGAGATTCATTTCCAACCTCACTGCTAAAGCTAAGCCCATATTTAAGCTACTCAGGAAGAATAACACCGCTCGATGGGATTAAGTTTGTTAAGAGGCTTTTGAAAAGATTAAACAGTACCTATCAAATTTGCCAATATTGGTTCCTCCAGTGGCGGGAAGGCCATTGATTCTGTACATGGCAGTTCAACAAAATTCGATGGGTTGTGTCCTGGGGCAGCATGATGACATGGGGCGAAAGGAAAGAGCCATTTACTATTTGAGTAAGAAATTCAACGATTGCGAGTCGAGGTACTCATTCCTGGAGAAAACTTACTGCGCATTGGCCTGGACAGAAAATCGACTCAAACACTACATGTTGAATCATAAAACGTGGCTTATCTCCCGAATGGATCCCATCAAATATGTATTTAAAAGCCCGTTTGTACCAGGGAGGATAGCAAAATGGCAGGTCATACTCTCTCAATATGACATCGTCTATATGACCAGGAAGGCAGTAAAAGGAAGCATAATTGCTGACCTCCTGGCAGAAAACCCGATCCAAGATTATGAAGCCTTGGATTTCAAATTCCCCAATGAGCATGTCAATGAGGTCAGTAGTGAGGACAAAGAAGCGGCTGATGTATGGGAAATATATTTCGACGGAGCGGTCAATTTGTCTGGTAATGGGATTGGTGCTGTGCTGATATCCCTTGACGGGAAGCACTTCCCGATAGCTATCAAGCTGAGGTTCTACTGTACCAATAATGTTGCAAAATATGAAGCCTGTGTGATGGGTTTGCGGGCTGCCATCGAAATGAAGGTCAGGAAGTTAGAGGTGTATGGAGATTTGGCTTTGATCATTTACCAAGTCAAAGGAGAATGGCAGACTAAAGACTCGAAACTGATCCCATATCAAAAGTACCTCCTAGAATTGATCAAGAAATTTGAAGAGATTTCCTTCACCCACCTCAATCGCGATAAGAACCAGTTTGCTGATGCCTTAGCCACTCTGGCTGTCATGGCTCAGATGGAAGAGGGACAGACAACACAGGTGTTGCAAATCAAAGCAAGAAGTGAGTCAGCTTATTGTTTCATGGTCGAAGAAGAAACCAATGGTAAACCCTGGTATCATGACATCCAGGTCTATATCAAAACCAGAGAATACCCTCCAGGGGCAAGCAGAGACAAAAGAAGAATGATAAGGAGATTAGCACTGGGATACTACCCCAGCGGTGAAATTTTGTACAAAAGGAGCTCCAATGGCAAATTGTTTAGGTGCGTGGATGCAAAAGTAGCAAGGAGGATCCTTTTTGAGACTCATGAGGGGAATTGCGCAACTCACGCTGATGGGCATATGATGGCTAAGCAAATCATGAGACGGGGATACTTCTGGACTACTATGGAAAAAGACTGCATCGAATACTTTCAAAAGTGTCATAAATGTCAAATCTATGCGGATTCTATAAACATCCCGCCTCATCAATTGTTTAATCTTGTCTCACCTTGGCCTTTCGCAATGTGGGGCATCGATGTAATTGGTCCTATTAAACCTAAGGCATCCAATGGGCACAGGTTCATCTTGGTGGCTATTGATTACTTTTCCAAATGGGTTGAGGCAACATCATATATTCATATCATGCAGAATACGTTCCTCAAATTTCTCAAGAATAATGTCATCTGCCGACACAGCCTCCCCAGCGAAATTTTCACTGACAATGCCAAAAATTTGAATGGTCCAAAGATTCAGAGTTTATGTGACTAGTACAAAATTCGACATCTCAATTCTTCACCATACCATCCCCAAATGAATAGAGCAGTGGAGGCCGCTAATAAGAACCTCAATAGAATAATCAGGAAGATGACTATCACTTATAGAGATTGGCATGATATACTTCTCTTCGCCCTTCATGCTTATCGAACCTCTGTGAGGACATCGACTGGGGCAACTCCATACTCATTGGTTTACGGAATAGAGGCTGTTTTACCTATAAAAGTGGAAATTCCTTCCCTAAGAATTCTAAAAGAGTCAGGAATCGATGAGTCAGAATAGATTCAATCAAGGTTGGACCAACTGAATTTACTGGATGAGAAAAGACTAGTAGTAGCATGTCATGGGCAATTGTACCAAAGAAGAATGGCTAGGGCATTTAACAAAGGCGTTCGCCTGCACGAATTCTAATCGGGAGATCTGGTTTTGAAAAAGATGCTCCCAAATCAAAATAATTCCCGTTGCAAATAGTCGCCAACTTATGAGAGACCCTATATAGTTAAAAAGGCATTTTCTAGTGGTGCACTGATCTTGACTCACATGGATGACGAAGAATTCCCAAGACCCGTGAATAAAGATGCTGTCAAAAGGTATTATGCCTTAAAAAAAATGTAGGAGTGAAAACCCAAAAGGGCACTCCTAGCAAAATGTGAGAAAGAGGGCGAACACCCGCAAGGGCACTTTCTACAAAATGAGTGAAGGGTGAAAACCTGAAAAGAAATCTTGAAAAGCGAGCAAAAAAAAAATCTAGGGGTGAAAACCCGAAACGGCCCCCTTAGAACCAGAAAATGGAGAAATAAGGAAGGAAGCACAGGACCAGGAAAAAGAAGTAAGTTACCACGGCCCGAACGTTCGTCGAAGGATTACTTGAAATAATGGCAGTTAAGTAAGTTCAAAATCAGCTACAAGGAATTTGCAAGATTTATCCTTGTACCCTTTTCCTTTGAAACTGTACCTTTGTTCTCAAACCATAATAAAGTCATTCATTTACTCTAATTTATCTTTCTTATATACCTTCATTTATGCACTATTAATCCGTTAAAACTTTATCATAAGATCAGGATTTGAATATTGATAACTTCATGTACTTTGCTATGAGATTTGTAGGAAATGAATGATGGCGGCCTAAAAAAAAAAAAAAACGTAGGAGTGAAAACCCGAAAGGGCACTCCTAGCAAAATGTGAGAAAGTGAAAACCCGCAAGGGCACTTTTTGCAAATAAGAAAGGAGTGGAAACCAGAAAGGGCATCCTGAGAAGTGAGTAAGAGAATGAAATTGTAGGCCAAGTCTATGGGCTCGTCCTCCATTAATCATTTATCTTCGGAATCTTATTAAGTACACTTCGATCGGAGGAGCTTCTTGTGTCAGGTTTGCCTTGCTTTGTCAGCATTTTTACTTTCCTGCATTTTAATTCCTGCCATTAACCTCTGGTTCCTTGATCCAAGTTGATTTTAAATTTTAGCATCTTAATTCCTGTCATCAACCTCTGGCTCCTTAATCCAAGTTTATTTTAATTTTCAGTATTTTAATTTCCTATCATCAACCTCTGTTCCTTGATCTAAGATGATTTTAATTTTCAGCATTTTAAATTCCTGTCATCAACCTTTGGTTCCTTGATCCAAGTTGATTTAAATTTTTAGCATTTTAATTTCTTCTGGTTCCTTGATCTAAGTTGATTTTAATTTTTAGCATTTTAATTCCTGTCATCAACCTCTGGTTCCTTGATCCAAGTTGATTTTAATTTTTAGCATTTTAAATTCCTGTCATCAACCTCTGGTTCCTTGATTCAAGTTGATTTTAATTTTTAGCATTTTAATTTCCTGTCATCAACCTCTGGTTCCTTATTCCTGTCATCAACCTCTGGTTCCTTATTCCTGTCATCAACCTCTGGTTCCTTGATCCAAGTTGACTTTAATTTCCTGTCATCAACCTCTGGTTCCTTGATCCAAGTTGATTCCAATTTCCAACATTTTAATTTCCAGTTATCAACCTCTGATTCTTAGATCCAAGTTGATTTTGATTCTCAGTATTCTAATTTCCTATACTCTAATTGCCCAAAATATGGGTCTGAATCTTTACATAATTCCTATACGAGAGAATTTCATTCTCTTCAATAGAAATTATGTAAAGAGGGGCAGTTGTCAACACCATATTTTGGCCGATCTCCAAAGTTAAGGGACTTTAAAATCGACTTTATCATCTGCTCTCAGCCGATGTCCTTCGATCACAAATGACTTTTCCAAACTCACCGATTGTTCGACCATGGAATAAACCGATCCCATACTTAGTTAATTATTTTATGATCTCTTATCAGATGGCTTCGAATCAATGTTGGGTCTCTGAACCATCCTGTCTTACCTCCGATCTCTCTTTATAAATATTGTGGAACTTCATTTCGCTAATGTTATGATCGAGCTTCTCACTTGAATACCCCAGACATTCCTTAAAATGAAGTTAAGGCTTCTATCCGGTCTAATGACGATCCCGATATTAAGAATCCAAATTAATGTCAAGTCTTTCCAATTCTAATTTTCTAAAGTTTTACCCGGTGTTTGGTTATGGCTTAACTCGATCTCATGCTGACATATAATGTTTTTCTGATCTCTTATACTTGACTTAATGGTTGCTTTCAAGTTTAATATTCTAATACGTTCAAACAATTAAGTACTCATATAAGTTGGATGCTTTCTGATCTCATCAAGAAATTGAACAAAAAGGATTTCCATTCATTTCAAAGAAAAATAATACACAAGTTACTCAACAGGTTGGTCACCCCTAGCCTGCTCCCCAAGTACATCCTCCACTCTCTGATTCTCTCCCCCTCTCTCTCTCTGGCTCCTCGTCGCTCTCCTCTTCAGCCTCTAGGGCGAGCTCATTCATCCAGGAGAAGTCTTCTTTAGGATACCGCTTCCTCAGCTTAACCAGAAGGTAATTATGGGCATTCAAATAAGCCCTGGCTTCTTTTGTGGTGCTTTCCTCATCCTTAGCTTGGAGCTCCTCATCCTTGGCTTGGAGCTCCTCATCCTTCGCTCGGAGCTCTTCCTCCCTTGCCCGAAGTTCCTCATCAAAGTGAGTGAGATTAGCAGATTGACAAGCCTGGGTGACTTCAAGTTCCTACTCCACTTTGACTATTTTCTCTTCGCAACACTTCATCTAATCTTCCAATCTACTGATGTAGTTATTAGTAGAGGAGAGTTGAGCTTGTGCGGTTGAGGCATTCTGGACCGCCTTAAGGATCTCCCTCCTTAAGGCGTGGGTCTTCTCTCTGATTATGTGTTGATTGGCGATGGCCTCCAAGCCCAAACTCATAGTCTGAGTTAGGATATCATCAATGCTCTCCTCTGCTAATATGTTCTGATCCTCTTGGAAGCAAATGGAGGCACCCATAACTTTGGCTAGGCTGGGATTCCCTCTGGTAGAGCGATTCCTTTCTAGCAATTGGATTAGGAGTTGAGCACCCCGGGAAAGCGTCCTAATCATAGGACCTAAGGACTCCGCTTCCACATTGGAAGAGATAGGAGGAAGCAGGGGAGGTAGAAGTTCGATCTGTTAAGGAGCAGGAGCGATGACATATACCTATGGGATTGGCTGCTCCTGAGGTTGGGGAGAAGAGCTTGACACCTCTACCAATTCACGTTGAGGGGTCCGAGCATCAGCAACGGTAGCCCCTTTCATCGCCCACACTTTTCGAGAGACCTCCCTCTTTCGCTTGCGGCTCTCCTTGGAAGTGTCGCTGCCTGCCATACCTGCACAGAGAAGAAGTCAGTGAGTTCACTAAGATTCAGAGGCCAGAGATATGGATAGTACCAGGGCCGAGGTCAAAGAGCTAAAGCTCATAGTATTCGTCAGTAATCAGCCACATCATCCAATACTTTAGTTCGGCCATAACCGCGTCTAAGCACAAGAATTTCTGGGTGGATGCCTGAGACTTTAACTCTTTCACTATGGCGTCTTCATCCTTATTTAAGGTGATCTTCTTCGAGATCGGAGCGACCAAGTGTTGCTAACTCCGTGGGATACCCTCAAAGCCGTTCGGAATCTTGCTCCTCAATATAAAAAAGTGGTCCTTCCAATTCTTCAGTGAAGAAGGGAGATCGGTAAAGGGGGAGCAGTTCAGCTTAGCCTGAAAGAACCAGAACTCATTATCCTTCCTTCGGGCAAGCCTATGTAGCTTGGTAAAGACTTTAGCCGTGGGTTCCAGTCTCTTAGCTCGGCAGAGGCCCCGGAAAGCTATTAAAGTCTACCAGGAGTTCGGATGCACTTTAGCTACCGAGACGAGCTGGAACTTTAGGGCAGCCTTGTAAAACTCGTCCAAAGGAAAATGGAGTCCGACCTTCAGCTATTCTTTGTATACTATGAGGAGATCGCCTTCATCAAAGAAGTGATCAGCCTGATGGTCACCATGGCACTTGATCAGTTTGAAGGAGTCGATCCACAGGATGTAATCCTAACTTATGGACTGGAGATCAGTTTCCCCCAGAACGGATGGCAGCTCATCAATTGGTAGGTTTTCCCTCCTCAAAGAGGTTCCTCGCTTCGGTTTGGTAGCCGGACCAGTAACCAGAACGATGGTTATGCTGTTTCGACTGCCTAATCTAATCACATCGCCCTCTTTCAAGTTCACAAAACATGGACGGAAGGTGGGCTTGCAACTCTCTGACCCTCGGCACAGCTCATTTTCAGGAAAACAAAGGAAATTAACTGAGAAAAGAATCAAAATCCTTACCGGAATGTGATCGGTGTCGGAAAAACTTGAGAAAATGAGAGAAAACGCTAGGATTACTAGAGAGGTTCTGAATTCTCTTAACTAAAACCCGAATTAAAATACCACAACTTCAATACATAAAGTAACCCCTAAACAAGATCTGCTACCTAAAACTTACTCACTAAGGGTCATCTCATGTACTCATGTCCTTGGGTAGCCCTAAATAGTGAAATATCAAATATTCCTTTTATCCTTATAAAGGATTAACACTGTCACTCCAACCCCCTAATCACCAATTTTAATTTATAAAGAGCATAATGTTAAATCTTCTTACCCTCGTTGAGGGACGAGGTGGGGTTCCTAACACCTTCCCCACTTGTATGTGGACCCTGAACCTAGAATCTCTGTTTTCGAAGTGGTTTCTTCTTAATTTACCTTTTACAAATGGTTTTCTTTAATTTCCCTCAAAATTAAAGTGGCGACTCCTTACTTTTCCTACTTCGGTGAGAGCTCATCCAGACGATCGCAAAAACCCTTGTGACAGCTTGGCGACTCCACTAGGGACTTACTTTTCACCTTGACCCTGGTTTAGAGGTCCAAAAGCAGATTTAATTTTGTGCCCTTGTAAATTAAAATCGTAATTAGGGGGTTTAGTGTGCAAAATTCAAAAGTCTAAAAATGCTAATTTTTATTATCTCTTTCTAACCATTCTGCTTATTTTGATTGTCTTATTTATTACAGCAATTTTCGTCTAAAAAAAAAACTCCCCCCCCCATGAAAGGAAGAGGTAAATATGTCCCTTCACACACTGAATACTTACATAATGTCCTCACACACTTCAGCCCTATACCCGGGCTTTCTTATCCTTTTAAGAAATAGGAGGGAGTCATGTAGCAGTACCCGTGGATTTTACCCTGTTAGTATCCGTGAAGGCTTCTGCTCAGATTGGAACTTGTTCCATCTACTGCGATACTCGTGGAATTCTCCCGTTAGTATCGTGGTGGTCGAATGGGGCTCTACTATTTATAGTAGGGATAATTTTCTCGCCTCAGCCACTATGCTGGAAGCCTACTCACTACCAGTAGAGACAGATGCAAATGATTTGAGGCCGGTTTAAGGCCTAGTTTGAGATTGCAAGTGGTTGGATTTCGACATGACAACTTCTCTGGGTTGATATCATAGGCCCTTGAATTGGAAAGGATAGAACTGGAAGGGGCATCTGAGAAGGTAATCACTAAAAAAGAGAAGAGCAGTAAGCCTACAAGTCAGAGTCCAAGTAACAATTCGGGTAAGAGGAAGAGCTTTGGTGGACCAAGTAACAGAGGATCTAGTAGGGGAAGATTCTCAGGACAGAGGCCACCTAGATCCAGACAGCAGACATCTAGGGGTTCCTTTCCTACCCGTGCTTGTGAGACTTGTGGCAGGACTCATGGAGGAGTATGTTATAAGGCCATAGGAGCCTGTTACAACTGTGGTGGAAGTGCGCATTTTGCTAGAGATTGCACTAGTGCCCGCAGATCTAGGCCGCCTACTACCCGAGAGGATGCATTACGAGTTACGCTTCCAGAGGACAACAGACAACTAGTAGAGGCAGAGGCAGGGGTAGAGGTAACACTTCTGGCAGCTAGGGCATAGTGAGCCAACCAGAGCAGAGTGGTGCACCAGTCAGGTGTACACCATGCGCCAGAGGGATAAAGCTGAGACATCAGATATTGTGGCTGGTACTTTCTCCATTTTTGATAGAGATGTATATGTGCTGTTTGATCCTGGTTCTATACATTCTTAGGCTAGTGCCAGTATTGCATGCTCTATTGCTATTCCTTGTGTGAAATTGGATTTTGATGTGCTAGTGACTAGTCCTTTAGGACAAGAGGTAAGGGTGAACAAATTGTATAAGGATTGTCCTTTGGTGATCCAAGGACATACATTCTTGTCAGACTTAATTGACATGCCCTTTTGAGATTATGATATCATCTTGGGCATGGATTGGTTAGCCAGGCATCACACCATGATCAACTGTAGACTAAAGACAGTCACTTTTGGTCTTCCCGAGTATGCAAATGTAGTGATACACGGGGAGAGGCAGTTATTGACATCCAACGTCATTTCAGCTGCACTTGCTAGAAAGATGATTAGAAAGGGATGTGAATCTTATCTAGCTCATGTGATAGACACCCAGGTGGGGAGTTTAGATCTTAAAGATATTCCTGCGGTATGGGATTTTCTGGATGTATTTTCGAAAGAATTGCCGGGATTGCCTCCAAAAAGAGAGGTGCAGTTTGAAATTGAGACTATGCCTAGTGTGGAGCCAATCTCCATCACTCCTTATAGGATGGCACCTATTGAGTTGAAAGAGTTGAAGGTGCAATTGCAAGAATTGTTAGATAAGGGTTTCATCCGCCCTAGCGTGTCACCTTGAGGAGCACCAGTATTATTTGTGAAGAAAAAGGCTGGTACTCTCCGCCTATGCATAGACTACAGACAGTTGAATAAGGTGACCATAAAGAATAGACATCCTCTGCCACGGATTAATGATTTATTTAATCAGTTAAAGGATGCAACTACATTCCCCAAAATTAACTTGAGATTAGGCTACTACCAGTTGAGGTGCAGGAGCAAAGTATTCCTAAAATTGCCTTTAGGACTCGGTATGGCCACTATGAGTTCTTGTAATGCCATTCGGGTTGACTAATGCTCTAGCTCCTTTTATGGGCCTGATGAACACTATCTTCATGCCATATTTGGACCAGCTTGTTGTGGTGTTCATTGATGATATTTTGGTGTACTCAAAGAATGCAGAGGAACACGATAAGCACTTGAGGATAGTAGTGTAGACTTTGAGGGAGAAGCAGTTGTATGCCAAACAGTCGAAATGTGAGTTTTGGCTAAAGGAGATTTCATTTTTGGGGCATATTGGATTTGCAGAAGGTATCCAGGTGGATCCTAGCAAAGTTAAAGCCATTCTTAATTAGAAGCCACCCAAAAATGTCACGGAAATACGGAGTTTCCTGGGTTTGGCCGGTATTACCGAAGGTTTGTGAAGGTATTCTCCATGCTAGTATCTCCACTGACCAAGCTACTTAGGAAGGATGTAAAATTTAAGTGGACTGATCGATGCTAGGAAAGTTTTGATGAGTTAAAGAGGCATTTAACTGAAGCTCCAGTCTTAACCTTGCCCACTTTGGGTAAGAAGTATACCATATACAGTGATGCTTCTCATAACGGATTAGGCTGTGTGTTGATGCAAGATAGAAACGTCATTCCCTATGCTTCACGCCAGCTTAAACCGCATGAGAGGAATTATCCTACACATTACTTGAAGCTAGCAGCCATTGTCTTTGCTTTGAAGATCTGGAGACATTACTTGTATGGAGAGAGATGTTATATATACATAGATCATAAAAGTTTGAAATACTTGGGCACACAAAAGGAGCTAAATTTGAGGCAGAGGAGATGGTTAGAGCTGATAAAAGATTATGATTGCTTGATAGACTATCAGCCTGGAAAGGCAAATGTTGTAGCTAATACTTTAAGTCGCAAGACTATGGCTAGTTTGAGGGTTTCTCCTTTGTCCATGGTTCATGAATTAAGGGCATTGCATGCTAATTTGGAGATTAATGAAGATGGGCAAATGATAGCTACTTGGCAAGTGAAGCCAATGCTGGTAGAACAAATTAAAGCAGTTGCACAGAAGGATGATAAGTATGTGAACTTGATGGAAGAGGCTCGGGATGGCAAGAAACCAGAATTATCAGTAAATGATGAGAGCTTATTGTTATATAAGGGCAGAATGTGCATTCCTAAGAATGTTGAACTGAGGCAGACCATTTTAAAGGAAGCACATGATTCACCTTTTGCAATGCACCCCGGTGGAACCAAAATGTACAAAAGTGTGAAAGAGCACTAGTGGTGGAGAGGAATGAAGAAAGACATTGCAGAATATGTTGCCAAATGCCTAACTTGTCAGCAAGTAAAGGCAGAACACCAAGTGCCTGCAGGGTTGCTAGAGCCATTGCCAATTCTCGAGTGGAAATGGAAAAGAATCACTATGGATTTCGTGATAGGACTTCCACGTACACAAAAGAATCATGATGCAGTTTGGGTTATTATTGATAGATTAACCAAGTTTGCACACTTTTTTCCAGTGAGGATGGATTACAGCCAAGAAATATTGGCCAAACTAAAAAATGATGATGTTGTGAGGTTACATGGAGTGCCAGTATCTATTATGTCGGACAGAGACCCAAGGTTCACTTCTAGATTCTGGGGTAGTCTCTAAAAAGCCCTAGGAACTAGATTGAACTTCAGTACAACATTCCATCCATAGACAGGCGACCAATCTGAAAGGATCATTTAGATTTTGGAGGATATGCTTCGGGTTTATGTGATTGAGTTTGAAGGGTGTTGGGACACACACTTGCCTTTAATTGAATTTGCCTACAACAACAGTTATCAGTCAAGCATCGGGATGCCTCCATACGAAACACTTTATGGCAGAAAGTGTAGAACTCCCTTGTGTTGGGATGAAGTGGGCGAGAGGAAGTTGATTGGCCCAAAATTAGTGCAGCAGACAGAAGAAAAGGTTAAGCTCATTAGAGACAGACTCAAAGTTGCAACGGATAGACAAAAGTCCTACATTGACCTAAAGAAAAAAGATATTCGGTACAGTGAGAGTGACAAAGTGTTCTTGAAAGTTTCTTCATGGAAGAGGATCATCAGGTTTGGTAGAAAGGGGAAACTAAGTCCTCACTTCATTGGGCCGTATGAGGTTCTAGAAAGAGTGGGTCCATTGGCATATAGACTTGCATTGCCTCCAGAGTTGGAAAAGATTCACAATGTCTTCCATGTCTCCATGTTGAGGAGATACAGATCAGACCCCTCTCACATTTTGCCAGTAGAGGAGATCGAAGTGAATCCAGATCTGACATATGACGAAGAGCCCATAAAGATCTTGGCACATGAGGTGAAGCAGCTAAGAAACAAGCAAATACCTCTAGTGAAAGTGCTGTGGAACCATCATTCAGGCCAGGAGGCTACATGGGAGTGTGAGGAGGACATAAGGAGACAGCAGCCACAGCTATTCAGAGACTAAGACCAGGAAAATTTCGAGGATGAAATTTATTTTTAAGGAGGGGAGAATTGTAACACCCCGAACCTCCGAGTTATGCATAGTATTATTTTTGGTCCGTGACTAGTACTATTCAAAGACACCTTGAAGACCAAAAAAAAAAAGAAAATTAATTGAGATAGACACAATAAAAATTCAAGTGACACAATAAAAATTCAAGTGACTCAAAAATATAAGGACTCACCGGGTATATTGTAAAAGAGGGATTATGACCCGATAAGGGGCATTTTGGTCAATTCACTTTAAGAGTTGATTTTTAACCCAAATGTCAATTTAATTAAATGAAAATAAAATATTGAATTATGAAGAAATATTGAGGGAAAAATTAGAGCAAAAGTGGAAAGAAAATAAAAGAGGCAAAAATCTAGAATTTAAATTCCATTTTTGACCTAATTAAAATTAATTACTTATGGGCTTTTGACAATTAAACTTAATTATTTAATTAAAAAGGAATAAATAAGTATAAAAGAAGACAAGTCTCCTTCTTTCCCTTCTTCCATGCCACCACCCATCTTCCCTCTCCCTCTCTTTTCTTTTCTCTTCTTCTCCAATCTTCTTCCACCATTGTTTTCCCTTCCAAGTCTTGATTCACTTCAATTCCCTTCATAAATTCCATAGCCCACTAAAAGAAAAAATCAAAGAGATCTTTGATTGAGAGATTAAAAACATGAAGAGCAAGATTTGGAAGAGATTGGAAGTGGGAAAAATCATCAAGTGAGGTAAGCTCTCTCTTTCATGCTTAATTAACCAAATATGCTTTGAATCAAGTTTGGGTGTGATGAATTTACATGAGAAAGCATGAAATTTCATAAGAAGATGAAAGAAAACATGTATGGAATCTAAACTAGGGTTTTGGCTAAATTGGAGAAAAGTTAGGGTTTGATGTCTTTGAATGAAATTTATGATGAGATTAAGCTTAGTTGAAGTAGTATACATGATTGGGGCAAAGAAATTGCATGAAATGTGTAAAATTTAATTATGGGAGATTAGGGTTCATGGGAAAATTGGAGTTTTAGTACTAGAGAGTGAAATTGGTGTGTGTAGTGTTAAATTATGGTCATTTGAGGTTTATTTAGTTTGAATTGACATTGGGTTGATGAATGGAGGTAATGAAATACTAGGATTAGGGAAATTGCAAACTTTGGTGTTTGAAAATTATAGGTTTGTGCTAGAAAGTGCCATTGATGTGTTAATACTAAATTATAGTAATTTTGGGTAAATTAAATGTGAATTGAGGTTGGTTAGTGGAAGTAATTGAACAAATGAAAAATTGAACTTAGGGCAGAATTTTGCACACTGAATTCAGTGTGTTTAGAAGCCCATAACTTAAGCTACAAAACTCCAATTGGTGTAAAACCAATTGAAAACGAAACTTAAGACATAGGGCTAGAATTTTCATGAAGATACCTTGCCCCGAAAATGACCTTAAGCTATCCGAAATGAGCCTTGAACTTGGAGACAGAAATCTGGAACCTGCAGAATTTGACCATATGAATAGTAAATTTTGCATGGCCATAACTCTCTCTAGAAAACTCCGATTTAGGCGATTCTTAAACCGATGAAAACTAAGACATAGTAGAACATTTCATATGAAGAACTTGATGCCAAATTATGGACTTAACCCAATCAAATTGCTGAGCAAATTTGAATCACTGAATCTGTAGAATTGCAGATTTACCATATGAACAGTAAACTTTGCATGGCTATAACTCTCTCTAGAAAACTCCAATTTAGGCGATTCTTGAACTGATGGAAACCTAAGACATAGTAGAACATTTCATGTGAAGAACATTAGACCAAATTATGGACTTAACTTGATCAAATTGCTAAACGAATTTGGATATATAAATCTACCAAAACTAAATCTGTAGCATGAACAGTGACATGAATAGTAATAGTGTTTTGGGCATAACTTGAGCTACACAGCTCCGAATTAGGCGATTCAACAAGGAAAATAAAGTTAAGACCTAGATGAATAATTTTCATGAAGAACACCTCACCAAATTATGATCGAAACTAGGTAAATATTGGATTCAAAGATTGGGGCACCAAGTTGTCCAAAACCAAAATTTTCAAAAATTTGCAAAGCTAATTTAGGATGCATTAGACATTCATGTAATGAGTTCTTGGCAGCAATTGAGATGTGTATTGAGGCATTCTGTTTATGTATTTTCAGTAGAGAAAGAGGTTGGGACGAACAAGGAATAGTGAGTAAAGAGAAAAGAGAGCATTAAAGGTTTGTGCACAACTAACCTTTTCTTCGTTTTTAAACTTGTAAATTGCTTGGAATGTGTTTATTTTGAATGAGTTTGCTTTGAACAAGTTTACTTTGAGTGAAATATGGTTTTTCTCTTGTATTTGAGAAATTTGGGTGTTGCCACCTTTATATGGATATTATGATGATTTTGAATGTGTTTATTGGTTTATAAATGTGATTGTTGAGTGAAAAATTTTTGAAAACTGTTTTGAAACCACAGTTAGCATGACAGTCCCTTTTGGAACTCCCCAGTAGTAACGGCTACTTGGGGTTGATAATTGATATTGATTATGTCTCCCATTAATAACGGTTAGTGGGTTAAGACTACATGAGTACTCATTAGCTAGCTAGCCCTTCCCTCATTAATAACGGTTAGTGAGGTTGAGATTGCTTTTTCATGGTGTACAACACGGCACTGATCGTGAAATTTTGTGTCATGGCTTAAACTGTGTGTTGATGTTGGCAACACTAATGCTTTGTGAATTGCGATTTATGAAGTGTGATTTCTCATTTGAAATGTTATTCTAATAAATGGCCTTTATAGACTTAGAACTGTTGTGAAGTTTTCATGCTTAAGAAAAATGTGATTTATTATGCTTTGACAAATTGTGTTTTACCTTAAGTTTTAAAGTTATTAGTTGTGCACCACTGAGTGATATACTCAGCGATAGCTTCTTTATGCTATCGCAGGTAAGGGAAAGGAGAAGGCTGCCGAGTGAGACACTTGAAAGCAGCATTTTAGTATTGTTTGTGGGTATTTATGTTAGGTATACCCTTGTGATTCCTTTGGATGTATTTTGTACTTATATGTATGGATGTACGAACATTGAGCAGTTTTTATTTAAAAGCAATGCAATCACATTTTGAGTTTGTAACTATTTTGTATTTTACTTTGAGACTTATGAAAGTGTAACTTTTGCAATATTTAGTCAATCATTATTTCCAATGAATGTTTACATAGAATTTTAACTATTCTCATGCAGTTTTCCGCAAAAGAATTGATAAGATAAAAAGCTATGGTTTGTTTTAAAATCCTTTGTAGCATAACTAATGGGTTATCGGTAGGTGGAGTTCAGTAATTCATTAGGTATGCTATGGGAATATGTCGTGCCTTACAAGGGATAAGGTGTGACATCGAATGCCGAGAACCAGCGACTACAATAACGGATAAGGCAGTTGGAAGACCAACAGCAAATCCTGAAAAAGGAGGTGAAAAGGCTCAGGGAAGAAGCGACGAAAGAAAAGGCAGAATTTGAGGAACAAGAAACATGGTGGGAAAAAGAAAAGATCTCCCTCCAAGGTGCAATAAGAGAGGCAGGAGTTCGGAATCGCAAGTTGCAAGAGAAAATGGAATACCAGGAGATACTCATGGAAGAGTATAAACAAGAAAGCAAAAAGAAGAAGCTTGAACTAAAGGAGCAGGCACAACTTATCAATGATATTTTGAAAGAGTGTGCTAAAGAAAGAAAAGAAAAAGAAAGGCAAGCAACCCTTTATTAAAAGCTGAGAGAAAATGTTGACCAGCTTGAAAGAATGATAGCACAAGGTGTAACACCCCTAAGTTCGGTAGTGCGTTCTACTGCTCCGGTGACCAGTGTTGTCCGGACAGCTAGGATGCCTAGAACCGTACTTCGATATGAGTGAGGAGACATAAAATAATGAAATACAAGAAAAGAAAACACAAGAAAAACAAAGGAAAAATCATAGCAAAGAAATGTGATCAAGTTAAACGAGCCGGGAAACCTAGCGATGGGTGACCGCACCGGGAAGTCACGGCGTGGACCGTTGACTAACCCTGGACTGCGGGGAACCCTGGAAAATATTTTTTGGACATAAATAGACCCTTATTGAAGTATAAATATCATTAGAAAGATCAAAGAAAAATTAAATAATTAGTACAAAGAAAAGTGAGAAATCGAAAAACAGACAAAATACGGTGTTACCGAAAAATCGGGAAAGCCACCCGAACAGGGGCATTATGGTCATTTGACATCCCGAATTGTCTTTTGACCTAAATTTCCATTAAAAATAAATAATATTACACTTAGAAAATGAAATGAAAAATTAAATTGGTGGTACCTAAAGTAAATAGTGAGAATTAAGGGTTTAATGTGGGATTAAGTGAAAGTAACTTATAATATGAATTAATTAGAGTAAGTGGACCACTAAGGGAATAAAATAAACACATTATGGGGCTGATGTAAGTCCACTATGTCCAGCAGCCACTTCATCTTCTTCATTTACCATCCAAGCCGTGAATGAGGGAGAGAAAACTCCATGGACATTTTCATGCAAGCTTGATCCCTCCTTCCATTTCAACTCCATTCACTTAGTGTTCTTCACTAAAATTTGTCTACACATCACAAGGAAGATATTGATACCAATTTTGGGAAGTTTGGTGAAGGTTTAGCAATTTACAATTAAAGGTAAGTTTGCATTTTTGAGAAGTTCTTTGTTAAAGTTTATGTTTATGTTATGGGTATTGGTTTGGTGAAGGAAAATTTTGAGTTTGAAGGGTTATTGTTGTTGCCATTTTGGACAGCCATGGGTCACGTTTTTGATGAGGTATTTGTTTATATAATTGATGAGAAATAATGTTAATCATGGTGATTTAGTAACCTAGTGATTTAATGCATGTATATATGGTGAATGATGCACTTTGATGGGAATTGGCATATGGTACAGCAATGTGATGTTGATGAATGAATTGTGGCAGCTTGTGGACACTTGAATAATGGTGTATATTGAAGGGAGTGTGGGCAGCATATTGACCTAGAAGGATTGATGATATGTATGTCAATTTACATTGTAAAGTGTATGTAAAGTTTGAAATGTTTAGGTGTGTTTGTAATGGTACTTAGAAATTGTAATTGTGAATGATATTTGGTGTGTTGAGGGTGATTGGAATCTGCCCAAAATAATGCTAATGTTATGTAGAAAATGTGGTTGGTAATGTGCCAAAACAGTTTGGTAGGGTATGGAAGTAAACCTTGCAAAGGTAAGTGTGTGTTTGAAGTTGGGGTGTGTAATGCATATTAAGGGCAGTGTATATTTTGGCCTATAACCTTGAATGTGTAACCTTAATTAGTATGAGACCAATTTGAGGTGAAACTAGGCACAAAATGTGCCAACTTTCATTGAGAAACCATGCCAAAATTCTGCTTGCAAGGTGACCTAAAAATTTGACCAATTCGGATTAGATGCAATTAGGACCTGAAAAATGACCAATTGGGCAGCAGTGAGTGTTTAGGCCATAACTCACTCAAACCAGGTCCAATTGACCTGAAATTTTGACCAAGAATAGTTAAGACCCATACCTACAAGTCTTATGAAGACACCAAAGCCCAGAAATGACCATAAGCAAGTCAAACAACTTGCACAAGTTCGGGTCCAAAAACTGGCCGAACCAGAATTGACCACTTTGACCTAAAATTGACCTAAAATGGTACCATTTGACCAGCAAGAGTGTAATGACCATAACTTGGTCTACTTAACTCGGATTGACCTGAAATTTTGCACGCGTGCAATAAGACCTAGATCTACAAGTTTGTAGTTTCGACCGAGACCCAAAACCGAGGAACTAGATCGTCGGTTAGGTCAAACCAGTGTTCCGAATCCGAGAATTTGCATTAAAATGCACTAAGCGAGAAATGACTTTGCTAAAACATACCAAACCTAAAACCCTATCGAGTGTGACATATTAACGACACTAAAACCTAATTTACCTAAAACGCATCGAGGGTCGGTATATTAGGTGATTAAGCGAATAATTGAGTTCAGTGCATTATTTACCAAACCCCATCGATAGAGATAGTTTAATTTGGTACTGAAACACTTCAAATTGTGTTCTCAGTTAACAAGGACTCAGCAAAAGGGAAAGAAATACTGAGTCAAGACCAGGAGACAAATATCAGAGGTTTGTGCACAACAACTGTTTCTTTTGAATTGTTTTCAATTGAAATAAATATTGACTATTTATATATTGTTGTTTCAAATTGTGGAAACGTGTTTGATAGGCACTTATTGATTGAAAAATATTGTGAATGGTTTGAAACTGTGAAAAATTGTTTGAATGACATTGATGGATACTCATTGATTAAAAGCATTGGAAATGGTTTGAAACCACGCTATCATGTATATTGATTGTATTCCTCTCTAGCTTGTCTAGTGGGATGAATTGAATTCCCTCTCTGGTGAAGTGTTGAGGTGTGTGCTGTTGAGGACGAATAGAATGAGTACTCATATTTTTGCTAGCTAGCCATGTTATTCCTCATTAGTCATCGACTTTTGGGATGAATTGAATACCTCATTAGCCATCGGCTTTTGGGATGAATTGAATTATGGATCATGATTAAGTCGTGTGTGATTTATTGATGTGTATTGTGAGATTGTGAAATGGATTTAAACTCTCATTGACATATCTGTCTTTTGAATTCAAACTGATCTGACGTATGGAAAATTATTGTGATATGGAGAAATAGAGTTTAAATTCTTGTTGACAATTATTGTCTTGAATTTAATTATGATTTTAAGTATCCACTATTTACATGACTTATGAATTGTGATTTACATTGGATTTGGTTAATGTTGTGCACTGCGAGACATTGTCTCAAATGATAGCTTTATTCTTGTCGCAGTAGAGAGATAGACAGTAGCAGACTAGGTGCATATACATCCAAATGAGGATTACAGTATATTGAGTATACCGCTTTTGCTTTTGTATCTTGTAATGTATGACCTTTGTATGTACATATTGTTTTGGTTTTGAGCAGTTGTAAATTAAATTGTACTTGAAGTTGTAAATTAATTATGAGTGTTTTGGATTGTAAAAGTTGTATTATATTTCCTTATCTCGGACTTTGAAAAATTCCTATGGAATTGTGTTGATAAATTGTTGTGTTGAGAAATGTATTGGAGTTGAGATTTGGAAAATTATTGAAGTGCTTTTTTTTACAGGTTTTCTGAAGAACTGTTTTATCCAAAATATAGATGGCACCTTGCCAAAATTTTTACAGAAATTCCAAATAAATCAAATGAGTTAGTTGTTTCACCTCAGTTCACCAAAGTTTTTAACACCTGTAAATAGTGCTCACCACTGTAAAAGAAGTAAGAAAAGTTTTAAAATCCCTTGTAGTGTATTTAATGGGTTATCGATGACGGAGTTGGTAATTCATTAGGTATACTACGGATCATGTTATGCCTTCTGGAGGGGTAAGGTGTGACATGTTTTAGTGGTATCGAGCAAAGTTTTTAAATTCCGTTTTCACTGTTATTTGAATGTTCTTTTTGCATAGTACAACCGCTCAATATCATTGTTTGATACATACAAGACATTCTGAGATAAATATGCACTAACAAGAGTGAATATTCTTGTGTTATTGTTCAGAAAGCTAAGATCCTCGCATTGAATATGGAAGAGGGTGATCGTTGATCGTCGATCTATTGAGGTCGAGGTGCAAGGGGATGCCCAGCTATACAAAATGTCGGTGGTTCAAGAAGACACCCTGCGATCTGCAGCGATTCCCTGCTCGATTCGCTCGTGAGATGGCTGCAATATTCCAACAAATGGTGGTAATGCGCCTACTCAAGTCCCAATTCGGACACCGTGGTACAACCACGATCTCCTACGAGATAGTATGATAAATTGATGAAGTATGGGGCTACAGAGTTCAAGGGACAGTAGATCCTCTAGAAGGTGAGCAGTGGTTAGAGAGGATGGATAGGGTGTTCAAGAAACTTCATTGTACAGAGGAGCTCGGACTTGAATACTCGGTATCCTTACTACAAGGGGATGCTTATGGTGGTGGAAAACCATTCCCCATGATGCAGTAGAACTTGCGATCTTGACACTGAATGACTTCCTCGGGAATTGAGCAAATACATCCACGATGCTTATGTAGACCGAAGCTACAAGAATTCTTAAGTTTGAAAGCAGAGGCGGATCGGTGGTGAGTATGAAAGAGAATTTTCCGCCTTAGCCATTATGCGGTGAGTCTACTCTCTACCAGCGAGGAGAGATGCAAGAGGTTTGAAACGGCTTGAAGCCCAGATTAGAGTACAAGTGCTCGGCTTCAAACACACTAACTTCTCTGAACTTGTTTATGAAGCCCTAGAGTTGGAAAGAGTTGAGTTTGAGGCGCTCCCGAGAAGAAGAGGTCGGAGAAGGCAGAGAAAGAGGAAAATCAGTAGATCGAGTTCCAGTGGTCATCTTGGAAAGAGGAAGAACTATGGGGACATGGCAGAGGTGGCAAGAAATCGGTAGGGGAAGACATTCGGGACAGAGACCTCCCTATCCAGTCGTGATGCAGAAGTTCCTATCCTCCCGCCAATGTGAAACTTGTGGAAAGAATCATGGTGGAATCTGTTACAAGGCTATTGGAGCTGTTATAAGCTGTGGAGGCACCGGACACTTTGCCAAGGACGCACCGATGAGTCGCAGAGTTGGACCACCTCCTACTCTGCGGAAGGGTCGATTCGAGCCACTGTCACGAAGCTCACAACCACCTAGCAGAGGTAGAGGCAGGGGTAGAGGTAACCCAGCAGGCAGCCAAGGCACAGTAAAACAGTCAGAACAAGACAGTGCTCCAGTCAGAGTCTATGCCATGAGACAGAGAGAAGAGGCAGAGACATCTGATGTTGTGGCTGGTACCTTCTCAACTTTTAACCAGAATGTATTTGTGCTATTTGATCCGGGTTCTACCCATTCTTATGTGAGTGCTAGCATCATTGATTGCATTCTTTGTTCCATGTACAAAAATGGACTTTGAGGTGCTAGTAACAAGTCCGCTAGGACAGGAGGTCAGGGTTAATAGGATGTATAGAGATTGCCCTTTGGTGATCCAAGGACACACTTTCCTGTCTGATTTCATTGAAATGCCCTTTAGAGATTATGATATCATCTTGGGCATGGATTGGTTAGCTAGACATCATGCCATGATTGGTATGTAGAAAGCAGTCACTTTTGGTCTCCTCGATGCAGTGATGTGGTAATACAAGGAGAGGCGATTATTGCCATCAACCATCATTTCTTTGCACTAGCGGAAAAATGATCAGAAGGGGTGTGAAGCATACTTGGCATACGTAGTAGACACCCAAGTGGAGTCGGCATTGAAGGACATCCCTACAGATATGACTTTCGGATGTGTTTCTGATGAATTGCGTGATTACCTCGGAAGAGAAGTGCGATTTGAAATTAATGTTCACTGGTGTGGATCCAATCTCCATAACGCCATACGTAATGGCACCAGCAGAGTTGAAGGAGTTGAAGATACGATTACAAGAATTACTTGAAAAGGGCTTCATCCGCCCTAGTGTGTCACCTTGGGGAGCACGGTGTTGTTTGTTAAGAAGAAGGATGGTACTCTCGCTTATGCATTAACTACGAGCGGTTGAATAGGGTGACAATAAAACGGATATCCATTGCCTCGCATTGATGATCATTCGATCGATTGAAAGTGCGGCGATATTCTCCAAAATTGATTTGCGATCCGTTATCATCGATTGAAGGTGCAAGAGCGAGTATTCCAAAAGCGCTTTAACTCGATATGGCCACTATGAGTTTCTAGTAATGCCATTCGGGTTGACAAATGCTCCACCGCTTTTATGGATCGATGAACACTATCTTGGACCATATCTTGATCAATTTGTGGTAGTGTTTATTGATGACATTTTGATATACTCGAGGAATGCGTAAGAGC
The DNA here is from genome assembly GCF_030052815.1 of Hevea brasiliensis. Taxonomy (NCBI): domain Eukaryota; kingdom Viridiplantae; phylum Streptophyta; class Magnoliopsida; order Malpighiales; family Euphorbiaceae; genus Hevea; species Hevea brasiliensis. The sequence continues at coordinate 18,547,716 of NC_079507.1, forward strand.
ATGACAGACATCTGCGGATTATCTGCAGACTTTAAGGGAGAAACAACTATACGCCAAATTGTCGAAATGTGAATTTTGGTGAAAGAAATCTCCTTTTTGGGACATGTTGTGTCACTAAAGGGATCAAGGTAGATTCGGCAAGGTGGAAGCTATCCTTAATTGGAAGCGCCAGAACATCACGTAAATTCGATTTTAGGCTTAGCTGGATATTACCGTCGGTTTGTGAAGGATTCTCTATGTTATCTTCTCCAGACCAAGTGCCGGAAAGATGTAAAATTTCGGTGGGTGATAAATGTCGTGAGTTTTGATGAGTTGAAGAGGTGCTTAATCAAGCTCAGTTCTCACTTTACCTACTCGGGTAAAGAATACACAGCTTATAGTGATGCTTCTCACAATGGGTTAGGCGTGTCTTGATGCAAGATCGAATGTCATTGCTTATGCATCACGCCATGAAAACCGCATGAGAGGAACTACCCAACACATGATCCGAGTTAGCGGCTATTGTTTTTGCTCAAGATCTGGAGACACTATTTGTATGGGGAGAAATGCTACATTTACAGATCACAAGAGCTTGAAGTACTTAGGTACCTGAAGGAATTGAATTTGAGGCGAGAGGAGATGGTTGGAACTCATTAAAGATTATGATTGCTTAATAGACTATCACCGGGGAAAGCAAATGTGGTGGTGACGCCTTAAGTCGCAAGACTATGGCAAGTCTCGAGTTTCTCCTTTGTCCATGGTATATGAATTGAAAGCCTGACATGCGGTTTAGAGGTTGATGATGAGGGCAGACGGTAGTTGCATGGCATGTACAGCCGGTGTTGATTGATCGGTCGTAATGGCTGCGCAGTGATGAAAAATATCGTAAGTCTGAAAGAAGTTCACAGGCAAGAAACCTGAATTCTCTGTGAGAGATGATGGTTTATTGCTACATCGAAGCGAATGTGCGTTCCTAGTGATGTGGGCCAGACAGATAATTATGAAGGAAGAACATGAGTCTACATTTGCTATGCACCCTTGTGGAACTAAAATGTACAGAGGGTTGAAAGAACATTACTGGTGGATGGGAATGAAGAGAGATATAGCTGAATTTGTTTCCAAATGCCTAACTTGTCAGCAAGTAAAGGCAGAACATCAATTTCCAGCTGGTTTGTTACATCCTTTGTCGATGCAGTGGAAATGGGAACGGATAACTTTGGATTTTGTTACAGGACTTCCAAGGACACAGAGTAGTCATGATGCAGTATGGGTTATAGTTGACAGATTGACTAAGTCTGCTCACTTTTTGCCAGTTCGGATGGACTATAGCCTGGAAAGATTGGCCAGATTGTACATATATGAGATTGTAAAATTGCATGGAGTGCCAGTATCAATTGTGTCTGACAGAGATCCTAGGTTCACTTCTAGATTAGGGTAGTCTTTAGAGAGCCCTAGGAACTAGGCGAACTTCAAAGACATTCCACCCACAGACAGATGGCCAGTCTGAGAGGGTTATTCAGATATTGGAGGATATGCTACGGGCTTGTGTGATTGAATTTGAAGGTAGTTGGGATACACACTTGCCTTTGATTGAGTTTGCTTATAACAACAGCTACCAATCAAGCATAGGGATGCCTCCATATGAAGCTTTGTATGGCAGAAAGTGTAGAACTCCCTTATGTTGGGATGAAGTAGGTGAAAGGAAGATGATTGGACCAGAAATTGTTCAGCAGACAGAGGAAAAGATCAGTTGATCGAGAGATAGACTCAAAGTGCATCGGACCGCTAGAAGTCCTATGTTGATCTCAAGAGAAGAGATATTGAGTATGCGATGGGTGATAAGGTATTCCTCAAAGTTTCTCCTTGGAAGAGGATTATGAGATTTGGCGAGAAAGGGAAACTAAGTCCTCGTTTCATCGGACCATATGAAGTTACGGAAAGAGTGGGTCCTTTAGCATACCGGTTGGCATTACCTCGAGCTAGCAAGGATACACAAGTGTCTTCCATGTGTCCATGTTAAGGAGGTACAGTCGAGACCCATCTCATGTACTAACAGTTGAAGAGATTGAAGTAAATCCAGACCTTTCATATGATGAAGAACCCATAAAAATTCTGGCATATGAGGTGAAGCAGCTAAGGAACAAACAGATACACCTGGTTAAAGTACTGTGGAACCATCATTCAGGCCAGGAAGCTACTTGGGAACGTGAAGAGGATATGAGGAGACAACACCCACAGCTATTCAGAGACTAATGCCAGGTAAAAATTTCGAGACGAAATTTATTTAAGGGGGGGAGAATTGTAACACCCCTAAGTTCGGTAGTGCGTTCTACTGCTCCGGTGACGATGTTGTCGGACAGCTAGGATGCCTAGAACCGATATGAGTGAGGAGACATAAAATAATGAAATACAAGAAAAGAAAACACAAGAAAAACAAAGAAAAATCATAGCAAAGAAATGTGATCAAGTTAAGCAGTAGGAAACCTAGCGATGGGTGACATAGGGAAGTCACGGCGTGGACCGTTGACTAACCACGGATCATGGGAACCACGGAAAATATTTTTGGACATAAATAGACCCTTATTGAAGTATAAATATCATTAGAAAGATCAAAGAAAAATTAAATAATTAGTACAAAGAAAAGTGAGAAATCGAAAATGCAGACAAAATACGATTGTTAGAAAAATCGTGAAAGCCACCCGAACAGGGGCATTATGGTCATTTGACATCCCGAATTATCTTTTGACCTAAATTTCCATTAAAAATAAATAATATTACACTTAGAAAATGAAATGAAAAATTAAATTGGTGGTACCTAAAGTAAATAGTGAGAATTAAGGGTTTAATGTGGGATTAAGTGAAAGTAACTTATAATATGAATTAATTAGAGTAAGTGGACCACTAAGGGAATAAAATAAACACATTATGGGGCTGATGTAAGTCCACTATGTCCAGCAGCCACTTCATCTTCTTCATTTACCATCCAAGCCGTGAATGAAGGGAGAGAAAACTCCATGGACATTTTCATGCAAGCTTGATCCTCCTTCCATTTCAACTCCATTCACTTAGTGTTCTTCACTAAAATTTGTCTACACATCACAAGGAAGATATTGATACCAATTTTGGGAAGTTTGGTGAAGGTTTAGCAATTTACAATTAAAGGTAAGTTTGCATTTTTGAGAAGTTCTTTGTTAAAGTTTATGTTTATGTTATGGGTATTGGTTTGGTGAAGGAAAATTTTGAGTTTGAAGGGTTATTGTTGTTGCCATTTTGGACAGCCATGGGTCACGTTTTTGATGAGGTATTTGTTTATATAATTGATGAGAAATAATGTTAATCATGGTGATTTAGTAACCTAGTGATTTAATGCATGTATATATGGTGAATGATGCACTTTGATGGGAATTGGCATATGGTACGGCAATGTGATGTTGATGAATGAATTGTGGCAGCTTGTGGACACTTGAATAATGGTGTATATTGAAGGGAGTGTGGGCAGCATATTGACCTAGAAGGATTGATGATATGTATGTCAATTTACATTGTAAAGTGTATGTAAAGTTTGAAATGTTTAGGTGTGTTTGTAATGGTACTTAGAAATTGTAATTGTGAATGATATTTGGTGTGTTGAGGGTGATTGGAATCTGCCCAAAATAATGCTAATGTTATGTAGAAAATGTGGTTGGTAATGTGCCAAAACAGTTTGGTAGGGTATGGAAGTAAACCTTGCAAAGGTAAGTGTGTGTTTGAAGTTGGGGTGTGTAATGCATATTAAGGGCAGTGTATATTTTGGCCTATAACCTTGAATGTGTAACCTTAATTAGTATGAGACCAATTTGAGGTGAAACTAGGCACAAAATGTGCCAACTTTCATTGAGAAACCATGCCAAAATTCTGCTTGCAAGGTGACCTAAAAATTTGACCAATTCGGATTAGATGCAATTAGGACCTGAAAAATGACCAATTGGGCAGCAGTGAGTGTTTAGGCCATAACTCACTCAAACCAGGTCCAATTGACCTGAAATTTTGACCAAGAATAGTTAAGACCCATACCTACAAGTCTTATGAAGACACCAAAGCCCAGAAATGACCATAAGCAAGTCAAACAACTTGCACAAGTTCGGGTCCAAAAACTGGCCGAACCAGAATTGACCACTTTGACCTAAAATTGACCTAAAATGGTACCATTTGACCAGCAAGAGTGTAATGACCATAACTTGGTCTACTTAACTCGGATTGACCTGAAATTTTGCACCGCGTGCAATAAGACCTAGATCTACAAGTTTGTAGTTTCGACCGAGACCCGAAAACCGAGGGAACTAGATCGTCCGGTTAGGTCAAACCAGTGTTCCGGAATCCAGCAATTTGCATTAAAATGCACTAAGCGAGGAAATGACTTTGGTAAAACATACCAAACCTAAAACCCTATCGAGTGTGACATATTAACGACACTAAAACCTAATTTACCTAAAACGCATCGAGGGTCGGTATATTAGGTGATTAAGCGAATAATTGAGTTCAGTGCATTATTTACCAAACCCCATCGATAGAGATAGTTTAATTTGGTACTGAAACACTTCAAATTGTGTTCTCAGTTAACAAGGACTCAGCAAAAGGGAAAGAAATACTGAGTCAAGACCAGGAGACAAATATCAGAGGTTTGTGCACAACAACTGTTTCTTTTGAATTGTTTTCAATTGAAATAAATATTGACTATTTATATATTGTTGTTTCAAATTGTGGAAACGTGTTTGATAGACACTTATTGATTGAAAAATATTGTGAATGGTTTGAAACTGTGAAAAATTGTTTGAATGACATTGATGGATACTCATTGATTAAAAAGCATTGGAAATGGTTTGAAACCACAGCTATCATGTATATTGATTGTATTCCTCTCTAGCTTGTCTAGTGGGATGAATTGAATTCCCTCTGGTGAAGTGTTGAGGTGTGTGCCTGTTGAGGACGAATAGAATGAGTACTCATATTTTTGCTAGCTAGCCATGTTATTCCTCATTAGTCATCGACTTTTGGGATGAATTGAATACCTCATTAGCCATCGGCTTTTGGGATGAATTGAATTATGGATCATGATTAAGCTGTGTGTGATTTATTGATGTGTATTGTGAGATTGTGAAATGGATTTAAACTCTCATTGACATATACTGTCTTTTGAATTCAAACCTGATCTGACTTATGGAAAATTATTGTGATATTGAGAAATGGAGTTTAAATTCTTGTTGACAATTATTGTCTTGAATTTAATTATGATTTTAAGTATCCACTATTTACATGACTTATGAATTGTGATTTAAATTGGATTTGGTTAATGTTGTGCACCACTGAGACATTGTCTCAAATGATAGCTTTTATTGCCGCAGTAGAGAGATAGACAGTATACAGACTAGGCCGCATATACATCCAAATGAGGGATTACAGTATATTGAGTATACCGCTTTTGCTTTTTGTAATCAGAATGTATGACATCGTATGTACTTATTGTATTTGGTTTTGAGCAGTTGTAAATTAAATTGTACTTGAAGTTGTAAATTAATTATGAGTGTTTTGGATTGTAAAAGTTGTATTATATTTCCTTATCTCGGACTTTGAAAATTCCTATGGAATTGTGTTGATAAATTGTTGTGTTGAGAAATGTATTGGAGTTGAGATTTGGAAAATTATTGAAGTGCTTTTTTTACAGGTTTTCTGAAGAACTGTTTTATCCAAAATATAGATGGCACCTTGCCAAAATTTTTACAGAAATTCCAAATAAATCAAATGAGTTAGTTGTTTCACCTCAGTTCACCAAAGTTTTTAACACCTGTAAATAGTGCTCACCACTGTAAAAGAAGTAAGAAAAGTTTTTAAAATCCCTTGTAGTGTATTTAATGGGTTATCAGTAGACGGAGTTGGTAATTCATTAGGTATACTACGGGATCATGTTATGCCTTACAGAGGGGTAAGGTGTGACACAAGGGAAACAAGAGCTCCTGCCAGAATCTGAATATGCCTTGAGGACATTCAACCCTGCCAGACAAGAAGAAAGACTCTATGAGTACCTCAAAAGATGTTATTGTATTTTAAAGAGTCTCCCTGAGCCTAAACAATTGTAAAGAATGCTATGTATGAGCTGTTTGATTAATGAATCACTTTGGACCATTGTTTAGCAAAATATGAATGAATAGTATAACTTCCGTAGGAACTATCCTCGCTAGGGTTGTACGAAAAGATGAATGTGCCATATGGACTAGTATCATAAACACACATTCAATCCAATCATTCACCGTCAGACTATCGAGCGATGCCATGATAAAGTTGACACAATTATATTTCTGCAGACTCCATTTTTGGCGGTTATAGGCCACCGTATCCTTTGTCCAGTTACGATCCCTAACTCTAATAGAATTTCAAACTAATTTAAAATTTCTTCTCACAGGAAATCAACATTGCTCCAAGCAAAGCAAGCCTAACCAAGTAAGCAGTTCAACCAAGACGAGTGTACTTGTCAAGGTCTCGAAGAAAGTAACCCCTGAATTAAAATACCATAACTTCAATACATAAAGTAACCCCTAAATAAGATCTGCTACCCGACACTTACTCACTAAGGGTCATCTCATGTACTCATGTTCTTGGGCAGCCCTGAATAGTGAAATATCAAATATTCCTTTTATCCTTATGAAGGATTAACATCGTCACTCCAACCCTCTAATCACCAATTCTAATTTATAAAGAGCATAATGTTAAATCTGCTTACCCTCGTTAAGGGACGAGGTGGGGTGCCTAACACCTTCCCCACTCATATACAGACCCCGAACCTAGAATCTCTGTTTTCAAAGTGGTTTCTTCTTAATTTACCTTTTACAAATGGTTTTCTTTAATTTGCCTCAAAATTGAAGTGGTGACTCCTCACTTTTCCCACTTTGGTGAGAGCTCGTCTGGGCAACCGCAAAAACCCTTGCGACAAATAGTGAGAATTATTATTTCAAATGGGAGTTATGCATAATTGATTTTATTGAAATTAAGATTTGTTTCCATAAATTACTAGAATTACTTTAAATTTTTAGTTATGATTTGATAAATTGAAATTCTTGAGTAGAGTCTTTTTAACAAATGATTTATTTTATTGGCAATGAATATTTTGATTTTTGGAATTTTGATTGAATTTCAAAATTTCCAAATTCTTTGCTAAAATTTTGGAAAGGTATTGTATATTATATTTTAAATTATAGTTGTGCACCACTGAGTTCACCACTCAGCGATAGCTTTGTATGCTGTCGCAGGTGAAAGTAAAGATAGAGCAGTCGAGTGAGATTTCCAGTAGCTACGCCTTGAAGACTCATTGGGATTAGTTTCTGGTATATTAGAGGTATACCCTTGTACATTAAAGTTTGATGTATGCATGTAATTATATGTATGTAAATTGTTTGAGCAGTTGTACAAAAACTCTTGTAATATTATTTTGGTATGTAATGAAATCAAATTATTGTATTCTTAATTTGAGAATTTCTTTACTTGTATATTGTTGTAATATTAATTTTATTATCCTAATGAGTATGATATTCAAATTTCCTCTTGAGTTTTGAACCCATGTATGGTTTGAAAATTGAATTGAGTTGATTGTGTTGAATTGGGATATCAAAATGATTTGTATTGGAGTTGTGGTTAAGAAAACATATTGGAAGTGTTTTCCTTTCAGATTTGAAAAACTATTTTCTTAAAATACAGCAGACACTTTGCCTAAATTTGAAAAAATTTTTGCAACACCAGATTTTAATCGAGAATTTGATTTATGACTTAGTGTCAATTAAAGGTTTTTAATACTTGATAAAAATTACCCACTAACTTAAAAATGAACGGAAATTGTTTTAAAATCTCTTGTAGTATATTTAATGGATTACCGGTAGGCGAAGTACGGTAATTCATTAAGTATACTACGGGATCATGTTATACCTTACGGAGGAGTAGGGGGTGACAAATTAATAATCTACATAAAAAATATTTTTTAATTAATAATTTATAGTAATTCAATGAAATATTTAAATTCTATTTATTCAAAATATAACATAAAAATTTATAAATATTATTATGAAAAAATATATTTTATATTTAATTAATTATTTATATAAATGGATTTGGGTAATGGGTATATACCATGCAAAATCTGAACCTTAACTGAATCTGTAGTGGGTATTGTAACACCCTCACTGTAGCAATTCCATACATTTTACTATTCAATGACCGGTATCAGTTCGGATAGCTAGAATGTCTAGAAAAATATTTATACTAAAGTGAGGAGTCATAATTAACTCAAATAATAATAAGAAAAATTTAGCAAAAATTTTAAAAATAAAATACAACCAAGTTAAATGAGTCGATGCTCTAGCGATGGGTAACCTAGTGGGAAGTTGCGGTCTTCCCAGCTAGAAGCCCTAAACTCAGGGGAAAATTCATGAAATAATTTTTGGGACTCCAGAGAAGAGTCATTGAGGTTTCGATGGCATTAGAATGCCAAGAAAATACTTCTGGAATTTTATCAATCGATACAGATAATTTTGGCTCAATAAGCTAAACGGAGGACATTTTGGTCATTTTGTCTTCAGAGATTATTTTTGGTCAAGTTGTCTAGTTAAATAAATAATTTGTATAATATAAAATGTGAATAAATATTGCTAAAAATTGAATTGAAGTTAAGTAGAAAAGAAAAGAAAAGAAAAATGAAAAAAAATGGGACTTTTGACATCATATGATGTCATTAAAATTTCTCTCCACCCATCACAATCAAGCAAATTCATTAAAAAGGGAAAGTGAGGAAAAATTGAAACAAAAAAAATATGTTCTTCTTCCTTCATGAATCGGCAGCTTCTCTCTCTCTCTCAACCTCCATAAAACCTCACTTCCCAAGCTTGATTCTTACTTTGTTTCACCACAAAACCCTAACCTCTCTTCATTAAAATTTTATCCCACACCTTAAACAACCTCTAGGTAGCCATTAGAAATAGAAGAGTGGATTTTTTTCAAGTCTTGAAGATTGGCTAAATTCAGGTTAGTGCCAATTAGTATTAATTACTTTGTGTATATTTCATGGAGAATATGATTTGAGTATGAAACTAAGCTAATTTAAATAAATTTTGCATGGCTGAATTTCACCAAATTTTGGCAGCCTTAGGGTACATTAGGTTTCCTTTAATTTGAATGAATTATAGTTGTACATGGCTGCCATTGAATATGAACTTGACGCCTTAACTCATTGATTGCATGTATATGAAGTATTGAAGTTGGTTGAGTTAGGGTTTGGGGGAAAACTTAGGATTCTGCTTATGTGTGGGCAAGTGGAAGTTCTAATGGTCAATTAGTGACTATTTGGCTGAGTATAATGAGGAATTGAAGTGAATGGTAGCTTGGGATTTGAGGTTGGGTGTGCTAACTTGAGTGCCCTGCAGGTCTGGATACGAGTCCAGCATGTTTGGGTAGCTATAACTTGGGTTGTGTAGGTTTGATTGGTGCAAGGCCAATTGGACATGAAATTAGACACATAATGGCATAATTTTGGTGGAGGAACTCTATCCAGAAACTAAACATAGGATGCCCTAAAAATTGACCAAAATCTGGGTGACTTACATTCTTCCTGGGCAAAATGAAGAAATGAACAGTGTTCATTTATTTGGTCATAACTCAGTGTAGAAAGGTCCAATTGACCTGAATTTTATACCGATAGAAAGCTGAGACATAGCCTTACAACTTTCATGAAGAAAACAAATCCAAATTTTGACCATAATATATCCAAAAATAGACCTGCAGTCAGTGTATAAAAACTGCAGAATTGATTCTGCCCAGAAATTCTGGAAAAATTGCAATCCGGCCAGTTATGGTGTTTAAGCCATAACTTGAGCTACAAAACTCCAAATGGAGTGATTCAAAAAGTGAAATGTAACTAGACACAATAAGGAACAACTTTAATGAAGAATATTTGGCCAAATTCTCACTATAGAATGGCCTAATGGAATAGTGAACTCTAGCACCCAAAACTGAAATTTTTGATTTATTCACCATTGGTTAGAAGTATGGAATACTTTGGGGAACCAAAATGTGGTAAATTTATGTGATTAGGACTTATGTAGCTATTATGCATTAGAAAGTCAATAATTTGACGTAAATAGTAAAATAAATAGTAACCTTACATGTAAAGCATGAAAATTCAATCAATAACTTGGTAATGTGCCCTAGTACACCTAGTAAGATTGGTTTGGATAGGTTGGCATGCCAATAGAGTTCAGTTAGCAGTACTACACATAGCATTATGCCATTCTGTGATTTTATGGCTTTTAGCCATTCTGATATTATGGTGATACTTAGCCTTGTGCCTAATAATTATTATAGCTTATTAGCTATTCTGTTGCACACCAGGAGATACATATGTGATCGATGGTGTGACGGCCCAAGGTACTTGTTACCCAGTGCCAATTTACCCATTTATCCAGTCCAGTCATTCAGTATAGGTTACTTGAGCAACCAAAAATGAAAGTTGATAAATTTAATGAAATAATAGATACAACAAGTACCAAATAAATAAGACTATAAATAATTACCAAAAATTTGTCTGCGTGAGGCATTAATATACACACTGCATATTTATTTTCTTTAGTTTTTTTTTATTTTATTATTGGCACCACTAAGCATTATTGTTTAGCGCGTTGGTTTTTGCTATGCGTTGGTACTGGAGATAAGAAGCGCGATCCCAGTAGACCCCAGTCAGGTGAGAGTCAGATCTGCTAGTGTCCTATGTCACCTCTCAGCTACAGTGCATTGGTAGGATGCTAGGCTAAATTTTGTATTTTGTGTTTTATATTTTTGTAAATTTTGTAATTAAACTTTTATTTTGTCATGTATATTGAAACTTATGTGATTATGTATTAATGAAATTATCTGTAAATGGTATTCATAAATGAAAGTTGAGTATAAATATGATGTGAATTGAATGATTAGAAAGTTTGAGAAATTGTTGAAAATTGATGTGATAATTGGGAGTTGTGGAATAAAATGATTATTGGAAGTATTTTTCACAGGTTTCAGAGAACTATTTTCTCCATTTTAGCCAGTACTTTGCTGGATTTTCTATAAAATTTTCGAAACCTCAAATAAATCTATAATTTCTATAAATGACCTAAATTAGTCAAATCTCCCAAATTGCATTTCATCATCATGAAGAAATAAATTAAGGAAGGAGAAAAATAATTGAGATAAAATATGGTGTTCTGGTACAAAGTGTAGCATATCTTGCTCGGCTATATTGAAGACGGGTAAAGGGTGTCACATTTAGTGGTATCAGAGCACGATTTAGGCGTTTCTGGGTCTAGATCGAGTCCATACCATGCATTGTATTTGTAAGAGTCGAGGTGATACTAATGCAGATCTGTTTGGTTTTCTTATTTTGATTAGGATATGGACCCCACATCATAGAGGGCAATTGAGGAGGAAGTGGAGAGTCATGCTCTACCTACAGTAGCTGAGACTAGGGGTAGGGGAGAACCTGCTCCACCAGCTCCAGCAGAGCCTGCTCAGCCTCCATAGGCCATGTTCTAGCAAATGGTCGAGTTTTTAAGACAAATGGCAAGGGTAATGCCACCACCATCACCTCCACAGCAGAAATCCCATCTGGAAAAATTGAGGAAATTTGGAGCAGTGGATTTCTTTGGCAAGAGAGAAGATGATTCTGTTGTAGCTAAGAACTGGTTGAACAGAATAGGAAGAGTTTTAAAACAACTCCACTGCACCCCAGAGCAAAATCTAGAAGCTACTGTATCTCTACTACAAGATGATGCCTATCAATGGTGGGATACAGTGTCTAGTGAAGTGCAGCCAGAATAAATAACTTAGGACTTCTTCTTCTCAGAGTTCAAAAAGAAGTAGTGTATATCTGGAAGAGAGAAGAAGAGAATTCATTAACCTGAGGCAGAGACAGCTGACAGTGGCAGAGTATGAAAAAGAATTTGTTAGACTAAGCCATTATAGAAGGGAGATAGTCCCTAATGAGGCCGAGAGGTGTAAAAGATTTGAAGAGGGGCTAAATGACAACATAAAGATAATAATCATTGCCTTGGGAATCACATACTTCACCAAGTTAGTGGAAGCTGCAGTAAAAGTTGAGAAAGTCAGAATAAGTGAGCAGACCAAAAGAGAAAGACAATAGAAGAGGGGTCCAGGTTAGTCTATCTCATCTCCTGCACCTGGAAAGAAGTTCAAAGGTCCACCTGCTCAGAGTTTAAGTCAGCCTCAAGGTCAAGGTCAGTCCCAGGGGCCCAGACCACAGTTTACACCTAGGAAAGGCCAGTCCACACCATCAGTAGGCAGTTCTTCAGGGACAGTGTTCAGGGGACCAGCCTCAGCATCTTTTACTTATCCACACTGCCTGAAATGGCATAAGGGGGAGTGTTGGAGAGTGACGGGTGCCTGCTTAAGGTGTGGGTGGATAGAGCATCAATTAAGGAACTGTCCACGCAGAACTGCTACAGTTGCTCCAGCACAAACAAATAAACCTACCCCTGCACCTCAAAGGGGTAGGAAGTCTGGTAAATCTGAGGCAGTTGGTCCATCACAGAGACCTGCATCTAAGCCAGCCGAGAAGCCAGAGGCTAGAGCACCAGCTAGAGCTTATGCTATGACAGCTCAAGAGGAGCAGGATGCCCCAGACATTATCAGGGGTACGTTCTACATCTTTGCATGCATTAGTGGATCCAAGATCCACTCATTCATACATTTGCATCAACTTACCCGTAGAAAGGGGGATACTAGTAGGGTAGAGTGACCAAGACATTCTAGTCACTAATCCATTGGGCCACAATATAGTGGTGAACAAGGTGTGCAAAGGTTGCCCGTTAAGGATTCAGGGGTATAAATTCTTGACAAACCTGATTGAATTGCCTTTCCATGAGTTTGACATGATTTTGGGAATGGACTGGTTGTCATGTCATCAGGCAATGGTTGATTGTAAATTGAAGAGAACTTCCTTGAAAACTCCTGAGGGTAATGAGATTACAGTTGTGAGGGAAAGGAAAGATTTCTTGTCCAATGTCATCTCAGCCACAGTTGCAAGAAAACTAATGAGAAAACGCTGTGAAGCTTACCAAGCACATGAGGTGGATTCTAGGCAAGCTAAGCCAGATCTGTGTGACATACCCATAGTAAGAGACTTCCCAGATGTGTTCCCTGAAGAATTGCCTGGCTTACCAGCAGAAAGGGAAGTCAAATTTGCTATTGAGATACTGCCAGGTACAACACCAATCTCTATTGGTCCTTATAAGATGGCACCTACTGAATTAAAGGAGATGAAAATCCAGTTGCAGGAGTTACTAGATAAGGGGTTCATACGCCTAGTGTGTCACTATGGGGAGCTCCAGTGCTCTTTGTGAAGAAAACAGATGGGACTTTGAGGTTATGCATCGATTACCGACAGTTGAATAAAGTGACTATGAAGAACAATCATCCATTGCCTAGAATTGATGATCTGTTTGATCAGTTAAAGGGAGTAGGAGTATTTTCCAAAAGTGATCTCAGATTAGGGTATCATCAGTTGAGGGTGAAGGATGCAGATGTGTCAAAGACTGCATTCAGGACCCGGTATGGGCATTATGAGTTTCTAGTGATGCCCTTTGGCCTAACAAATGCACCAGCAGCATTCATAGACCTTATGAACCGTATCTTCTATCCATACCTAGATCGGTTTGTAGTGGTCTTTATTGATGATCTTTTGGTGTATTCCAAGACTAGGGAAGAACATGATGAGCATTTGAGGATTGTTCTGCAAACCCTGAGAGAAAAGAAGCTGTATTCTAAGTTGTCCAAGTGTGACTTCTAGTTGAATGAGATTGCATTCCTTGGACACATAGTGTCAGCTGATGGGATTAGAGTGGATCCCAAGAAAATAGAAGCAGTGATGGAATGAAAGCCTCCCAGAAATACAACGGAGATTATAAGTTTCTTGAGGCTAACTGGGTATTACAGAAGATTTGTGAAGGGATCTTCTTTAATAGCTGCTCCAATGACTAAGTTGTTACACAAGAATGTCAGATTTAACTGGAATGACAAGTGTTAGGCTAGTTTTGAGAAGTTGAAGGCTATGTTACAGAGGCACCAATGTTAACACAGCCAATATCGGGAAAGGATTTTCTAGTTTACAGTGATGCCTCACATAATGGGTTAGGGTGTGTATTGATGCAAGAGGGGAAGGTGGTCGCCTATGCTTCCAGGCAGTTAAGGCCACATGAACAAAACTACCCTACCTATGATCTAGAACCTGCAGCAATTATCTTCGCACTGAAGAAATGGAGGCACTACTTGTATAGTGAAAAGTGTTACATTTACACAAACCATAAAAGTCTGAAATATTTGCCAACCTAGAAGGAGCTCAACCTTAGACAGAGGCAATGGATTGAGTTCCTGAAGGACTATGATTGTGTGATTGACTACCATCTTGGGAAGGCAAATGTAGTTGCTAATGCTTTGAGCAGAAAGTCCATCACAGCTTTGAGATCACTGAATGCCCATTTGACTTTAGCTTAAGATAGAGCTATTTTGGCTGAGTTGCAAGTAAGGCCAAACCTGCTACAGTAAATTTTAGATGGGCAGAAGGTAGATGAGAAATTAATGACTACTATGAGTAAAATCTCAAAAGGGAAGGCAACTAACTATGAGGTGAAAACGGATGGGTGTCTGTACTACAAAGGAAGAGTGTGTGTACCAGATGATGGGGAATTGAAAGCCAGTATTATAAAAGAGGCACACACCAGTGTTTATGCTATGCACCCAAGAAGCATCAAAATGTATCAGGACCTGAAGCTTCATTATTGGTGGCCTGGTATGAAGAAGGACATAGTTGACTATGTGACTAAATGCTTGACATGTCAGAAAGTCAAGGTAGAACATCAAGTTCCATCGGGTTTGCTACAGCTTATACGCATACCTAAATGGAAATGGGATCGGGTCATCATGGATTTTGTAAGTGGTCTACCTCTCACCTAGAAGAAGCATGATACAGTATGGGTGATAGTAGATAGATTGACGAAGTCAGCACACTTTCTACTAGTTAGGACTGACTACTCACTGGAGAAGTTAACAAAATTATATATCAGTGAGATAGTTAGACTGCATGGAATTCTACTTTCTATCATATCTGATTGAAACCCAAGGTTTACATTGAGATTTTGGAAGCAGTTATATGAATCCTTGGGTACACAACTCCACTTCAGCACAGCTTTCCATCTTCAGACGGATGGGTAATCAGAAAGAGTAATCCAGGTAAACAATTAAAACCAATTGAACTAATACAAATATTGAACTGAAATGATAATAATAACATGAAATATATGTCAGGTCCTTGAGGATACGCTGAGGAGTTATGTCATTGAGTTTGAGGGAAGTTGGAATAGATACCTCCCACTAGTAAAATTTGCATACAATAATAGCTGCCAAGCTAGCATCCAAATGGCCCCGTATGAAGCATTATATGGGAGGAAATGTAGAACTCCAGTGTGTTGGACTGAATTGGGTAAAGATAAACTGGTAGGGCCAGACCTGGTGAAATAGACTGAGGAGAAGGTAAAGTTAATCAAAGCCAATCTGAAAGTTGCCTCAGATAGACAGAAATCTTTTGCTGACTTGAAGAGAAAAGAAATAGAATATACAATTGGAGATAAGGTGTTCCTCAAGGTGTCACCGTGAAAAAAAGTATTAAGGTTTGGAAGAAAAGGAAAGTTAAGCCCTAGGTTCATTGGCCCATATGAAGTCATTGAACGTGTGGGTTCAGTGGCCTACAGGCTAGCTCTACTACCAGAGCTGGATAAGATCCACAATGTGTTTCATCTATCCATGCTGACAAGATACTGCTCAGATCCTTCACATGTCATCTCCATGGAAGAAATTGAAGTACAACCGGATTTGACATATGAAGAAGAACCCATACGGATCCTGGCTCGAGAAGTGAAAGATTTGAGGAATAAGCAAATTCCACAGGTGAAAGTGCTTTGGAGGCACCACAACACTGAGGAGGCAACTTGGGAAAGTGAAGAGACAATGAGGCAATAATTCCCTCAACTGTTTACATCAAGTAAATTTCGAGGATGAAATTTAAATTAGAAGGGAAGAGTTGTAACACTCTCACTGCAGTAATTCCGTACATTCTACTGTTCAAGTGATTGGTGTCGGTCCAGATAGCTAGAACATATATTTATACTAAAGTGAGGAGTCATAATTAACTCAAATAATAATAAGAAAAATTTAGGAAAACTTTTAGAAATAAAATACAATCAAGTTAAATGAGCCGATGCCCTAGCAATGGATAACCCAGTGGGAAGTTGCGGTCTTCGCAACTAGAAGCCCTAAACCCAGGGAGAAATTCATGAAATAATTTTTGGGACTCCAGAGAAGAGTCATTGAGGTTTTGATAGCATTAGAATTCCAAGAAAATGCTTCTGGAATTTTATCAATCGGTACAGACAATTTTGGCTCAATAAGCCAAACGGAGGGCATTTTGGTCATTTTGTCCTCAGAGATGATTTTTGGCCAACTTGTCCAGTTAAATAAATAATTTGTATAATATAAAATGTGAATAAATATTGCTAAAAATTGAATTGAAATTAAGTAGAAAAGAAAAATGAAAAAAATGGGACTTTTGACATCATATGATGTCATTAAAATTTCTCTCCACTAATCACAATTAAGCATATAATGTCATTAAAATTTCTCTCCACTAATTACAATCAAGCAAATTCACTAAAAAGGGAAAATGAGTTAAAATTGAAACAAAAAAAATCTGTTCTTCTTCCTTCATCAATCAACAGCTTCTCTCTCTCTCTTAACCTCTATTAAACCTCACTTCCCAAGCTTGATTCTTACTTTGTTTCACCACAAAACCCTAAATTCTCTTCATTAAAATTTTACCCCGCACCTTAAACAATCTCTAGGCAGCCATTAGAAAGAGAAGAGTGGAGTTTTTTCAAGTCTTGAAGATTGGTTAAATTTAGGTTAGTGCCAATTAGTCTTAATTACTTTGTGTATACATCATGGAGAATATGAATTAAGTATGAAACTAAGCTAATTTAAATAAATTTTGCATGGCTGAATTTCACCAAATTTCGGTAGTCTTAGGGTACATTAGGTTTCCTTTAATTTGAATGAATTATAGTTGTACATGGCTACCGTTGAATATGAACTTGATGCCTTAACTCATTGATTGCATGTGTATGAAGTATTGAAGTTGTTGGAGTTAGGGTTTAAGGGAAAACTTGGGATTCTGCTTATGTGTGGGTACATAGAAGTTCTAATGGTCAATTAGTGACCATTTGACTGAGTATAATGAGGAATTGAAGTAAATGGCAGCTTAGGATTTGAGATTGGGTGTGCTGCCTTGAGTGCCCTGCAGGTCTGGATGTGAGTCCAGCATGTTTGGGCAGCTATAACTTGGGTTGTGTAGGTTCAATTGGTGCAAGGCCAATTGGACATGAAATTAGACACATAATGGCACAATTTTGGTGGAGGAACTCTGTCCAGAAACTAAACATAGGATGCCCTAAAAATTTAAAAAATCTGGGTGACTTACATTCTGCCTGGGCAAAATGAACAAATGAACAGTGTTCATTCATTTGGTCATAACTCAGTGTAGAAAGGTCCAATTGACTTGAATTTTATACTGATAGAAAGCTTAGACATAGCCCTACAACTTTCATGAAGAAAACAAACCCAAATTTTGACCAAAACATGTCCAAAAACTGACCTGCAATCAGTGTACAAAAACTGCAGAATTGATTCTGCCCAGAAATTCTTAAAAAATTGTAATCTGGCCAATTATGGTTTTTAGGCCATAACACTAGCTACAAAACTCCAAATGAAGTGATTTAAAAAGTGAAATGTAACTAGACACAATAAGGAACAACTTTGATGAAGACATTTAGCCAAATTCTCACTGCAGAATGGCCTAATGGAACAGTGAACTCTAGCACCCAAAATTGAAAATTTTGATTTATTCACCATTGGTTAGAAGTATGGATTGGCAACTAATGCCAACACTTTCGGGAACCAAAATATGATAAATTTATGTGATTAGGACTTATGTAGCTATTATGTATTGGAAAGTCAATAATTTGACCTAAATAGTAAAATAAATAGTAACCTTACGTGTAAAGCATGAAAATTCAATCAATAACTTGGTAATGTGTCCTAGTAAACCTAGTAAGATTGTTTTGGATAGGTTGGCATGCCAATAGGGTTCAGTTAGCAATACTGCACATGGCATTATGCCATTCTGTGATTTTATGGCTTTTAGCCATTCTGATACTATGGTGATACTTGGCCTTGTGCCTAATAATTATTACAGCTTATTAGTTGTTCTGTTGCACACTGGGAGATATATATGTGATCGATGGTGTGACAGCCCAAGGTACTTGGTACCTAGTGCCAGTTTACCCATTTATCCAGTCCAGTCATCCAGTATAGGTTACTTGGGCAACCAAAAATGAAAGTTGATAAATTTAATGAAATAATGGATATAACAAGTACCAAATAAATAAGGCTATAAATAATTACCAAAAATTTATCTGCATGAGACATCAATATACATAATGCATATTTATTTTCTTTAGTTCTTTTTATTTTATTATTGGCACCACTAAGCATTATTGCTACGCACGTTGCTTTTTTGCTACGTGTAGGTACTGGAGATACGAAGCGCGATCCCAGTAGACCCCAGTCAGGGTGAGAGTCAAATCTGCTAGTGTCCTGTGTCACCTCTCAGCTACAGTGCATTGGTAGGATGCTAGGCTACATTTTGTATTTTTATAAATTTTGTAATTAAACTTTTATTTTGTCTTGTATATTGAAACTTATGTGATTATGTATTAATGAAATTATCTATAAATGGTGTTCATAAATGAAAGTTGAGTATTTATTTATGATTTGAGTATAAATATGATGTGAATTGAATGATTGGAAAGTTTGAGAAATTGATGAGAAATTGTTGAAAATTGATGTGATAATTGGGAGTTGTGGAATAAAATGATATTTGGAAGTGTTTTTCATAGGTTCCGAAGAACTGTTTTCTCTATTTTTAGCCGGTACTCTGCCAAATTTTCTATAAAATTTTTGAAATCTCAAATGAATTTATAATTTCTATAAATGACTTAAATGAGTCAAATCTCCCAAATTGCATTTCATCATCATAAAGAAATAAATTAAGGAAGGAGAAAAATAATTGAGATAAAATATGGTGTTCTGGCACACAGTGTCACACATCTTGCTCGGCTATACTATAGACGGATAAGGGGTGTCACAGGTATTATTTTTCAAATCCAAACTTTGATTATATACTATCAAAATCTATCAATGTGAAATTGCCATACATAATAAAATCATAAAAGGAAAAAGAGAGATGCATATGCAAAATAAGGACAATATTATAATTTTTCATAAAAATACAATATTAAATATTTATTTATGCTATTTTTCAATTTTCTTAACATTTTATCTTTTTAAATATAGATTAAACAAGATATCATTAGTGTTATGGAGAGATTTAACTAATAATGATGACGAAGTTCTTGAGATTCTACTTAATAAAGTGATGAATGAAAAGTACTCTTTGAAATTTTATGGCTTCATTTTCTAATATGGGATACATATAATACACACATATAAATTATTAGATTAAAACAAGTTTCAAAAATTACAGGTAATATTCAATCGAGTACAACTACAACTACTACAATTGAAATTAATCAAAATTTATATGAAATTAAAATATTACAAGAATCATAAATCATTATTGTTGTGCATTAAAGTTTAAGAGATCTAGTCTGAATTGACTCAATACCTGAAATCATATTATTCACCTGACAAAGTTATATTTGAATATTCAATCCACCAATTCTCTCTATTGAATAAATAAATAAAATTAAGACCTAAAAGAAGTTGTGTCAAAAGAAAAAGTAATGTAAGGAAAAAATAGAAGAAGATGGCGCTTCTAATGAAAGTAAACTAAAGCTTTTCTTTTACTATTATTTATAAAATTTAACTACTTTTTCTTTTAAATAAGGAGTAAAAATGGAAAATAAAATATTTTTTTCTTTTATTTTATTTTTTTTTTTGAAAAGCAAAGAAATATGTTAAAAATATGTATAGTATATGTGTGTCACACCTTATCCCTCTGTAAGGCATAACGTGATCTCGTAGAATACCTAATGAACTACCGAACTTCACCTATCGATAACTCATTAAGTACCCTATAAGAGATTTTAAAACAATTTTCTTACTCTTTATAAGTGGTGAGCATTTTCTAATAGGTATATAAACATTTAATTAGAGTTTGAAAACTAGTTAAAATTTTTGTCCCATTTTATTTTTCCGTAAATTTTATAAAAATTTTGGCAGAGTGCCATCTATATTTTGAGAAAACAGTTCTTCAAATACCTGAAAAAAAACACTTTCAATAATTTATTTCAACAACTTCATCAATTTCACAACCATCCCAACCAATTTCAATATCATTTCTCAATTTCCAAAATTCAACAATCATCAAAATACTACCAATTAATTTCATTCAAATTAAAATAAAATACTTCCATTCATATTTCATTAAAGATAAAACAATTTATATACATCATTCCAAAAATTTATATTAGGAAAAATTCAAACCAAAATTAATTACAAGTTTTTTAAAACTCTATACAACTTTATACAACTGCTCATAACCAATTTTACATGTCCATACAGTTACATACATTTACATATATCAAAATAGTTTTTACAATCAGGGTATAAAATATAGCCGATAAACTTCAAGGCAGGTAACTCCTCAATCCTCAGCAGCTTACTCTGCTGCTCCTCTAGTCTTTATATCTGCGACAGCAATAACAACCATCGCTGAGTACTAGGACTCAGTGGTGCACAACATACTAAAATAATCTTTATGCGGAATTTAAATCATATTAATTCAAAATTTTAACTGAATATGAAATATAAATTCAAAACATGATTTATAAGATTTTAATCCAAACAATTTCATTGCAAAAGTCTCAAAACAAATTTCATAAAAATACACAGTTATATCATACCATTCAAAACAAATATAATCTCAATAGCCAGATGCTAAGAAGAAGTCACATCACAAGGCTAGCTAGCTCAAATATATGGGAACCCATTCTTTTTCTTCTTCTACAGGCACACACCTTAACACTTCAGCCAGAAAAGGAATCAAAATTCGAAACTGATTTCCCCCACTAGTCATGCTAGTGAGGTGTTCAAATATATGGTCATGACATTGTGGTTTCAAAACTTATCTTAACAATTTACTAAACATTTATCACCATTTCAAACATACACAAATAAACTTTCAACAATTCAAAGCAAAAACATAATACACATTTCATGCACTTTGTAAATGAGTTTTAAAGCATATTGATATTATGCACAATCCTTAAGCGAGTAGCCTCTTGGCCTTGACTCGATTCCTCGGGTTCTTTCCAGGTGTTCTTTTCCACTGAAACACACAGTTTCACAGTGTTTCAATATCATAACTTATCAGAAATCCAAAATAAATTCAAATTCACTTATACCTAGCTTTAATATGCTAAAATTGACTTTTTTAAAATTTGTGTTTCGGGGTTACTATTCACGACACTATTCATGTCAATTTGTTGACTTTCTAAGGTTTAATAGGTATGGGAACTCCAACTATGCTCACATACCACATTTTAGTTACCAAATTTGAGTGGTTAAATGACTTGGTTAAGGGCATAATTTGAGTTTGTGTTCTTCATGAAAGTTTTAGGTCTATATCTCAGCTTTCCACTGGTAAAATTTCAAGTCATTTAGACCTGCCTAACCCAAGTTATGGTCAAATGAACAAATACTGTTCATTTGGTCATTTTTGTACAGGTCAGATTGCCTAATCTGGATTTGGTCAATTTGTTCACTAGATTTTAGTCACTTTTTGGGCATGATTCCTAAATGAAAAATGTGTCATTTTGTGTCTAATTTCATTTCCAATTGGCCTCACACCAATTGGGCTTGTAAATTTTCAGTTTTGGTCCCTGAAAAGGACCTTGGTCATGCTGCCTGCATACTGCCCACATCCAATATGAATTCAAACTCAATTCCAACACTTCCTACACACCACAATTGGTCATAAATGACCATTTTTCAGCTCAAACTAGGTCAAATACACCATTTGACCAATTCTCCAATTTTTGGCTTTCAAAACCCTAGGTCCAAACCCTAATTTTCATAAAATTCAAACCTAATGCATTCTAAACATCTATCCATTGTCTCCACACATAATTCAACTTAAACAACCATTCAAATGCATCAAATTCATTCATTCTCAACCCTACTTACTGCTGGCCAAAATTTATATAGTCCTTTAACATATCATTTTGTTTCATTTTTCAACAAATCATCACTTAATCAAGTTGCCTAAGTATAAATATAAAGATACAAAAAATGAAATCAAACTAACATTACTTGGAATTTTTCACCTCTTCAAAACTTCCTCCTTTCTTTTTCTTTTTGTTGTCAAGCTCTTTATCAAGGTTTGAATACAAGGTTTAATGATAGAAATTTAAGTTTTTATGGTGGGATTTAGAGTTTGATCAAGCTCAAAATGAGCTTTAATGGAGTTTTAAGGGTGAGAGAGCTTTGAGAAAGAGAGAGAGAGAAGTGGACAGGAAAGTAAAAATGGAAGATGACCAATTTTTTTATTTTCTTTTTGTGTATTTATCTCTTAATTTGACTTAGTCAAATTAAGTAATTAAATTAAAATTAAATATGAAGTCATACATGATGTCATCTTGATGAGGTCATTAATTTATTTTCTTTTCTTTTCTTTTTCTCTTGTTTTTCCATACTTCTTTGATTTAATTATATATTTCAAAATTTTTATTGCTCAAATTTTATTTCACAGTTAG
Source organism: Hevea brasiliensis (assembly GCF_030052815.1). Taxonomy (NCBI): domain Eukaryota; kingdom Viridiplantae; phylum Streptophyta; class Magnoliopsida; order Malpighiales; family Euphorbiaceae; genus Hevea; species Hevea brasiliensis. The sequence goes on from NC_079507.1 coordinate 18,570,641, forward strand.
GTCAGGAGTCAGCTCTAGGGGTCAATTGACCAAATTGCCCCTCGCCGGTTCGACCCAGTTTGCAAATAATTCAATATTTCTTTTGGATCCCTGACCTAATTATTTGACTAGCTTAACAATTCTTTTTCATGATTTTCTCTTTTCCACTGTGTTCGCAATAGTCCTAAGGACCGCAACGTCACATTTTACGGTTCGAAATTTGAGTTTAAATCGACTTCATAGTCTTTCCCAAGAAGGTCACGCATCGTTATGACTCTCGGCTCATTTAACCTCTTATGTTCTGTTTTTCTTATTTATACTTAACTAATTGACAATTACTAATTATTTGTGTTTAGGGCTTATCTGGTTGCCTTAGACATGGTTCTAATCCCCTTAATTATCCGAACCGACACTGGTCACCGAAATAGTGAAATATACCAGGTTATGCAAATAGGGGTGTTACAATTCTCCCCCCCCCCCCCCCTTAAAATAAATTTCATCTCGAAATTTTACCTGGTATCAGTCTCTAAATAGCTGTGGGTGCTGTCTCTTTATATCCTCCTCTCGTTCCCAAGTAGCTTTTTGGCCCGAATGATGGTTCCACAACACTTTTACTAATTGTATCTGCTTGTTCTGTAGCTGCTTCACCTTATAAGCCAAAATCTCTATGGGTTCTTCTTCATATGTGAGGTTTGGATTTACTTCAATTTCTTTGACTGGTAGTACATGAGATGCGTCTGATCGATACCTCCTCAACATAGACACATGGAAGACATTATGTATCTTTTTCAACTCTGGAGGTAGTACCAAACGATATGCCAAAAGACCCACTCTCTCCAGAACCTCATATGGCCCAATGAAATGAGGACTCAGTTTTCCCTTTCTACCGAATCTCATAATCCTCTTCCAAGAGGAAACCTTGAGGAATACTTTCTCACCCACTGCATACTCAATATCCCTTCTCTTTAAATCAATGTAGGACTTCTGACGGTCGGATGCAGTCTTTAGTCAATCTCTAATCACCTAGATCTTCTCCTTAGTTTGCTGAACAATTTCGGACCCAATCATTTTTCTTTCACCTACCTCATCCTAACACAAGGGAGTTTTGCATTTTTTACCATACAAGGCTTCATATGGAGGCATCCCAATGCTTGATTGGTAGCTGTTGTTGTAAGCAAACTCAATCAAAGGCAAGTGTGTGTCCCAACTGCCCTCAAATTCAATGACATGAGCCCGTAGCATGTCCTCCAAGATCTGAATTACCCTCTCTGACTGGCCATTTGTCTGTGGGTGGAATGCAGTACTTAAGTTCAATCTAGTTCCTAGGGCTCTCTGAAGACTACCCCAGAATCTAGAAGTGAACCTAGGATCTCTGTCTAATACGATGGATACTGGCACTTCATGAAATCTCACAATCTCATCTATATACAACTTGGCCAATCTTTCTAAATTGTAGTCCATCCGGACTGGTAGAAAATGAGCAGACTTGGTCAATCTGTCAACAATGACCTAAACTGTATCTGACTCTTCTGTGTCCTCGGAAGTCCCATCACAAAATCCATCGTTATTCTCTCCCATTTCCATTCTGGTACTGGTAGTGGATGTAACAAGCTAGCTGGTACTTGATGCTCTGCCTTCACTTATTGACAAGTTAGGCATTTGGAAACAAACTCTGCCACATCTCTTTTCATACCCATCCACCAATAATGCTCCTTTAGCCCTCTATACATTTTTGTGCCACCAGGGTGCATGGCAAAATGAGACTCATGTGCTTCCTTCAAAATGATCTTCCTCAAATCAACATCATTAGGAACACACATTTTACCCTGGTGTAGCAATAAACCATCATCTCTTATTGAGAATTCTAATTTCTTGCCCTGTTTGACTTCTTCCAATAGCTTCTGATACTTTTCATCATTCTGAGTAGCCATTCTGATCTGATCAATCAACACTGGCTGTACATGCCATGCAACTGCTATCTGCCCCTCATCATTAATCTCTAAGCTGGCATGCAATACTCTCAACTCATGTACCATAGACAAAGGATAAACTCTGAGATTTGCCATAGTCTTGCGGCTTAAGGCATTAGCTACCACATTAGCTTTCCCTGGCTAATAGTCTATCAGACAATCATAGTCTTTTATCAACTCTAACCATCTCCTCTGTCTCAAATTCAACTCCTTCTAAGCACCCAGATACTTCAAACTCTTATGATCTGTGTAAATGTAGCACTTCTCCCCATACAAATAATGTCTCCAGATCTTAAAAGCAAACACAATAGTTGCAAGCTCCAAGTCATGTGTCAGATAGTTCCTTTTATGCGGTTTTAGCTGGCGTGATGCATAAGTAATGACATTTCGATCTTGCATCAACACGCAGCCTAACCCATGGTGAGAAGCATCACTATAAACTGTATATTCTTTACCCGGGGTAGGTAAAGTCAGGACTGGAGCCTCAGTCAAACACCTCTTTAACTCATCAAAACTTTGTTGGCATTTATCTGTCCACTGAAATTTTACATCTTTCCTAAGCAGCTTAGTCAATGGAGATGCCAACATTGAAAATCCCTTCGCAAATCGATGGTAGTATCCAGCTAACCCCAGAAAACTGCGAATCTCCGTGATATTTCTGGGTGGCCTCCAATTAAGGATAGCTTCTATCTTACTTGGATATACCTTGATGCCCTCTACTGATACTACATGCCCCAAGAAAGATATTGCTTTCAGCCAAAATTCACATTTCAACAATTTGGCATAAAACTGTTTCTCCCTCAAACTCTGCAGTACAATCCGCAAATGTCTATCATGCTCTTCTGCACTCCTCGAATAGACCAATATATCATCTATGAATACCACAACAAACTGATCGAGGTATGGTCTGAAGATAGTGTTCATCAGATCCATAAAAGCAGCCGGAGCATTAGTTAACCCGAATGGCATGACTAAGAACTCATAATGGCCATAGTGGGTTCTAAAGGCAGTTTTAGGAATACTCTGTTCTTGTACTTTCAGCTGATAATAACCTAATCTCAGGTCAATTTTGGAGAACACAGCTGCACCCCTCAGCTGATCAAACAAGTCATCAATGCGGGGCAATGGATATCTATTCTTTATTGTCACCTTATTCAACTGTCGATAATAAATACATAAGCGGAGAGTGCCATCCTTCTTCTTTACAAACAACACTGGCACTCCCCAAGGTGACACACTAGGGCGGATAAAGCCCTTGTCAAGTAGCTCTTGCAATTACACTTTCAACTCTTTTAATTCTGCAGGTGCCATTCTATATGGTGTTATGGAGATTGGGTCAACACCAGGCATAACATCAATCTCAAACTGCACCTCTCTTTCTGGAGGTAATCCTGGCAATTCATCAGGAAACACATCCGGAAAGTCACATACCATAGGGATGTCCCTCAGTGCTGCACTCCCCACTTGGGTGTCTATCACATATGCCAAGTATGCTTCACACCCCTTTCTGATCATCTTTTGGCCAGTGCAGCCGAAATGATATTTGATGGCAATAAATGCCTCTCCCCATGTATTACCACATCACCGTAAAGAGGGAGACCAAAAGTGACTATTTTCAGTCTACAGTCCATCATGGCGTGATGCCTGGCTAAACAATCCATGCCCAAGATGATATCATAATCTCTGAAGGGCATTTCAATCAAATCTGATAGAAAAACATGTCCTTGATCACCAAAGGATAGTCTCTATAGATTCTGTTGACCTGAACCTCTTATCCTAACGGACTAGTTACTAGCACTTCAAAATCTATTTTGACATACGGAACAGCAAGTGAACTGACTATGCTAGCACTAACATATGAGTGGGTTGAACCCAGATCAAACAGTACAAATACATCTTGATCAGAGATAGAGAATGTACTGGCTGCCACATCAGAAGTCTCAGCCTCTTCTCACTGTCTCATCGTGTAAACTCTGGCTGAAGCACTTCCTTGTCTTTGGCCGACCAATAGTACCACGCGAGCGGTGCCTCTACCTCTGCCTCTTCCTCTGCCAACTAGTTGTGAACCTCTGGGAGCAGGACTCTGAATAGATTCTTCCGCAGTAGTAGGAGCTAGATCGAATCTAGGAGCACTAGTGCAATCTTTTGCAATATGACCCTTGCCTCCATAGTTAAAACAGGCTCCTATTGCCCAATAGCATTCTCTCCCATGAATCTTGCCACAAGTCTCACAGGGGCGGGAAGATTGTGAACCCCTGCTCGACTGTTGACCAGACCTAGGGGGTCTCTGTCCAGAGAATCGGCCCCTTCCAAACCTTTCACCTCGACCTTTCCTAGGTCCCCCAAATTTCTTCTTCTTTCCAGAGGTACCACTAGGACTTGGCTCTACTGACTTTTCCCCTTTATCTTTCTCTGATTTCTCAGCTTTTTCTGATTTTTCTTTTGCTGGGGTCACTTCTGATTCAATTCTTTCCAACTTAAGTGCTTGAGAAATGAGCTCTGAGAAATTACTGTGTCTGAATCCACTACTTGCATCCGAAGGCTGGGCTTCAAACCCGTCTCAAATCTCTTGCACCTTTCCTTGCTGGTAGAAAGGAGACTCCCAGTATAGTGGCTTAAGCGGGAGAACTCCCTCTCATATTCTGCCACTATTCTGTTGCCTTGCTTTAGACTCAGAAATTCTTGTAGTTTCTGATCCACATATGCATCTGGGACGTATTTCTGTCTGAATTCTCTGATGAAGTCATCCCAGGTCAGTACTGGTGGTTCAGCCAAGCTGTGGGGGATGGTCTTCCACCAATCATACGCATCCCCTTGCAGTAGTGACACAAAGTATTCAAATTTCAACTCATCTAGGCATGCAGCTTCTTAAACACTCTATCCATCCTTTCAAGCCATTGCTTTGCCTCTAAAGGGTCCACTATACCCTTAAATTCTGTAGCCCCATACTTCAACAGTTTGTCATATTGTCTAACTGGAGCTTGAGGTTGCACCACAGTAGTCTGGGGTGGAGCTTGAGCAGGCATACCCCCAGCTATTTGTTAAAACATTGTCGCCATCTGCTGTGCGAACTGTGCAGGAAACTGTGGTATTTGTCGAGCTAGTGTCACTGACCCACTGACATTCTGTAGAGCTGGGGTTTCCTCTTGTGCCTCAGCTTCAACAGATTGCTCAACTGAGCGATCCCCTTCTTCCATTTCAATCTGGAGTAGGATATCTCCTGAACAAATAACACAAGGAGATTCCCTCCGCTAGTTCATATTTATGATGTAATGCACTGTATGAAACAAATAAGAACATTGAGCAGTTGTACTTAACAAGGAAAGACACAAATTCACAAGTTAAAACATACATAAAAAATTTGCTCTAATACCATTAAAACATGTCACACCTTACCCCTCTATAAGGCATAATATGATCCTGTAGAATACCAAATGAACTATCAAACTTCACCTATCGATAACTCATTAAGTACCCTACAAGGGATTTTAAAATAATTTTCTTACTTTTTATAAGTGGTGAGCATTTTCTAATAGATATCAAAACATTTAATTAGAGTTTGAAAACTAGTTAAAATTTTTGTCCCATTTTATTTTTCTGCAAATTTTATAAAAATTTTGGCAGAGTGCCGTCTATATTTTGAGAAAACAGTTCTTCAAATACCTGAAAAAAAAACACTTCCAATAATTTATCTTGTCACACCCTACCACTCCGTAAGGCATAACATGATCCCGTCGTATACCTAATGAATTACCAACTTCGTCTACTGATAACCCATTAAATACGCTACAAGGGATTTTAAAACTTTTCTTACTTCTTTTTACAGTGGTGAGCACTATTGACAGGTGTTAAAAAATTTTTTAATTGAAGTGAAACCAAATAACACATTTGAAGTATTAATAATTTCTGTAAAAATTATGGTAGAGTGCCATCTATATTTTGAATAAAATAGTTCTTCAAAAACCTATAAAAAGCACTTCAAATATATAATTCCTCAATCCCAAACTCCAACAATTTGTTCAACACAATAAATTTCTCAAACATTATCAATACAGTTCAATAATCAATTTCCCAGTGTTTCCAAAAATCGAGATAAAAGAAATATATCACAATATTTATAAGCCAAAATAATTTACAAATTTAGTTTACAATTTTAATGTACAATTTTACTTTAC